>NC_090703.1:41527465-42152465 GCF_040954835.1 Lepisosteus oculatus | reverse complement strand
TGTAAAATAATATGAAGCAAATTGAACAACTTAAAAATCAACAGGTTTCGTTTATGACTGTATTCAAGAAAACTATGCATCTTAAAGAGTAAGAATGAAAAAGACCAAGATAAATTATTTACAGAATATTTTTCTTCAGAAATGTAAAAGCAAAGGCTATACTGTTTGCGTAAAATACTGTATACAGTCTTGTTAAGACACCTAAAGGCAGGTATTAGTCAGAGTGTGGGGGTGAAGCTCGAAGGTTATTTTGCAATGATGTGTCTGTATATCATTGATCTCATGCTTAGAGTGATAAAATATTATGAGCTGCTGTTGGCATTGAGGTCGCTTAGCTAAGTTAACATACGCTCAGATCATCATCTCAGAAAATGTCATTTTAGTCTTTAATTGCCCTTCCTTGCTTAAGGTGTGTTGATACAGAGCTCATAAAAGTCAATGTACAAATCTGAAGTATTTTTTGTAGATACTTATAAATAAACCCTAGCTAGAACAACCTAATTATTAAAGTGAAAAACTTAATTATAGTTGACAATGACAACTTCTGAAGCCATAAAGAGACAGTTTTATGTAACTGTCGATGTCTCTCTGCAAAATATTTTTTTATCCCAGTATGACGCTCAAAATCAATCATTGTGAATGAAAAGAAAATTAAACTTGTTTTTGTTTGCTCTTTAATGTTGAATTTAATGATACATAAAATTTCCACATATGAACAAAAAACATTCCATGTTTAATTTCTTTGTAATACCTTATAGTTTAAATATAACTAGTGTCCTATTTGAGAAAGAAGAAAAAAATAAAATAAAATCAATTTTGGAAAGATCAGGTACAGGCAGGTAGTGGCAGGTTGGTGCAATGGTTTGCATTTCTGCCTCAGTGTCAGGGCCCTGGGTTCAAATCTAGACCTGGGGTGCTGTCTTTGTTTATTTTGTAAGTCCTACCCATGTTTGTGTGTGTTTGTGTTTCCAAGCACTGGCTCTGTTATAATACTGAATTAGAACAAGCAGGTAAAAAATGGATGGTTGGGTGTATAAAATATTAAGACATTAAAGTAGATCTGAAATGAATAATAAGTAGCATAATTTTTCTGATAACAATCAGAGAGAAAAATGAAAAAAGAGGTTAACAGAACTATGACACAAACATAAAATATCAGCATTTCAAGCCTATGTTACGATGATCCCAATAAAAATGACCATCCCTGATCAGAATTAGATATGTATACTTTTTCTATTAAAAAACTTGATTGGTTTCTCTGCATTCATACAATGTTATAAACGCGTCCTTTGTGGGAAACATGAATTCCCTGGAATTATTAGACTTTCCAGTTTTATGTACATTTCATTGTGATTTCTTTATTATGTCAAAGCATCATCTGTAATTAACATAATCTGATTTACTTTGGAAAACATCAACACAGCATGTATAGAAACTCAAAGAGAGATAGATGTATTTTAGTTGAAAGGTTAGGTATTTGGTATTTGTTGATTGATCCATGGCATAAGGACAAAGGTACCTTACAATATATGAGTGGAGTGAGTAAGCATAATACAGAACGTTGATGGTGGCATACAGTAAGTATTTCTGCCTTTAGTCTTTAGGTCTGCTTGTGCAACCAAATACAGTAGATGAGACAGATAACGTTTAGGAGTTTTGTTTTGCAGTGTGACGAAAAAGTAAGTACACCCCCTTAGGATTTTATGGTTTCACATTTTAGACATATTAGTCCTAACAACCACATTTGATAAATAACACAAACAAATTCTACTTTCTCATTATTTAGTTAAAATAGTCAGAATCAAAATCCTAAGGGGGTTTATTTACTTTTCCACCACACTGTAGATAATTAGCAACATATCCTAAACCATGTCAGGTCTTAACCTTGATCCTCGCAAGCAGCAATCAAGTAGGTTTTATAGTTGTCTCTGTTTTACTTATTTCTAAAGCCTTGATCAACTAAGCAAGTAAATTGAGCAAATTAGGAAACTCTTGTATTTGACAGCAAAGGTGTATTCAGATTTTTACTCTCAATGATCACTAAATTGATGTGGCCAAAGTGCTTTATAGGCTGAATGGTCTACTATCTGATGTAACCTTTCTTATGCTCTAATTAGAAAATCTACCTGCTCAACTGATCAAGCTTCAATTGCTACAAGTCAAAATTAGAAATTGATTACTTAATGGCTACCTATTAAACCTGTTTGATTGTGGTTTCCCAGAACCTGTGTTGGAGATTCCATTCTAAAGAAAAGTTGGTCCTTAGTATTTAGCGAATGCACATGAGGTTACACCCTGAAAACAAACGTTGATCGGAGATTTAGCATTTAAAAAGGTCTGTGTTGATGTACCCTGGTTTTCATTACTTCTCCACTCATCAAGCTGATTTGTCCTTTGAATATAATCAAATCAGAAACTACAGTAATTGTGTTGATCTCATTTGTTATTTGTTTTTTTCCCTGCAGACTTACAGTATATGGGCTATTTGTGGTCTAATGCACAATATTACTAGCATTGTTTTTACCCCACCTCTCTTAGGTGGTTATCCTCTCCCCTACTGTATGTGATCTTCTCTGGTTTGTTTTGTATCAGCAGTTCTAGCTACAACCAAACCTTGATGCTAATACACTTTGGGATTTCAGCACAATTAGTTTTAATGTCAATATCCACAGATAATTTATCTCCTGATCTTGGCATAATGGAATTCAAATGTCAAACTCTGAAATACTTAATTTCAGAATCTTTACTTATAATACTGTATATGTTTGAGTACTCAGAGCCACAACAATTTTAAATAAAAATCACTTACTTTCCTCAGTTATGATTAGCTGAATGGTTTCACTTTGAATACAGTTTGAATACAATAACATAAGATCACAGTTATACAGTATAACTGTGATCTTATGTTATTTTTATACAGAACCATTTTTTAAGTTACTCTTTGAAACTGTTAGATTAAGTGAATGATTATGCTTCCCATCTGTTTCTTATGTATAAACATAAGAAAGGAGTAATTAAAAGACATTGAAAAATGTACATTATTCAGCAAGAGTCTGTTTGTTGATGCCATAAAATTTTATTATACAGGATCTTTTAATTCTGTTGTGTAATGTATACTATTAATTGGTTAGGAAAAAATAAAGATATACAGAATATGTCTATGTTAGCACTAGCTCTCATTATGGAACAGTCATAACCTATTTTGTTTTCTAATTATTAGGTTTGAAAATTATTAGGTTTGAAAATGCTAAAAAATATCCTGTGTTCATGTATAATCTTATCTTATTAAACAACATTTCTATAATGGTGTTTATCTCCAGATGTCTACCACAGCCAGTAACTGTAGTCTAAGTGGTAGCGACAAACTCATTCTGGTTGCAAATTCCCATGCCTTAGATTAGTACTCTTAACTTATGTGTGTATTAAAAACAATATGTCCATACTCATGGTGCCAGTAATTAGGGACACGCAAGTGTTACTCCCAGATCAGAAATTTAACACATGTTGTGTTATTATCTATCTATATATTTTACCATTGGGTTTCGTCATTGAAATAATTAAGTAAATTTCAGACATTTAGGCTGGCTGGAAATATGCTGCTGGCAGTTTGTTCACAGCAAAAAAAATTGACAATAGAGATTATGTGTAGTTGGAAATGCTTAGTGTCACATTAGAAAGAAAAAAAACTATCTTGTACAATTAATAAATATTGGAAATTGATAACAGTTTTTTAGTACATGTTCAGTTCCTTCTGCCATTTAGATACATGTTGATGTCTACTGATATTATCCTAATCTTCAAACCTCTGCTTTTGTTTGGAAGAACCAAACCGACATTTTTCAAGTCAACAATGAAAGAGGTGGTTAGTGTCATACTACATTTTTTTCTTTTGCAACTTTGGTCTCCAGCTCTAGTCCTTAAGGTTTAAATGTGTGACAAGTGTAGATCTGCTCTTCCCCTGTCGGTACTCAATCACAGTGGTTTGCAGGCTGAGAGCAAATAGTGCCACTCCCTAGAAAACTTTGCTATACTAGAAAGAGTCTGTTACATTTTATGAAACCAATACATTGTGGGAAAAATAATGTTTTCTAGAACTGGTATTCAGTGATACAAATAAATGCTTTTCACATCAGCTCAAAAAAAGATGTACTGTTTAATACTTAATATTTCCAATTGAATATGCACATAGGAATGAAAAAGAAAAAGCCCTGAAACATACTACTACTTATACCACTGAAACCACTGATGAACAGCTCAAGGGACTACTTATAGGCAGAATTCATGAACAGCAAGCATCAGAAAGAGAAACCAAGAACAGGCTTGTATTTTGCCAGCAGTGTTTAATTCTGATCACTGAGGAGGCTCAACCATCTGGGGGAAATCTCATGACTGCTAAGTAAGAAAATTAGAGTTTATAATCAGAACATTCAGAATATATTGCTCCTAAAAAATTTGCTGCTTTTTTTTAACAAGATTTTCATTATTATAGTACAAATAATGTACTAATTTACTAATATTACTAATAAAATAGCATATTTTATATTGTTAATGTGTTTAGGGATAAGCTTAAGGCTCCCTCATGCACCATTGAACAAAAAAGTTATTTTTGCTCCATTGCACATTTCACACCCTGATCAAGCTTTTAGGCACAGCCAGAATTGCAAGCTTTTGGTGAATGGAATAGCTGATGGAATAGACATCTATTAAACACTGGAAAGGACAATGTCACACATCTTGTTCAAACTTTATTATCTCAAACCTATTTATTGACTGCATTTCTGTGTAATTCAATAACTTTGGACTGAGGTGGTTCCATTATGTAAGGTTACATTGGGTATTTTAATAGTTGGTATGGTAAAAATGTTTTTTTACACAAGATTATGATATTAAACCAGGAATAGTGTTTAAAAACAAGAGAAGACAAAAAATGATACTCCTTTTTTTAAATTCTAGCTTAGGTGTGTACAATATGGTACTAAAATAAAAAAATCAATTTGATCTAAATAAAATATTGAACCTGAATTGTGTAAATCTGGTTGTTAGTTTATGCAGATTTTCCCAATTACAAATATGTGATGGTGAACAATATAGCACCTGTTTCATTAAATATTATTTGCATTACGTGTCTATAGACATTTGTGTCAAATATACAGATTTAAAGGGTAAACTATGATATTTAGCAAATTGAAAAGCAGTGTGATAAGACTAAAGACTGTATTTAAGAAAGAGTTACTAAAAGATGAAAATGTGAATGTGCTTTCCTGTTCTTTTTCATTCCAAAAAGGAAAAGTAAAAGCGAACATGGATTTAATTTTAAAACAGATAACCTTATCAAAATCAAAAACCAAATCAAAGTTTATTTATCAAATGCACAACAATACGGCGTGAAGCTGGCAAATGTACTTTCTGCAAGCTCCCAAAAATCACAAGAAACACAAAATTCACAAAAATACAAAAATCACAAAATTGAGGTTACGTTTTTTGAAATTGAATAAAACTCAATATGAGTAGAGCTGCTATGTGTCTACAGTATGTGCTATGTGTCCATGGTGTCTGCAATATATACAAGTAGTGCAGTTATGCTGAATACAGTGAAAACTGTGTGTCCATGTAGCCATTACAGGTGATTTGCTAAAGGAGCTGCAGGTAACCTTATTGAAATTCAGTACTTCATGTCGTTATGACCTTTTAGACAAGCCCTTCTTTTCCGTAAATTGCAGATGTACAGTATTAGGAAAGCAAATACTCTAAGTGCTTTCCATTCAATGAGCCTGATTGTTTTTAAAAAAGTTATTGTTAATCAGTTAATCCTTATGTACAGATATAGTCAGGAAGATAAATTGGAACTAAAGGGCATTTATAAACCTAAGCCTGCCATTTGAAGAACATTTTCTAAAAGATGAAAAAGGAACATTGCAATGCAGTGTGGTGTATTTTAATGCAGGCATAGAGGTGATAACAAGAGGTAATTATATTAGTTTAGCATCTGTTTAAACAACTATTGAAACACATTTCAAGATACAAGACATTATAGGCCTCATTTTATTTTTCTAATGTAGCTGATTATTGGGAATACTTATGTAGTGTTATTACATTATCAATTTGACATTTTTCAGTGATATTTAGTGTTTTTAATATGTTTAATGATACTGTATGTGTCATGACAATAATTAAATTCAGGAAGATAATGTAACGAACAACAACAAATATTATATTGGATGGAGCATGCATTTTCAAGGACAAGCAAAGGTAATCATAGTTATTATAATAAATTACACAATCATTAATACATTCACTACACAGTGCACAGACATCTACTGTAGCATTTATAGTAAATACCAAGAAGGTCAGAAACAAAATAAAGTGGTGAAACTGCAGCTGTAGAATGGATTTTGACAGATATTTATAGTTTATTGTAAAGAATGAATCTTTATTTTGGGAAGAAGCCCCAGAGATCATATAATGTTTTAAAGCACCTGGTTCTTAAGACTAAATTGAAAGAACACTTTCTTATGGAGTTATAATAAATATTACTGTAAAAAATGTACTGTGGAGAAGCCTGTAAGTATATTCACTAATGCTGGCATTAACATTTCAATGATATGCTTTTAATAAAATGCAGAGATCTATAGAAAAAAAAAGCATTGCATCCAAAGGGGATTAAACCTGAGTGAAAACTACACCAAATCTTGTATTCAATGCAGTAAGGAAAAGCTTTCATCTTTAACATCACTGCTCAAACTTTAAATTACAGACATTTGCAAAGCACCATAAAAGCAACCCTTGAAAATGTATAATTGCAGCTTTACAGCATTCTGTATTACTTCTTAATGGTTGTTCCATTGTCTGTAGGGTCAATTCTGTAGCCTCAAATAGACGAATATTCAATAGATCAGAAAATACATTAATACCCACAGTAACCTTTTTTGTCTTCCCTTGTGAATGAGAATTTTAATGGAAAGTACATTTTTAGTTTTACAGTTAATGCATCTTTACAAGCTTGATAAAATAAGAGACAGTCAATGCAAGTAATAATAAAACCTCTCATGAAACCATAATACAGAAAATTGTTAGAAGGATGGATTTTTTTTTCATGATGTTGTAGCCATTTCAAGTCTTCATAAATGCAAAATACCAGACTTTTTAAGTCTCATCATGATCTCATTATTTGCTCATATTATGGATTAAAGATATACAGTATATGGACATACAGTACAGTATATTAGATATGCACCTGCAGCATGATAGCCAGTGCTTCTGCGTCACAATGTTTAGATAATATTTTTGGTTATGGAGTGGGGAATTCATTGTGGGAAGATAAAATGTTCTTCCTCTGTCTCTGTTGGCCTTCTGCTATGCCCTGTGATGAACTGGGTTCAGTCTAGGGTGTAGTCCAATCTAGTACCCTGGATCCACCAATTTAGGCAGCAAAGCTCTCCTTGGGATACAGTGTAAATAAGATAAGATAAGATCAGTTTACTGGCCATGGAAAATGGATGGATAGAATAGGCATACATTGTCTTGCAAAAGTAGTCAGACCGTTCCTATGTTGTCCCTAAATGCTAGAACTGAAGACTTCTAAGGCTTAGAAAATGTCGCAAAAGTTAAAGAGAAAAAATATAAATATATAGTGCTTTTCTAGACACTCCACTCAAAGCGCTTTACAGGTAATGGGGACTCCCCTCCACCACCACCAATGTGCAGCATCCACCTGGATGATGCAACGGCAGCCATAGTGCACCAGAACACTCACCACACACCAGCTATTAGTGGAGAGGAGAGCAAAGTAATGAAGCCAATTCATAGATGGGAATTATTAGGAGGCCATTATTGGTAAGGGTCAGGAGTCAGGACCTTGGTTTTACATCTCATCCAAAGGATGGTGCCTGTTTACAGTATAGTGTCTCCTTCACTATACTGGGGCATTAGGATCCACACAGACCACAGGGTGAGCGCCACCTGCTGGCCCCACTAACACCGCTTCCAGCAGCAACCTCAACCTCAACCTCAAGTTTTTTCCCACGAGGTCTTCCATCCAGGCACTGACCAGGCTCACACCTGCTTAGCTTCAGTGGGCTGCCAGTTGTGAGTTGCAGGGTGATATGGCTGCTGGCATTGTAATGGAGCTCAATACATGTGAACTCAATGTTTAGGAGAGGTTGTTTATGGACAGCAGTTTTCAAGTCTTGCCATAGATTTTCAATATCCCTCAAACCACTCAAGGACATTCACTTTCTTATTCTTCAGCCAGTGTATCTTTGACCATATATTTTAGGTCAGTGGTTCTCAAACTTTTTGGACCAAGTACCACCCCTGATCAAACCAAAGCATCCAAGTACCACCTACAAAATCATCTTCTCATAGGAACACCAGAAATTCTCAATGACCAACATTAGCGCGTGTGCGCACACACACTCACATACATATATAATAAATATTATAAAAATAAACTTTATTTGATATGTAACCCCGGTGTCCTGGCCAAATTTCCAATTGGCCCTTACCAATCATGGCCTCCTAATAATCCCCCTCTATGAATTGGCTATATTACTCTGCTCTCCTCCCCACTGATAGCTGATGTGTGGTGAGCGTTCTGGCGCACTATGGCTGCCGTCGCATCATCCAGGTGGATGCTGCACATTGGTGGGGGTGGAGGGGAGTCCCCATTACCTGTAAAGCGCTTTGAGTGGAGTGTCCAGAAAAGCACTATATAAGTGTAAGCAATTATTATTATTATTATTATTATTATTATTACTATTATTATTATTATTATTATTATTATTATTATTATTATTATTTCTATGCATTCCTGTGCTTACAACATTGGCATCGTTCCAAAATCACACACATTCTTCTACCTCCCTATTTGCTGGAGACTTTTTTAAATACAATTGGTCACTTATGTTCATAGCATGCATTCCTATAGAATGGTGTAGAATTACATAGGAGGTCTTGTGTTCACTCAAGTATTAGCGCACTCTGTATCATAGTACATAGGCTGAGTATTCGACACGTATTAAAATAGAAAATATGAAAACCCGTCCCTATTTTTCAGTGCACACAACAAAGTTCCAGGGTCATATGGCGTACCGCCTGGCGACGCTCTGCATACCACTTGTGTACCACTCATACCATAGTTTGAGAACCACTGTTTTAGGCTATTGTCCTGATCTTCATGCTCATATGCTCGTACCACTGTATATTATATACAATGGTGACAGCCCTGTTTGCTTCTTTCTCTAAGTGTTTTAAATCACCTTTGTCAATCACTGAAACTCAGAAAAGATTATAGACTGAAAAACAACTGCAGACCCTTTCAGCTGAAATTTCCCTGAACAAAAGTTGAGAAAACAAGCAATTAATATTTTCCATTAAAGATAGTAGTGAAACTTTCAGTATCCTCATTGAGTAGACAAAAAAATACAATTGTACCTCATCATTAATGTTTCAACCACCAGATACACATTTCTGAAAATATCCTTCATTTATAAATTTAAAAACACATGGATAAATTAAACATTAGCAGACATCATGAGTAACACTGCATACTACAAGTTTCATACAGATCCAATGTTAATTAAAAAGGTATTAATAATTAATTAGCTGTATAATCCTCCTTAAAACAACCATGAAGGTCAGTTATGTGGCATACTTAAGCTCCTGTTTGTTACAGTTACCACAGGACAAAGGATTATCACATGATGATGCACATTTACAAATTCAATCACATAATGTCTTGAGAGACATATATATATATATCACACCATTAAATTGTCAGAGTCACTTAATTTTACCAAGATGTAAAACTTTACAAACATTTTTAATTTAAATTATTATTATGGCTTGTATCAAATAGCCTTTTCAAAACAGAAAATAAATTATTAAGTACTGTATAATATTAACTACTGTGTAATATATCCATGTTCTGTCTTATACTCAGGGTCTCATTATTTATTTACCTATTGATGATTACATTACAAAAACACTTTGAATTTGAAATTTTATTTTTTAAACACAACAAAAGGTTTAAAAGAAGGTTAAGTGTTAGCTTGTCTTGATGCTCATAACGCTCCTATTGTTCATATATCAGTAGGCCTAATTACCTTAACAGCAGATGCAAAGCAATAATTTTTGCTCATTAATAATAAGAAGAATTAATAATACATTTTTGATTCAGCATATTCTCTTTAAAGAAATAATGTATAATTGTTGGTGTATAAATGTATATTAATGTATAAATGATGGCATGAAGCAGTTAATAAGAAATTGTGCTATTTAATCTTAAAATGATAAATGAAATATAATTACACTGCCAGCCTTTAAGCTGTATGACAATATAGTATTCTTTCCATTTCATGACTTTGAGCTAAAGCCTAAAGAGTACTATACTGTATGTGGTATGTTTATGTGAAACAAAGTATGGTATTTTAAAATGTAGGTCTGTAAGAGGTACAGAGATAAGTTTTCAGGAGTAATGAAAGCTTACTCTAAACATTGTGCCTCTGTTAGCCTTGGTTATAATGGAAATCACAAGGTTTCTGTGAACACATAGTGCATACAGTATGTGTACCCCAAAATTATCCATACCCAAGTCAAATAGTAGAAAATATACAGATTGGATAGTTTCTTGTTAAAACTTATAAAAAAGTTCTACAGTAATTTTAATAGTAATGCATAGAGCAAAGGTATATACTGTATATCATAAATAGTTTAAGTCTAAAAAACATGAGGGTCATATTTATTCACATCCCTGTAACTTGCATTTCAGAATTCTTCCTCTGGCAGGGATCACACTGACTAGATGCCTCCTGTTGTATACTTTAAGGGTCTGGCACTTCAGAGTGGAAATGTACTGTATGAACATTTCTACAAATAAAATTGCTTTCCTTCACACCCTTTGGTTTCTGTTAGTGAACTGCCATCCTGAGTTAGAATAACAAGTGGATGATTGTTTAGAGGTGTGGAGATTGAGATGGACTGTTGATCCCATTTATTTTGTGTGCAGCTAGCCATTCATTTGTTGATTTAGATGCATGTCTTGGCTCACTGTCATGAGTGCCTGTCCATTTTTGGCTAGGCTTGAGAATCTTGCCAGAAAGAACGAGGTTTCTGGCAAAAATGTCCTGCTACATTTTGGAGTTAATCAACCTCCAGGACCTGTAGGTAAAACACAGTCCCAAAACATAACAGACTCTCCAGAAACATAACTCAGATAGGTCAATTTGCATTTCATCTGACAATAAGACATTGTTTCAGTTGCAACTGAAATTATGCCTGGAAAATCTGATTCTCTTCTGTCTATGATTGACCCATAGAAGAGCCTTTTCCCTTGCCACCCAGCAATGAATGCCACATCTGTGAAGGCAACTTCAAATGGGAGTTTCCAACACTTTGTATCCTGAAGACACCAGTGCATATTGGAAATTTTACCTTAATTTCAGCTTTTACCTTTGGATTTATGGCTGCCACCCAAAACACTTGTTTCATAGACCATTGTGGCTAGATACACATGCATCCTCTTCCTCACTAGGACACCAGTAGCCTTTAAAGTCTTAATAATGAACATAACAGCGTAAAGTGGTAGATTCAGTATTTTGTGGATTCAAAATCCCCATCCCCAAACTTGTGGAAGTCAATGACTATTTACCTGCACTCTAAAAAGAACTCTCTGACCTTGACCATGATGATGCTGCAACTTCTAAATGTTTTCTGTGTATTGCCTCCATTTATACCCCGGGGAAACAGGAAACCTTTAGAGGCCTCTATGTTATTCTGGAAGGTTCCATTTCCAAAAAGCAGAATGTTAGATTTGTTTTTGTTGCATTTTATTTGAAATAATACTTGGGAGGTGAGAATAAATGTGTTCCTCTTGTTTTCTAGAATTCAATTAATTTGTGATACATGTGAATGTGCTCTGTGCAATGCTGTTATGATTCTAATATAACATTAACCATTTTTAAGTGAAATGTTATTATTCAATCCAATTAATTTTTCAGCTATTGTGATTTTTTTGTTCCTAATTCGGCAGGGGTTTGAATATATCCGCAGGGCACTGTAGTTGACCAGTGAACTGTTTTCCAAATTCCATTACTGCTTAAAAAACAATGTTCTTTCAAAAGAGTATTAATCACACATGTATGTTGCAGCTTTTTGTTTTAATTTTAAGCCTATTTCTGTTGAGATGCATTGTGAATTATCTTATGTGAGCAGAACTACACCTGTATCTTAAAGGATTCTATAGCATATCTGACTCTATAAAAGCGCAGCAAATTAATTCATGATAAATCATTCACACTGCTCCAAAATTACAGTGTATTTGTAATGATCAGCTACCCAACGACAACATCTCTGTTTGTGGCAGCTCACTGCTGGATTAGTCTTTATTTTACCTTTTCAATGGTACAGTAGGTGGAGCAGCAATGGGGCCCGTTATCCTTTTGATTGAAAGGAAAGTACAGCACTGTTGGGTGAAAAAGAAGCACTATGTTCATTGTATGGCCATTTATTAGTGTCAGTGTGATTGTTTCTTATACAGTATATATAATACCAGTTAAGATAACATATTGCCTGTAATTCATTGTATTGTATAAGAAGATGTACGTGTAAGAAGATAAGCTACAGTATCTTCTTATGGAACGTGCTAAGCTGGTATAGAGAAAAACATACTAGATCCGCATATTACTTAGTGTTTTTCTTTAAAATATTATTTACTCACATGAGTACTGTATATATTTTATGTATAAGGAAAAATCTCAGTGAGAGGTCAATAAGACAATTAATTCTACCACCTCACCCTGCACCTACTAGATAATTGACGCCTTTCTCTGTATGATTAATTCTTTTCACTTTTTGACTCAGGAAATATCATTGTTGCCAAGGTCAGTTATTTAACAAGTTAAGTCACTGAATATTATTTTTTTTTGTCTTACCATAAACAAATCCACTGATGGCAATGTGAGTCATTGCCATGTTCATCAGTTGCCTTACAGAGAAACACAATTCTAATTAAATTTAAGAGGTGTTACCTGCTATTCATCTGATTTATAGGCAGGCTCTGCATTACACACATTCTCATAGTAGGCAGCCCTGAAAGACATGTATCATCTTCTGTGGCTTCGGCTTCCCATAATGTAGGATCCACAGGTCAGCTGTAACTACATTTTCTTCATTATGTTCCTAGCACATTTATATGCTAATTTTATTTTGAAACTGTCAGGGCGCACCGTGGCATTGCTGGCTGAATTCTAAATTATCTCTGCAGAATTGTGGCATAATTATGTAAGTTAATTTGTGTGCATAAATTCTGCCGCTGGTCTACTGGCAGTGAAAGTTGCGGACCCTGGAACTACTTTCATTCCAGGTGGTTCCAATTAACATATGAGGGGTCAGGACAGAACCAGCTGTTATGTAAAGAGTTTGCTTTAATGACACCAGCATTACAAGCTCTCCTCAAAGATCAGTGAACTGTGAGAGTAGTCCACCTTTTCCTGTTTTATAGTCAAAAAAGCATTGTGGTACTTTATCTTCAGGTTCAAGTGAATGATAATCATCCCACTAAGCAATGCAGTCTGTCACTTACAGTACATGTGTATTTTGTTGCCAGGGAAAATGTGATTGTCTTTCTTCTTATCTTTCTCAACAATACATAGGACTTTTTAATGTGTTTATCTAGATGCCTTCAAGGAATTTTTGAATTGCTGTGGTTTCTTTAGCAAAACGGTAAAAACTATTACTTGTAGTTGAGTCTAACATGGTAATACTAACATGGTAGTAAATTCCATTTTAAACAAAGATATTATTGCAATTGTGTTTCTTTTACCAGGCCTTCCAAGCTTGTCTTTGTTTTTATCAGTTTAACAAGAAACAAGTGATAAAAAAGATGATGCATCAACAGAACAAAGAGATGTTTTTAAGCAGCATGACAAAAAATGTATCAGGTCCTTCTACTATGAACTAATATTAAATTATTACAGTGGACATAAACAATATAAATAGCTTAATAATTGTTGATTTTGTATTTCAAAGAGATAACATTGAGAAGTGATTACAGTTTAATATTCAGTACCAGAGCTTTTGTGTTCAAGGACTACAGACACTTTTGTACCCATGAGCGAAGTACTTTACTCCAGTTCCTCCAGTCCACGCACCTATATAAAAGGGTAACAGCACTGCTGAGAGATTTACCAGCAGACTGTTTTTCTAAAAAAAAAATATTGTAATCTCAGTTTACTTAATGCTACAGGCATTCAGATAAGATCTTAAAGATTAAAACTTTAAAGGTTGGTTAACTGGACAAATAGATGACTTTCACTTTTATACTCTACTACACCAAATAAATACACAGAACAAGTGACTGTAGCTAGTAATTGATGTACACCAACTCTCAATATCAAGTCCATCCATGATAAAGTATTGATGGCATATACTTTAAGTTTATTTTAACCCTACAGTTTTGCTTATAACTGTATGCTAGTTGTCATCATCGCTACCTCTCCTCTTAAGGGCGCTCCAGTCTCATTCTCGTTCTGCCTCATTCCCCGCACATGTTCCTTATTCCAGCCCGTTTTCAGTTCCCCCTTAAAAGCCAGATGCAGACGATAATCGAGGCTCTACATTGACTCCCGATTCATGTGAGCCCGGGTCCTGATGCGTCTGGTTAAGTTTTTAACGTTCTGTTCCGTTTCCCCCCGCCGGTCCCGATCCGGTTCCCGTTTTTAATCTCCTGGATGAATTGCCTGGCCATGGATTTATGCTTGTGTTTTGGATTCCCCGTTTGGATTTCTTCCTGAATTTTTCGCCACGGACTCACTCCCCCTGGACACCTGCGCACCAAGGACACGCCCCCTGTCTCCATTCCCGTCTCCTGCATGACATTTTAAATATTAAGTAGATAGGTTTGTTAATCATGTTGTTCCTTTGGATAGCAATATCTGAGCTCATTATATTCACAAAATGGCCTCTTTTTGGTATTTAAGTTGTTTAAGTTACAAGTCAGAAATCATGATTTTTGCTAATGCAATTACCATATAAAGGACAAAGCATTTGAGCTAACATTTTCTTTTCATTCCTACAAGCAAATTTGCAAGTATCTGTTTTCCAGTAGGCCAATGCAAGACAACAGAGTGCCATGATTACAATGGAACAACATCAAGAAAATAATGCTATGGATTTATTGGTCTAGAATAACACATATAACCACAGAATAATATTTTATTTTTTATATTGGATATTTTGACCTTAGATCAATAGAACATTTGTGGAACTAGTTCACAAATGCCATCATCAGAAGACAACCATTGCTGTACTCTTTCTAGAGGCTGCTCGAGGTTATATATAGTGTAGAAACCCATGTGTTGCTGTCTTTTGTACATCATTATATAATATCTATTTTAACAGTATTTCATCATTTTATTGTAGTATTTTGTTATTGTCCTGGATGTTTCCATGATAAAAATGTCAATAAAGCACTGTTTATCCCTAATTGATACATGTAATATAATGTAAAGCAATGCTACTGCACAATAAATGCACTGCTATTCTAATATTTAATTAGGGAAAAACCCTGTAACAATGCAAATATTTTAAAATCTGTAGGAAATTACTTGCAGGAAAATGGCCACATCTAAACTTCTATGAATATCAAAGGGTTGTTCAGTTTTAAAATCACATTTCACCGGTGGGTGATCTTTGAATCAGATTTTGAGACATTTCAACATTAGGGAGTCCAATTGCTTTGAATTAATTTGCCCATTCTAATCAAAGTATCTGGCCATTCATCCATGAGGATATTTAAATGTGTTGTGTATATATACACTTTCAGCAAGAAGTCACATTTCTATTCTATTCAGGTTCAGAGCCCAAGGTATTTTGGATTCATTGCACATATTATCATCTTGTAATATGCGCTGTGGGCACTGGGATCATTATGCTAATGTGAAGGCTCTCTTCTGCTTTGTACTGATCAATAAGTGGTCTGGAGAAGAATTTAGGTCTGTGGCAATAACATTCAAATTCTGCATTCATGAATATGCCATGTGACATTTCAAGCTTTAGTAATTTAAAACATATCAAAAATGAAGATGGGTTTTACTTTCACTGAAACACTAAAAGTGTTTCAAAATAAGGATTTTTCTGTTTTATCTACGTACTAAAAAATGCGAAGGGAAATTTTAAAGGGGATATATAATAAAGTATATTTTTAGTTTTTGGAAGAGAATTTCAAGATTAGCAAAACACAAGCTTCCATTTTGGAAAACCAACACCCATCTCTATAGATGAATGTAGAGTATATGGAATTAACATTTCAGTGCTTTTCTGTTTTGTCCCCTTATACTCACGTCTTTTCAAAACAACGATTACAGTACCGTCTGTATTTCCATATTGTAAACACAGCAGTGTTACATTATCATTTGCTATGAAGGGCATGCTTTTCGAGTTGTAATCTGGGCAGTAGGTGGAGACAAAAAGGCACCTAAAAAAAGTGAACTACATTTTCCATAAAGCTATAATTTGGAAGAAGACAATTGGTTGGGTGACATTTAAAACCAGGAAGGCTATCGGATAGGCCATTGATGAACTGGGGAACCTTCAGAGCCTCTATTATGTGCTCTATTATGAGATGTGAGCAGCTGACAGATGTGTTGATACTGTATGCTCAGAAGTGTGGGTTCTTAGAAAAGTGTGTTTAATTTGTAGGAGTCTGGGAGAGCAGCCTGCCTAGTTGTTTACAGAGAGGAAACTGAAGAAGTGCGGTAAGAAGCTCAGAAGAACAGATACAGTAGGTTTCCATTTTTTGAGTTTGGTGTTTTTCTCTGAACTGTAAATAATGCTAGTTTTGCACCTTACAACAGAATTTGTTTGACATCCTTACAAACACCAGCCTATTTCAAGATCCCATTATGTTAAAATAATTCCCACGTGAAAACAATGAAACATTTTGTGATCTAAAATTTAATTTTCCTGTTTCTTGGGGCAGATAGTTCCAAAATATTTGGATTGGTCATCCAATAGATTTTGAGAAAGAAAAAAATTGTATTGTTTCTTTCTTTAATAATATACGAATAATATTATATAATAGTAAATATAAAGTAATGATATAATATACTTTCTGTAATCATAATACAAACTGTATATATGTGTATTTCTGGGCACGTGAAAATGCTCGATACATAACAGCTTTTTGAACAAGAAGAATCTTGAAAGCTTGAAAGTAAGAGAGAAATCAAACATAAAGGCATGACATTTTAAATTAAGTGCATTCATTTTACTTCAATGCCACACACTTATACAGTATGCAACCAATATGTCTTAGGAGCATCTCCAGTATAATCATCTAAAGCAGAAACTTAGCTTATCTTCTTTTATCGATGGCTGCAATAAAATCTTGAACCCCCCTTTCCCAAGTATAACCTTAAGGTTTGTAAATGGAAACTTCACAGAGATATTGCTAAAATCTAACAATTGCAATTGTTTTTAATAGAATAAAGGTGACACATTTCTGCTACAGTAGGTGAAGAAAGTAAAAAAGTATTCTATGATTGTTTTATTACAGCACTTTAATGCATCCTTGGTTTATTAGTAGCCCTTTGGAAAGCATTCCAGCTCACAGCACAGAAGAGGTGTAACTAAAGCAAACATCTTTTCCTTATTGTGATTTTTAAAATATTATGAATTTTACAATGAACGTTCAGGAGAGATGACAGCAGCCAAATTCACTCTTCCCTCAGCTGCCTAATCTATTCGTAAATAAGTATTATTCCTGACATCATATCATAAATGTAAAAAACTATAAATACTGTATGTAAATATTTTTCTTTATCACATTAATCTTTTGTATCCCTCCTCCATACCATCTTCACCGTCGGCAGCTATCTTTTAGGGGTCTCTATGGCAGTCCTAGTCCCATTATCTTATAGCAAGGACGTTGACCCTCAGCCCACCAAGGTTAAGAAAAATCTTATGATGACTAATAAGCATTTTTTATACATTTAATTCTTGGGTGTTATTATTCCTCCTGAAATTATAATTATTTCTTCAATAAACCCATAGAATTCCACCAAAGGGTTAATGAAGATCAGTTTCTTTATTAAATCCAGCAGCCATAACACCCTGCAACTTACAATTGGCAACCCCCTGAAGCTAAGCAGGCGTGAGCCTGGTCAGTACCTGGATGTGAGACCTCCTGGGAAAAACTAAGGTTGCTGCTGGAAGAGGTGTTAGTGGGGCCAGCAGGGCGCGCTCACCCTGCAGTCCATGTGGGTCCAAATGCCCCAGTATAGTGATGGGGATACTATACTGGGGCACTCCCACTCCGATGGCAGGCGGAGCAACACACCAGATAGAGTATTTCTCGGTCGCAGTAAATGGCAACGTCAGCTCAAAGATTTGGTTCAAACCACCAAATGGAGACTGGTGTACTGACAAGCAGACCCTAGAAAGAGACCCTGCTGGGATTAACGCTAGAAAGAGATAGAGAGTTTCTTAATTAAATCATGGATTATGATTTTGTAGGAAGGCAATACACAATATATTCATCTAACTTTGAGAGAAGTAGCACAATATGAATAACATACATTAAGTTATCAACAAACAATTTGAAATCCACCACCAATTATGCAGCAATAGATTCCTTGTGGTTTTATTGATACATCAAAGCTTTTAAAATTATTTTTGAAGATGTTGAGGACCACACCATGAATTACCACAACACCCAGAAAAATAACAGTTGGCTCTGTTTGCTTTGAAATCTAAGGGGATATTGCTTCTTTCCTTGAGATTATTAAATACCAATTTAATGGTTGGTTTCAATACAAAAGGGTTTGTTGTGAAGAAAACAAGCAGTTCTGTCCCTGAATTCATACTTGTAAAAGCAGGCTCTGACATCGTGAACATTTTTCTATTTCTTTTTTAAACACCTTTAATACATATTTAAGTGATTTCAAAATAAATGCAGTGTCATTACAGATACATTATTATAAGATAGGCCTAAAATTTAGTCAAATGAATTGAAATCTAAAGTAGCAAGTGCAATGATTTGAATTTGTAACTAAAATACTGTATGTTCAAAACTTGTGCAGTTCCTTATGTCATACACTCACCAACAGTGCAGAAAAAGAATACTGAGACTGTGTAATGGAAGCAAGAGAAATCTGACATACTTAATTTAAGTGTCAGGCATATCTCCAAGAGGCTATAAAGTCTTGGACAGGAACCTAATTAGAGATTTCTACAGCTTGCAATTTCCTCTTCCGTGTAATACTTTACATAATATGGATTTCCTAATACTTGATAATGACACAACACTCTAGTTAATGTTAAATTGAAAAAAAAAATCATGACTCAAAAAACACACAATAAACCTGATACTACACACCATTCACCTGTGCAGTGGGTTAATATATACTGTATGCTGTATATATGATAATATATTGTCATCTGGCACAACATTGCAAATCTAACATAGTTTTGCTATGCCAGACTTAAAGAAATTAGTAATACAAATCCTGTGGCATGATAACATTAGCTTGTTACAGTATGTTAGAAATAAAATGTTTAATTCTATTTTTAAAATGATACACAAACAACATAAATAAAAATAAGTAATGGAATTGTTTGTTGAACCATATATCCAGAAGGATAAATTGTGTTTTGTAGTTACGACTTACAGACATACGTCTTTTTCCAGATTTAATCAGTTGAAAAGACATTTTAATGGTTTATTACTTTTCAGAGGTAAAGGGGAAATGTAAAAGGAAGTGGCAAATGAAATGTGGATTCATACAGAGTACCATTAAATGTGGTAAATTAAATTTAAATCAAAAGCAAAAGTCCTTACAGCTGGCATAATTCTTGTTTTATTTTTAATTGTTAAGAACTACAGGTGTTTTAATTTATTAACAAAAAATACTATACGGTCTGCATCAGCTAATCTTTGTTAAAAAATCCCAAAACACAATACCACAGAATTTATACTACGTTTTTGAGCTAAAGATACAGTAAAGGATTTACTATAGCAGAAACATCTTCCTGTATAAATGTGCTGATTTCAACAGTTCTTGCCAAATTTGAATAACAAAGAGCACTATTAGACTGAGGAGTCCTCACAGATTACCCAATATTGTGTTTTCTTCTCCTTTCTTGAAACAGAGAATTTTAGTGTCAATATAAAAGCCAAAGAAAAATATAACCATGATATTTCAGAGGAGGGCAGATAAACAGTGGTTTAATCTCCCCATTGGGAGGCAAGTTAAAATAAGATGGGGAAATGGTGAAGAGGAAGGTAGACATCCTTATTTGAAGAGGGCCATTACCAAAGAGAGCTAGGCAAGCACAGTGAAATTTCATTTTACCTGGATAAAGTCAGTCCTGTAATATTATAATATTTCGTTGAAATACTTCAATGGTGCCATGGTAATGCTGTTTGAAAGGGTATGCATTAGTGAAGAAAAATGCTCATTTTAATGAGCACAAAAATGTGTTACTTTTACTAAAGATCCTCCCTGCTGTGATCAAGAGGTTCTCATTTATTCAGTGCATTTGCAGACATACTTTGGAGAGCTATTCTTCTATTATTCGCCTCTTTGGAAGTACATTTTGAGTGGAAATTACTACTACGTATCTCAAGCCTTGATTTGACAGGCCATTCTTTCTTCTTGAGATTCTGATTAAATTAATTCTCAACAATAGAATGTGTTATGTCCAAACTTTGTCACCTAGTGATGCTGAATCTATCTTTCTGTTTCTTCGGTGTGCAAAGGACTCATTGCCCTGTCATTGGCTGTTTGATCAAAATATTCTTTAGAACTGGATATGCTTAACAGTTTGATGCACTTTTTACTTCGTGTTTTATTCCTCTGCAGATTTGTGTAATCCCAAGATAATATGTCTTATCTTTATAAACTATATACATGAATACTAAATTGAAAGAGATTTTAATAGTTAAATTTCTGGAGCAGAAATATCTGTGTAAAAAAACATGCCTATGTGCTGTGCATGACAGTTTCTTATTTTGTAAGATTTTTAAGGCAGTCTACTACTGTAGTCTACTTTTAATACATCCGTTACAGTATACAGTAAAGGACTTTCTAGTTTTTACTTCTTAGTGTTTATTAAGAACATATTTGCAATATTTTTATTTTTAGTCTAGATTTTTTGTTGTAATGAGTAATGTAATTTTGATTTTATAGGTCTACATAGATAAATGAGAAGCATATTGACCAGCTGTATTGACACAATAGAACAATGGGAATATTTACCAAAACATTAAACAATTTTTACAGGAACAGTAATTATAATAGTAGTCACTTTCTATGTAATGCTAGCAGCAAGTCTAGACAAACACAGTAACAGAACTCTACATTAGTGTTAGATATTTAATAAAACGTCTACCAGTCCTCAAATAAATCTAAACACTGTCACTGTTTTGTCCAACACTACATACCCAGAAACTCTATGTTTATTCCATTGTACCATTGAAAATAATCATTTCTATCCACCTCTCTTTCTGTAATCTTGTCAATAATTTCAGCACTACAGGTACAGTGTGTGAGAATGACAAAACAGAGTGTGAATGTTGAAATTATATACAGTAGGAATTAGGAAGCTGTTTACAATATGAGTTTATTCATAAATTAATTCTATGATTAGAGATATAAAGGTTGTATTTTAAGTGAGTATGATTTACACTTTCCTTTTATGGCATTTTGTTTTTCTTCTTAGTGTGGTACTATGCAGAGAGTGTCTGGTGTGGGGGGCAGAGCCTCGAATTGAGGGAGACGCATTGCCACGGAAACCACACCTGATGTGAATAAGTTAATTAACGGCAGGTGTAGAAGTGGTTTAAAACTAGCCTGAATACTTCTTAAAGGGGGAAAGATCCAGCAGGACTTCGGTCCTGCTGCCGCTGCCGCAGGAGAAATGTGGAGGTTCTGCTGTGAGAGAGCTTGGCATGATAGTAGCAGGTGTGAGACGCTACAAGTCAGGGCGATGTTAGAAGAGTGTGCTGCAGTGAACAAAGAATGATTAGCCGCTGTAGTAACCCCGTGAGGGGGTGGAGAAGAACAACAGTTCTGCAGAGGATTGTGAAAGGAATAGCCTGCGAGGAAAAGAGTGAAAACATCAGTCTGTGAGGAGACTGACGGAAGAAATGGAGCTTTATGAGTTCGCCGAAAGGTTTAAAGGGACAGCATCCTGCTAGGGTGTGAGAGCAGGGATGTCATGTCCGCTGTATGAGTGAGTTAGTGTGTGTGGACCAGAGTGGGTTGTGTGGTAGAGGAACTCTCCCCCTGGCAATACATTGGTATTGGGGAAGTGAGTGGGGTCTATCTAGCTCCACCCTCTGGGAGATGTGCAGTGGTGGCTTTGCATGATGTGAGATGCACTGGCAGCTGTGAGTTCACAACCTAAGGGTGTGAGAGTGAGGTGCCAGAAAGGTTGTGAGGGTGTGCTAGAGAGGGACAGTGTGTTGGGTGTTGGCATGGTGTGTAGTGCGGAAGAGGCTCGGTGATGTAGGTAGTGTCAATTTGTGTAACCCAACCTGGTAGCATTAGGAAAAAGATGTCAGGGCTGGAGGTGGACCTGGGAGTCCAAGGCACTGGTTGTGTGTGAAACAGTTTCCTAATGGAGTAGGAGCAGGAGGCTCCATGTTGGGGTCTGGGAGCAGGTGATTTCTAGCAGTGAAGACCAGGTGAATTTGAGACCCTGAAGGGCCCAGAAGTAATGGAATGTGGAGTTATGTATCCCGTTATCCCGATGAGGGGGTCAGTGTCCTCACTGCTGTTGGAGGAGATTGTGTGTAAGATAAAGAAAAGGAACCTAAAAGAGCTTATAAAGGGGTGTGAGAGGGGAGAATTGGAGCCTGTCCACGCGTACCATGGGGGTAGTTGACACCACATTAGATCTATTGATGCTGTACCATCAGTGAGAATTCTAACATGTCTTGTCCACATGATGCTGTAATTGTTAATGAAGGTATCAAGCACATGGAAAAATGTCCTTTGTAATTGTTCAGGCAGATAAAGGTGATGTATCACATGTATAAAATGAAATCAGCAAAGTATGATTTTCCACAAAAGTGAAGACTTTATACTTGTTGCCGATTTTGTTTTGTTTTTTTGCTTTACTAATTGACTTAAAACCTTATAGCCATGTCATCAGTGTTGTGAGGCACTGATGTTTGAGGATGATACTATCTTTCCACTCTTTGACTCTTCAGTAAACTGTTGTGTTCATTTATTTCTGTGATAATACCCATTTGAAACATTGGTTTGCTCACACCTGAAGAAAGCTTTACAGCCGAAAGGTTTTTTTTTTTAAGCATGGAATAAACCTATTACTTGTTCCTTTGCAGCCTGCGCATGCTGACGCAGCTACCCACCTGAACTACTACAAGTTAAAACTGAGGTGATTTGAATGAGAATAATGTGTTTGACACCGCATGATAGGATGTACACTGCACATTACTCTTTTCTGTGAATGAGGTGTTCAGTACATTGTAAAAGTGGTGAATGAGAAATGTTTAGCAACTTTATCAGCATAAATAAGTGAGACCACTTTTGTTCACCTGTGCAGTTGTGCAGAAAGGCTGAGTTATATCACTCCCTGTGTAAAAGAATCCCTTTTCTCAGAAACGAAAGCAACCCAAATACTTTTAACGGCACAAACTGACACAAATGAATGCATTGGGAGTCATCATTTTTGAGTGGTCAACTTCATGGTGGTAATTTTATACTGTCATTTTATTTTGGGAGCATATTACGTATTGGTTTGTAGATTATGAGTTAAAAGACTTATGACATTGAAAAGAATCTTGAGAAAATTATTATGGCGCATCAAGCAAGAAAGTTGGTTGAAATTTAATGAACCAGATAAGGACATCACAATACTCTATTGCCTGGTTCTGTTCTTGGTGCATGTCTCACACAAGCTGCAAATGGAATAGCTGATAAATTTTTTTTGTCTGACAAGCTACCAACAGAAGCCAAAAGTGGCCTGCAGAAATAAATTAATGGGCCTTTTCTAAAAGGATTACAGTTCTACACATTGAACAAAGCTTGTTTTTTTTTTTAACAATGGTCACTGATAGGTCCTTGTGATAGGAGGCAAAACAGGCATTGTTGTTACTGGAACATTCAATGCTAAAGGCTTGTTACAACTCAAGAAAGATGAATTAGAGAGGAACAAAATAAATCAAAATAAGCTTTCAAAGAATAATACAAGAGTTGATTGATTACAGCAATGTATCCGAAATGTTTCTACTACTTTGGGGGTTTGCTCAAACTATATGGTTCTGATCCGGTTTTTACAGGCTATTTATAAAAACAAACCACTGTATAGATGGTTATATACAGTATATTTTCAAAAGTTGTATTTAATGTATTGTTTATCTTTGCAAGTTAATGTGAATACTTTGGCTTAAAAGACTTGGTGAATAAGACATGCTTTGAAAACAAAAGGATGGGGTTTTATTCCAAAAACTAGAAAACATTACACATACAGCTGAATGCATATAACACCAAACTAGTAGTTCCAAATTAAGATTGCTGCAAGCTCTGTTTGTCACTGATGCAATCAAGGTATATAAATACATATCTACATAAGTTTTGGGAATGTTATTTTTATTAGTAATACTGTAATATTACTAATAATATTCTCAATGAACCCTCTCAAGTACTGTACCTTAATCTTCAGGGAAGACTTTTACTGGAGGATCTAAATGCAAAAAAAACTATATTTTACAAAACTGGGAGGAGATTGAAATACAGTACCTTTAGTTCACATGTGGTTCTATTCTTTCTCACAAATTATTCTTAGAAACAGATTAATAAAATAATAACATTCAAAAATGTTTGACAAACTGGTCAGACACTTTTCCTTGCCTCCACAAATTTATTTTTAATTGGCTTCTCTTTCCTTTTGTAACAGTTGTTGTGTTTTTGCTGTTCTTTCTTGTACACCCAATAAAAGGTTTTAAAACATCTGACAATTCTATGAACATAACTTAAATAATCAGTAACATACAGTAACTAAAACAGAAAAGATATAAAGTAAAAAATACAAGGTATTATAGACAAGTAAGTAAATCACAATGCAGGAGGACATTAAACAAGAAAGGAAAGTTTTAAAGGAAAAAGGCTCAACAGTGGGAATATTTCTGCTTACTGTGACTTCTAATTTCTGAACCTTGACATGTACTGTACCTGTCCAAAAAAAGCATGCTCATAGAAGAAAAATAATTAGTCTTACCTGGTATTTTTACATTTTTATTTAGAACTTAGTATTTTACTAAAGTTCTTACAATCTCTACTGTATATCTCTGCTATTGTCATATTATCATAACCGATATATTTAGGTCTGGTACATTTTATTAATTAAATTATTTTATCAGGTTAATGTTTTCAAAAAAGCAAAAACTATAAAACCTACAGTAGGTTCAGTCTAATTAATTGTATTTTTAATACATAAGTAATTAGTCAGTAACAGTATTGTTACATTATGCAGATCCTGTATTTATTCACCTTACAATTTATGCATTTTCTAACAACAGAAAAATTAAAGAATTCTTGGCTAACATACAGTCAGTGCACATTATTATGGAAAACATACAGAAAAAATATGCCTACAGTTGACAAAACACATTATTTCTGGCCAGTCTACAATGAAGTATGAGAATAAGTGCACCGTTCAGAGAGCCCTAGAGATGGTTTATTTGCTTGTACTGATATATGTGATGGTAATAAAAGTGTAAAGGAACA
This sequence comes from Lepisosteus oculatus, assembly GCF_040954835.1. Taxonomy (NCBI): domain Eukaryota; kingdom Metazoa; phylum Chordata; class Actinopteri; order Semionotiformes; family Lepisosteidae; genus Lepisosteus; species Lepisosteus oculatus. The sequence continues at coordinate 42,126,714 of NC_090703.1, read as the reverse complement.
GAAAGGGACATATCTAATAATAATAACACAGCTAGATAGGATCAATGAATATGTCTTAAAGATAATAAAAAAGAATGGATGGAGAAGAGCTGAATCATCTAATAAAAAGTGGTACATAGGGACGAGGTATGTGACAGCACTCTGTTCAGTGGACCTCAGTTTGTGTCCAGTATGCATGAGCAGACATTGCCACACTTATGAGTTAAGGACACTCTGTCCCAGGCAGCAAGAAATGAACACATTATGCAAATGTCATTTGCTGAAAACTTGTAAAAGAAAGAATTAATACGACAGTTTAATGCTGTGTTACAGTAAGATATCGTGAATATGTGCTAATGAGGCATTTTGCATGCATAGTGAAATAGTGAGCCATACCTATTGATTAAAAGTGGTAACATCTATCCTTTATACATGTGAAGGTGTTTCAGTGGCTGTTAAGGCTCTTTCTCTGTGTCTGATCTTCTCTTTACAATATTTCCGAGCTTCACTATGAAACCCCTTTGCTTGATTTTAGCATTCATGCTCTTCTAATGCATCTATTAGAATCTCACAGAAGGGTATTGCCTCCTCTTAAACAATGGCAAATTGTGTAGTTTATTTTAAATACTGTTTTTACAAGAGACATGCAAAAAAAACAATACACACTCTGTGCAGAACATACTAATTGTAATACACTATTTTGCACAGAATTCCAATGATGATACAGTATATAAAAATACAGCTATTTGTCTTGTACAATGAATGTTTCAGAGCAAGCAAAATTATACTAATATGAATCTTAATTAGCTCTTGCCATTTCACATTGCAAGAATGCAGAACCATCAGACGTCTATTTCCGTTTCACATAAAATCTTTACATACTGTAGTTTGTATATATATAAAATAACTTCTTGGAACAAGTAGGTTAATTCCACCCTGTAAAGCTTAAAAAAACAAAACCACATCAAGTGTGAAGATGGCCCCATAACATTAATGTTGTGTTCTTTTTGTCTGCTGTGTAATATGAAGCATATAGATTTTATACAGCATGTACTGTAGATACATCAGGAAACAGCTGAAAATGGTAAACTCTCTGTCAATGTCCCCTATGCTCTGATGCAAAGAGATCAAACTTACTGCCAATGCAATTACCCAAATGGCTTGAATCAGTGATTTAAAATACAGTTCTGACATGAAAACAAGTGTGATTGAATACAAGACTAAATGACCTGTATTGTGTAGTTGTCTTGTGTAACTACAGATTTTCTAACCCATGGAAAAGTGGGGCTGAATAAGATAAAAATAATTCTTTATGGCATGAAGTAGACTCTCCCATGCATCTCTTGGAGAATCATCCATTGGGTATATAAGAAATGTTGCATTTACCTGAGTTTTATTTTATTATCCTACCAAAAGACAATCATACTGTAGAACTGAAAAATAATATATTTCAAGTTCCATCTTTTGAATTTGATTATAGACTTAGCCCCAAGAATTACCACTAAGGTGGTTCCCTATTTCTAAATATAGACATAAAAAAGATTGACAGACATCCACCCATTTTCTAACCACTTTATCCAATAGAGGGTTGCAAGGTAGCAAAAGACTATCCCTGCAAGCAACATGTATAAGGCAGGAAACACCCTGAATGGGACTGAAGTCCATCACAGGGCAGACACACAGACACACTCACACCAGGGACAGTTTTCACAGAACCTAATTATCCTAACAGTATGTCTTTGGATTGCAGAAAAACTCACATGAACAAGGGAATACGACAAACATCACAAATTAACTTTAAAAACAAAATCCTGAATAAAAGGTGATAATCTTTTTTTTTTTCAGTGAATTTTCAGGGAAAGAAACCAAAGAGAAAATTTAAGCTTTCATGTTACAGAATACCTATATTTATATTAGATCAGACCACAGGTAGTGCACCAAAATTCTTCAGCATTTACTACTAGAAAATAATACAGGGTTTTTTGTCTGGCTGTTGCATATTTTATTAACTTACTGTGTTATACAGTACATGTCACATCTCCTTATGAAAACACAGTATAGCAAGCACTGTTTATTCATTCATCAGTATAACTAGGAACATGTGTAAAGCAGATTTTTGAAAATAATAATAATAATATATGAAGCTACTGTGTATGAGAAGAATGACTAATTTTGCATTTAAATTAAAGTTAGAGAAGGATGTCGCATTTTGAAGTGCTGAAGGGAAAAACAGTTTTCCAACTGTAACATTCTCTCAGCATCCCCTTGGCATGTATTGTGTAAGTATATGATTCACCATGCATCTTTAGACGGATACGTTGCAAATCCTGCACATATACCCTGAAATAAAATAACCGTTCTCCTTAGAGTCTTTCAATGCATTGTGAAGGTTAGTTTTTGAGCATTGACGCATCGAGAATTGGTGATGCTTTTCTCTAATTCCTCCTCCCAAGGCACATATTGAAAACTGTCCCCAGAATATTGTTTAATTCCATATTGATATAATGACCTTCACAGTGCTGTGTAAATTCTTAGTTTAAATCTGATTATTTTATGGATTTTGGGGAAGATCATTTTACACCCTGAAGAGGGCTTACCTTTTCAGTTAGGGGTACCTCCTGTGCTTCAGAGAGATGTATTATTAGTACTTTTACCATCAATGTTGTAGTGAGATTTTAAATCTGACTGCTATATGCTTCTCATATTATAATAATTTTTAACTCATGGTTCATGAGTAAATTTAATCAGGATTAACTCATATTTTACATTTTATGCTGATTCAAGTGTCTAAATCACAAAGAATGTAATTTGAGGCTTCAATTTAGCAACAGAAAAGAACAGGCATTGATTTCTGGGGCTGATTATCCTTTTGGTTCCAGAGGTTTTCAGGCCCCTAGGCAATATCAAATGTATGCTGAAACTGTCAAGGCAAAAACTGACAGATGATCTGTACATCACAAGGAAGATAAAAATCTTCAAGCATCTTCTACTAGTTTGAGATCAGAGAGTCAGGAATTTTTCCCCAGCAAATGACTAGTGTATCAAAAGATAGGAGATTTCTTTGAGATTCGCACGGAGAAATGTAAACTTTATTTGTGCAGAACAAATAACGGTTAACTTAAATGCCATTAAGGATGACAAACAAGCTTCATAAAGAGGGTCTGATGACATTTCTGCCTCATAAATACAGTAGCAATAAAAAGAATGCCAGTAAAAATTAGCTTTTCCTAGCAACTGCAGTGAATGACATTATTTACTGGGCTTCAACACATCATAAGCCTTGATGGTCTTATCCATCTAAAAAGTGAGTCTTGAGAGTGTCGATACCGTTTGACTTGCTTGTATATATTATTTTTTCTTTTGGTTTATTAAAATTTTATTTCAAGTAAGAGACTCCTTAGCACTTTCAGTTTAATATCTCAAACAATGCTTATTATAAAATGAGAATGATTTACCTTTGTGTATAAATCATATACTCTCCTCAACACCATCACGGTGTTCAGTGGAGTCCTCTAAGAGATACAATCCTCTAAAAAATCATTCCCTTTAGTAATAATTAACTAGATAAACAGCAGCAGAAAAGAACTAAAATTGATAACAGAATTGATGACAGCTTAGTCTAAATCAATTAGAAAGCTGCATAATAAAACCCTTATATGGTTCCAAGCTGTTTCAATTTTTTCATTCACAAAGTTTTACTTAATCTACTGTATCATCACAAACTATGCTAATTTTCAGTAGTGCATGGAAAAAAATCTGCATTTCTGCATTTTACTCATGGTTAATTATGGTTCACAAAGGACACTTTCAATGTATATATTTTAATAAAAAGCCACATGAGGAGAAATACATATTAACTTTTTTCAGGGTTATGATTAAAAAGCTCATTAGCACTTTTTTGGAATTTGAAGTGGTGCGTGGTTTAAAAATATCTCAGGACATGTTTTATGTTTATTTTTATCTATGGCATGGCACATTTACAACATCATAAATTATGTCCTTGTGGCTTTTCATTACTACAAACAATAGCATTAATTGCAGTTATTTTGTCAATTTATAGACAAATGTTTTTTTTCCTCAAAAGCAATTAAGAATTATGGTTATTCAATTAGAATAAGAGTTGCAGAATATATACACAAAATATTTTTCTCTTAAACACTGCAGGCTGCCAGATACAACATCATCTTTAATCCATAGAGAGTTTACACTTTTTAGATCTCTGCTGTATACCCTTTCAAAAGAACAAAGCACATTAAACTTCTCCACATGAGTTCTTATCTGGCACTTCATATTTGCCTACATTCTGCACCTCATCTATCTATCCTGGATTCTGTCTCTTGCCCCGGTTCTACCAATCCTGGTTTATTTCTCATTGAAGGAACCCTGAGAAAGTAATGAATAAAGAGTAAACCTACTGTATGGAGGTAATCTGCAATAAATTTGAAATGATGGGTTTAGAGTACTTGTTTTGAGTGTTTGTGTATGTTCTTTATCTGTTTAATAATTATTGATAGGAACCTAAAGGGCAGATATATACAGTATTCTTCTTAACAGTTTCATGGTTTTAGATATTTTCTCTCTGATTTAGAATCTACTGTACTGCGTACTGGGAATTATAAGAAAATTGTCACTTATAATTGATACAAATTAACAAAGATAACAAGAAATTGTGCAATAATGACTTTTATTTCTAAAATGTGAATATTTTATTAGGCAGACAGGAAACAGGAAAATATACTGTGCTAATTAACCTTTATCACTAATAGGGAGTCTACTGTGAAAATCACAGGTTTTCAGTGTGCTTGTGACAAACACTGAAAACAATGCAAGCTATGGTACTGTATGTGCATCTGCATGCATATCGCACCAGGTTGCAGGTACTGTCTTGTGGAATTATATTCCATTTCTCACTTACAGGCTGCATGAAGCATGTGCCTGTTTACTGGTCTCTGGGCCCAAGATGAAACCTGTCATCGCACAAATATTCAATGGTTCTCAGGTTTTGGCTAATAGGCATTCATAACACAAATGCCACATTGTTATTTCACAAGAAATGTGAAAATGTGAAAGGGTGGTTGCTAACAGTACAAACGGAGTTCTGTAGAAACAAGATCCACACAAGAACGTAAGAACAGTTACAAATAATTAATATTAAATATTAAATAATTATTCCAGGGATCTCATCCAGCCATTTCTTGAAAGGTACCAGGATATAAACTTCATCAGCATGTCTGGGTAGCTTGTTCCATACTCCCACACTTTTGTGGGTAAAGAAGTGCCTCCTGTTCTCCTTGTTGAACGCACATCCACATAGTTTGAACTTGTGTCCTCAAGTTTGTGTTTCACTGTTCAAAAATACACTCCTGAACAGACCAGCACACTTGGACCTCCCCATAAATCTAGATGAGGTACAGTGACTTGTTGTGGCCAGGCACTTAATTATTTTGAAAATTGGTCCCTTTCTTTTTTTTGTATTGCTTTTCAACAGGATTTACATTCAATAGGTCAAGACGCAGTTAAAAACTTCCATTTCACACGAGTAAAAGAGAGATCATTTTCAAGCTGCATGATTTCAGCAGCAGAATGAAAACTAAGAACTCTGCTGGGATGGCTTCTCCTATCTGTCCAAGGCTTTCAGGAGGCTGATGTGATATATTTGTTACTTCCTCTTCCTATTGAGATAGTAGATCATTTAGTAGTCTCATTTTTTGCAGGATCTCATAGAGCACTTGTCATTAATTTGCACTGGTGAAGGAACTTTAAACTGGCCACTTGCCAGGAACTGCTATGGTCTAGCCTGAAGTGCTCCTTCACAATCTGGGTTCTCTTGGCTATCTGCGCTCACAGATGGTTCGTGTAGTTTAGAAGAATCCCATCTTTCAAGTACTGAGTCCCCCAGTTCTCCAAGGTTATATCCAGAATTCTCTTGGGTTGATACACATATACTGTAGTAATTCGAAATGGAAAGTTCAGTGAAGGCTTGAGAAAGCTCCCAAACATCAGCAAGGGGAGTAGGAAACCCCAGTCCTGTCGCTCCTTCTCAGCCATCCATCAGAGTCCATTCATTTGTGGGGGATAGACCGAAGCTCATGAAAGGTCAGTTCACAGCACTATAGACACCCCTTGCATTAAGTAACAGGTATGCCCTGGTCCATCCCCTGCCATGGGGATACCCTGTCGTGCCCTGGGGATCACCGAAGGAATCTCTAGCCACAAGAATAGGTACAGTAAAGCCTTAAGTAGAGCTTACCTGCAGTGATCAAGATGGGTATGACCTTTGCATAGTGGGTGACATTATCCAGTATGACAAGGATGTGTTCATATCCCAGAGGTATCTTGGGTATTGGTCTTACTAAATACAAGCCCATTGCCCATAACAGTTCCACAGTGGTGGGATGGAGCTGAAGTGGATTTTGCAGTTCAGGCTAAGACAAGCAGTATGACAAGCTAGATGGACCAAATACCCCCTCCCACTATTTATAATAATTCTTATGTTACTGCAACATTGCTGCATTTCCCCCTTATAAAGTGTTTAACAATAAAACAAAACAGATTTTTCTCCATATATACTGTACACATCTTTGTCTTGTTTTTACTTATCCATAGAGTGTACTTTTTAGACAAGTATACTTGTATGTCATTCTGTCATTACAATAGCAATGCACTACATGAAGCACTATATTTTAGAATTACGGTGTAAAAAATATTTCTTTATGCTGACATTGCAGTATATAGTAAAAGGATGAAAATATTTTTAATATTAAACAATATTAAAACTTTCTATGTTGCTCATACTATTTACTATTTACTAAGAAGAAGTAGGTCACTTGTTACCAGCATAATGGAGAGATCTTTTTATTATTAAATGAGAAAAACAATCTTTGTCTTTCTGTTTCAACCTACTGTGTTTTTCAATTTAGATAACAATAGTATATGTGCATACCACACTGGGTTTGCTAGAGTTTTGTTCATGACCTAAAGCAATTAAAGTTATTTTTTATAATTGCTCTTGGCAAGAAACCCTACATTAGTAATGACTCCATCTGTCAGCGAAAAAAGAACAGGTTTTGCAATTAATAGCATTGCCTTAAATCACTTGTTTTTCTTTTTTTAAAATAAAATGAGTTGAATCTCATATACGCTAAAGTGAATTAAACTACTTCCTAGCTGTATCTCTACCAGCTCATTTCTGAGTTGCTGTCATATGCAAATTGCCCAAATCACTTAGCTATTAATGGGATCAAAAACCCTACTCATTTTTTTATTAAAACAAATCACCAGTTCTAAAAGTTTCTTTTCCAATATTTCAAAGTTACACAGTAAGCTGTTCAAACCTACTTCTAACTTGTCAAACACTATGGCATTTTTTTACTTGAATTTGCAACAGCAGCTTTAAGTTTTCAGAGTTTATTAGATTATTAATACAGCTGGGTTAAGAAAGGCAGGATGACAGGCTTCTGAGCACAATCACTTTCTCTTTATATCAATAATGCAACAGGAAATGTTTTTTCATTCTAAATGCTATAAACTATGCAAATGCAAAAAAAGATGGTTATTATTTTATTAATATTAATAGTAACATACTCAATATATAATACTGAAGTCGCAATATTCAAAATTCAGACAGGCAATAGAATTTCAATCAAGAAAATATTTTGTATTGTAAATATGTGCAATTTTAGTAATATATATAATTTAATTCTTGAGGGCTGTGGGTTCAGGTTTGGAAGGATTTTCTGAAGGCAAATACAGTAAAAGACTAGTGACACAGTGAAAATTGCACCTGTAAAATTTCAGATTGCTCTGTCTTAAACTTTAGCCAAGAATGCCCTTTGATATTATTCACTACTAGAGCAGAATTGCAGGACTTTTGGAGAATACCCAATGTCATTTTTATGCTTCATTTCTACCATATTTCTTCTTTTAGTCTGTCACACTCCCTGATCCCTGGGGAGTTATAGCTTTCCAGTGTACACATACTGCTGAGGAAATGGTAAATGGTACATTCTGTAATCATACACCTCAAAGACATAGAGCAACAATCAATAATAGATGCTTTCCACATGTAAGATACAATGTGTGTCCCTGTTGCACATGTTATTGTAAAACTAGGGTTTTACAACAACTGCAAGGTGATTTTTAATGTGTTGAAAATAAAAAAAAAATAGAATTACAGCAGTAAATGCACCCTAAAGGTAATTAAAGATCCTAGATCTTAACAGAGGTATTTAAATCCTTAGTTATCAATTACATAACTCAAAACATGTATGGGCACAATAGAAAAAAAACTGAGAAAATATATCATGTCTGCTTTGAAAGATATTTTAAGTGTATAATTCATTTGTGTGATATACAGTACCTGGCTTCATGCCATTCCAGTTTGAATTATGTAGAGGAAATACATTAACAGCTGTGTAACACTAAAGCACAGAATCAGAGGTGGGTTGGAATTTATAGATTTCCAATTATTTGGTTTAAATGTGACTAATACTAAAGACAAATATTCTCATTGTAGAGGTGGTAACTTGGAAAATGTATTGCATTATCTGTTAAGTGTTGCTAAATGGAGGATGTTCACATTGAAGGTTAGTTTTATTAATACATGACAGTATTGCATTTTACTACTGAGAATTATTTCTTAATAGCCTGATAAATTAAAATATAATATTTTAGCCATTGCTTTATTAAAAGCATGTTTCATTTATCTTTTATTTTCCATTAATTTGTTTATATTTCCTAGTTGAGAAATGTATGCCCATTTCTCAAATAACATTGACTGACTGTTTTGTCAGTAGATTAAATCTGCATTGGCAATAAATATCTTGGCTTTAAGAGTAAAAAGGACTCACTGAAGCTGTGATTTCAGTGTTGTCTTTACTGACACTGGACTTTTTATTAGGCTTTGTGTTGAATCAGTATTGCTTCAGTGTCAACTGGCCATCAAAGTGTTATACAAAATGCTTATAAAATAATGAAAGAAATGAGCTAACATAATTAACTGGTTTTGTTTGTGTTTAATTTTGAAAATGATCCATATAAGGACATCTATATGTGTCTATGTACTGTACAGTATATTGTACAGCTATAACAAAAATACTAATATATCCTTAATAGAATGTTCGTGCACCATTAATGGTGATCAAACCTGCAGATGTTCACAGTGCCAATGGAGACACAGAGCCACATAGTGGTCTTCTGTCCCTTTTTAAACTTCTTTTTGCTGTCTCCTAACTATGCCAACCATTGCCTGCAAGGTCTTGAGGCTGTTTGAATTAACATATTTGCTAATACTGTACCTCCCGTGATGCATTAGAAACCAACATACCTTTAGCAAAACTAGTTACATTAATCCTCTTTTATAATAGCATACTATTCATAATAATTTTCATAATCATTCATCATCATGAGCAGAATACAATTCCTGCCTTTGTATTAATAATTGCCAAATATGTAATATTCGATGCATGGGTATTACAAAGCAGGTACCCTATTTTATTTCACATTTGTTCAGTGTGGTATAAAATATCATTCCCTTCACTGACACTATCTCCATGACTAGATAGAAATCTAAAATGATCAAAGAAAGGTGAATTGTTCACTTGTGAGTACATGCCAGAAAACCTCCATTGGCTTGTTTTTGTGAAGATCCATATGTTATGAATCTAACCAGAATCCCCATTGTAAAATATTAGATATACTGTAGGAATGTTCATGGTTTAAAAAATACCCCTTTGTTATCTCTTTTATTTCAAATGTTGTACTTATTTTTATCAAACACTTTACTTTGATAAAGGATAAAAACTAATTCTGTCTCTCATACACACATAATACATCTCTATTTGAAACTAACTAATTAGTAATTTCCTACAAGAAAAGTTGCTCAACTTAACTCTTAATTACACAAGCTGTGTGTTGTGGAAAGAGCATCAGTAATGTACAGCTCTTCTGTAAATCCCATTGGTATCGACTTCCATTTTTCCCTCCTAATTAAAAATTAATTAAATCTGGCCAAATATGACACAGGCATAATACAGCAGGATAGAAAAGTGACTGTTATATTCCTAGAAAACAAGCTATTTGCTTGCTCTACACAAAAGGGAGGATTTGGGTACCATACTGATTCATGCACCTGCTGCTAATATAAACTGTTAGAAAACATAGTAATTGCTAAAGTTGAAAGTTTCTTCTGACAATTTTATTTTCTTTTAAAAAACTAACAGTACCTCTCCAAAAGACCTCCAGATTACCATTTGTCTCTTTGTCCTACCCCCTCCCCTTCATAGAATGGTATAATTTTTCTAGTACTGCAGGAATAAGACAAGGTTATATAGGTTATATTAAACTAAAAAAAGGTTATCAGCCTAACATCATTTGGATAGGGATTCTCTAAGAATGTGCAGGCAGTGTCTGTTGATAATATTTCACTTTGCAAATCAGGTGCAAAATATGCTAAGATGGAAGTCTTAGTTCAAATGGGATCTACAGTATGATCTTTTGAATTGTTTTAGCTAAACTATGCATCATATTCTGAATCCTGTCACTGCAAATAAAAAATACATGTACTGTAGGTAGTCAAGTGAAATAATGTTTGGACACTTTTGGGTCCTATCTTTTCTTGTTCTGAAATAAGTAGATTCATCTAATTAAAAGCATCCCACCTTATACTTTTTTCTATCCCTCCTACAGCTCTTTAGTCTTAATGAAAACATTCATTCAAACAATAATTTCTTAATGTTCTTGTGTATCCCAATATGGGACCCGCTAATGTGCTAATAAGGCAGCTCTAAATGGGTAGTGCTCATCTTTATTGCAGCATATACAGTATTATTTTCCGCAATCAAATAAACTTAACCACTCCTCATATAAATTTGTGAATGACTTTTGCTCCCCTCTGCAAGGTAACACTCAGTAATAATTTCAGCACTGTGTACAGCAATTCTGGGTTTCACAAACTTTTTTTTCTTTTACACTAAATATATTTAACTTAAACATTTCTAAAAAAAACATTACAAATATAATCTCAGCAGTAGTGTTTTAAAGTTTAAACTTGTTTTAACCCTCTTGAAATTACGACTGTGTTTGCTTTTTTTAATTCTTAACCATTCAATCAATATTTTCAGCACTTAATACAATTGATATTTATTGATATTTTCTTTAGATTGTGTTTTCACTTGCATAAAAGAAGTACAAATTAAAACTTCCTATGGGTAGCAAAGTGACTTGAAAGTATAGTGTGTTATACACTAAGCAGCAGGCCATGGTACTGTAGCAATGCAATTACACACCAAGCACTATTATCTAAATTAATGGACTGTTTTATATTCTTTGTGCATTATACAGAAGAAGACTTTTAAGACATGGAAAGAAGTTAGCTCAAAGGATAGTGGAATAAAACTCAGATAACAAAATAAATGAATTAATATACTTGCTTAGATAGGTACCGTGTAATTGCACTTTCAGCATAACTGACTTAGCTACTTAATATCCTCTTCCATGATTTGAGCAATAATAAAATTATGAATTACAAACTATGTTAGCTGCCCTCACCTAGCAGCAAAAGGCATTACATGGCCAATTTCTTATTCCAAGCTACTGTATGCACAATTGCTCCATTTTCATCTACCAATATTGTATCATTTCAAAATATTTACTTTTTAACTAGCAGTATCGCAATTAATATTTTTCTTATACTCAGCAGTATCACAATTAATATTTTTCTATACAAAATCCACGTCACTAAATCATGCGGAACAGTAATTACAGTATTAGTTGGCTATACCAAGAAACACAAGGCCTTTTGTGATGTGTTAATTAATGTGTAAGGTAGGGATAGCTATATCAATCGAACAAATACATGTATTTATATACCTCATTTTTCATTTGAGCTATCATAAAAGTTTTAGAAGAATACTATATTACAGCTTTGCAATCTATATCTGTCTTTGCTTTGGTTTCCTTCATCTGTGCATTTGACTGTCAGTTGAAGATTACAGTCTTTGACACACATCATTTTCAATACCTTAATTTCAGCATTTTGTATGACTCAGTATTTTTTTTTCTCCTCACCATTCAGTGAATTATTATTTTAAAGATGTGAGTTGCAATCAAAATGATTGCCAACAGCAATTGCCCAATCTACAAGTGTGATGTTCATGCCCTGTGTTACAGTTCCAACCATGCAAATAGCAGTCAATTACCACCTTACCAGGCAGTCTGGAGCTTTTGGCAATGTGGTAATAAGCTTGCATGCAGTGCCGGTGATCCAGGTTCAGTTCTCAGCCCAGAATTCTATCCCCTCTAGCATTACATTGGCGTCTGAATTGAAAAGGAGTGCCTCCTTTTGGCTGCCTATGTGGTGCAGCACAGACAGACATTGAGCCAATGTAATACATGTGCCTTCTGGCACTGTTCCATGGATGAACATAGCAGCAGATTAGTTCATTGCCAGGCGCCCTGAGGCCTTTGGCCAATGCAATAATGAGCTTGTATTCAGAGTTGGTATTCCAGGTTCAATACTCCTCCCAGGTTGTCATTATTATGTCCATTCTTACATAAGAAAATATATTCAGTTACTGCTATGTACCATATTCCTGGTTCATCAACCACATCCACTTCCTGTTATTGTATGAAGAAGAAATACTGTTGCAATTATAAAAACAATATATCAATAAATAAAATTTCCATTTTCTACCTGTCTACACAATATAGCGCATATCTTACAAATGTATCATATTTTAGTGTTTCATTTTCATATATAATTTTGTTGACATTCAAATGTATTTACCCAGAAAACTCTTTTGATCAGCCATTCAAATTTTGATTCATTTAAAATATTCAGAAATTACCTATGCACGTTTCTACTCATTTAACAAAAAGGGACATCATTGGAAGGGCTTGAATACTTTGCAAGCTACTGTACTATTTATATATTAGCCAACATACAAAGATGGCACCATACAGTAGCAGTGCTGATAAACTAAGCTTGCAAAGAATACTGTACATATACAGCACAATAAGAAGATATAGCAATGCAAAAACTAATTACTGTACAGTATGTCATTAGCATGAAAATGAATATAAAATGATTTAAAGGTAACAAAATGGAAATCCAAAAATCAAAAAGAAAGACCAAATAATTATATTTAAATGCTACATTAAAATTCACTATTGATCATATTTTAAACATGCCTAGTGTTTGCTTTTATAACAGAATAAAATTTACTGTACACCTGAAATCATGTCCGAATTCTCGGACTTGCTCTCACAGTATGAATTTCAGATGGATAAAAACCTGCTAAACAATTCAGTAATATGAACACGGCAGAAGGACTAACATCCCATAAGCAATGCCGGAAGGTTAAGAAAAAGTGGATTCAATAAAAGTTGTATGCAGGCATGTCAGTTTAATATGGCTTCCAATTTTATAAGTGTGCATAATGCTTTCCCTGACTCTCACGTTAGAAATAGCAATTTAAAATAATATATATGGCTCAACATGTGCTGAATTTTGCTTTATATGGCTCACATTAACCAGTCTGACACAGATTCATTGTCCAAATGTAACATTGTAATGTGTGATCTTGACACCATGCCAAATCTATTATCCATTACACTTTCAGGAGCTTCCTGAAAAGCAGAACTGAAGACTTGAGCACCATTATTGCAGAGGCTTAAGGTAGGAGATGTTTTTAGAAGACTTTTTTTCCTTTTCTGAAAAAAATAAAAATGAGCTTGCAGTTTCTTTTTGTTCCTGTCCTAGAAGAAGCTAAACTGCACTTGTACATTAATGATATAAGCCCAGACAAATGTGCTGTGTCTTAGCACAATACATGAAAAAAATAGTAACTTGAATTGAGAATATCTAGGAAGTGGAGGTCAGGTTTGAAGATGGTAGCTTCTTCTGGTCGTAGCTGCTTTTCCATTTTGTGTTTTACTCTTGTTTTGGTTCCAATTTCTATAACAACAGACTGCCAATGTGAACTGCATTGGGTCTATGATTTGCTCTGCCAAAAATATATATCATAAGCTTTAATGCAGTCTTAACCAGTTGAAAGATGTGGACTGTAATGGAGTAAGAATGAGACGGAACTTGACTCTTCAATATACAGTTGTTAGTTCCAGTGATAGAATACAGTATATTATGCTACTTAGGCTGGAAAAATCTCTTTCGGCTGTTAGAAGCTATTCACTATTAGAATGAAGACCTAAAAATAAAATGTAGATATTAATTTGTGTACAGTATGTGCTTAATGTCTCACACAATAATTATTGGGAAATTTGTGGGTGGTATGGTGGATTGTGCTTCTTCTTCATACCATTAGTGTCTAGGCTGGGATGTATTTCTGTGTAGACTTTCTATGTTGTCCTCATCTTCATGAGGATTTTTTTAATGTATTCCATTTTCCACCCACCTTCCAAAGCTATGGTAGTACATCAATTAGTTATGTAATACCGCCCATTACATGAGGAAGTTCTGCTGGAATGATACTTAACATATTAACATATTTGGGTAATTAATTCTAAACTTTCTAGGCATTGTTCTTGAGGCAATACATCACATGGAAAATGGAGCTCCTAAAACTGCTAAAACATGAATTGCACCTCATACAGTACATTCCAACAACGTTTTCTTCCACCTACAACAGATCATAACCTATTTGGTAAAATGTGTCCCCATACTAAAACCAACCTCTCTTTTTCAGTGCTGGGCTAATCAACTCCAAACTTGTTAGACATCATTGTAGTGACAATGCAATAACAGCACGTCAAATTAGTATTACATGTCTGGCTACCGTTTTCATTTCTTGTCAACATCCATTTTACCTCTTACAATATTCCATTAATTCCTCTAATACCAATTTGCATCCATTTTTTAGGCAACTACAAGAATGCAGTACAATGCACTGAGTTAAAAAAAAAAACATTTCTCTTTGGAAGAAGCTAGAAATAGAAAGCAGCATCCCAAATGCATTAATGTCCTTCCCTGTGTTTATTTCTTAGGAAAAAGGGATCATTGTAATTACTGTATGTCTGGACATCTACTGGTACAATATGTTCATCTAGCAAGGCTATACTGTATAAGGTAACTCCCTCTGGTGGCTCAGCTACATTGCAGAAATGAAATGCAGTCTCATTGTTGAAGCATTGATCATAGTTACTTCAGCTGTATACTTCACTGTAATAGGTCAAATTGCAAGGATTTAATGTAGAGGCTGCTTGTTAATTACTAAGAGATATTGACCTAAGATTCATCTAAATAATATTGTTTTCACTGATCACATTACAGTACAGTAAGTACAGTATCTTTAAAAGAAAACAAAAAATTGAAAGGATATACAGCCATTTAATTTTAACTTCTCTAATAACAAGCTGAAATCGGATTTCAAAGCTACAATGCATTTTGCTGTTTCTTTAATAAAGCACACTTAACAAATAAATTAGGATATGTTCTGTAGTCTTTGTAGTCTTGCGTTTTAAATTTTACATGAACAGATTTGTTTATAGCAGTTAAAAATGTCATATTTAGAAAATCATCTGATTGTCTAAATTATTACACACTGTATTTGACATTCAATTTTGAAGTAATTTGTTCCTGAGACTTTAAAAAAATAAATAAAATGAACATACAATATTCTGAAATGACACATTAGCTACAGTAAAAGGGGTTATTCTTATAAGACTAGTTATTGTAATGGAGCATCTAAACTAACTAAAAAAATAAATTTGTTGATGTCCAAAATAAGTGATTAATGCATTGAATGCATGGTTTTATGCCCATTGATGTGTTTGATTTTCAATGTAAACCAAATTATGCATTATGCAATTAAACCATCAAAAGATTTATAGAATAATAATGTGCTGCCACATTTTGAATGTTTATTTCTCAATTTGTTCATTAAAATATATGCAAGGAACACGTTTTACATTAAAAAGCAAAACTGCCTAAGAAAGAACCACATGTATAAAGGAACTTCAGTTGTGTCAGTTTAAACTGTAAGTCATCCGACTGTTTCAATGTTGATTATTGTTGTGCCAAATTAATCAGAGATGGAACAGCAAACTATTGTGGCAATTTTTGTCCAAAGCATACATCAACTTACTTTGTTTTGTTTTCATAGCTTTGGGTATATATTCCCAGTGATTTACAATTTATCTTTTTAGTACATTTGGAATGTACTCAGTTGATGGGCAACAAGAAACCACAAACAGGTTCTATATCAGGTTGCCATACAGATGTTGACTTTAAATAATAGTATTATCAACCACAGTGAAAGATTGGGAAAAGTTGATGTTGTAGCGGAGCTAGTTTGGATACAGTGACATCAGCGCCCTCACTGCGCATAGCAGGGACCTCAGCTACCTGGGCTGAGGGAAGTCTCCTTTAGCTCATGCGGTTGGTTCCCTGTTGTGTTACGCCAGAGACCCAGGTTCGCGCCCCAGGTGCTGCAGGACGGAACAGGTGGTGGAGGGCACGAGCCCGCGCAGAACCGTGACAATCACAATGTGATATCAATATATTCCTAATAGGTCTCAACCATAATGAAAGTGTTTTTGATAAAGGTTTAAGAAATGTCATCATATCATATAATTATATTTTCACATAATGTTTTAGAAATTCTTATTTAATAATTTTTACAGTCCCAATTTGGAATCGCCAATTGATAATCAACTCATCTTTGCAACTCCACCAACACACCCACTATCAGAAATATTCTCACAATTAGGTACAGGAGAGTTAGCACTGGATTACAGGATTAATACAACTTCCCCAGATAACACTGCAAGCTTGAAAGCACCTAGTACACCTACTCCCCAGGTTACGTAACGGTTTTGTTCTGCAAACCTGTACTGTGACTCAAATTTTATGCAAGTCGGAAGTAGCCATTTCTTAGCCATTGGATGAATACAGAGCCTAAGCATTTATGACCTTGTTACTTGCCTGGATAGGCTTTTTCTCCCCAGCTCCCTTGAATTGGTTAAACAGTAAGAAAATGGATTGATGGATATTGCAGCGATCCTCCCTTAATTTCTCTAGCTGTGTTGGCAAGTGAGGAGGGGGGGACAGGAGAGCAGAATTACAGGTTCACCGTGATTTATTGTCCTTTAATGGTTAACAGGTGTGTGTACTAATCAAGCAGGGAGATCGCAAGACAGAGAATCTAGCAGCTGGTAGCCTTCTGTGGGGTAAAAAGAGAAAGGAAACATCCTTGTTATAAAGGAGAAGAGTTGAAATAATAGCATTATTTATAATAGCAATATAAGCTAACCAAATATTGCATTAGCTTAAAAAAACACTATGGTAAATAAGTTTATCTGTCATATGCTTAAATGTAATGAAAAAAGACTAACCTTTTAGCTAAGTTCTAAATATTTTACATTTCATTATTCTATACTGTACTGTTCAGTAATTATTACACAAAATACATTGAAAATAAAATAATAAAATCACTTGAGTGCTTTCCTGACATGATTGTTAAATGGGTTACTCACACTTTTTTTTGCAAAAAAGCATGAGGTAATATGCAGATTTTGCTGCACAAGAAAAGAAAAGAAAGCAAAACTGAACATAAAATGGAGCACAGCTGAATGCTCATGGTGTCTGCATCACACTGATTCTGCACTATTCATTGGGATAGGACAGGACTTCCCACACCATCTATTCTTTAAGCATGCAACAAACTCTCCTTAATTCGAACATTGTAATATGGGACTGATGGGAGGACTTTACATAAAGAGTTCATGTTTTAATGCAAGCCAAGGATAGGTCAGCTCAAGACTATGCAGCCCTCACTAAGACACATTTTGTATTGTTGCTTGAGTAGTCCCACACACTGTAAATTGTAAAGTAGGCTCAGACCTTATATCTGTTCATATAAACCTCAATAGACTAATCTGGTCACGTAAATGAAGCACTGTATATGTAAATGTAAGTGGCTCTTGATTGGAAGGAAAATATATTTATTTATTTTTTTACCGTATAGGTATACCGAGAAAGATTTCACTCTTATTATAGTAAAGCTTTTGCTCTGTGTACCCATGTAATCATTTTGTTAGGCTTTCACAGTTTGAGATATCACCCAGAACTGTGGGACCACTTTAGAATCTTATATCTGTAAGTGTAACAGAAGCTAATTATCCATAACTGTAAAATTGTATGAAGTCAGGTTAACAGCGCCAACCATACTGCAAAATGACAAATGATTTTAAACTAGTCTCAAAAGTTTCAAAGCATAGCAAGTGGTTTTAATAATACTGTCAACAAATGATAGAAAGATATACAAGTATATATTTATTTCCTAATGTATAATGTGATAAACAGTATTTACTGTATGGTTTCTCTGAAAATCTATTACCATGCTTTGAAAAAAAAAATCCAGACTTATTTTTCTTTTCACAATATGTGATAGTGTATACAGTATACTGTACATGAAGTTATTTTCTAGGGGAGGGGGGATGTTTAGGCATTTCTTCTTACAAGTTTATCCCCATTCACAAGTGCACTGTGAGAGAGATAAGAAGGACAAGACGAACTGACGCTAAGATGAAAGCCAGCAGTACTAAGCCGTTACTCAATTTACTTTGAAAACATCTTGGCAACACCTAATGGAGTGCTTTTTGTAGTCAGAACATGATGATTTACCAAAGACAGAATTCCTAATAGTGGTGGTGTGTTTTAAAGCTGTATGCATATAAATGCAGCACACTTAAAAACCTGGCCTTAAAACACATCTTATCCGCTTTGTGGATTTTCTGAGGAAAAAGTTATGATTAGGGTGAAATTAACTACACCACCTTAAATGCAGGTGAAATGTATTATTCAGCTGCATAATACTGATAAGGAATGCTGTGACTGTATCAGAATGCCCTTGGGTCTACAAAGCTTGTGATCTCTAAAAATCAAATACTGTACCTTTCCCTATATGAATAGCCATACTAAATTCTAGGTCTAACTTTGTGTAACTCAGATACATACTGATGTAATGTCACCAAATTGAAATTCCTAATGTGGATGACAGAATAGAAACATGTAAATAAAAAAAATCTAAAGCAACTGTCCAAACATAATTTTATCACTGAAGGAGATAGTGATTTCCTGGCATTCCAATATTTATAAAAAAGTGATACATTTAAATTTACGTAGTTCAATAGGTTTACATGCACAGTTTACATACACACCTTTTGACACTTGTTTTTGACATTGTGCATTTAAAAATTCTTATACAGTAAATGCTATTTCTACTTATTATCTTGAGTAAGGCTACACATAGAAAAAGTTTAGATTTCCAAGTTCATGTGGAGATCTGTGGAGATCTGCAGATCTCTTCTCTCAACCTTTTTAATTATTAATCTCTGTATTCACCCATAGCCAATACAATATGACGTAGGATTTCTTGTGTATATTGTAACATGAGGAATTAAAACAAACATTCAGGAACAGGTCAAACCCTAATCTCACCTATTTCTGTCAACCTACTGTATGCATAAATGTCATGTTCTTCTTACTGACTTACTGGCGGGTTTAGTTTTCACTTTTGGCATTTGCTCTCTCCAGTGACAGACCTTGCCATGCTATTTTGTTCGGCTCTTTTTTATTACCTGCTTGAAGGAATCCAAACTCCAGTGCTTCTGCCTCAGTATGCCACGGAACACCAGCTGATTTGAAAGTGAAACCAAACACAAAAGTAAAACAAAGCCTGAAAGTGCAAGTCTCTCTATACAGTAAGTCTGCCTCACCACACCAGCCTCCCTCTATCCCTTTCCAGCTGCAGCAGTCTGCTCACATATTTTGCAGAGTGGAATCTGTCTGATTCCAGAGGGGAAACAAACTGCTTGCCACAATTACTACGCTGCATTCCCTTATTTCTCATACAATTCTGTAGACGCCATGCCTCCACTGAACTCCAGCTTGATGCTCAGCCTCTCAATGCTGCCCTCTATCCTGCCCTCCTTTCTTACAGCCCTCTCATTACTGAAAATAAATGAGAAGGAAGAAAAATATGTTCAATGATTAATAATGCATTTTGTTTTATATGATACTATTCTTTATACTCTTATCAGATACTGTACACCCCATCCTGCGCAACACTGTCACTGCCCTTTCTTCTTAAAAGAGGAGAGAATTAAAACAAAAAAAACAAAGCCTTTTATAAGTGATTTAACATTGACTCATCTACCATGGACATTGAAGGAGCAATCCATCGTCTTTTTGTGTACCAATACCAAAAATACTGTAATGATCAAACAGGTGCTTCTTTGGACTTAGTCTCTCAACTCTTCATGGACAACAACGGGGTCGCCAGATACATGATGTCTGCCCCTTTCTTCCAGCCCTTCCTGATATCATCTCTCCTCGGAGCTTCAGTGCAACCATGGTGGCAAGGCTGTTCCCTATCCCTTTGTCTCCCCGTATCTTCTCTCACCTCTTCACTTTCTTTCTTGACCTCTGCTGTTCCCTTCTACATTCTTTTCCTTCTGATCCCACTTCATCATCAAGTGTCAACTCACTGAATTAACAGCCTCAGCTCTTTCCTTTTTTCCAGTTCTCCTCCCTGGTGCTCATCTATGGGTCAATGTGGGTTGGGTCCTAGCTCCTTGCTCACAGCCCTCACCACCTCTGGAACCCACATTTTGACTGTGGCCCAAGCAGGCTGTGATTCTACAGGGGTCTACTGTACCTAGCCATTGATGCTTGTTCTCCCTGACCGCCTTTTTTCTTCCTGCCCTTTTCTCATTTCAGGATTAACGTTTAAGTATAACCACCAACAGGTGTCTGGTTAAATATGCTTCATCTTTGATCTCTCTCCACTTCATAACTTCACTGCTCCTGGTATTAAAAAGTCCACTACTTAGCTCCACCACCTTTGCTTTTTACAGTTATCAACCATGCTACACTAACTTAGTGAAGCAGGAAAAAATGCTTAGCTTATGACCCTGATCAATAATGTCCTTAAAGGTATTCATATATACCCTAAACCTCTGGCACTTCAAAGGGTGCACTGGCAAGATAAGCATTATTATCAATTTTCTCTCCCTTTGGAATATTGTACTGCCCAAAGATTTTCTGCACTTTTAGCAGCCCTCTGTTGGATTTCCTTCATTTCCAAATTCCTTTTCGTCCTTCATTTCTCAGATGACTTTCTCACATTGATGGTCCACCCACTAGAGCTCTTTCATTCTGTCTCATGTTTTTCAGGTTGTAAAAAAACATAGGCAATTTCCCTTGCTTCAATTTCTAGGGATTGTCCTCACCTTTGCCACATCCTTGAAACAATGGAGCTTAGCTGATTTCAGATAGTTTTCATCACTTCATCTACTCTTATTTAACACAGATTGTTAATCCTCGACATTGTCTTAAATTACATTATGTGCATTGTCCCTCTGTCTCTTATCTTCTCAAGTTTCCTCTGTACATTATAAAATGGATGTCAATTGCATTGCCAAGTCAAGTTATGACTCTTACACCTGAAGCAATGGAACATCATTGCTTTCTAAAATGACAATCTTCTTTCTCTCAAAGACCTACAACTTTTCACCAGTACCAGAATCCATAGGCATAGTGTCTTCACATAGGAAAATACTGTCACAGCCCACAGTTTCATTAATTTTATAGAGTTCTCTGTAGCATTTTGTGAATTGGAACATAGACATATACATCATATTGTATGCATTTACATTTATAAGATACAGACGTTTATATACATTAAGACCTCCTATATAGAATAAATATGTATGCACAAGTTTTAGAGACCAATTCCTCCACATTCAAGGACCAAATTCATGTATTTGTGAACTGCACAGTATGAGAATAATCCTGAGCTTCCACATGCACATCTTGATCTCATGTATCTACTTCACCCAACATGCAGTGGTCTCTGCAGTAAAGGAATATCTACAGAAGGTTAACTAAGAGTTAAGACGTCTATGTAGCAGTGTAACTTGGGTAGTACTTTTATTCAGTTTCCTTCAGATGTACATTGTGTGTAGACCTGTTAAAAGAGCGATGCCTGTATGTGACTGTTGTGCTGAGAAATAAAACAAACATTAAATAACATAAAAAAACCTCAGTGGTCCCCTATGTTATCACAGTCTCAGTTCTCACTTTGCCCTGAAAATAACAAAAGAAATTAGAAGGAGAATTAGACAAACCACAAGAGCAGGGCAGTGTTTTGGTTGAGTGATAAGGGAGTCAGTACACTTAATTTATTTTGTTATTACTGTGCTGTAATAAACTTTTATTACAGTACAGTAGTGATGCATTTACAATAGTAATAAAAACAAGATGTAAAAAGTAAGGTCTACTGAAGATGGAAAAAAAATGTAACACAGGGTAAGCTATAATATCATAACAGTGATCTAATTTATTTGTTAGCACATGAAATAACTTTATTAAATTATTGGGGGAAATCAATGTTTTTTTGCAGTATTCATTTTCATTACAATATTTGCTACCAATAAATGCTAACAATATTTTTGAATTACTTAACAGTTTTAATAACAAAAATATTGCTGGGAAAATGCTTGTTTCACAAGCTGCAGGCCCACAAACTATTTTGCCCATAAGGTATTAAGTCCAGTATCCATGAATTTACCATTTGTGTAGACGTGAAGGAACCCAACACTCATAAATACAGAGGTTTTACTGTGTATATAAATAAATGGTTTCAAAAGTTATATTCAGAATTTCTTCCTCTATGCATGTGGTCACTTTCTCAGATCACATTCCCAGAGCATCACAACTCAAGTTTTCCTCTCATTCAGTATTTCTAATCAATTTCAGCAAATAGGCCTTTCAGACCTCCCTATTTCAACTCGCTTACTGATCTTGGACAGTCCTCCATTCATACCCGTTTCTCTTTGATAAAACTTGACAGCGAGTGACCTGCCACTGTTTCTTACACCACTTCTTTGAAGCAGTGGTTTGGAAGTGATGACACAGCTTTCTTCACACCTTCTTACTTCTCTCTTCTGCATTCTATCTGAGAATTATACCCTCATTTAAATTGTCTCTTTAGGTTAAGCAACTGAAGACTTCTGCATGTGTGTTATGGTGTCTCTCTTGTTTCTTCCGGGGGTTGAAAAAGACAGAATGTTGTTCTCCTAGACTAAGTGAACTACACAATTAAGGTGACTATTCAAATCATCTCTCTTCTGTGCCTAAATAAGGGTTCAGCCAAACAACTGGAGTTTTAAACAAAAGCTCAAGAGGTGGTCACACCCTAATCTGGCACACTTACCTACATACAGTATTTCAATCATGCTTCATGTTTACTTAATTGTGCTTTTCACTTTCACATTCCTCTATCCAACCCATCATTGCTCTTATAGCACCTCTATAGCTCTTTATTAGTTGGTTGGGTTTCAACACCTTCTTCACCTTAATTAGGGTTTGACAGATCTACTGAAATACTGCTACACATAAAAAATAAAACCCTTAATTCAATTTCATGAAATATTTTAAATATAGATTTAAACAATTTCACAGAATATGTGAACAAAAATACAGATGAAAGAATAATGATAAGTTTTCAATGTGACATGCAACACATTGGCAAATTAAAAAGATTAAAGAGTTAATATAAGGTATGATCAGCTAGTCTCAGATATTATTTCCTTGGGCATTAACAATCCCCAGTTAAATGTGGCATATTTTGTCACTCTTGTCTTCAGTAATCCTCTGGTAAGGGTTTGCTGGCCATGATAAGACATTTATATAGTTTGTACTTTTAGCACTCTGGGGTTCTACATTGTCCTGTTGGAGAATTCACACTTCAGGATTTGCCAATTGGTACAGAATACCTGCTAGATTATAGACTTCATCAATGTACAGAATCTCTAATTCATAAGCTTCCCTTCAATCTTCACAATAGCTTTTCTTATGTTAAAGAATATACATACTTATCCATATCATAACACTTCTACATCTGACATCTGCCGACATCTTCTGTTAGTTCTATACAAATGGTATTGTCATGGCCTCCACTAATCAGACACAAGCCCCTGGTACTTCCCACGAATTCCAACGCACATCCTAATTACCCAACCACGTCCCTCTTCCTGCACCACACTTCCAGGCAAACCACTACTTAATGGCTCCTCACCTGGTCCTCCTTGCTCAGTATTGAGGTTATCCTCACAGAGCTCCCTTTGCAAGCCTTCTTCGCCTGACAAATGCTTCAACTTGTGTTATCCTGGCTACTAGACACATGCTTCCTCTTGACCACGAATATTGGCTACACGACCTGGCTAAGTAAACCCAGCTTCCGTTCTCCACATTATCTCTCTCTCTCTAACATCTTGTATCAAGCACCGCATAGGGTCCAGTCCCTTTCGCTGAGGCCTCTAGTAGCTTACAGGTATTTGCAGAGGAATTGATTTTATGAAACAGTAAGTTATCCTGAATAAGAGCATCTGCAAAAAAAAAACTAATTAATTAAGACTAAAACATTCCAAAACTCTCTCTGATGTCATTTCACATGTCTTCTGTTCCATAGAAGACAGTGATTTTGTCTCAAAATTGTCAGTGTTATTTCTGAAGACCTCTGAATCTGCAGATTATTTTTTATGGTGAAAGCAAGCTAAATTAATTCTGTTAATGCAGGGCGCTTTTCTTTTTTGAAATATGTAGCGTTTGAAGATTGAAAGAAATTACACAAATGGCTCAGATGGATGGTACACATTCTGGGACAGTGTGGTGACCCCCTCCCATCCAGAGATGCAGTCTGTCTTTTACAGAGCTAGTTTCCTGGTTACACTGGACATCTCATTCTCCTGGAAACTCTAAAAAAGAGTATACCTTCAATTATGCCAGTATCAACCAGGCAATTCTCAAACATGGCATGCTTGTATCTTTTCCCCATCTTGAGTAAATGTTACTTGTATTTTATGTTCTTTATCATCATTATTTTGTCCTACCAGTTTGAATCTTTATCCAGTCAAACATGGAACATGACTTAAATTGCTACTATATGATCATTGAAAGGCAAGTCTTCCAGTTTTAAATTAAAATATTTACAGATAGTCTTTAAAAGTTTTTTTTACATTAATAGTAACAGACAGGTAGAAGAACTAAGCAGAAATACAGGAAAGCTTTTCAGTTTGCAAATCTGATGATTATCTTCTATTCTGCCCACACAAATCAAAAAGAAAAAAAGACATATGTTCATCATTTATAGCACAGTGGATGCCTGATTAAATGCTCCTTCATTCATTGGTTAATGGAAGGCTTTAGAAAGTGCGTAATTATACTTTTATTTCTTACACAAAAGTCAGATATCTCTTTGAAAGCTCATTAGGTCTATTCAGAAAGAGATGGAATTTTCCCTACCAGCAAATGTGAATGGTTTTTTATCTCAAACATGACCAAATCATACTGCAACTGTCACTAAGCAATCACATCCTTGTATGCTAAAACAGTATTCTATAAAAGTATTTTTCCAAAAGGAATATACAATTAACACATTTTTGAAAAACCCTTTTAAAAAGACTCTTTAATCAACGAAGTGTTTTGTCTGGCAGCTTCATTTGCTACAAATACAATTGGCCTATTTATAACACTGCATTTTAGGTCTTACTTTTAAGTCACCACTCTAAATGCCAGTATTTTCAATTTACAACTGGCATCTTCAAATTAACAAATTTCAATTACCCTGGGGTCTGACTGCATACAGTGCAATTATCCCTATAAAGTTTAAGTAGGTTATCTTTACACTTTCTTAGGTAATGTGGGGCTAATAAGGTACATGGCAATTTTTTCTAATGTATGTATTAAGCATATAAATCTGATTAAAAGAGTATTAAAAGAGTACCTGTGTTATTATGAATCTGCAAAGAACTAATACAGTTTGGACTAACGTTTTCTAGTTACATCTTAAAACAGGTTAATAAAAATGGTTATTGTGTACCCCACATGTGGGGACAATCAGTTCTCTAGTCACAGTAATTTTGATAAGGTGGTGCATTGGTCACTGGTCATTGTACTAAAATAACACAGTCTGTTCTTGGAGTTAAAATGCTTGAAAATGTTTCTTCTCTGTAGTGTCAAAGAGAAGATGAACAAAAATGCCATCTGCAGACTTACATGGCCAGGGCAGTTTATTTTCAGTCTGAATGTTTTTGTGTGTTTGTATTTAGTTTCCATGTCAGTCATCATGCTACAGTATATTAAAGGAGTAGCTTTAAAGCTCAGATGTGTGACTTTAAAATGAGTAAGAATTGCTAAACAACTGAAAAGGTTTGTTGATTAAATTGATTCTCATATTACATCTGGTGATAAATGTCTCAATTGAAATTGTTCATCGCATTATTATGAGTATTTATGTAAATAAAAACATTGAACAAAAATTAATTTAACACAAATGCAAGAACACAGGTACAGCATATGGAAGAAAAAAATTCTGCAGAAATCATTGAAATAATGCTTTTTCTGAATATCATTTCTGTCCAAAAACACAGCCATGCCATTAAAAAGTATAAAGTTATAGATTTATTCCATGCTGAAAAAAAGAAGAAAGAGAACACAACGTTTCGGCCGTGGAGCCTTCTTCAGGTGTGAGGTTCCACGGTCTCACGGCCGAAGAAGGCTCCACGGCCGAAACATTGTGTTCTCTTTCTTCTTTTTTTCAGCATGGAATAAACCTATTACTTGTTCCTTTGCAGCCTACGCATGCTGACGCAGCTGCCCACATTAAAAAGTATATACGTTTTGCTGGAATCCTAACCCTAACTATGAGTTTGCGCTAGGTTACGGTTAGGGTTCAGAATTTCTTCAAATAATTAATGCAACCTTCCACTCATTTGAGTGCAAAATATACTTCACTGAAAGAAAATATTTGTCAGAAATGGTTAAGCATACCAAACTAAAGAGAATGTACCAACAAGGGTAAAATTCTATTTTTGAACTAGTATTCTACTATTGGAAATGGTGTGTTGGATGGTGATCTCAGTGAGCATAGTTCAGAAAGACAGAAAAGTCAGAAAAAAACCCAAAATGTTGTCTTTCTTTGTTAATATGCATGTGAGTTCAACGCCAATGGTAAGATTTTGAAATGTATTAACAGTTTTTTCAAACTTTTGCTTTTAAGGCAATTGTGGCGACATTCCCTTTTTGAGCAATGCAGTGTAGTAACATATGGAAGAAAAAAAATTCTGAAGATATCATTGAAATAACACTTTTCCTAAATATCATTTCTGTCCTAAAACACAGCCATGCCATTCAAAAGTATCTATGTTTTGCTGCAATCCTAACCCTAACCCTAGCTATGGGTTTGCGCTGGTTAGGGTTAGGGTTCAGAATTTCTTCAAAGAATTAATACAACCTTCTTTGTTAATAAGCATGTGCGCTCAATGCCAACTGTAAGATTTTGAAAGGTATTAACAGTTTTTTCAAACTTTTGCCTTTAGGGCAATTTTGGCAACATTCCCTTTTTGAGCAATGCAATGCAATACTGTACCAACACATATGGTATCTACAGTATTTTACCAGTCTTCTAAACCATAGTTTTATTGAAATGTGAAGCGTTCATATATTACATATGTTATTTTATTGAAGTTGTTTCTATTTCTATAGGTATTTTAAGTACAATGAAATAGCAATTTGCTTTTTAAATTATTATCAATTAGCTTTGTACTTCACACAAGGAGTCTTTTGCTTTCACAGCCATTGCTGTCAGAATGTGAGTGTAATTTGCATTCAAGAAAGCCAGCTGTGCTCTTTCAGTTCAACCTTGATTTCGCAACACAAATAGGAATGTCTTTCACTGAATCCATGCTTAATTAATAGTATTCATTGGTATCATTTATTGTTTCTCTGAATTTATTTCCACTTTTTCTGTACTGTACTGTAATTTGTTTTCTATTAAACAAAGCATTTTGCTGCAAAATAAAAGGGATTCACAAACATTTGCTGTGAACTCATGATTTCTATCATGATTTTTATCTATTTGGAAATATTAAATTTTGTACCTGTATTATTTCTAGAAAAGATTAATAGAAAGCCAAAAGTCACTATTTGTTCAGTGCAAACCGCCTGAAGATGTACAGTTATATAACTATATATATATAGCCAGCAGCCATATCACTCTGCAACTCACAACTGGCAACCCACCGAAGCTAAGCAGGTGTAAGCCTGGTCAATACCTCCTGGGAAAAACTAAGGTTGCTGCTGGAAGAAGTGTTAGTGGGGCCAGCAGGGGGCGCTCACCCTGTGGTCTATGTGGGTCCTAATGCCACAGTATAGTGATGGGGACACTATACTGTAAATAGGTGCTGTCCTTCGGATGAGATGTAAAACTGAGCTTTACATCTCATTGGCTCTTACCAATCATGGCCTCTTAATAATCCCCATCTATGAATTGGCTTCATTACTCTCCTCCCCTCCCCACTGATAGCTTTGGTGAGCGTTCTGGCACACTATGGCTACAGTCGCATCATCCAGGTGGATGCTGCACATTGGTGGTGGTGGAGGGGAGTCCCCATTACCTGTAAAGCGCTTTGAGTGGAGTGTCCAGAAAAGCAGTATATTCTGTAAGTGTAAGCAAATATTATTATATATACAGCTAGGTTTTTCCTACATTATTTATTTAGCTTTATATTGTACTCGTATCACGTTTAACAAGTCTGTATGTTAAACCTAACCAAAAGAAATTTAAAAAAACCTCTAAATCTAATTTGTTCATCTTTTTCGCAAGGTTTATTTCATATAGGATCATTAGTACCAAAAGAGATTTATTTACCTCATAGATTTATTTCATATGAATATGCTATCCATATACAGTATTTGTTTATGGCAACATCATTGGAATATCACAGGTTATAAAAACACTTAAACAATGTGATTTATCAGACAGGTTTTTAAGCCCAAATGTTTTTCAGATAGCAACATTTGTTCCCAATTCAGAAATCAGCATTTATTTAATTTTCGTCAACCCCTCTCTCCTTTTCAAAATAACCTTTTGAAAGTTAGCAGTCTAGCATGCATTTTTTAAGATTTCATAGTCCAGGAACTAACTGTTTAATTTTGGTGCTGATTAATGATCCATGGATGAAGAATTAAGAACTGATAATTAAGCAGAAGGCAGTTAGCAGTAATGCAGCCCTCATCACTGATTTGCTGTGACAACAGTCTGGCCAGCCTTGTTTGCAGTAGAATTAAATGCTCACCCATCCAGGATAGGGTGTTGTTGTTGTCCATTAGCTAAAGCTGTTTTATATTATTATGAGGGTAGGTGTAACAAACTGCTGGCCATTAGGAGCTGTGTTTAAGCCACTGTTAGTTTATCAGATGTACACCATAAACAAATTCTGATTGTGCTAGCCTGAGCTGAAATTCAATCATGTCATCAAAAGCTAAATGCAAGAAAAATGTGAAAGATTTTTTTTTCTGCTGATTCTCTAAATCACAGCTGTTGCTTTCATCAACTGAAATCAGAAGTTCCAAAATATACAGAAGCGACAGAGGTAAGAAATTCATGTAAACACACTACAGTAGCAACAAACATGATCACAAATAATTTCTTAATGAATGTAAAACACTATTGTAAAAATAATGGAGTGTGATTCATCAGAAACCCATTTTTGAGAGAAAATTGAAAACCTGTAAATAATTTATTGAAGCTATTATTCAATAATTTGTGAAATATGTGATCTCTATACAATTTGTTGATTGATAAGTAAACAGATTTGCTTTAGGTTAAGGAATCAGGTATGAAAACTTGATCATCCTTGCCTTATTTAGAGTAGTGATTCCCTGCTCTTGGTCTGGAGGAACACTGTGTCTACTGGTTTTCATTCTATGCAAGCTTTAAATATCTAGTTCTAATTGATAATCTGATCTGTTTGCTTGTTTAGACTTTTAATTTACTTTTATTTACTTTTTCCTTGTATTTACAGTCTTCTGTCAGTACTGAGAACCAACAATACTTCAAGGGTACTATTTCCAACAATTTTAACATAAAGATATTGATGCAGTCTCTTCTCAACTTGCTTGCTGTAATTTCCAAACCAACCATTTAAGTTACTAGTTGATCAATTAATGAATGACACTGTATCCAACACTGTATCAAAAATAGTGTCAAATGGCCAGAGCTTTTTATTTCCGCAGAATCAGGCTGTTGACAATTCAGATAACACAGGTAAATGAGGGTGATATTGAAACTCATAGCATGAAACAGGATTGATACCAATAACAAATCCTATTTGATCTTTTAAAAACTGAAATCAAATGTACAGATATGGCCCAATTAAATAACTGAAATCAGTTTGCCATTGATTTTTAACATAACAGGAGCAAAAATCAGAAAACGTTACACTTTATTCCAGGACTGTGAAGCACAGCTCCAAGTTTAGCTGACTCTTTTGTTTCCACACTGGTTTTAAGATTTTCCAATTGTTTATATGCTATAATATACAGTATAATGTTGATGTAATCTCCAAACAATTTGTTTCCATTTTAGATTAAAGACAGTTGTTTTATGTCTGTGTGCCATTTGTTTACTCCCTCAATAAGTGCTCAGTCTTGTGATTTCTCTGTATACCACTTTAACAGGAACACAAAAACAAAATTTGTTGGTACATAGATGTTTAAGATGATTGACAATATAGCCCATCTATTCTGACATTTTGTTATGTTGTTGTATATTTGTTCCTTGCTAAGAGTTGTACTAGCCTTAGTGAGATGGTATTCCCTATTTGTTTTGCAGATCATTGGTTCCTTGAATCCTCCTAATACATGCTTTCTTTTTGCAGTACACTGCAATTGGTAGTCAAGTTCTATGGTCTGACACATATTCAACAATGAAAAGCAACATTTTGGCATAGTATTTAGTGCAAAGAGGCATCAAAATGAAAAATAAAAAGAGCTGTTATGTGGGTGACTTTGTGTAAATGTAACACCTAATATATATATATATATTACCAGATACTAGGAACTCCTGTTGTGATTTATTTGTTGCATTAGGGTAAAGTCAGTTTAAGATGTTAAAACAGATGAATCACTTGTAAATGGGATTCTAAACAAAAATGTGTACAACTTTCACTGTTCAGATGGCTATCCATAATCCCATGTGTCACTAGAAAAGATGCCAAAGTGTTGAACTGACATTCAGTGAATAAGCAAGCTTGCACATAGTCCACTAAAACCAAGAAAACAGTACTGTTAATTCCCATAGACAAGAATAAATTTATCGAGATGTATGTGCTTAACACTATATAAAAATAGTCTCATAACACAAATACAACAAAATGATATGCACAGTTATAGAAATCTGTATTACAAAGTTGAATGTAACTGTGTCACATCATCAAGTATATCCTTGGGCTTCTGAACATATATTTCCTATGATGATGGTCAGAACTTCTTTCCAGAAAATCCAAACTTTGCTTTCGGGGTTTTTATTTTTTTCTAAGAGGTGGATGCATTAAAATGAACTTCTGGAAAATTCCAAGGGGCTAAACCACTATAGGCACTTGCTATTGAAGAATACATTGAACCCTATAGTTCATCTCATATTCCAGGCTGGTCTAATCAAGATTCCCCCAGTGACTGTAGAATGATTTGAACATCACCTGGGAGTCCTTTCTTCCCATGCAACAGTCACTCCGTGTAACAGTCACAGTCCTTCTGGAAACCTGTGAGCTTACAAAGCTGTCAAAGACAACCACATCAATCCTCCATCAGCTTTGACAATATACAATTCTGGGAAAAGTCTGTTTGTCTTGAAGTTCCAACACAGGTAAGATTATCACGGCAATAAGTACAGTAAGTTCCAAACTTCTGGTGTAAAAAAGTGATTAGAGAAGATTTTAAAAGTGTAACTATACTGTATATACAGTACATCTGTCATATTATCAATCTGTACCTTTCCAGAGGTTTCCTCCTTCTATCAAATGAAAACCTGTCAGCAAATTCTGAGTTTATAATTTTCATTTGGCTGGAGGTTTGACATTTTATCATTGCCCAGTACTTAGCTGTCTTTTCCTTCCATCTTGATAATTCCTAAGAACACTAGAGTGGATGCAGAAGAGGGGGGGGCATTTAGCCCATCTTGTTCTTCTGGTTTCTAGTAATTAACTGAACTAAACATTGAACTTAGCCATTTCTTCAAAGAAGAATGAATTGGTCTCAACAGCATAAGTGAGTAGCCTTTTCCAGACTTCCACAATCATTTATCTAAAGAACAGCCTCAATATTTTCAATCTTAAATGCACATACCCTTCATTTGCCAACATGGTACAGTATGTGGGTGGTTGTTGCATGAAACGTCAAGAACACTTAATGAAGGTGATGTTCAGCCAATATTACATAGTCACTTGGGGAATTTTAATCAGTCTTATGTCCTCTTCTTCATGAAAACAGCTAATGATAAAAGGGGAACCCCGATCATTACCAGCTCCATGAAACAAACTGGAAGAAAGCAATAGATGTTTGCGACCCAAACTGTTGATTCTGAACAAATAAGATAAGAAGCAAATTACAGTATTCACAGCCCAACATAAATAAAGCTCTTCTTTCAGCTTTTGTTCAGAAAACAACAATTAATATAATGAAATGTTTTTGCAGAATGTGAAACACAATGTTGTCACAAAGAATAAAATGGACCAATGGTTGAGATATGAATTGAAAGAGCTTTTAAGTATACGGATTCCTGAATTCTGTTGACTTTATCTCTGGCCATGTGACAGAGTAACAAATTGACCAAACATGATAGTTGGACATATTGTGCAAAGCATTGAATAAACAGACCCTGTCATAATCAATTAAACTCAGGCAGTGTGCAAGAAAGTACCTCGTTAGTGAGACTGAATGATTTGGTTAATAAGGCTAGTATCAAATTCTAAAGTACAAGACATGACCCATTTCTTTATTTTTCTGAATTTGGTGAATTTATAATGTGCATTGCACTCAGGTTGGTCATCCCAAAATAGATTATTTAGATTCCTTATTCATATATACAGTAAGGCAGAAATAACAGCAAGGTCCATTAAAGTGCATGGACATTTATCTGTGATGAATATTCATGTTAACTTAATCAAATGGCATAACTGGAATGTCAGCTACGTTGACTTGTCATATACCATACAATTAAAAATCATAATAGGATAATATGTGAACAATATAAGAAATTATATGTATATAATATGAGCTATTATCATCCAAAACTAAAGTATTTCTACATGTTTAAGGAATCCCCTTAAGGGATCAACTGTACATTATAAATCACATTCTTATACAAATTATATGTTACACGTAAAAATATGTCTCTATATATTTTCAAAATGCCTCTGTATTCCTATAACACTAAAATAAAAGGCTTATAAATGATAATATACAGTATTAAAATATAATACCATATTGATAGTAATGTATAATGTATGTAATTTAAGCTGCTACAGATCCAATGGTGGCTAATGTTTTCTTCTCAAAGCCTATGTGTGGGAGGGGATTGGCACAACTGAAAGATTTCTTTCTGCTTCAATATCAAAAGCATGGGACATAAAAAGGGCGTTAAAAAACAGGTAAATATTTGGGCATCTGGCAGCTGTATGTGTGTGGGAGTCACACTGCACTGTTTTTATTATTACTGTCTTTTGAAATTCAATGAGATGTGTTCGATAAGAAAATAAGCCTGTCATATCCAACAAAAGAAATAAATCAACCCTGGATGAGTGATAATAGGAGCAACATCAGGTCATGTTCTATGACATTTCTGAAGGTTTTTACATCAGAATATTAAAGCTGCTCTATACATGAAGTGACAGCAGAGAACCAAAACACAAACCCTTTGATCTCAAATTTGATCTTCTTCTGAATTTGCGTAAAAGCCTGGATATCTATAAGGTTTGTTTTTATAACCCAGCTATGCATTAGGCTTACTTTAGGACTATACAAAAATATAGTATACAGTATCACATTGCTATATTATCTTATTTATGACTCAAGCATTTCACTTTTATGTGAGAGCAAGTTATTTTGGTCCTTGGTCTGTTGCACAGACTAAAATACATCTGGAACTGTACCGTGAAACTGTTTTAGATCCCCAATTAATTAAATTATAATTGCCAATGTGAAAGAGTCTCATTTCACTCAGTCAACACACACTCAGAGACTGGGGGTGCTTGTAACACAAAGAAGAAAATACTTGTCACACAAAAACACATACTAGATAGTTATGTTACAATCATCTAGATTTAAACAGAGTGGAGACAAGTACCTCCAGTCTAGAAATATTGTCTCAACTTTACCTTGATCCTTCTCAAAACTAGATTAACATAAAAAATGCAAAAGTCTTGCAATATTGCAAATAATGCAAAATCAGAGAATTTTTTAACCCTTTTTTTAAAATTAGCATCAGTTACCCATCTTTAAAACATGAACAAAAAATCAACCAAAACTGATGTCATAAACTGCATATGATTTTTAATGCATGAGACATGTGAAGCATAAATTCTTTTGTGAGTCAAGTTTTTATTATTTTTATATTTTAAAAACTCTGCAACAATAAGACCAAAATAGTATAACACAAGATTCCTCAAATCCCTTGCCATCAGTGGAACAGTAGAACACTCTATTTAAGTTAAATTTTAAGTAGTTGCAGAAGAAGAACCATTACTTCCCAAAACACGTAAAAATGGACTAATTTCAAGTATGATTAAAG
This sequence comes from Lepisosteus oculatus, assembly GCF_040954835.1. NCBI lineage: Eukaryota > Metazoa > Chordata > Actinopteri > Semionotiformes > Lepisosteidae > Lepisosteus > Lepisosteus oculatus. The sequence continues at coordinate 42,092,086 of NC_090703.1, read as the reverse complement.
GATCAAGCACACTGTCTGCAAAAAGCATTTGCTAATTATTAAGTGGATGGAAACATTTTTTGGCAAAATGTATATTATATTAAATATTGTTCTTTTAATACTAATCAATCATCTTATTATAGTATGTGTGTTTATAATGGAGTCTGTTACATGTAATTGTCTTCTGCCAAACATATGTACATCTGGATAGTTTAAGTACTTTTTGACAAGTATTTCAGAGAGGGTTACACTTTTAAATTGTCGTTGCATCTATAATTTCCCAGACATCTTTAATTCAAAGCATGTCATTATAGCATTATCATAAATCCCCAATGAGATCTACAGTAGGTGTTTTGACCTCAGGCTGCTTTTATACAAAGGTCTTAAAATCCTAAAATAAACAGACAGATCCATTCATTCATTATCAGAAAGTCCTGGAGAGGGTCGTGGTAACCCTGAGCCTAAACAAATAGGCCAAAATAACTGTTTATAGAAGCTGAGGGAACATTTTGCTAATTACATAATGTCTGTAGAAGACCTGAGCACTGTTTAGAGAAGCACTTATTTTTGTTGTGCATTACAAAACTGCATAACTGAATATTGTATTACTCTGTCAGTGAAAATAAAATGTTGTTAGCAAACCAAAAGAAAATCTCCACTCATTATCTGTTGATGGCTAATATGGTCTATTGGTTTGTTTGATATTTTAAAACATGTATCTGAAATGAAATGAAGATGAAACGTATCAGAAGGCATGAGTCTTTTTACTTGCCATAAGTTACTTTAAGTCTGACCTTGAATTAAATTTCAAATTAAAAAGTTGGGAGGTAGTGAGCCATCCCTTAAAACTTTTCTGAATCAACGCATATTGGGCAAAATGATGATTTCAAGGTACATATCTGAAAATATCTGTATGAAGCATAGCCAAGACACCTACAGTAGATAACTTCTGCACTGCAGAAGGATTTTAAGTCACATTGTATTTGCTGCTTTTTATAATCCACAGGAGTAACCACATTTTACCTTTCTGCATAACTGCATCTCCTTATTATGTGTTAATCATATCCTGTGGTAGACTGCACTACTTTATCACATCACCCACTCCAAGAGAGGAATGTGCTCTTTTCTGCCAACTGCATCCATGAGATGTAGTCATGAGCCAGTGAATGTCATTGAGCTGGTTAAAAAATATTGCTTTCTTTAGAATTCAGAGCAATTTATAAGTGAGTGTTTGATATTAAATTTATGAATGCCATGCCCTTTCAAAGATTCTGCTCATTATTAAGGTCATGCTTCAGGAGGATGGAGGTTTGAAATTCTAATGGGAAAAGACAGAAATAAAATGATTTCAATGGCTACTGATTCTCCATGATATTCTTTTCCTCAAAAGTAGACAAGGAAAAGCTTTGAAAACAAAAAATAATGCCTTTAATTTTTAGGTGTTTAATAGCTATTAAAGATAAATATGCAAAATGTAATATGCACTCACTATTTCAGTTTTAAATAAATGTTTTTAGAAATACTTTCTAAAAGGATTTTTTTAAATAGACAGCTTCTAACTCTTAATGCTTTGTAGAGAAGTCACCTACAGTACATTCAGCTGACATTTGGGCTCACAGTGCATTTTACAGCATGTAATTTATTTTTGGGTAACACTTTTAAAAGCAGCATTTATATACGATATATTATATTCATACACCTGGATGTTTTACTGAAGCAATTTGTGTGATGTACCTTAGTCAAGTATAAAAAAGCAGGGCCTCAGTCTACACATTTTTTATTGTGTTGAGAGCCTTATTTACTGTGCCACACTGCTGCTTTTGAGATACTGTTACAGTACATTTACATTTCCAAAATACTGCATGTCCTAGACCAGAGTAAAATAGTGGTGTGATTCTCAGCACTGCTGCCTCACAGCTCTTGATTCTACAGTAGGTTCAATTTCAGTCATGGCCACCTTCTGTGTGGAGTCTGCATATTCTCATCATGTCCATGTGGATTTTCGAAAGGTGCTCCAGCTTCCTCATACCTTAGACAACCATTTATGTATTCTTTAACCAGTAATGCAAACCCTCGAGCAACAATTTCTTAATTTCTTTCTTTCAAAATAGATAAGTAAATGATAGTCTTGATATGCATGCAAATTAATGTTCAGAGAAAAACCTGTGGCATGTACTGTATATACAGCAAAAATACTTCACTTTAAGGTCCTAGAGTATTTATAAGACTTAGTATCTTATAGGGGGGTGTCTTAAACAAGAATTCGGTATTGAGAGGCAATTACATGTAAAATCCATACACAAAGAAGTCGAATGGAAAAGTAAAAGTCCTTTTTGCTAGTATTTGAGGTGAAATATTCCTCTCTTTCTCTCCCTGAGCTCAACTTTTAATTTAATCCTAAAATGGCTTTACAAAACTTAATAAGGTCTTCCTTAGATCCAGAACACAGATGAAATGGAGTAGGCAGTTTGTTGCCTTGGCCTTAGCTCCAAGTGAATATGCTGTACATTCATATTCTGGTGTGCCTACTGAAATCTAGCTATATTAATATTGTTGATCTGGCACAATTACAGTAGACTTGGGGTAGCTAGTCACAAAACCTCTCTTGCTGCAGAGAAAGATTTGGGAAGAATACTGTTTACATAAGGATTCACTCTCTCAGCCTGGTGATACCTGAATTGCCATTAATTTGTTTAAATGTTGGCCAATGGTAATCTCAGTTATGTACTGCAGTTGAATAGCTTGTCAGGTTGCCAGGTTTCAAGTGAAAGAGAGCAGGTTTCCATTGTTGTGCAACACCTTACAGTTATCATGGGTGATGAATTCTTGAGAAGTCATGAATAGGGTTCTTCCCCACCCAGTAGTTTTCTCATTGGTTGGTCATTCTACATTATTGACCAATAATCTTCAGCTAGCTGACAAAGAAGCATTGATGTGTTGGGCACATCATCACTAGAGCTGTCACAATGTACTGAATTTATGATGTCCTGGTTTGTGTTAGAGAATCAAATCATGCTGCTTTTCAGAGAGGCCCGTCTCAGCTACATTACTAGGGTTTACCCCAAAGGAGCTAAGCTGTGGCAGAGTTATTTTCAGTTCGAGGCAAGAGAAAGAATATTTAAAATCTTTCTCAACACATAATTCTAAAAACAATAATGAGCCATACTGCTACAACCTGCAATCAAAATTTAATAGAATGGTTGATTAAGTTGTAGTATGTCCTGTTAAGAGTCTAAAATTTATCATGAAAGTATTAATTTCTGAAATGTATTATAGACGGACTTTGGAAATAATTTCTGTCATACTCCATATCTTCTCTACATTCTGACACTTGTTTCTTTGCTTGTGTAGGGAAAACCTGTTCAGGGACGCCAAATATGTAATCATAGTGGCTCTCTGAAGGCACCAGTTCTGTAGGCTTTGGGCATTTACTGAGATAATTATTAATTGTAGCAGTAAATCACAAAGTTGATTCTTTTGATGGCTTTAGAATCCAACCATGCGACATAACTCAAACAACGAGCACACACAGGTACTAATACACGAGGATACATTTATTAATACATAGAATATGCATATAAACCTAACAGATCTTATCGAGAGGGTTATCAGAATACAAAAGATATATATTCAATCAGTTACAAAGTGTTACACATATCAAGAGGACATACGTTCAGTATATCATTCATTAAGACAGTTTCATAAATGAACTTGGTTATAACTTCTACATTAGATACTCAAACAAGTACATAACTCTTAGGAATTAAATTGATATCAACTGGTTGGGATAACAATTGAATTCTCGAGCTGTAATGCATTGAAGTTAAATACTCATCCAATCTTTGGGGATTCAGATCTCCTGCAGGCACAAAGAAACAGTTGCAGGCTGTTGCTGTCCAATCCACGCTCTCTGGCTCGGTGCCAGGCTGTGCTGTGCGGCTTGCGACGGTGTGCTGCTGATGCTCAATGTTGGCTTTAACTAGCAAAGTTTGTGCACAGGAGAAAAGATGACTTTGGGTCCCAGCAAGTCAGGAAGAGGACCGGTTCGTTCCTGATGAAGAGCTAGTTCTGAATAGTAATTCAGCTGTCCACAGTTCCGACCTGTTCACGAGGCCTGCTGCTGGTTACTCTCTGGCAACCTCCACTCTAGACTCTTAGAACAAAGGAAAGTTCTGGCACTCGGACACACTGGCCGTTCCGTGGTTGTCCGGGCTGAGTTTCCGGATGGTCAGGAGGCGCTCTGCGAGAATGTCCTGCCCTTGGGAGCCTTCTGCTCCTGGGCCATCCTGCCCTGGAATTCTCCTTTGAATTCCCTTTAGAACAGTCCACAGAATCCTCTCCAGAATCTTACTGAATCTTGTTGAATCTGAATCTGAATCTGAATCTCCATCTGAATCTGAATCTGAATCTCTCAGGCTCTCTGTGCTGCCTGTTTTTACCTGGAGGAACTTCAGCTCATTGATTGGCTGAAAGTTCCATGGGCATCAGAGTCCCACATGGGTTACTCGGCCCTACCAGTCCCTGATTGGTTGATCAAGGTGAGATATGAGTCACTTAGTCCTGACACTTAGTAATGCAGTCCAGATCTCCAACTGGCACTCCCTAGACAGATAGGCGCCAATGGATGACCATTGATCATGATAGCCAGGCTTAGCTAAGTGCATCCCCCTTTGGGAGCTGTCCTTATCAAAAGAAAACATCTTGCATGAATGGTTTCTCTGTGGCTGCACCACAGAGATGAACAGAGAAATGGGGCCTCATTTGGGAAGCTCAGAAACACTTAATTCTGCCTTATTAATAAGCCTCGCCGCTACACTTGGCATGAAATCCTGGATGTTTTCAGTTTCCAATCTTGTATCTTACCTATCTCTGAAGCACCTTAAGTAAGAAAGTACATAAAGGTATCCTGAAGATTGCAGACTATTGTATTTCAGAGCTTTGTCAAGCAAATTGGCTTTCAATCAGTGTTTAAAGACTAACATAAAACTTCCAGTTGAAACATTTCTACACAATGCAAGGAACAACACATTGTATACATGCACATTTCATTTTCAATAATTAATGTGCTGTACCACAGTGTAACATGGCATTCAGACATTTTCTGGAATTCTTTAAAGAATTTCTAGTTCTTCAGGACAGCACTGCTGACTGTTGTTCTATCAGTTGGTCTTGGACAAAACTATTACCTTGCTTTAACCTACATCATTCCAGTGTCCTTATGTTTTGTTCCCCTTTACAAGGGAGTGACAGGTTGATTCTAGCAAACTAACTGGAGTAAGTCACCCTGAAAACAATGCCCACTAACCTCTGTAGCCCTCTGCTATTGTGAGCACCTAAGAAGTATGTGAAACAGTCTCCTGGGTGTCATAGGTGAAACCATTTATTGACTCTCTTACTGGTTTGAAGACATCAGACCTATAGTACCAGATAGATTCTGTTTACTATAAATATACAGCCACATACACACAGAAGATCAATAACTCTCACAGTTGGGTGGCAAATTTCCCATCACACGGTTGGTGGGTTTATTATTCTACAGTGCAGTATGTCAATCAATGCTTGTGATCTTTTTGGCAGGGTAGAATGGCATTCCTGTATGTTCTGAAGCTATATACAGTATGGAAATAGTGATACAGTATACAAAACATTAATTCTGGATTTGTTCATATTTTATTTTTTTTCTAGGGAGAATCATTATAGAGGAGTCTGTTCAGATGTAGTATGATTACAATTCAAAGGAAATAAATGTGTGTAAAATAAATTGTCTGCGAAACTAAAAAAGAATCACTTACATAAAGATCTTGCTGCTTCAGCATGAGAGCTGCAAAGGAAATAGTTGAGGTTAATTAACCTGAACTTATATCTTTCAGATATACAGTATGTGTCTTATAGTTACATAATAAATCTATTCCTGTTTCATTGTTCTTGCTTTTTTTGTATTTAAAGCATTCCACCAAGTCTTATTTGTCTGCAGCTGAGATTCAATCTATGCAATGTCTCTCAGGCCTCTACCAGTCCCCCAGCAAAGCACAGTGGTCAAGACATACTTCTGAGCACCTGGTCCAGAAGACCCAAACAAGCATCAGACCCATTATGCCAAGGGCCTGCCACAGTAATTTAGGGGATTTACTTACTCTTAATACCTAGGCAAGTGGCAGAGTTGTAACAGACTCATTATGCACAATGAGCCATGTTGCTTTCCTTATGTGCAATCCTGTTTTCCCATTACAAAATGAATGCTTCTAATCAAAAGTGTTTGTAAAACACATCAAAAATATGGACTTCCTTATTGGTTTTACAGGTTTCACAGTGTGTTTACCACAATGATGTAAAATGCAACCGTATATTTTCTTTTCTTATGTTGTGCTGTTCATTAGTAAATGCTCAGCTAGTTTTCTATGGCTAGTCTGTAGTCACTAGACTGAAACAGATGTGTGACAGTGTAGAATCATTTTATCGAATTTACTTTCCTTTTCCTCACTATGGTTTTCTATTTTGTATAATTAGGTGCTTTTATTGTGTTTTTATATCACTTGCAAACTGTATGCAGCTCTAATGAGACACATGTTTTCACCTTTTAGCCTAGCCTGAGGCATGTGATATATATTTTCATTCCAAAGTATAACAGTGAATTTTACACATTATTGTTTATTAACTGGCCTTTCGCTTTAAGACTTATTTTGAAACTAGTAAAGATGAAAAAAAACAACTTAACAAGAATATTCTGTTATTCAACCTACTGTACGTGTGAACAAAAACACACTACATAGAATAAAGTGTTGAGCACATAAATATACCATTTTTTACTGCTTTTTTATGCTGATACAGCAGTTTGTAACTGCAGATACTGTATATCAAAAGGAATGCATCATATTACAAAAATATGCTGCAATCAAGGTATTGATAAAATCAATAGTCCCAAAAATGTGTGGATGGCACTATTTTAGATGTGCTTTAAAAAGAAGGTAATTATAATCATAAAAAAGAGGATAATTGGATTGTTCTTGGTTATTATGAGCTTTGTGTTAGCCTGCATGTCTTCTCATATTTTGCCAGTGTTACATCTTGCTTGACAATGTCATATGAACATTTTACAGCAATAATTTAAGAATGTAAATCAGGTTGGTGAAATTACAAAACAAAATCAATTCATTTCCACCAGAAAGCTAAAGAAAGATGTATAATATAGATTATAATAGAGCAAACATTAGTCATGTAGAGAGGTACCTGATCTCATAAGGAAGCAGGCATCCTGGCTCCAGAAAAAAGTCATTAAGTCATGATATTAGTGTTTGTATGTGCACATATCATGTTGAAGAGCTTCAGAGAGAATATAGACTTAAAAAATATATTTTCCCAAGATAACCCACAGTGTTCTCCCAGCAGAATCCTGTTTGTACTCAATTTTCCGGCTGGTTGGAGGGCAGATGAAACAGTGACAGAAGGAACTTGCTTGGGTTCACAGTAAGCTAGAGTCTAAGCAGTAAGTTCCAAAATAAGGTTTTCTCAGGGACATATCAAGAGCTACCTTTTGGAAGTCTAAAACTAAAAAAGGAAACACCACATGAATACTACTGTATATCAACACAAAAGTGTATTACCCGACGCAATGACCGCAAATTTCTAAATCCAAGTGTGCCTGCAGGAATAAAAAACAGGGAATAAATTAGTTTAGCAAATTATAGGGGTCAACATTACATGTACAGTACATATTCTAGGAAGAAATTTAATATTATATAATAACTTAAAATAAAATAATTATAGTAATTCAATCCACAAGCACCTTACAGCATATTCACCTAAATTTCTTGTGTAAAGGTCATTCATTAGTTGTGATATGTTGTTTTTATCCAAAGCAAAGTCAGTAATTTTCAATCAATGAGAAATGTCTCTCTGCTGTTTATGCTGCTCATGTCTTTTCAAGGCACTGCACATTTTTTCACACTTATTATTGACTAACTGATCTCCTTAATTAGAAACAAAGCAAATGTGTTTTGTCTTTACCTGCCACTTTAACAATTTAGCCTAATTGTGTAGATTGAATTCTATATGAAGTTTGACATTTAGGTAGATACGTGTATCACTTGGAAAGCTAATGTATAATTTTCTAAGACTGAGTAAGGAGAATAGAGTAAGGGAACATTCAGAGACCAGTGATGCCATCACATTGCAATGCAAACGTTATTTCTAGCTATGCTGAGGAAACTACTGTAAATCCACAAGCAGACAAACACTTAGAGACCAGAATACTTAAAAAACCAATTAACATTAAGAAATGAGAAAAAAACTTCACTGGACATTCCAGAGGCAACAAGCAAAAGAGTGATTTAGCGTGATTTCCAGAGACAAATTCAAATATAGAGGTATACTGTAATTGTAGAGTATACAATTGGAAAGTATAGAAAAATGCAACAAAAGTTCAATTTTCCATTCCATTTTTAGCACATTTTGTCTCAAAATGGAAATTAAATATATGCAGAATGCTGTTTATAATGTTCATAGGAAGAAAACATTTGGTGACTGCTCAAAAGTGCCGGAGGGTCCTGAAATGAACTGGTTGAAGCAAATGGAACTTAGCTCTTTTTACTCAAACCCATTCAAATACAACTATGCTTAAAGAGACAGAGAAGAAAGAGAAGAAGTAGATAGAGGGGAAAGAGCAAGAGGGTAAGCAAACTCCCAGGTTAGAATGTACAGGGTGAATATACAGTGATCTGCAACAGCATGTTTTACCTTCATCAATGATGTACAATTTTGTTCAACTGCAAATGGTGAAAGACAGTCGAAGGAATATGCAACACAGGGGTAACCTCACGTGAACACGGGAAGAACATACAAACTTCATGTACTGTACATAAAACATGTTCAGATTTGAACTCAGGGCACCAGTGCTGTGAACCAGGAATGCCAGACTTACACACTTTTTATGTAAAAATTTCTATTAATTAGAAAACTTAAGATGCGGAGTGAAGAGATTGAGGAATCATGTGCATTTTGGTCATCTTCCTAAATTTTCCTTCTCTTAACGACAGACTACTATTCTACTAACTTTTCTCCATTCATTGGAAGTTTCGTTTCACACCTTTCTACACCTATCCTAACTTCACACCTCTTGATTTGCCTCTCTTTCTGTCCCCTACTCCTGCCTCTAACCCCTCCTCCCTCCCAGCCTTTGTTCTCCCACTACATTAGCTTTGCCTACCGCCTTGCCTCTCTCACACCTGAAGAAGCTCCACGGCCGAAAAGTTGTTTTTTCTTTCTTTTTTTCAGCATGGAATAAACCTATTACTTGTTCCTTTGCAGCGTACGCATGCTGACGCAGCTACCCACCTGAACTATCTTCCTAAATTGTTGCCTTATAGTATTTTTAAATGCTGTGCTTGTGTATCAGATATACTGTACCTGGTGTTTTTCATGGTACTATACAGTACAGTATGTATTGCACAGTACTGTATAAGAAATGTATAAATGTTAGCTACGGTACTGTACAAGAAATATATTAATGTTAGCTAAGGGGTAAGTAAAATATGACAGAATAGATAGAAACATTCTACTGTCAAATTCTTGACACCAGCAGCCATATTACCCTGCAACTCACAACTGGCAGCCCACTGAAGTTAAGCAGGTGTGAGCCTGGTCAGTACCTGGATGGGAGGCCTCCTGGGAAAAACTAAGGTTGCAAAACTAACTTCTTCAAATTTCAAATTAAGCATTTGTTTCTTATGTTGTGGACTGTCCATATAATTCCCTTGTGTGAAATAATAGTGGTTCACATGATTTCAGAATTAATACACCTGTCTCAGATAACGAGTTTCAGAAAAAGATTCAACCATGAAGACTTATATAGTAGCTTTCAAAACATTCAGGGATGAAGCTGTAGAAAGGCACAGATTAGGATAGTATAAAACAATTCAAACAATATCTGAAACCACCATTTCAGCACTTACATCATTAAAATGTGGAAAATGTATCACACCACCCAAACACTTGATTAGACCATCATTTCTAATCTGAATAGCCAGGCAACCAGGAAACTGTTTAGGGATGCCACTGTGAGGCTAGAGGCAAATTTGACAGAGGAATGGAGTACAATGGCTGAAATGAGAAATATAAATATCCATAAGACACAACTGTCCTACATGGCAAAAAGGAGAAGCAATTACTGAGAAAAACAAACAAAAATCCCTAAAGAGTGTAGTAACTGATACTACAGACATGTGGCAAAATGTTTCGTGGTCTGACAAGACAAAATTTTTTGAACAAATGCAAAGTGTTATGTCAGGTGCACAGGTACACAACACAGCACATCACTTAGTCAACACCTTCTCTACTATTAAGTAAGAACACTTTTATTATGCGGCTGCTCCTCATCAGCAGGGATTGGGAAGTCTTGTCAAAGCTGAGGAGAAAATCGATGGAGCAAAGTATAGGAAAATCTTAGAGGAAAACCTGCTTCAGTCTGCTAAAAAGTCTTAATTTCACCTTTCAGCAGGACATTGACCCAAAACACTAGGCCAATGCTGCAGTAGCTTAACAAGAAAAAAGGGAATGTCTTTCAGTGACCCAAAGTCCTGACTTGAATCTGATATAAAAATATGTGGCAAGTCTTGGAAATTTCAACCCATTAATGATTCCCAACCAACATGATATAGCATGAGCAAGTTTGCAAAGATGAATGGGCAAAATACTGTATGCAATGTCCTGGTGTACAAATGTGATAGGGACTATATTAATATAGGCCCCAGACAGTAGCGTACAGGGTGAGCATATTGCTGACTTGTCAGTATGTGACCTTCTTACCCACAACTACACTTTCTTTTGTAGTCTATAACTCACAACACACAATTCAGAACCTGTAGACAATTCATTTACTATTCTTTCTATTAAAATTAAAATCACCCTGATGATTCTCTTACTCATGTCCAGCAATCCTGTGTTCACAATCACATTCACGCTGTCAGGGAGCCTGGAATGGACAGGTAACACCTATGGTACAGAGTTCCTTTCAGTCCTACTTTCATGTCTCTTATCTCATAGCACAGGTTATAAATTCTAGTGGGCAGCCCTTCTAGTAAAGCCACTACTGCTCAAACACATTTCATTTTTGTTTTAAAAAACATAACAATTATAACATACAACAATCTGTCTCACAGTATGACATTTTCCCATTCTCTTCTGGCATGAAAAGAGAGGAGGGAAGACTTGTTGCAGCCAGATAGAACATCAGGGAATACACTCCAGAATGCTCAACTGTGCACCATCAACTGATCCCCACCAGTGTATCCCCTTCCTTTGATCTGTAATTTGCCCATTTCTGACAGAAATCTTATGTGGAAGACTGCTTCAATAATCATCAGCCTTTCTGCACACCCTTCACTCTCTCACATACTCATGGGTCTCTGCAGCCCACAGCTGCTCCACTGCCAGTCCCTACAGCCAACAGCCTCTGCTGCAGAATGTCTCCATATCACCAGGGTATTCTTCCTCAGCACCCTAGTAGAAAGTGTAAACTGTTCAAAAGGTGCAATGTACTAAAGCTGCTTCTTACAATCCCTGCTTTCTAACTCTTTTTAGGGTACTCCCCAAGCATCCCTCTTTTCCCTGATCACATGGGAAACTATTACTTCTCAGGATATTCACAAAAAATACCCTGCATAAGTTAGATTTTTCTGCCTAATGTGCCAAAATGCTTTCCTGCTAAGCCATTGCCTGACATACAGTACTTTCATGTGTATAAGCTGCAATTCCATAGGAAAGTGGAATAAGCTGGTTCAAGGTTTTGTCCCTACTACTACTCACTATGGAGAAGTAGTGCGTTACAGTATAGAACACACTGATAGAATACTTCAAAGCTAACAAAAATTGTAAAAACTCAAGGACTCAGCTTGGACAAATGCACTTTTTTCTGTTGCAAGACTAATGTCCATGACCTGAGCCAGAACTGGGCATTTCATTTTAATCCATTGCTAAATGTAAAAGTGAACAAATTAAAACAGAGATTTGGTGACATATCTTAATACAAACATTCTGATTTATATTTTACATACTGTACAATTCAGAAAAATACTGTATATTTTAACTGAATATGTTTTAGAATATATTTAAATATATGACCAGGTATATCTATAATAGTGTACAGTGTATATTGTGCAAGAAGGTGACATTGAAAAACAAGGAGGTTTGGGACTACCAGAGCCATAGAGCTTGGTGCTTGGGACTTGTGAGATTGTCATTCAGCTGTGAATTTTCTGAAGTCTTACTTTTGAAAGAAAGACTTTTCGGTTTTGTGGAGTCAGTAAGCAGCTTAGCTGCCCAGCTAATGAAAAGAGTGGCAAAAGTGCATAAATGAAAGAGGAGCTTAGATTTTATTTTTATTTTATTCCTCATCATTACTTTATAAATAAAGAGCAATTTTAACCTCACAGCTACATTTATGTGTCTGCTTTACCAAACCCTACTGATTTAATGACTGTCCAGTCCAGATATGTACCACTATAATCTATTCATTTTCTGCAAGCATCTAGTAAACTATTATGTTTGACAATATCCTTCTCAGGTTTATCAAAATATCTAATTTTTACATCACAACACCCTGTTCTATTTGATTATCTGTATAACTTGGTTAATGGAAACAGGCAAGCATAGGTTTGACAATTGTACTAATTTTTAAACTACAACTTAGCCAAATGTGGTTAAATCATTGTCAGCCTTTTAACTGATGAAGAAAGAAGATGGGATAAAAAGATCGCACAGAAACAGGAAGAGAATATTTGTATAGGGTACAAAGGAGACAATATTTTGGCTGTGGAGCCTTCTTCAGGTGTGAGGGAGAAAGGGGGTAACAAGCAGTTAATGAAGCTTGGGAGAACAAAAGACAGGGTAGTTGAGGGGAGGTGGGGAGCAGGGAAGAAGGAGTATCAATAATCTGGGAGAATTGGAAGAAAGGTGTGAAGTCAAAGCCTGCATATAAATAGAGAGGACTAGAAAGAGACAAGCATGTCATTAAGAAAAGGGGAAAGGTGTGATCCTAGTTTCAGGATAATTTTGTTTTTGGATGTCTTTCTGTGTAACAAGAGTTCCAAAACCCCTATGTGAAGATGCAGCCGGAGAGATCAGTATGATCATGGCCGTTAGAGGTGAAAAGGGAAAACTATGGGATTGGAGAGATCTTTGATCCTCACATCTCTGATATGTTCCCTGAAACAGTCTCCTAGTCTCCTGGTCATCTGAGTGATTCGGAATTGTCCAGAAGGTCTTTTAATGTGCTCAGTATTGCATATATATTTACAGGTGATGCAGTGAGTTCTGGGGAGATCAGGAGAACGTACCTGGTGTGGATGATTGCTGAGGGTAGTCAAGGGAGCTGTGAACAAGAAGGTTATGCAGATTAAGTGGTCAGTGATATGAGATGATGGGGTGGTCAGAAAAGAAGGTGGGGGAATCATCCTGTAAGATGGGGAAGTCATCATTAATAGTCCTGGGGATAGAAACAGCGTTAGGGTGGTACTGTAGGAAAGCACAAATGGAAAATGGTTGTGAATCCAGGAGCTCCTAATTGTGTTGATGATATGAGGGCTATTTTTGGCTCGAGAGGAGGCTTGGAAATCCATGTTGTTACTGCAAAGTCTTCTAAGCTTGAGGAGCTGTGAAAAAGGGAGCGAGTTTTCAGTATGTGTAGGGTGAAAGGAACTGTACAGAAAATGTATGGATCTGTGGGTTTGTCATAGACAGAAGTAGAGAGTTATGGATAGTTAATGGATAGGTTTATGTTCAGAAATGGAAGGAAAATGGAAGATACAGTATGTTGACTGTATAGTTAAGGGATGGGTGGACATTAGTGAAATGATGCAAGAAATATTCTAGCTAGTCATTAGAGGATGTGGCAGCACCGACGCTGTCATCGATGTATAGCCTGTAGAGGTCAGGAACAAAGCTGATATAGAAAACAAAGAAGCATTCTTCTACCCAGCCAACACAAATATTAGCATAGCTGGGTCCCATCCTGGTGCCCATGGCAACTCCACTAACCTACTGATAAAAAACGTTATTGAATTCAGTCTGAGGACCAATTCCGCAAGACATACAGTACAGGAGCGTGCGTAGGTGGATCAAGTTTGTCCAGCGTGTGCTTTTGGGCTGTAAGACCATTAATGTGGAGAATGACTGTGTAAAAGGATGTGATGTCCATGGTAAAAATGAAACATTCTGGTCCTGAAAATGGAAATTGTTAGAAAGCTGGAGAGCACGGAGAGTAGTATAGAGTAGAAAGCACTGTGGGAGGATACCTCTATAGATCTCTTCTCTACAGATGGGACTATTTGAACCAGGGGATTTAAACATTGGAGGAAATGACTTTAGCAATTTAGCATTCAATTAGGGAGTAACCTAGCCCTGAATAGTTTGTATATACTGTATTGCAAGGGACAGGTTTTGTTTTAACTTTTCCATATACAGTATAGTGTACAGTATGTGCCTCCGTTGAAGACTAGAGTCCTGTTTTAGGCTTGTTTTCCTGTTCCTGAAAGTGACTGGACCCTGTTACTCACAGATTTGTAATTATATGTAAACAATAACAATGGACACCATTTAAATGTGCAAATACTGTATACTGTATGTTCTACTTTTTAAGTTTTGAAACATGATTACTAATTTATTACCATACTGTGCCAGAGAAAGTGTTACCAATTGGCTGTCTTGGATAATATGAGATTCTGTATGTACAGTGATTGTTTAAATTTATGCAGTAATTTGCTTGCAAGAGGAAACTGGAGTCAGGGCCTGAAGTAATATCTTAACCTCTCCTTATTTAATTATTCACTCTCCCTCACCTGTAACAATACCTACCAATGTTTTTTTTTTTTAAAGTCTGATTCCTACAGTAGAAGCTCAACAAAAATTAAATGTTATTATCTCAGTACGTTAAAACATTTGTTTCAAAATAAAAATCCATACTGCCACATTTATTATATTAGAAGTTTTTATATTTTATTAGATTTGTGTTATACAATGCAGACATTAATCTTCATTTCAACTCCAAACTTGCCTAAAACTTTAAGAGAATTTCTTGTCATAGCTGAGATTATTGAGACTAAATATATTCAAATTTCTGCTTGAAGATTAGAATCAAGCAGGAATGGCTACAGAATGAGCAAATTGCCACAGCGAGCACCAGCTAAAACCTATTTCTTGTTAACTTAAGATGACGACATCTATACTTTTAGATGTAAAACTCTTGTAGAAATATTCCACCTTTCACATTGATTAAGGTCATCCTTCTGACTCAGTCCTGCAGTATTACCCTAGTTAAAGTTTAGAAGAACTGTTCATGCATTTCTATCTTTGTCTTTTTAAAGTCATTGATAAGCCTAGAACATCTTGTTGTGATGATTAATGAAATCAAAGTACTGAGATGCATTTTCAAGCCTACTTTCTATAGAAAAGTGATACACCTCGTACTCCAAATTTCATCTTAATCAGTTGTGTCTTACTGTAGTTGTAAATGTCTCAGCAGCTTGTTTGTATGATCATTTTAAGTGTGTATATTCTGATGCTTGGAAAATGTATCCCTGGAATGAGGCATTTGTTCTCATTGAATCTTTATAATTTAGATGCTTAAGAATAAGATGGTAAAATATAGTACATATTACATGAAGTAGAAAAAACACTACATTTTAATAAGTTCTGGACTTCCTCTACCTCAAACAAAACACATACAAGCTACATTTTGGATGTTTCTAAATATTAAAAAGAAGGAAACAATAAAGCTTCAGGACATATATACATAGAATAGGTGTTTTAATATTTAAAGAAATTGATTTGGTATTTTTTTACTGAATATGAATGCATTTTTATTTATTAGATTCTGTTAATGTATTTCTAATTTACAAGGGATAAAAAACAAGATATTCCAAAACGCAGTGGCTGAGACTATGCTGTATTGAAATATACAGTGAGTGTAAAATAATCCATCCAGCTTCTACTGTAACTGCTTTATCCAGTAAAGGGTTGTGGGGGCTCCAGAGCCTATCCTGGCAAGCAATAAGCACAAGGCAAGATGCAGCCTGGACAGGACACCAGAATACATATAAACACAAACATATAGACACTCACACCCATTCAAAAGTCAAGCGACACATTTTAAAACCCTTATCCTGATATTTAAAACACTTCCTAAGAACCTAAAAAATAGCTGTAAATCTTGTAAATACTTAGTTGTTATGGGACTCTTGTTGTTGTAAATTAAATATTAAAATAGTCAACATCTATTTTAATTTATTTTTAATAAATGCCTACAATTTTCATGTTTTTTCAAAGTGTTTCTACATCTAACAGCATGTCTGAATGTAATCTAATAAAATGTCATAACCCCTTTCAGAAATGTCCATGTACTTTTCTTATTAATTAGGCAATTAGGCCAGAAGTATTTACTGTAATAATATAAAATTAGTTCAATATGGATTTTTATTGAAGCTTTTGTCAATGAATATTTTGAAGGATCCTTAGGAGATCTAGACCATACCATGTTGTCTCTGCACAAAATGTCTCACTTTGTAATTGTGAATTAATAGAGTGGCTGTCTTCTAATGATTTCGTTTCCTCCGCCTACACTGTCTAGATGTAAATATCTGCTTGCACTGTTTTAAGACCTTTCATATTGTCATTTTAAGTGATTTATCCTCCTACCACAAATCAATAAACTGGTTAGTAGGTAGAGAAACTGCATTTAAAAGGACAACTAAAAAGTGAAAATGTGAGTTAAAAAGTTTATTTTGCATATTTTGATCTTCAATAGGAACTCCATATATTTACATGATGCAAAAATGTATATTAGAGCCATTGTTTCAAATAATTTGTGGGAAACAGTTTCCTGAAGAAAAATGTGATGATTTTTTTTAAGTGAAGCACTTCTTATTATTACAGATTAATCACTACAAAATCAAAAATGATAACAAGGTGGCTATAAAATTTTACAAGATTATGCAATTGGAAATTTAGCTCAGTGGTATTTAAGTCTTCAAATGTACAGTATGTTGTAACCAGAGATCAAGCATTATACATTTTATGAGATACAAAAAGACAAAATGACATGCAAGCCAAAGGTGAATAGAGTTTTGCTTTGTATAATGTAAATAATATAATTGATTAGGTTATATACTGTAGATTTAATAAGAAGTTTTATTTAAAATAGCTTGACCTGTTATGTGCAGTCATTTTTATTTACTCCACCTCTTAAACATGGAGCACACTATGCTAAGATCTGGCTTTTGCCAGAAGGGTTGTTTTTGGTCTCATTTCATACAGAAGCAGAAGTAGATTCCCAGTAGTGAGACCCCATGCACATTAACTAACTGAGGATCTCCATGTCATAAAGTTTAATTTCAATCACAGGCTTCAATGGCTCAGAAAATTCTTCCTCTTTATTCCCCTGACAATGAAGTAAGGTATCATTTAGCCCTTAACAAGAGAAGAAATAATGATCTGTACCTTGGCACAAGGCACTCATGTTAAAGAAACAGTGCCCCTTTTCCCTAAATGACAAGCTGTAATAAGGAACAAACACACAGACTCAATGCAACATATCATATTTAACCCAATATAATTTATGCAAAAACCAAAGACCTTGCTCGATTTTAAGTGTTGAGCAAAATATAGCCCTGTTGAAGAATAACAACAATGGCTGAACAATGGCATAACAACTCACTTGTAGTAAAACATCAAACACTCCTAAAACAGCATTTTATTTTAGTACCCATTACAGACAGTTTTAAATAATACTACTGTATTTAACTGCTTACAAATTTATTGAAAGGGGCTACAGTAGGTCATATCTTATGTTCTAAATTCTTTTTTACTTTATCATGGATAATATGGAGTTTACTTCTTTTAAAGGATACAACATTAGAATTGTGTTTCTATGCAAATTAAATTCTAGTGGCTACCTGTAAATCATAAAGTCAGTAGGCAACATTCTAAAATACAGGAATGGATTTTAAATGTCACTCTTCTGAAGACTGAAAACTACTCACAACAATAAGTCTAAAGAATATCAATGGTAAACAATACAAAGCCAGTGAGTCCACATTGATAGCAGGAAGTCTAGAGAGATGAGCTGAACCAAAGTGAATAAATGGAAGATAGGGCCTAGAGCTAAATGATAACCACAGACCCCCTCAGATCTATTCCCCTGTTAATGCCATCTTAGTAGTTCACCAGCCAAGGGGAAAAAAACATGGAGAGCAAGGAAAAAAGCCTTAGGCTTACAACCTGCATGAGTGGAATTACATACAGTGACCCACAGCAGGACATTGGATGGAAAGCAGAACTTTGCTAGAAGCATTAACAGGAGCCAGATGAAACACTGTATGTGCAATTCCTTTTAAATAACACATACAGTATCTAGGCACAAGGCTGCTGCCAGAACAATAGTGTATTGAACCCTGACAAAAATAGAAGGCTAGGAATAATACTTAAATTGCTAGACTTGTGACAATCAGCTATGTTCATCTGCATAGATGTATATGTAACATACTGTACAGTACCAATGCAGTTAAGGAATAATCCACCAAAGGCTGAAGGAGAGGAAGCTAATAGCTTGCTTCCTCATGGCTCACCAAGCAAAAGCATTACTGCACAGTTTGTACGATGAGTCATTCTATCACAGGTTTGTTATGTTTTGCTTTAGATGCTAATTGTAGACAAGGGCACATATCAGCTTGGGTACTAATACACAAGATCTTGAAAAACCCAGCAGCAACCACTAAATTAGCCTAATGGAAGGATGGTGATCTGAAAATGTAGAAATGGCATTCAAATGGTTGGAAAGTTAGATGTATTCTGAAACCCTGTAATAGCCTAAAGTCAAATAGGATTCATTAAATTCATATTCCACTCTCTAATATTACGTAGTTGTATGTCTTATTAATCTAAACTGAAAACATGTATTTCCATTATGAATTGGTAAATATTACAAATTAAATTAAACTCCACGGAGATTAATACAGAAAAAGCAGTTAAGTAGCAAATTAACCTCTCTAAACTGTGATGAAATCAAAATCCACATACTGTAAATGAAACTGAGGTGATTATTATGACAACATTCATTTTGGGCCTAATGTACCTAATTAACTTAATCTCACCTCATGTTGCATGTATGAAGTTGACATTACAATCCTTCTTATGTTCTTCGAATTTGCCATGATTACCACTCAGGATAATAAATATTTGAGTCATGTCCCTGAGTAATCATTTCTAGCCTAAAAAGAGTCTATTTCTTGACTGTAATCTCAGAAGAATCTGTGCTGTCGTATTGGAAGGTGATATGGTTATCCAAAAACTGAATTTCAGCTTTAAACAAAAAGCAGTGATTGACTTGAGCAGTTATTCCAACCTACCGTATAACATCACAGTCCATCAGGTTCACCTGTCTAGATGTGATAGTGTATTTAAAGACTGGGTTTAATTAGTCCCTACCTGTAGTACTGTACTGTATGTTTTCTGGTGGCCTCTGTGCAGTAAATGCATGGCATTTAATGCAAGAAGCATATCCACTTTAAAATTGTGTCTTTGCAAATAGTTGTACTGTACAGAACCAAAAATGAACACTTACACCTCAAGTCATTATTAAGTGTATGGCACATTCTATAAACACATTGAATACACCCGACTATTACAAAGATCACTGGATTTTTAATACAGTGACTGCAAACATCACTGGATAAAGAAAGTATACTGGACATTGAAATAATAATTGTTGAAAGATTTAATTTTGAGTGTCCTTGCATTATACAGTACATGCATCATCCTGGGGAAAAGTTGGGTGAATATTCAGCTTGTGTTGACTCCCTCAATAGGTTCAATAGGTCTGGCAGGGATATAGCGCTGGCATCTGTGCATGGGGGTATTGGAAAATCTGTGATCATGTCACAATGAAGAACTGGTTTGCACAAATGGACTGCTAACTCAGGGCTCTAATTGTGTGTTGGGTGACTGCTGTGAGGTTGCTGCTGAGAATTCTATGACAAACTCAAGTCGTGAGACTGAGAAACTATTGTGCAGTGGGTCATAATGCTGTGCATTGCTGTCAGACTCTTATTGTGTCTGCCTTGTTTAGAGAAGAAAGCTATTTACATATTGAACAAATGACTCATTTTCATTCCAGAAATCTTAAACATTACATTATTTTAATGTAATCTGTCCTTTTACCAATAATAATAAATCAGCAAAGAATGATAACAAAACAAGTATGAATTTAACAATCCATCTACAGACTGAGACTGTCATTGTTGATAGCTCAATACATTTCTTTCAAAGTAAGTTTGGTTTGACATAAAATCCACTTTACATGAGAGGTATTTAAAGACGTCTCATCAAACACATTTGATGCTTTTAATGTGATAAAGAATATCTGCAGAAAAAAATCTCTCTACACTTTCAGATACATGGAAGAAGTATTTTTGTACATGGCACTTAATCGTTATTCTACAGACAATGAGTGCATATGTTCACTAGAAAAACAATTAAACATGTCTGTGATAGGTCATACAAAGTTAAACATCTGTTGGATTTGTGTTTAGCAGCTGTGCTTAAATTACCCAGTGGCAAAATGATCCCCTATTATCTGAGGTTTGATCAAAGATAATCTTTATAGAATTAGTATAAAATGTACCTGCATCTACTGTTTAATTATTAAATGTTTCATACTGTAAATCACAAATACCAGCAATCTACAGGTTAAATTGAAGATGGTAACTCATTCCTTAATGTAAATGAGGATCAATAGAGGCAACAACTTAAATAGTTTTAAATGTGTATGCTTTGATTACTCTAAGATTTAAAATGACATTTTTACATTGTCAGATTATTGGACGAGATGTAATAAGTATTTTTAAAGCCAGGATGTCTGAGTTATTCCCTCAGGCCTCTGATTTGAGTCAAAGTAGAGGGAATTCATATTAGTTTGCAGTAGTATCCATTTCTTAGATGCTTTCTGCTATCAAAAAGCTTGGGATAATATGATAAAAATGCTATTCCTGCGTGATTCCTAAATTGCACATTCTTTATAAATCCCAGAGCATTAAAAAAATAATTAAATTTGATCTGAATAAAGCTTAGGCAAAATGCTGTTTTACATATTTATTATTATAATTCATGGAAAGAGCTATTCACTGCAGAAACTATTTCACTTATCAACAGGTGAACCATCAATCTAAGATTCATTAGCCATTTGTCTAAAGCTTCATATAATCAAAAACATCTCAGCAGTACTTGTACTGTGTAACAGAAGCAGAATGTGCTAATAAAAATGTCTTAAGCTGAGATTTCCAAGTGAATTAACTAACAAAGACACTCATTCTGAGAATAGGCTATATCCAATAGTCAAGAAATCTGATGCTTAGTCTCCTCTGTGTCATTAGTTAGCTCTGTGACTGGTATTTACCAAGTGGAGTTGCACAATCAGCAAAGTGCTATAGACTGTAAGTAATCTTGAATTGGATAAGGGAATCCTCAGACTGCCATGCCTTTGTGTCTGGGATGTGAGCTTGCAAAGACATCAGTGAGAACAATCAACATTTGATGCTAACAAAGGGTGTGATAATTTTTTTTCTTTTAATTTAATCATACTATCTTGCCCTTCATCTTCTATTTTACATACTTCTACTGTACAGTATGCTTCTTTTATCATTAGGTTAGGTTGAATCTGTACTTTCATGTTAGTACTCTATGTTTTGCAGTATATAACATATTTCAGTTACTTGTGAAATTGTACAAATTGTGATGTTAGTTGTTTTTGATAGAGAAATCTGTTAAATAAGCCTACTACAGACATTTTGGGGTATGCAGTATGATATATGGAGGATGACTTGTGGACAGCGCACCTTTCAAAGAAGCACAGCCACAATCCTCCCACAAAGGCACAAGGTTCTGCCAGTAAACTCAAGTGACTAAGAATTACTAATTGACAGTTTATAAAGAAAACTACAAAAAAACATTTTATCAAAATGTTCTTGAACTATAACAACCTAACTTGAACAACTCAAAATATACCTTTAATGGACTCTTTTCCAGGGAAACTAATTTTTTTAATATTTAACTAATTGAGCAACATAACAAATCATGTCAATCCAAGTTGTTGCTGGCAATAGATACTGTATTTAAAATCAAAACCTCAAAACAAAATAAAAAATTTAAAACCTTTCTTTGATTTTTTGTATCGTGTATTTGATTATTTGGGTGTGTAATGTTAATTTAATCTTTTTAAAAGGATGTAACCTCTTTTAATACTGTTGAAATAAGCCTGAAAGACAAATTCAGAAGTGTAAGAGAGACCGTCCCACAAGTAAATTCAAATACAGTATAAGCGCATCATAGGGTTTCATAAGAGTGAATGAAAATAAATAAAATAAAAGACATAAAACTAAATATTTAGATGTCACGTATTATAAATAATATATTAATTGCTATTCTGAGTCATGAATATTGCAGGTAGAATCAATATAGTGCTCCATATTTATGTCTTCCCAAAAGAGTATTTAGTTAACACTAAAAGCATGGAAATGACTGCACAAAAGCAGCTAAGATAAGCTTCTTTACTGACATACAACTGATGATGATTTGCTTAGTTATATGTACTATACTGTATATGGTGGTTATGTTTACTTGCCAAGCACAGATAAAAAGCTGTTTTGTTCCATTAATAATGTCATTTGGAACTAAATCCATAATCCATAAATTATATGTTGTAATACATACAGTACTGTATAATACATGAACCCAGTTTTTTGCAGGTCTGAATGTTGTATCATTTTACAGTAATGTGAAAAAATCACATGCACAGAATAGAATTTACTTCTTTGTCATGAGGAAAATGTTAACCAAAACCAATGGCTTCTGAAAAGATGAGTGCATAAAGGAAGTTACTGTTGCATGCATTTCTGATTCCCACTGGTGAAGCATCTATAATTATCTCTTTGCAGATTTTATATGTTGCCCCATGACATTTACTTGCATTTTCTGTTCAGAGAATGGTTTTTAAAAGCTGTTTTACTGGAATAGTGAAATATCATGGAAAGTATAAGGACAGAAGAATAGGAAACACGGTACATTACTCAATAAACAGAAAACAATTAGAAACAAATGAGAGAATACTTGGTATTCGGACTGTGCATGGTAAAGCAATCTTGCAACACCTAACATGCAGTGTGAATACAGATAATATTTTTGAGAGAGCTCCTGCTCTGCTTCTCTGCAAATTTTAACAAGCTTTTGCTTCATGGCTAGGAGATGGAAACTTATCTACAGTATATGCTCAGAATATCATCCCCCATACTGGAGATTCACATTTCTGTGCTAATAAGAAACTTGAAGTAGTAAGTACATTTAGATAAAGATTATTACCAGAGCAGGTTTTGTGTTGTGTGACCATGGGGGATGTTTTAATGCTGTATTAACAGCCTGGTTGATATTATTAATAGATCTATTAAAATTGGATAGCTTAATTGCTATGGTTGGTAACAGGAACGTATGCAATTGCTTTTAGTATTTTTATACATCATTTAAATTGGCCATTGGTAAGGTTCAATAAAGCACTGAGTCTGTATATATTTAAATCTGAAGTATTGATTAATCTAGTTGCCTTGAATTCTGGCACCGTCCGGTGTTTCAGTGCTCTCTAGCATAAATGAAACTCGGTGCTATATCCCCTCTGGCAGGGCCAGCATATTAACATTGCAATGCAAATTAGTCATGATAAACTTGAATACCAGCATTGAAAGAAAATATTTAAAAATGTACTGGATTCCTTGTATCACTTGTAACTGTTATTGGCTTTGTAGTACTGCATGTACATGTACAGTACAAGGAACAATAATAAAAAAAGTTCATCAGCAGAATATGAGCTGAGCTAAAAATTAGAAGTTATTTTGTTGCATAACACAGCCTGTTTATTGCTCTAAAATATATCCATAAAGTACTGAAGCAAAAATATTTTCTAAACTCTTTCATAGTCCTTTCTTTCCGGTAGGCAACTGTGTCTCAACTGTGTCTGCTGTTTGCATCCTCAATAAACAGCATTTATTGTATGGATATAGCCAGGGGAATCCATCTTATTGCATAATTAAATAGCCTAATCAAGCTATGACGCCATTTAAAAGTGGATACCAACAAGGAGGTACATAACTTTATTAAATCAGGTAATTAATCTGTTGAGATTAATTACACTGTAGAAAGTTACAAAGCAGATCTTTTAGCTTCAGCCATGCATGGAAACAGCTTGATTTATTAAGATGATTGGGACATATTGAGCTATTTGTTATTCATTATTCATTGTTGCATACTTTTTTCGTGCATATACAGTACCAAGTCCAGTATAACCATACTAAAATGAGAAAAAATAGAACAATTAATATAAATCAGGGTATATTTTCTGGGTCTAATCACTGGGGATATACAATATATACTGTAGAACCATAACTGAATTGCATTTTCCTTCCCACGTTTTTGTTGATGTGAGCGATTAATAGTGTTTCCCTTGTAACTACTGTACTACTGTAAATACAATAAAGCAATGTGAAATGTATAGGCAGTTTATATCAGTTTCTGCAAAGTTAAGGGTGATATTATTATCACAATCTGCTGTATATCAGAATTGTCTACATTTAGGTACAGTATGCAGTGTATTGTTTATTATTTTCATTTTCTTTTAACTTTGTACTTACTATATGCTGGCAGAATGACCAGAGTATTTCCTGGACTGAAAACTACATCATATACAGAATGTTAAAAGGGATCTGGTTTATCCTGGGAAAGAAAGAGGGTCAACGAGATTTTCTTACACTCGAAATGCCTAAAGAGACTGAAACGTCGAGTCAAACCAGTCCTTCAAACTCCAAAATACAAATGTAAATTAGGATTAAAAGGATTATGGACAGAGAAAGGGGACACTTCTTTCCAACAAGGGCCATTAAGTGTGTGGAACATACAACCAACTTACAGTCACGACACTTACATGCAGGGTATAATGAATAATGGTGTATTTGGAATTTTCAAGTTTGAAATGAGAATGCTGAATACCTGAGTGTGGGAACATTTATTCCTAATGCATCTATCTTTCTGTTTCATCTAAAGCAAAAATGTGCAAAACAGAATATTCCCTCTGACAACATACAGTAACTGCATGCTGTCATAACATAACATGTCATAACATGTCTCCTCCTTGGTCAGTTTGTTTTGCTAGTAACCTTCAGTGATCTACTTGATTAAGTTGCTTGAATCACCAAGATTCCAACAACCAAAAGGCCTCTTTGTAACAAACAGTTCTTTCCGGACCCTATGCGGACGACACAGTCTGACGGAGTGGGGAAACACTAGGGAAACGTCATGCAGGAAAACGGGGCTGAAGACAAGGGGGCGTGTCCAAGGTGCGCTGGTGCACGGGGGAGGTGTGGCCGAGGCGAACAATCCTAGAGAGTAGTCCTTAGGGAAAATCCAAAACGCAAGGGTAAGTCCAAAACCAGGAGATCCATCAGAACTCGGAATTTAAACCACGAAGGCAGGGTCGGAAACGGCGGACGGGGAACGGGAACGGAGGTTAAAACCTTAACGGGACCAGGCGCTTCCAGGTCCCGGACTCGCATGATATGGAAATCAGGTGCAGAGCCGGGATGAGCATCAGTGCCTGGCTTTTAAGGTGGGCTGGGAAAAGGGAACAGGTGCAGAGAATAAAGTCTTAGTGAAAGGGCTGGAGCACCCTTAAGGAGGGGGAACTAATATCGTGACACTCTTTTATTAGATTCCTGAAAACATAGAAAAAAGCCCACTCTTTTGTCATTTGAAGGTCTCCAGAATTTCAGGATCGGTTTCATCCTTGAATCATGACTCAGGACTACATGAAAGCTCCCATTTACTTTGCAGGGTTTTAAAAGGTGATTTTGAATTCAAAAAGGTCACTGTAAGACCACCAGTTTAATTTTCTAAGTGATCAAAAGCAAAATTCTCATCATATTTCTTCTAAGCCTGCAGAACTGATGTTTTAAAAAATATATTCGGTATTTTGATATGAACTGTAGTTTGGAAGGTTTGGGTGGAAGGTACAGCATCCAGTGAGAGTTCATGAATCAAGTGATTGCATTTGTCTTAGATGTAAAGAGGCCATGGCAATCTGTGGACTTAACAACAATGACTTCTCAGTCATTGCCTTTTCTTTTGATTAATGCTCTTATTATTGCTTTTATTAATGGATGCGATTCATGGGTGCCTGGTTTTCTGATGTTTTCTCATGTTTGCCATTTACTGAATTTGCAAACAGCTAAATCTTGTGCGTGTCTGTTTTTCATTCGTGCTTCATGCCAAATGTATTTGTATTCATTTGTAGAAATCCTATTTTTAATAAGATCCAAAGGAGGCCTAGAGGTGGAATCTTTAGTATTAAAAATACTGAAACTCATATCCTTGGGTTTTTTTTTGTTGTTGCATTTTTAAATCTGTGGTCTGATTGTAAGAAAAAATGCAAGTCCTGATATCAATGTAATTTAATAAGGATCTTGTCATTTCAAATCAGACAAAAGCAGGTGGCTCTTACCAACTGTCACTCTTGATTTGCAGATGAATCCTCTGGGGCATGTAAGAACCACAGTGCACTGCATCCCTTAAGTACAATACTTATTTTTGTAGTTGTATCTTTAAATTTCTTAGCATGCTTTTAGATATACTGAAACTGATTTTCAGGAACGAACTTGGTTTTACACTGCTATATTTTCTACTACACAGTAAGTCCAAAAATATTCCACAATATTTCAGTTCAGTTCATATTCCTCCATATTAAATAATCGCATTAGCTTTGATGAATATTTGATCATTTTTATTCCTATATTCAAATTCTTCTGTTACCATAAAACATTTGAAGAGCAGCAGCAATATTAAAAATGTCATTGACAGTTTAAGGGTTTAGTAAAATGAATGAGTCAACGACTCCTACTGCACATTGCATCTTTCTACTGAATTCTGTGGTTGAGAGCTATACTTCTTTAAATAATTGATGCCGGTGTCCGTTCTAATTAAACTTGTATTTTCACTCAAGAGCTCCTTGTAAATTAAGCACTTTCACGGTAAACATTCTAGACCTGTATCTACCTGTGCGAACACTATGTTTTGTGCCACACCCCCTTCTCAGCAGTTGCATATGGTATGTTCCAGTGATGCTGGTGTAGACACTATGAGAGCCTGTGTCCGCAACAGAAGAAGCTGGTGAGAATTGCAATTGCTTTAGAGCTCCCAGGAAGAAGCGAAATTACTTGAATGCATAGTCCATCACTTCTTTCACGAAGTACACTCACTGCTTTGCATCACCAAACTGACATCTAAAGAAACAAGCTTGACAGCATAAACTGACTCGCGTCTCAATATTTTTTCAAGGATAAATGAAGATACAGCATAGAGGGATTTAAATGTATTTTTTAATTCAGTCATGCTGTGAAGAAATGGAATGGAACTAACCTTTTGTTATGGCAACACTTCGCAAAGGTAATGCTACTGTAGCTGTTTCAAAGCCATATGCTGATGGTGGTAGCGTACAATTCAGGATGTCCGTCTGTGGGTATTCGTGCGCTGCAGATTCCCTCAGCAGCTTATCATCCGCTGGTCCGTTTTCATAAACACTGCAATATTACTGATACACATTTTATGCTGTAGGGTTTTGTAATCGTTATAAAATCAACAGGAAAATGCTTCTAATGATTCGAAAAGCGTGTATTCCATGACGAGGGCAGTGCTACTGTTCATGAAAAACAGTTTCAGTTTTCTATGGTGCCTGGTGTGTTTGTAATGTCAGATGGGAATGCGGTTCATCAGTTTATTTTAAATGTTGCCGTTACGTTTTCTCGTCTGCTAATTTGATTTTTTAAATAAAAAGTTAATAATTTCGTCGCCACCAGCATTAAAAGGCAGATGTGTTGGAAACAAATTGGCTGGTGTGACACGGTAAGCATACCTTTACAAATCGATCAACAGCTTAAAATGGGGTTATGTGCCATTAGAAGTCACAAAAACTTTACATTTTTGTTTATAATGTATTGTGTTGCATCTTCACAAAACGTTACTGACATCTATGTTTTGAAAGTAAATTCACGAATATTGTGCACTTGATTAAAGCTTAGGGGAAAATATACATGCGGCACTGAGTTAAAATTCAGAGCTTTAATAGTAGAAAATGTTTTATTTACCCGCGTTTCCTGACATCAGGCTTTCATTCTTAAGTTAGCGGTATGATTTGTCGCAGATTGCATTCGCCAGTATCTTACAAGCCGCAAGAGGGAAGTGGATTGCTCCAGCTTCAGTAGCAACCAGGACTACTCAATCACGCGTGTGTAAGCGAAAAAGCATTGTCACTTTTCAGAAACCTAAATAATGTTGCGCCACTGATTCCTGGAGCAAGTCACACCTTTGGCTTCAGTAAACAAAGTCACTGCACCCCATTCGAAATGTAGCCAGGTTTTGTGCTTTCGAGCCTTTGTTTCAGTATCTCATTGGGAAGTGACACCGTAGCGAGTTGCAATTTGCCAAATTGACAAATTTACAATATACTCTTAGATAATAATTCCAAAAACATCCACCGCTACTTAATTCCACCTAAACATTATTTATTTGTTGACCCGTCTGGTCTCAATGTAATGCATCGTTAGTAAGAATGCAAAAAAAAAAAGTGCAAGAAGCAAAACATAATGAAATATAATTGTGATATGTAACTACAGTTCATATAAAAGTAGTAGTTGCTAGTGTCGACTGCCAAATAATTCCTTTAATTTTGATCATTTAAAATATAAATTTGCTGAATAGTGACTAACATTACAAAGCAGTTTAGCGTAAGAAGACAAGACAAACTTACAAATCGGCAAGAATTGTGTTTTTACTTTAAAGCTGTAGATGTGAAAAGTTAAAAAACCATGGAGTATAAATACAGTTTAAATTTTGTTTACTATAGTACTGAGCTTCTTCCCTGCTTACAACAAAACCAGAGCTTTCTTAACTATGAAGAATGCCACGTTTTTGTTAGAGACCGCCGCAGGTGTTCATACCTCACAAATTTCAATGGGGGAGATTTTAAAAATCGATTTTTATGGTTGAGCTGGTTTTATTTTTAATTGCTGTTTATTTAAATTTTATTGCAACTAACTCGTTTTTTTACTGTCCAGTTTTTAAAGAAAGAACAAAGAGAAATGAGAAGATAAGGCGTTTTATAATTAATCTTTCTTCTCTTGGGAACACTATAACCTAGAGTAGGCTGTTTGTAGGAAATAAAAACACGGCCGGATAGCCTTGCCAAACATAGCTAATAATATCCCTCTCAAGGCAAGTGAATGTGAATGCAAATTTGAATCCCAGTGGGCACAATCCAGTTTACATGCAGAGAAGTGCCAGAGGTCTTCATTTAAGTCCCAGTTGCAAAAATATTTCGCATTTTATGATACAATATACAATGTGAAACACTTTTACTAGATTCCTCAAATATCTTTATATATCCTATAATATATTCTGTATAAAAAGAAAATATGTACAGTATGTAAAATATCATTAAAGCCTGTGTACAAATTAAGAGACAAAAATCTTATTTTGTAAAATTTACATCAGATTAAGAACTCATTTATAGAGAAATCTCATAAAAAATATACATATGTGTTAATGTCTACCAATTATGCTGTCTTGTATAATAACATGGGAAACCCAATAGTTATAATTCAAGATTCTGACTCCAAGCTATTTTTTTTAATCTTCTGGTAAGGTGGTTTTACTTTGTGGATGAAATACAAGAATTAGAAGATGCCAGTTTAATGCAGTGCTTATTATGCTGCTTGTATTTTGTTTTACCTTGATCAAGTTTGCTTCCTTCCATTTCATGTAGAGTTAGTGTGGGAAAAAATTAAATTAAATGCTTTGCCATTTTAGTGTCTAATCAAAGCAAGATTAAAAATGTCGTGTTGCAAAGTTATTTGTACAATTATTTTAAAATGTAAATTGACTGAAGAATTTCAATAAATTTACTTAACGTGTCTTGAAACATGACAGGTACGTAGTGAGCCATGTTTATTTCAGCCTTAATAATCAGAATTCAATACCCGCTAATTACCGACTTATCCACTGCTTTTGTGAACTGTTTTTGCTTCTACTTTGCTATAAGTAAATATGATTACAGTGGTGTTAGCAGTAGTCATTTGGGATCTCACTTCTATAAGATTAAAGTTGTTTGTATTTGCTCATAATTGCACTAACTACTTCAGCATTCGTGGGGAAAATTCCAAATACAATTTGTTATGTAATTCTAACACTTTATTGCCAAGTAGAATAATTGAATATTCTCTGACATTTCTGAAGTTATTCTGTCTCCCTTAATTTTAAAGATGCATGTTGTTAAACACAAAAGTTGTAAAATGTAGTTTGTTTGCTTTCTCTTTAACTGAGATGTGTTTTATGCCACTTGTTTGATGAAGAATTTTATTCCCCCTGTTCTTGGTGTTTTGCTGTGGGCGAGGGAATGTGATGAATCCCATCACTTTGTAGCTGCCTCAACATAAAATGGTTGTTAAGTACTGTACAGTACATATACTGTAAATGATTGTATAAGGGTCTTTCCTTGGGAATTTTTCTCGTTTTCTGCATCCTGAAGCCAGGGGGAGCTCACAGCTCATTGGTGAAGTTTCTGGTCATTTTAAAGATACTTATAATCTCTTATTTCTAAAATTAAACTGGACATCGAGTTATGCCCAGTTTTTGTTGATTCCATCTGAGTCAATGGAACTTCCTTCAGGGCATTGTTAACAGTGCACTCTAATTAGCACACTGTGAAAATAGTGTCTGTCAGATTTTGATTCAAACGCTTTTGAAAAACATCTATTTAGATTGTCCAGAAAAGTGTCTTTGTGTGGGCTCTTGTCTTGTCCTTTTCTGTTGCCTTGGGAGTCCAAAAGGGCTGCTTTAGTGGCCATTAAAAGAGTGCTTATGGCTTCATGACACAGAAAATGGATGCCCAGCTAGCATGGAAATTGTAAATTGTTGTGTTTGAGTGTCAGTGATGATAAGTGAACCCAAAGAAGGGGAAACCATTCAGCACGCTTCAGTACACTGTCAGCGAGCAGACAATCTGCTATGTAAAGAAGATGTGGAATTTTATAAATGAGTTTTAGTTGGTGCAGTGAAATGCAGTCCTTAGATGAGATGTGTTGGTTTGGTAAGGGGATCAGATGAGTTCTTCATCTCACATGCCTCATGATACTCTTTAGGTACTGCTGGTTTTCAATACCAGTGCTAATAAGAAAAAGCCTTGATGGAATCACATGCTACATGAGCCTCATCTTGCATGAACAGTATTAATAGGTATATTATTTTAAAAAAACAAGATAAAAGATAAATGCTTTAAATCGCAGTCCATCTGTTGTCTAACAGCTCCATCTAAGCCTATCTCTGCATTTTGTTTTAATAAATGTTTCACTAATGTGACTTTAATCATATAGTGTGAATTGCATGTACTGTAGTGTATGGTAAACCTGAACAAATGCTGAATGTACTGTGAACGTGCGTAGAAATGTTTTAATGCGGGTTAAAAATGTAAAATCAATGGTAGTGTATGGAGATTTTTCATGTGACAGGATTTTTTTTTACTTCTGCCTGGTAGAAATTCAAAATAGAGTGAAGGATTCATAATTTGCCTTTTAATCTAGAATATAGCAATAAGCATCATGCTGATGATGATATAGGATGGATGAATTGCAGTGGAATTTTTTTTAAATGGCAGATACATAAATACAGGGATTTGAATGGTAAAAACTAGCTGTACTCTGGCATTTAAACTGATTAAATTGATTCTGTGCTTAATTTTATCTGGTTCTTGGTTTTGTAAATTTAATTTTCTTGTACTGCTTACATGGTAACATGATAATTGGTTTTATCCTTAGCCTGAAGACTTTCTTTGTAGATCAATCATTATTTTTAACAATATAAGTTACAAGTGAAGGGGTACAATTCAGCTCATCTAGGTCGTATGGTTGCTAGTAGCTAAGAAACCGCCTGTTTTTCTTCTACTTTCAAGAAGTTGGCTAAGATCCTCAAAATGATATCTTAGTTTTGTTAATTTTACACACATATATTGTCTCTTATTTTACTATTATTTTACTACAGGTGAAACATCTGTTACTTCCAAATGTTCTCATGCACAATGTAGTTTAATTGTAGTATAAATTAAAGTATTTGGCTCCACATAATTGTTCCCCTGCAATTACAAGGTCATTCCTCAGTGAAGTTACAATCCATGCACAATAGATGCAATTAGATAATTGTTTCTACTTTTTAGTTATTGTACCAAATAATTTTTAGTAGAATTATCTTCACATTTAGGAGTGGAATAGTTGAAGGAAGGGTATGAATACCAGTACATCCCACATAATAAAAAAAAAAAAATACTTTACCTAACTTTAACTTTTCAAAGATCATTTCAATACCACATACAGTACAGTAGTGGAAAAGCCCCTATCTAATCATTATTAAAATCTAATGTAATCCACACGGCATGCAGATTTTAGTGGAATGCCTGTAACAGTAGAGACACATGGGTTAAATGGTAATGTATGCTTTCTTGACAGGAGAATACTCACTGAGTTATTTCCTCTATAAAGAGGTTATTAGTATCATACTGTAACTCACTTCTGTGTCCTTTACAGTAGACTGACTCAATAAATCACATGGAAATACGGAACACAGGCTCCACGGTGAATCTGCAGTGCACCTTCTTAGCAGTTTAATTTCGGATGGTGCTTAGTGAACCATGTTTAATTCAAGTTCAAGTTTCTGAATATTGATAGTCCTGATTAAAATAAGGCAATGTAAAACTGATAGCTCTGATGAATAACCATGGCAACAACGTGTGCAGTCAGTATACCACATAGCTACCTATATAATTTTTATATACTGTATGTATTGGAGAATAATAAAAAAGAAACAAGCAAATAAAAAATAGATTTTGGGGGATGATTGTTGTTTGTTTTTTTAGTCCAAAGTGTTGCTTTGTGAATGCTTTGTTTTCTGACAGCTGTATTATTATACGATAACCAGGTCTGGTCAGATCACGGAAGCTAGGCTGGGCCCAATCAGCACTGGGATGGGAGATCTCTAATGAAAACCAGGTTGCTACTATAAGTAGAGTTAGTGCATCAATTTCTATGAGACATTAAGCACTTTGGTGCTGTTTGGCCTTGAACAATCTGGCCTCCCTAATTTTTTTCTTAAATTCAACTGGTGAAATACTTTATCACTTGTGGGATGCTGACATGGGATGGCTGCAATGCCTTACCCAGGTGGTTTCTGTACTTCACTGGTGGTTAAAGAGAGTCCCCTCCTATATGTAGAGCACCTTGGGAACAATAAGCAATTATTCTAACTATAATTAATCATTTTTAATTTTTTTTGCTCTCTACTTGAGAAAATAATTTTGCAGTTGTAGTTGAAAGCAAAACCTTCTTCGCATTAGGGAAAAGTGCACATTTTCTTATACCACAGTGTTTAATTAAAATTATTATACTATATACTTGTCTATCTTATAAGGAACAAACTTCAGATAATTAAGTATTAGTTAGTTCTCAGTATTTCATGATGCTTGGAGGCAGAGCTGTATTTTTTTGCTTTTCCATATATAAAGTCAGTGTTAACCCATATTAGGGCATAACTAAATTTGACCAGTGAAATGGACATTATTTGTGTTCTATAATGTGTACCTTCCAGGGCTAGGCTGTCTTTTAAATTGCAAGAAGGTTCTATGAAACTTAGTTAATATTTAATATACTAAAAGTTGATTTTGGACTTTCTCATGGAAGTTAGCTAAGCTATTCTGATGAGCCCTTTCTGTCTGGAAAATGGGGAATTCTCACAAGGATTTTATTTGTATGAAAAGGGTGCAGAGTTGAGTAGACCTGGGAGAATTGAGAGAAGCAGAGAGTAGGAGTTTGAGTTTGGGGCTGTTGGTTAGAGTTCTTTGTGTGGAGAAATCTTTTATTTATATAAACCTTAATAAAACCAGGATCAGCGAGTGTGCCTTTGATAACATCTGTGTGTGGAGTAGTTTCATGTGTGAAGGCCCCATGAGCCAGTCTACCTGAGCCTAGGATCTTCCACTCTATCACTTTAACCACTTTCTCTGTTACAGAATGTGTGGATGATTTTTTATTTCTTCTTGTGCTTTAGGGGTGGTTAATAATGGGAAAAACCCCAGTAATCCAATCCTTGTTTTGTCTAAATTCAGCAATTCTTAACTAACTCTGATCTCAGATGGCTTAAATATAGCTTAGGTAATGTGAAGTTTCAAAAGCTATGACGCTTTTTTTTTTGTTTGAGATGCAAGTATTTTGGGTTTGGTTTTGAAAACCTCATTAGTACTGAACAGGTTTTTGTACTCAAGCAATAAAATTTTTAATGGAAAAGTATTTGTCCAGGTGTGTCCTAAAGTATCTGTCAAGTACTAATTTAGTCATATTTAACCACTAATTGAAAGCTGATAATTTTTGTTTTAGGATACAAACAAAACAATTAGACTGTTCATGATGCCATTAACTCTATGACGTTTTTTTTCCCTGTTTCTTTCAAGAAGCAATCATCACAATAAACCAGAATTTAGTTATAAATTAGTGGCTGGGTATAATTATGAAGACATGGTCTAATTTTATAAAAAATCTTGGAAATTTACAGCTCTACAAATTGGAAAGGATGCATCCAGGGAGATCAGTCCTTGCCTGTTGAACTGTAATCTCATCATTTTTCTTCATTTGGTTCATAGTGCTGTCAGAAATTAATCTCATTTTTTAATGATGTATTGATATGGAATTTAAAGTGGTATAAGTAATAAAATCAAAACACTCTTCAGAGAGGAAATGTGTTGTTGAATGTTTGACCATAAAACATAGTAATACAAAATTTGTCCCACGACAATCCCATTAGATCCCTGACAATTTTGCTTTCAAAACTGTAAGCCGGTTTATAACGTTTAGCCTCTTTGAGAGCTTAATATTGGTTTGGATTTATCATTGCTGATGATCTGCACTCAAGTGTCCCCTTTGGTTTTCTTCAATCTACTAAATGTGGTTAAATGTGCCTAGGTTTGATCAGTTCCACAGTGATTTTCCTGAGTTGTTTTTTCACAACTGGAGCAGAGGAGGTTACAGTGCATGCTATTGACTCTTATGCCAGTTTCCCCAGGACCCATTGAGCCTGTCTTTCAACATGTCGTGCAGCCAAGATTAATTTTCTTTATAATTATCCAAATGTGTTTTGTTTGAGGAAATTTGAATTCTTCAGTAGGCCAGGCAGTCAGAAGCATCTGAGTTTCATTACCCAGATTCATATCCTCTCAACTTGATAAATCATGTGGTGCATCCTTCCCCCTTATTTTAGGCAAAGCATTACTTACAGTACAAACACATCACACATAGCACTGATCACACAAAATAAAACATTACATATGCCTTGGTTACATTACATAGGGTTGCAAATTCACAATTATATTTTTTATGCACATCTGAAACTGTCTTTATGGCATCTGTCCGCAACCTCTCTTATGTGGCCACATTTTGTCAATGCTGCTATCTGCTGTAACTATGGCACTATGTACCATATAGTGCCATAATGACAATTACAAATATCACTCACTGATGGTTAAAGTGCCACCACTCTTATGTTTGAAGTGCTTTGGGATCCAATGTGATAATGAGCCTTATGCAATTACCCACCTTTATACAACTAAACTATTTTTGTTTTGAGGGTAGAAGAACAGACTGTGTCTAGATGGCTATGCACCTGCAGTTTATCCTTCCCCGAGACTGTATTAAGATGTTTTGCAGTGCTGATTTGAATATTAAGGTATGCAAAAATTACAGACAGGTGCACTTTCCCCAGTGACTACATTTATACTTACCTTCTTCCTGTCAGACATATGAACTCAGCAGCTTAATTGAACTAAAATATATTTTCTCCTTTTTTTTTCCATTTTGATAAAAATGTTGGAGTTTTTTCAAATTGTTTTTGTTTAGTATAATCTTGAAATTACAGTATTCTGAATGGGAGAAGAATGACATTTTGTTTCCTTGTTTAACTGCTGTAATGTCAATCAATAAATACATTTATTTTCTGAAATCCAGAGTGCATTTTCCATATTAAAATGTTTTTTTTGGTGTAAATTGTTAAAATTGCTCTACTTATTGCATTTTTTATGTTTTACCGGAAACAACAGCACAGTGAACAATTTGGATTTCTTGATATTGATAAACAAGTCATGTTTTTAATTGTACATAACTCTGGTGTATGTAGATCTCTACATTCAATCTGAATGACCTGAGTGGACCTGTATCTTATAGATCCATTTGTTGTGAAAATTGAAAAATACCTGAAGGAGATTTGAGTTTAATTTTTAAACAGGCTAGGCTACATTTTGCCTGTTTCATATGTGAATTTGTCTCGTTCATGCTTGCTGCATTTCTCTACTGTTGTGAATCTATACTCTAAGCCCCCCTGTGCTCCAGTGCTCCATTGAAACCATTGGACTCTACTAAAGTAGCAATAACAAGCGAGGCTTCTCTCTGCCAATTACATTATCTGACATGGTGTGCATTTCATGACTTTTCACAATAAAGTTAAAAGGATACATTTTGCATTCAATTTGCATTCACGGGTAAGCACTTTTGAGGAGTTTTCTGCCCGGTAAACAAATCTTCAATTAACTGCAATATAGCTGTTCTGACAGAATCTGTTTTGCACCAGGGTTGATAGAAACACATAGCTTGAACAAGCTAACCTATTTGAATATTTCAAAAATATACACTATACTGTATGTACTCTGATTGTAGCTAAATCCTTGGTTCCAGCAGTGGACATTTTTATTCTTTTTAACGATTACATTATTTATTGCATTTAGTCCTTAGAAGGATCCCCAGTGTATGTGGATGATCTGATGCCCCTAACCTCTATTGATTTGCACTTGTTATCATGGGTAAAACTTCTAATAGCCTGCAAGCAGTCTGTTTGTAACAGCTGGCTCTCCTACACTGGAGAGGGAAAAGGAAGATGTCTTTAGGCCAGCA
Source organism: Lepisosteus oculatus (assembly GCF_040954835.1). Classification (NCBI taxonomy): domain Eukaryota; kingdom Metazoa; phylum Chordata; class Actinopteri; order Semionotiformes; family Lepisosteidae; genus Lepisosteus; species Lepisosteus oculatus. Next base: position 42,055,007 of record NC_090703.1, on the reverse strand, counting down.
AAATGTCTGTTGCTTTCATGAGAAAACAATGCCCAACACAGATACTATTTACTCTTTAAAGTGAGTGGTCAATCTTGATTGTATTTTTTTCATTTACTGTTAATGAGAGGCAGAGCCAGAAATGTATCCCTAAGATGGTTTCAGACCTTTTTTACACATGTGTAACCCCACCCCAATCTGTTGTTAGAATATGATGTTAGTATGTCTGTCTATAAACATATGTTTTTATATGTACATGTACAGTAAATATACGTACCTGTTGTGCATAAGATGTTTTGCACAACTCTTTTAATTTTCCTTCCCCTTGTCAGAATTATTTGAAATTTGGAGAAAAAAATTGTAATATCAGATATTTTTTTCTGTTAATAGGCCTATTGCTTCTTAATTTAGTAGTGCAAAATAACAGCTTGATAGTTATACCAAGAGAAATTGCTGTATGTTACTGATGAGGAACAATTGAGAATGAACCAGTTAGATCTGATTGGTAAATATGATGGATTAACTACTACAATACTTGATGTTGAATGCAGCGTTTACCTTGATGTGCTTGTGTTTTTGAAGATTGTATGAAGTGTCAATAAGATTACAAAATGACATGGTTTGGACGAAGTGACTTGGGCTCATTGCAAAACATATAAAGGTATTACAGCATCTTTCCTCTTCAAACCTGGTAATTCAGGTCATTTTTGACTATGAGAAGTCAAATCATTACCTTATTTATTGAAAATACCATCCTTGTAAGGTTACACATTTTTAAGGTTACAGTTTTTAAGAGCAAGCTAAACTCATGAATTATGGATATGAATAAAGAAATAATAGTTACCATTACAATTTCACAACACAACTTTCACAACAGACTTTTTATTTGGTTTCACGTATAGTACGTCAGTTAGCAGCCCCAAGCAGCTGTTTCACCTTTATTAGTGCTTTTCAACAGCATGACATAAATATATTGTGACCGGTGAAACGGGTATATTTATAAAAGTGTGTGTACTCCACTCACAGTTTATCACATTTCCCTGTGCTCAAACTACTAATGTCTGTATTATTCTAATGCTTTAAATGAACATTAGTTGAAAATTTCTCCAAAATAAATCATCAGCATATTACACACAATATTTAAATATAGGGTACATATGAGGTGAAGCAGGAACCAAAAAGTTTGAGTTTTTTCAGATAAGACAGAAATTAGTATAGTTTTGGAAGTTAGGAAATCTGTGATGCCATTAATGTTGATATTGCTATAAATAAAGAGATTAATGTAAATTGAATTGAGTTATAAGCAAGATGTATCAGACTTTGCTGTTCACACGAATACCTACTAAATATGCAGTAATGTGTTTTTTTCAACTTCTAAATCCTAAAGGTGTCAGAAGCTCTGGATACTGAGAATTCTATTTCTTAATTATTTTCAACTCATTTGCAGAGTACTTATAAGAAGTGTTTTTTTGCGTAAGAGTAAAACATAGCAGATTTTTTTTTTCTGCAAGGCTTCATTCTTTAATTTGGAGTGGTGCATGAGCTGTAAGTTAATTCATTTATTTACTATCCACCTCCAAATGAACCTGTTTCTACCTTTCTTAATTAAAGGACTTCTATATAGTTATCCTAAAACATTAAAGCCTTTACAATGACATTAAATCTACGGCACTAAATCCGTGCTTTCTTCTGAGATTAGGGAAGTTACCGAATTATGTCATGCAGACACACATTGGGGAATGTTTTAAGTACAGTATTGAACAGAAAATTGGAAACACCAGAATTAATTAATTTAACAGGGGCTTGGCCACCACATACAGCCATTAGGATTTGTACGGACTATGGCATAGAGTCTACCAGTGTCTGGAATTCTGCAGGAGGGATTCGGCACCATTCTTCCTCAAGACAGTTAATCAACCTTGTTTCTGGAGGTGGATCACTTTGTGTCATGGATCATTCTAGAATATACCATAAATGTTTAATTGGGTTCAGAGTTATCGACTGACATTATATAGATAATGTCAGTGTCATTCTCATCAAACCATTTGGGACCACACATGCCCAGGGGATGGGGGCATTGTCATCCTGGAAGACACTCCTGGCATGAAGAAAATTCTGCAAAATGGAGTGATAAAGGTGATTAAGCAGTGATTAGTATTGACCTTCGCCCACATCATGCCAGGAAAATGAGCCGCACAACATTACAGAACTACCAGATTCCTTCACTTTAGGAAACAAGAACCTGGTGCTGTAAAGCTCTTTAGGTTTGCACTACAAATACATTCATCAGTTTGCTAAGAATATGGTAAAGGGTGATCATTTCTCCATTGCTCAGTAGTCCATTAGCTTTCTTTGCTCAGCTTGGCTAGCAAGTATGCATTGCCTAGGTGTGATGAGCAGTTTTGTGCACTGCAACACAAATGTTGTGCCTTTCTCTGTGGTGCAGACTGTTTTGATTAAACTGGCTGCTCATGCTACAGGTTGAAATGAACAGTTAATCTGCAGTCATTCACCTGCTTTGCCTTGTGCTTCAGTTCACTGCATGGCTATTATGTTCCTGGATTATGTGCTCCCACCCACTGTCCTCTGCAGATGATGTCTGTCCCTCATGTTTGACATCACCTTAGACACCGATGCTCTTGAAACATCAGCAAGGTGAGCAGTCTTGGTCACTGATGCTCCTCCCAAACACACCTCAACAATCACCCCTCTTTCAGATATTGGGGTATCCTCTTGCTCCATGCTAGTCATACATTTTGGCAGCCAAGCTTGTCCAATACAAATAACCCTCCGCATGCTGGATGTTGTTTTCTTAATTAATTGAGGTATTCCTGTGGTGATGCCCTTGATTTCAAAATATACTTGGTGTCCCTCATTAACCCTTGTGTTTCCATTTTTTGTCCTCTACCTCTGTGTATAGAAGTAAAGATTGTGAAACTGAAGCTAGCAGAGACAAGCTTCTTTCTCAAGTAAAATTTTCAAATTGCTAGAGAGCACCAGTAAAGCCAATGCATTATGAAGAAAAAGGTAATGAAACGTATTGGAAATACAGTAGAAATAAATTTTCTGAGTTTTGTGCATGTATTATTTATTGTATTATAAATATCCCAATCATTACTATTACAGCAACATATAAATCTAAGTACAAACATAATGAGTTCTGACATATCACAAATGTCAGGTACTATTAAATTTCTCTAATAACCACTGTAATAACACCTGCACTGATCTCTGATCATGTTTTAGATCAATTGAAGAAAGGCAAAGGAATTTTACAGCTGCATAATTGTTTCTACATAATTGTTTTTTTTTCCTGCAGAAGACTTCTCCATCAGTGTACAGTATGTGTCTGTTGATGTTATAGTGCTATTTACAATTAATACTACAGGTGGTATCTTCATACAGGATCACTAAAATCAAAATATAAAACACTGCAATTACTAATTTGAATTTTTTATATGAATTAAAATACAGAGGTTAAACCTCTATTGTGGAAACATTAAAGTTTTAAATGTATACAAGTCAAAACAGGGGACCTAGAGTTGTTGGTATGTGAAAATATCTTAATTTTGTGCAATTTTCAATTATTTTAGATATTTTCAGATAAGTTTCTTTCATTAGGCAGATGCGTGATAGCCTGTGTGTGTCTGTTGTGATAGGAAGACTGAACAAAATTCACATTTGTACCTCAATGTTTCTGAATGCAGAGAGGTGGTTTCAGAGTACTGAGCATTCAACAAAGCCAGATAACGTATTGATGTGTGAGTACTTGAAAAAACCTAAAGATCTTTAAAAAAAATGTTAAAAGTAAATGGAATGCAGTCTTATGATGTGTCTGTCATTGGTTGTGTGTCTAAAAGATGTTCAAAATCGATTATTGATCGGGATTACAGGTATGTACATTATTTACATGTGATGGCTAATCAATAGTTCCTTTGCAAGCATCAGATGTAGACTGGACACTATAAATGACACCCCACTCCGTGCTTCACAACAGACATATCATTACAGATATCAAGCTAATGCCTGCTCTCAAAGCAGTAGCTTACTCGACAAATGGATACTTTAACTATATAGTTAAAGAAACAAAATCTTTTTTAGGAAATGGAAGCAGTGTTTTTCTTCATGATTATAAATAAGATTATTCAGTCTTTGAGAATTGTTTGAAAAAAAGGACAAAAGTGTACTTCTTTTATGAAACATAAAAAGAGTGATTTGCCATTTTAACAGGCTTTTTTTCTGTCCTTCAATTAGTAAGAAAAGGGTCCAGTGTTTATTTAGAAGGCAATGAAATGTACAGTGCAGAACATTTTTTCTGCTTTGTTTAATTTGTTGTATTAAATGTTTTTTATTCATTTGTTTTCTAAACTGTTACCTATTTTTACTTTCGTTTTATAAAAGAACACAAAAAATACAGGTTGAGGCTGCTAACGAAATATGAGAATCTATGTGCTTGATCATGTCTGTTTGTGCACCCACCCCCATATTAATTATTTTACAAATTAACATATGGCTGATGAATTATTTTATGCACATACATTTTTCTGTCAAAAACATATCAAACGAATAGAAGCTATGTCAAAGTCTTTACCCTGAAATATGAAGCACGCCTTTATCATATTTAGAAAACTCTAAAGGACATCAAGTTTCTCCTTGTCTGTATTTTGTCTGAAAACAAATATTTCAGTTCTTGAAGAACCTTATAATACCATTTATTAGTTCAGGTGAACAGAAATTATATTTCTTTAGTACTATCTTGGCTTTGAAATCCATAACAATTTTAACAACTGTATTACAAGTAATACAGGTATACAAATATTACAACTAAGTACTCAAAAAGTTTTTAAAAAACATTTAATATGTTCACAGTTTTCAAAGACTATACTGTACCTGCCTCACCACTGTCTGTTATTGACAACATTCTCAATGGGTATATGCCAGCTGATTTACTGTTATGATTAATGCGAAAAGGTAACAGGTTTCTGACTCTTCTTGGCAGTAGGTCCTTAACTATAAAAACCAGGTAGGTAACTAGAATTCTCCTTTTTAAAGCTTTCTTATTTTTAGTAAGGTTAGGCTATACCTAATCTAGTACCTAGTTTGTGCAGCAAAATATAATATAGTTTCTTATTAATTTGTACATATATCAATATAGTATTTTAGATTACAATGTTACACTGAATGTACAACATTTTAAAAATGCAAGGTCCCATGAGCTTGGTGACTACATGTGATGGCTTGGTTTGCTACAAGCAACCAAAGGTGTAAGATTAACTGGATGGCCTCCTCTGCTTTGTAACTTTTCTCATGCTCTGATTATTCTGGTAATATGTTTAAGTCTGCAGTGTACTGTTTTTGATACTGTAACTTTGATCTCTGTTTCTAAAAAGGTAACATTTTGAACATGAATATCAATAATAAGAGTAAGTATCAGTTAGTATGGGGTTACTGTATCGGATTAAAGTAATACACAGTATACACAGAGATACAGTATGCCCCAGCACCTATCCAAGAAGTGGTAGGTAATTCCAAGCTGTGGAAAAAATATAAACTGATCTCTTGCGAAGAAATCAAATATAAATGTAAAATGTACAATATCCTCTTCACCAGTTGTCAATTGCAATGTTTTTTCTTATTTTGGTGACTTTTTATATCTGTGCTCTAATACTGTGTACAGCCTCTGGGGAACTGCTCACTACTGAGCCTCCTGTACAATTTAAGCTGTGGCCCTACACTTTTTACATGGTATTTAAAGATGACACTGCTGCCATGACTCCATAGGATTCATATAAAATGAGAACAGTAAAACCGTACCAAAATAATTATTTTAAAACTAGTAGATAAAGGTTTGGAATTTGTAACTTTTAGAAAGTGTTACCAATTTTTGGGGTTGCTGATATTCAATGCACTGAAGAGGAAATGGACGACTGCACAGCTACAGTAGAATGATGTCAAGGCAGATGTGATCTAAAGTGTCCTGGGGCAAGTTGAACTTGTCATTTTATTTCAGTAGACATGTCTTCATACAGTATATCTTTTTTTCAGATGAAAACAAAAACAATAAACTTGTAAGCTATTTTATTTCTCTGTGAGTGCCACAAATAGGATGTGAGGCCACGCAGACCTATATGTAATTTACAGATGACTTGATTTGTGCTTCAGACATTTATTTCTGAGTTAAAGTAAATATTTTTTTATGATGAATGCAGTCCTACAAAAAACATCAAATAAAGTTTCTATCAAATAATCTGCAAAATAGTGTGATTTTAAGAAGCTTTGCTTTTCTAAAGCACATAATCTGAGTTTTAATCCAGGAATAATTTCTCTTTTACTTAATAGAAACTAATTTAAGTGGCATCCACATTGTATGACTTTGCCAGTAATATGTAACCAGATTGTTTTAAATTTGAATTTGTTCAGAAGTTTACCTATTTTAAGGAATTCAACATTTTTTTGAGAATGGGATATCTTTTGCTTAATTCTTGCATTATGGCTCAGGTCACATCAACATTGAAGTGTGTTTAGATGAATAATGTATGTGACCTATGCCAAACAATGAGTGCATATTGTAAAAGGGCATATACACTGTACAATTATTTTTTGGAACTGCTTGTGTTCCAAGACAAGACAGCTGAACAGCCTCACACTGATTATGTTTAATAGGATAGATAACACATTAAAACTGAAAAAAAGATCAAATATGACAGATTTAATCAATAACTAAACTTTGTGTAAATATGGAATGAGCAGTTTAATTAATGTGAAGGCCCTAAAGCTGAAAGATTTTTTTTCTTTTTTTGAGCATGGAAATAACATGTACTTGTGGCTTTGCAGCTCCCACTAAAACATATTGTGTAAATGTGTATATGTGTATGTGTATTTTGAATAAGTAGCACTCCATTTACAAAAGTGTTATTTAGCCTGATTATACAAAACACTAATATTCTTAAAGAAATTCAATTATGTTTCCCCTACTGACAGCTGTCTTTGTTTTTAACATTTCTCCAAAGTAATTAAAGTTTTGAACTCTATTTTATCAAGTTCAGATAAAATGCCACTTAATCTGTATCCTTATTTATTGAGTTATTCTGTGTGAAGTCCAGATTTCTTTCTACTGGGACTTGTATCTCAGAGCTGGATCATTTATTAATCAAGCTTCTGGACAACCTAAAAAATCAATTTATTTCAGTTACAAACAGACCCTGGAGATAATTTGTCCGTGATTGAAAATGACTCTCTTTGGTTACACCTGCTGTATGCACAGAAGATTTAAGAGTTTTGTTTTTTCTTTCTTTTAGTTAAATCTGTCTGTTCCCATTTCCTGAAAGACAAAAAAAGGCCTCTTATCTATTATGCAATAGATACAGAATTTCTCTTTTCCTTCCAGATTGGCTTGCAGATAGAAGATTCCATTTTACAATTCAGATCTTAGCTAATGAAGTTAAGTTTTCTAGCATTTATGTAAGATATCTCTAAGACAAGGTCATTGAATTTTCCATTATGACATTGAGCACTTTTGTTTCTGTTTTTATTGTTTTCTTATAATGTCCCTTTGCTTCTTACTCATTTATTTCTTGTGATCTGAAAGATCAACTCCAAACCCATTCAGTTCTTTAACCTGTCAGTGTAGAATATAACTTTAATAGAGTGAATACTCCTGGTTGCGCACTTTGGAACTGATTCCAGAACAGTAATACTGTATGTTGGCAGCTGAAACTCTACATTCTATTACAAATTAGGTTTTACTGATGCACCGAACAATTTTAATATAAATTTAACATGAATTCTATAAGACAGTCTGTAACCATGTAATCAACAAATTAATTTGATACACTTACATATTTTGTGAGGTCTTGGTGAAGTAAGTTTTTTTTCCCTCATTTTTCTTATGTAAATCACATATTTCTCTATGAAAATAAGTAAAAAAGTGCCAAAAGTTCAAGATACAGTAACATACAAACTATTTGTCTAATTTATAAAATCTACCAATGTCGGTTAGTTGGTATAGCTAATACATTATTACAGTCCTCCTTTAATCTTTGAGAAGGCTGAAAAAAGCAATTTGCTGCATTTCTCCCATCTGACATGAACTTCATTAATACTGTAAGAAAAAGCATTCACTTCACAGTTGAGAGATCGTCTGTCTTAGATCATCTGTCTTAGGTCTGTGGATTTGAAGTAAAAAAGTGAAAAAGAATGACTAAGAAATATCCTACAGAAGACACCTGTCAAGCACACACATTTGTCAAGAACAACCTCATACTAGCTAGGTTTAATGGGATAGATAAGCTATTTAAATTCTGACAAAAATCATGATCCTATATCAGGATACTGTATATGGCAGCCTGACCTATGTATTCAAAATGTTTCAAACCTTCTTCTATATGGTTTTACTGGTTAAATTTAAATTTAAAATTGGCAGATTTAAGCAACAATCAAAGTTTTTCTGCACCTAAAAAGTTGATTTTATTTTTTCTTATTTCTAATTTCCTACCTGGAAGATGTCAAAAACCATATCAACAAACATCTGATTATAGAAACTTCTCTAGATCAGAACTGTTTGGCCAAATGAAATTGGTAGATATGACTCAAGAGTCTTACAAAGTCCAGCCCATAGAGAACGATAAAGTTCTTGCATCATTTCATATACTAGGGAAAAGGCCCGGAAGACTTTAAAACTGTTTTCACTTTTGTAGTTTTGCTAATTATTCACCAGAAGTACTGAACATAGTAAATTGTATGGGACATGATGAGTAGAAATGTGAAGAAACAGATTTTTCCTTAATCTTTTTTTTTCCGTTTAATTGTGGAAGCAAGCTGTATTAAGACATTGTTCATTATAGTTTTGTTGGTAATGGTACAGTATCTCCATAAAAATCTCTGTAATCAGCAGCAGGCACTACTATGTTCTGTGAGTTTTAAAACTACTTATTTTAAGGTGGTATGAATTACTAATAATCAACACCCATTCTGATCCTAATGAAAAAAAATGGAAAAACAGATTGCGAATAAGGAGTCCTACATATAAAATTAGGAATGCTGGAAATGTTGTTAGTCTAAAATTCTTATTTAATGCCCTATAACCATGTGCAGTATATTAAAAGTGGCATACCGTTCTTTGCTTTTATTACTCTTGATTAAAATATTCACAAAAGAACACTCTAAAATATGGGAAAAATTAATAACCTCTTTACAGAGACATTAGCAGGGTTCTATTCAAGGCTTAATGAGTGAGGTCACGGCTTGAACAAAAGATGGAAGCACTTTGTAATAATAATGTCTTCTTGAGAGCTTTTCAGAAGAAAGTCTTAAGTACCTCAACTTGCCAGAATGCTTGAAGTAAATGGATGAGGATAATATACAGTACTTGTATCAGTATTTTGCATTGAAGTTAAAGTGGTATCCCCCACAGTAGAATTGTAGAAATCACATAAATTAATAGATTGATATCCACATATACTGTATGTATGTTTGCATTTGTATTTTCTTAATGTTTTATAACTTGTGCTAAAAATAAAGAACATTGACTAAATTCCTATCAACCTAACTGGCATTTTTCAGTCTTCCTTGAAGTGTAAGCTCCTCCATGTCCAATTACTGATGTATTAAAGTAGAAAGCTTCTCATCTGTAACTTAAAACTCTCAATTTTTAGATTTATTTATTTATGTTTAAACAAATGAGATAGTAGAAAATGTTTCAAGTTCAGTCACAACATTTGAGAAGGCTGAATCCGTACCTTTACCTACAGCAGCGATTTCCAGACTTCTTTTCCTATGGACCACTTTGGAATCAGTGGACCACCAAAACCTTTAGATCTACAAACAAATCGCATGTAAGATATAAAATAATGAACCTAAACCTTTAGTCATCAATGGAATGGGCATGTCTGTTTGCTACTCATTTGCCTTGAGTTAAAAAATACAAGAAAGAATATATTTTGAATTCATATTTATTTCTTTCATTCTTAATGTTTCATCACATGGTTGTTCCAAGAGTTGACATCAGTTCTGAAAGGGTGATCCAGCTGTGCTTAACAATGTTATCCTTTACCACTTGTTTTCAGACATAAAATGTTCCTTAGTGGGGAAAGCAGAAATGATGCCTGCCTTCATTTTCATTTTGAAGAATTTCACTTTTCTTCATGATGACGTTAATCCTTTTGACAATGGTAATTGGTGCTTTACAGAAACATCTGAACTTACTAATGCAATTGAAATACACATGTGGGCACTCTGCCTTTTTATAATCACCTACTGTCTATATGAAGCAGAAACTATGTGTGGCTACTTCCCATTCTATTACAGAGCACACTAAAAATTTCCAAATTCATAAGTCTTGCTTTAATTCACCTCTTTGACTGCAGAGTCCATCAGTCTTCATGTCCTCTGGCATCTTCTCCACAGCCGCTTGATAGATGCTACAGTGAGTCCATTTCATGTTGGAGCAGCCTCTTTTGTACATGTTACTACAGTGCTCTTTTGCCTTGACCTTGCTTGGGAACCATCTGTACACATCTGTTGCAGACTTCTCGCCACAATTGACACGAGGTATTTTGCTATGGAAATATAAGTTCTTCACTATTGTGATTTACCAGTTTTTGCTATTTTAAAGTTGGCACATTAAGAGGCTTCAAGGGCTTCATCAGGGGATGTTGTACTGGGCACTATTGTAGAGGTCTTCTTTTAATGCTGCTTGATTTGTTTTCAGATGCCACTAAAGATTTACAGGCTTCATCCTCTCAACATGTTACCTCATAACATATTGTGCTGGTGGCCTGGGATCTTCTTTGTTCTCAGTCTATGGAATTACCAGGTTGGATCATACTTCTTTGTGGATTTGTGCCATTTGACACTTACTCTTTATTCTTCACTGCTAGTGGTGTTTGTGGACAATGTAACATTACAGACATGTTCAGAGTCCTTTCTAAAACTATCATCTTCCCCATGAAGATGGAGGCGATGCAAATGTCTTTTGGCTGCTTGTATCTTCATTATTTATATTACTTCCTGATTTACAGTCAGGGGAAACGCTTTCCCCATTTTCTTTGCTTTTGTTATACCTGACGTTCTGGCAAAACACTTTGCAGAGATCATGTTAAAGATGAGGAAAATGTTCAATAATAAAATTCATTAAGTGATATCTGGCTACATAAAGAACCACCTTCATTGTTGTAAAAATCACTTCTTGCAGAAAAAAAATAGGAATTAAAATATATGCTTCATTGCATCAAAATTAAGAAAACAATTATAAATCAAGAATTCAAATAGCAGGGGTTGGGTGTACAGTATAGTACCTGCTCATTTAATTTCACCAGTTATAAAACAAGATGTCCTGACAGTATTCTTTTTAACAAAGATTTATGTAGTGTAGTGTACTATAATCACAACTGTTAAATTTTTAAATAATAATGGCTACAAACATACTCAGAAGTTAATATCTATGTTTAATACCTACTGAACATGAATTGACTGCTAACTGCATTTCAAAGGGAGGTATTTCATTGTAAACCTAAAACTGGAAAATACAATGAATAATACTATTTAAAGGATTTGTGTTGTACTTTGAATTATCCACGGTATGTGTGGCCTGCTTGAAGTGCATTTTAATCAAATCTGGCGTACCATAGCAACTGAATTTGACACCCCTTGTCTAAACAGACTCAAAGAAGGCTTATAATAAGGAAACAATGTTCAGCATGAAATGAAAAGAAAGATGTTCTTGAATGACCTTAATGTCTCTACAGTTCCTCTAGGAAATGGAACCTGCAGCTGGTTCGATGGCTGCAGAATTGTGGTTGCTTATATTCCTTCTGCTAAGAGATATGACTGCTGCTTTTAATGGGGAAGCAGAATCCTTTGAATAGATAAACATCAATAAAAATGATTGGAAAATATGCACAGTATAGATAAGGTATAAAGACATCAGTTTACAGAATTTACAACACCTTATCAGTAAAAGCTTAGTTTAACCAGTACCTTATCATAAAATTGTGGCAGGATATAAAGAGTGCAGATGTTTCTTTTTAGCTGTAAATCTTAAAAATTGCACCATCTTCTAAAATACTGTTCTTGGATCTGTGTGTTTGTGTGCCCATATGGTGTAGAAATATGATGGTTGAGTTTACGTTTCTCTGCAGTTTAATATGTATTAGTACTATAAAATGCATCAGTCATTGTAAGTACCAGAGTACCAGTAAGGCTGTATTCGGAGTAAATCTCTGCAGGTTCATATTAATCCATTCTTGAATTACATTTTTTTTTGCCTTCAGAGTTAACTCAACATTAAAACCCTTCATTTTATGAAATACTTTTACAAGGACTTCTCCTCCCCAAGCTTCACACATTCCTGTACACATTTCTGAAATTTCTTGTCAGGAAAAGGACACTAGGGAGTAAAAAATGGGTGGTTTAGCAGTTCAAAGCTGTGCAGTAAGCCAAGATGAAGGAAGGCCCTGTCCAAAGACATTTTTATAAACATGTTATGTACAAAGTGACAGGAAATTAAACTGGATCAGATGGATTTTATCTATTTAAATGTTTTTGAAGATGAAGGAGTTGCAATGAATTTTTGGAAATAATATTAATTAATATTTATTGCCATAATTCAATGACCTTGAACGATTAAAGATGCATGCTTTATATATGCCCATTGCAGTGATAACAGTTAACTGTGTGACCCACTGATGAACCTTAATAAAGGCAAAACAGTTGTCAGTGGCTTTTAACTTTATTTACAAAGCAGAATTCATAGTCTGTTAAATGGTTGTTTTTCAATGTTGTGAAACAGTGAGATAATTCATTGAGATGGCTTGCTCTTAAAACAAACCATAATCCTGAAAGTAGGAAGTTTCGTTTTTAGTTGTGTAATTGTATTAAATATTTGGTAATACATGTATAACCTTATAAATGAGACAGTAATCATTAATATTAAATTGAAAACAAAATAGCAATGTGAATAATAATAATAATAATAATATAAAAGAAGACAATATATTTTGAAGCGTTCAGGGCAGTTGTGGTACTGTATAATCTGCCTTTAGAGTCAGCTGAAACCAGTATTTTCAGATCCTGGAATTGGCAGGGGTTGACAGTGAAAATGAAAGGCTGATGAAGCACATAATACTCTATGAATCAGGGTTGAAAGGCTTTGGTTGGAATGTAAAAGAGGTCACATTCACTTTCTTAGCCACTTTCTAAGCCTGACCTTGAAAACATCATTTTTCAGAGTGTCTGCATGTTACTGCTGTACTTACTGTATCTCAGTCAAATACAATGTATAATGTTGTATACTCGGTATACAAATAGGCATGCAAAAAAGCTTGTCTTTTTTAAAGCACTCTTTTTGTTGCTTATTAAAATGCCAAGACACACGCTCAAAATCTTGACCCGTGTTCTTGTAGATTGAATTTGCCCCTCAATAAATCCCTCATGTTACATTTTAATCCACAATACCCATACTACAGTATTTTGAGATAATGTGTTTTTCTAAAAAGAATTACAGTAAAACGAAAATTTTGCTAAATAGAAAAGTCTTCGTTTGTTCTTAAACTACAAATAACGTAAATTGATCAAGTAATCCTAAGAATAGGAACAAGAACATAGGACAGGAAGTGAAAGTACAACATGGAGACATGCAGTGAAGGTGTTGGCTAAACTGATAAAGAGGTGTTACTGTATACGACGCAGAGCCTTATATATAGACACAAGGATTTTACTATCCATCCTGTGAGTTATAGTGAACAACTGGAGACAAATTGGTGTAATGTGATATGTGTGTCAAAACCCTGACTGTAGATCTTCGAACCAATTGGTGGTTGACTGTAGAGCTTTTAGGAATTTAAAACGGCAGGAGCCTGCAATAATCCAATCTAGATGAAACAATAGCATGGATTCAAGTTTTTGAAGCAGCTGTGCCCAAATAGAGATGGATACAAATAAAATGAAAATAATACCTTGGAAAGAGGTGTATTTGTGCAGGAGATTTGCATCACAATTCTTGACAAAGGAGCTAAAATCTAGATAAGCTCTGCCGTATGTCAGGTTATTCAAATACTGTATGATTTTGTTAATGTCTATAAAAAGTTATATCTCATCACGTTTTAAATTTTAGTCAAACACCTATAGAAGACGCTGATAGCATTCTGTAAAGGGATTTGTGACCAGACTTTTGTTTTCATCCTGAAAATCGTAAATTTACTTGGTAAGATTATAACTTAAAGTTTGCAGTGCTGGAATTATCGGAAGTATGAGATTCATTTGAAGTGGTACATTTCTTAAGAAGTCCACTAGGTTGACTTTGTCCACACCTTTGAGGATTTTGAATTAATGGATTGGTTCCCCTTGTAGTATTCTTTGTTCATGACTAAAACGTTCAACTTTTATCTTGTCATTGTAAGATATTCCTTTAAAGTCTTGAATATTTTTGGTTGCTGTTCTAGGGAGATATTTCAGAGTAGCAACAGTTATTTATAATGTGATGACCAAAAGTGTACTATTATATTAAACTAAATAAGGTTTAATAGGATATTTCTCTTTTAAATATTTTTTTTACTTTATAGTAGTAGCAGTAGTAACATATACAGTACACATTGTATAATCATAATCTTTATTTCATATAGGTCCTTTCATGATAAATCATCTCAAGGTGATACATTGTCATGTCAAGGAGGTAAATATTTTTTTCATGCTGCTTTCTTTTTTTAAAATTCTATGGTTTCATGTCAGGGTAGAGGCAATATGCTGTAAGAAAATGTATTATACTGGATGTAATTCAATCATAAACAGAACTGTTTAGAAGAATCGAGTATCATTTTTTAATTAATGGTAGAAAGTCCGTTTTAGATTACAAAGTAGTCATTCAAAAGGCAGCATGTTAATAATGCACGAACATCTTTAAAACTATGAAATGTACACTATATTGTAGTATTTAAGTGACAATGATTACAGATCAAATTAGCACCATTTAGCAAATGAAGAGTGTGACCATAGTGAGGTACTTCTATGGAAAAAATAATTCTTTCTCATTACAGAGATTGATGCATGTTTCATGGGCACTGGGAAATTAATTATCTTGTTTATTCACATTTACATGTCCTTGAAGTCCAACGTAAATTCAGCGAAACTTAATAATTATGGGTTTAGAAATCAAAATGAGTAATTACCCTTTGACACCCCTCTACACATTCACCTTCACAGAATACTTAATTGCAAATCCTGAAAAAATAAATAAACATCCACACTTTTCAGTCCTAGTCATTTATCTATTTTAGCATATGAAAGGTGTATTGTCATTAAGCATATGTAAATATTGTATTTCAGCTGCTAAAATCTTTAGGTGGTGAAGGGTAATGCTTTTGGTGTGGAAAGTTCACCTTTTTATTGGTTGTCTAATGCAGTTAGATCTGTTTTCCTAAGCACTGCTTTAACTTAGTTACTGTAAACCCCATGAGGTTCTGAATTTCATTTTTTATAGTTTTATCAGCCACAGTTGACAAAATGACCAGATGACCAAGAAAACATTTGACAGTGTGTGCTTGTGTACTTGGCTTGAAACACAGCCTCTGTGGTGTCTCTTCATTTTCGTTTGTCTAAAGAGGCAGAATGTTTTGAGATTATGCTTTGAGGATATGTTAAAAGGGGTTTTCATTTAAACTTTCAGCATGTGATTATATGTGTTTTGTTTTTATTAATACCTTTGCATATATTGATTTAAACGTGTAATGTCTTATAACATATAACATATGTCTTATAACATAAGAAAATGAAGTATTTGTGTGTCAGTTGTCTATAACACAATTTGTCTCTGTTTTGGGGATGTTACAAGTACACTTGTTCATAGCTAAGATATATGGATTTGCAAATTAGTAACCTTCCTGGATTTTTTTCACAACAGCCCCTACGACTAGATCTAGACAGCACAGTAAATGAGCAACTATATAATGTATTTATTTGTTACAGTAAATAGATTAAATTAGTAATGATGTCGGAGAACACCTCTGGTGTGTGTTAGCTGTTGGACCTTCTAGTTTGTATTCCACCTTGCTACCTAGACACATTATCAAATAGATTTTTCACTTAATGGGCCAATTTAAAGTTTGTCAGTCTTAAGTTAATTTAAAGGTTCCTTTTTAACTAGAAGGATTTCAGCTCTCAATGCCTGGATTTGGACACCTATACCATAAAACACCTGTGTTTAATACCTCTTATCACCTATTTACCACAGCTGAAGTGATGTACCTCTGTTAAAGCCTTCACTGAGACACATGTGATGCACCATTCACAGCAGGATCCCCAAAGACTGAGGTTTTCATTGTAATTTTGTGGCAGCACTAAAAATGTGCTGTGCTCTGAAGCTCTCAGTCTTACCTTTATATAGCATTTACTATTCTCTAGCACCCTTTGATATCAGCCTCATCTCATATAGAAGTCTACGTTTTAATTCTTAGTAACTGTCACATACTGTGCCTGCAGTAAATTGCCACATATAAATGTCAAATCTCCTTTGACACTCAATATCATTTTTTAGCTTGTGCACTAGAGCTCAGGACACGCAATGAGTTCACGTCTATCTTAAATATGCAAAATATGCACTTTGCATCCATGTGCTCCACAATGGCAAATAACTAAAAAGTAGCAGTGCAAAAAAAAATTCCCTGCAGCACATGTAATGTGAAAGCCTTTATTACTTAAAAAAATGAACAGGCTGTGTTTTAAAATGGTATATTGGTAAATCCCACATGCTTGCCCAGCAGTGTAAATTGATGCTATCAAAGCTGGATGAATAAAAACCATTAATTATTTTTCTAATAATAAGCAAAGCAAAAAACAAAACATTCTTTAAATAGATTTTTACTAGGTAATGCAGTGATCTACAATATGTAGTTCAGGTGGGTAGCTGCGTCAGCATGCGCAGGCTGCAAAGGAACAAGTAATAGGCTTATTCCATGCTGAAAAAAAAGCATGGAATAATTTTTTTCAGCATGGAATAAACCTATTACTTGTTCCGATCTACAATATGTCCATTCTTGCCTTTATATGCAACTAATAAACATTTTATATATTGGTCTCAACACAGTGCTTTGTTAAATGTTTATACTGTACGATATCCACATTTCTCTTATATGGGAGTTTATTTTTGGTGTATTATTTCTTCCACTTTTTTCCCTCAATGCCTTAACCTTTAAAACTTTTGCTATGTGGCATTACTGCTGCTTTAAGTTCTACAGGCTTACACTGAATATTAAATAAGGCAGATGATTCTGATAAAGAAAGCAGATTGACACCGTAACTTTATGTCAATAATATGAGTCAGAGATAATCATAAATGCATTTTATTTAATAGTTTGTGTGTCTTTGAGCAAGTGGGGAAAGGTGGTGCAATGCTGTTATTTGCTGATCTGATTGTTAAATTCATTGTTGCAACTGCAGATTACAGGCTCTGCCAGCTGTGATAGTTTTGACTTGTTAAAGGGTCGTCATCAATCATGATGGGAACTGTATAAGTATTTTCAATTAATTGCATCTCTTCTTCCTCTGTAGAAAAGGATCCTATCTTGAGCAGATTAAATTTCAAAGAAATCCTTCCAGTTAATTCTCTTTATTAAAGTTTCATTGTGGGGAATGTTCTATGAAATCCATGTTTGACTGACCCCTATCAAATGCGTCAGTGATATACTGTACATGTATTTTTGCAAGTGATTGACTGCAGCTACTGGCTTGTTAACCTGATACCACTGAATCATTAATTACATTACTGTGTTTGACTTCTAAATGGACTTTGTTTCTGTGTGAAAAACAAAAAGTAGTGTTTAACCCTTTGTGAAATGTCACTAAAGGATTTGTATTAAGTTGTTAAATTGTGCTTGTAGTATGTTCTATGTTAAATTTCAGCAGAGCATAGCATACTCTAATCATTGATGATCAATCTAGCAACAGTTACAAACTTTTGGTCATGTCAAAATGTATATGGACCATGTAATCCCCACATGTTTATAAAGATGTGCAATGAAATAAACAGTCAAAAACAATACTCATGGATGATATTGCATATTCCATAAATTGCATATTGAATAAATGGATCTGTACCTTTTCTGTTATATGCTGTAAATGTGCTGTTTATGTGGCAGAAATGTTGACTTTAGTCCTCATTTAATAAGCAGTGGTCAAGTCTTAATTCTACAGTATATCAAAATGACTGCACAGCTACATTTCTTTTATTTGCAGATCATTTTGTTTTCTTTTGTTGTAAAGTGAAGGAGCCTCATCCATGCCAACTTCCTGTCAAGGTTCAAATGAGAATGGATGTAATTGAATACAGATTTAAAGGAAGACCGCCTGTGATTTTAACTGCATGTGTGAGTTCAGTGTCAACAGTGTTACCATATGAATGTTCTGTGATTTGAGGAGATTACTAATGCAGCTCTGCTTCTCACAGTTGTACTGAAACCAAGCTTTGTAAGCAGTTTCCTTACTCTTTTTTATGCCACAGTAGGGAGCTGAGTGCTATTTAACAGCAAAAGGCATAAAGTATTGGATTTCTGCCAGTACTTCAGTTTCAGATTCAGAGTTGTAATTTAAACCCTAATATGATCTTAGCATTTACTTTTTTTCCTTTTGTTGTTAGGGTACAGATTCTTTCAGTTCCACGTGCTTTAATTAAGCTGGAGACAACGCAAAGCTTAATTAGTACGCAAAGCTTGTACAAAAGGTGCAAATAAGTCATTATTCCTGTCCTGTTGATAAGTCAGGGCCATTTGGCATAGCAACTTCAACTGGAATTTAAGATGTACTATTATTTTTCTAAGTACACAAAGCAAACAAAATGACACATACTGTGGGCCATTATGCAGCTAATGTCCTCCAAATTCAGAGCAACTCTGACTCTATTAGTATTTGTCAGTATATGACAGTTAATGAAACAAATTTGCTTAAATGATTACTTGCACATTATAAAGCCTTTGTTTTAGGATGTGAATTATATAATCATTCTACTCATGTTTAATGTCAGTAATTTTGCATAAAACATTCAAGTGATTGCTGTAGACAATTTATACTAAACATCACTTTTTATCTAAAACAATTTCTTCCTGGAATTGCCAAAGGGCTTAAGGGCCAGCAACACATTATAATTAATTAGCAGAATTTTCTCTGCTTCTCATTGAAGCATTTTAATTAACTTTTTCTAGCTTCTCTTTGTTGTTACTAAACCATGGAGCTCTCTCTACTGAATAACTCAGAATGTATATATATTTCTGCATTGAGTAGAATTGTGTGACAGGCATTTAAAAGCCTTTGTTTTAAGAGAGGGCTGATTTAAGACTGCACTTGCTCTGTTATTGAGAGGGGCACCTGATTTTGCTAAGCTCCCTTGTCAGACAGTAACTGTATCTTGGTTCTGCTCCATCAATATACAATCCCAGGATTGACTTGTTTTAGAATTAATGGATTAACCTCAGGCTCAGGTGGATTCCCATAGTCTGTCAGCTTTTCATTACACATTTTGATCATGGAGCAGTGAGTTAATATTGGAAACTTTCAATAGGCTCTGTGTTTCATTGGTTAAGTAGTTGAATACACACATCTGAGGAGTATAAGTTATAAATGCTTTTAAATGCATCTATTTTATTAGTGCTTCATGTTTAATAGTGTTAAATTTATGTACAGATTTTTTGATTTATCAATAATGATTTAGGAGAAATTAGCTACAGAGAAGGGACCAATAAATCAGTTCAGAAGAGAAACTCAGAAGAAAACTTGAAAATAGTTTCCTTCTAGGTCTTAGGACAGCATCATAAAGCATAAAGCAGATCATAAGGTTTGCCAGTGCACCTAAAATGGTACAGTATGCTCAGTTTTAATCTGTTTTTTTAGGATCTAAATGTACTTTGCTTGGCAAAGTGTTGGTGACCCAGCTTCTTCAGCTGGTGATGCATCTCCACACTTCCTGATGCACTTTCATTCTTAAAAATCAATCACTTTGATTTGCCTGATGTCTTCATCTGTTTTCTCATTCTATAATTCTTGTGTACCTGAGATCCAGTAGGGTATTTACATAATGCTTTCCTGATACTTTAGTTGTAAATGAACCAACAGTGTTGATACTGAAGATACATTATGTGTATGTACTTGATATATTAGTGGTTGTGGATTTTTATGTCTGACTTTTGATTATTTGAAAGCATTACTTTATGCGGAAGAGTAGTTTGATTCTTAGGTTTTAAATTTCACTCAGAGATTTACCCTTTGAATATCTTTGAAAATGGAAATATCTCTCTTGATCTGACGTAGGTGGTATGGGGTTTGAGATGCTTAATGACCGGTGTTCCTGCTGATCAGTGTAATTGCTGTATTGGGGAAAGCTCTTCACAATGAATCTTTACTTTACCCATGCCATCTATTTCATTTAATTTCAGCACCCAAAAACATGTTGGGCATATGTAGGGGTTTGCACTTGTTGGGGCAGACATTTCTGACATTTATTCTAACCTTACCTTTTTTTAGATTTTGTTGAAATTGGATTAATTTAATAATCACATGGAATTATATGCATATAGTGTATACACTGAGCATGGTTTCTCTTATTTATAAAACAAAAAAGAATTGCATGAATCAGATGTCTTCAATAGAATTTTTGATTAGCAATTATTGATGTTTATAATATTTTTCTGTAGTTTTAGTTTTGTTTACTCTATTTAGGCTTGACTTTGATATGAATAATTTCTTCCAGAACTGTTTGACTGACGGGGAATGAAAATTGTTGACTGCTGGTTTAGCCAACTGTCCTATGGTATCAGATGCTCTGACAATTCATTTGTTTGATACCCAGATTTAGAACAATGGAAACTCTCATTATGGAGTCAGAAAGATGATATAGAGCTCAGGGGAATTGAATGCCAGACTCTCCGCCCATGAAAGTATAGACTGTAACTTTAACCTGTTATCTGACAGGTACCATTATTTCTCGTAAATGATCTCAATTTGTTTCATCCCACAAGGCGAATGTTGGTGTGTCAGATATGCCTAAATGTTATATTATTATGCTGCAGCTTAAACTACATGGTTCTGCTTGCACCTTATTTTTACTTTGTTAACAATTTAGTTCTGCTGTAGAGGGCATTGGCTATGGTACTTTATTACATGTCAAAATTCAATAATGAACATAAAATGAAAAAATTCTGACTGTATTTAAATCCCCTGGTGGGTGGCCTGTTATGAAGTTCCATATGTCTTAAAATAGTTAAATCAGTATTCCTAAGTCTACTACATAAATAAGAAGTACATAAGTCTACTTTTTTAATTGAAACACCTGACAATTAATATTCTATTATTCTTAGCTTAGTGGAAGCTAAAGCACATTGATATACAAATTATTTCATTTTATAAAAGTGAAATGGTAAGGGGTTTAGAATAAATAGTTTTATAAACAGTATATGCAAACTAAAGCATTCATATAACTTGCAGAGACATTCAATATTGTTCAGCAAGCCTTAGTTCTCCTCCCAAACAATTATGATGACCTCTTAACTGAACATGGCAATATAGTGGAGGTATTGATAAACAATATTTTTATATAATGAGCAAAGCAAACATTGACAGTCAAATATAGTTATTTACAAAAACATTTAGCTCCTCCAAATCTTTACATTTCATATCACACAATCCTGTTTAATTTGGAAAGATCCTGTGTTTACTGCCATTTAAGAATAAGAACACATGTATTCGCTGTAATACTGTACTGCTTACATGTTTGTGCCAAATATTCTTTACTGGCTATACTTTTCAACACAAGGATAATCAATTCTGCCTCTATTTACTTCTTCTATACAGAACATGGAGGATGTTTTTATTATTTCATGACTGGACCTTAAATTACTTTTCTAAAGTTAGTTTTTTTTATTTTAATGTATTTATCATTTTTGTCAAAGACTTAAATTAGTCTGCTCTCTTAAAATGAAGGTTTTAAAATTGTCAATTGAAAGGGACTAAAGGTGATATTGATTTGATAAGAGCCAGCTTCACATTCTCATTGTGCAGCATTGCGTTCCTGGGTCAAAAGTTCTAATTTAATTGTCTGTTTTCCATAGTATTCTGTCTTACAGGGCCCACGTGTGTCCCTGTGAGTTATTGCTAACCTGTTATAAACATATGGGTCCATTTTAATTAATTTTAAGTTTAGAAAGTCACTATACTAAGGTGGCTTTCTCCTCACTGTCAAACCACCTTTGTCTTTCAAACCGTGATTTAGTGTTAAACCTGAAATACACTTTAGGGAAATCAATGAGGAAAAAAGAAGGAAAAAAACATGATGTACGCCCTTAAACTGCTGTGGTATGTCTAAATAATTAGTTCTTTGAAAGGAAAGCAGTGATGCATGGTGAGCTGTGGACTTCATTTTAATCTCCTTTGGGAAACTGTTATTCCTATTTGAATTTTTGCCTTTAAGGTAACTTTGCAGTGTGAGCTATATATCAGGGACTGTTTAATCAGGCATTCTGTAACTGGTTACTCCCCCAGCTACTGTGACCTAAAGGCTAATTTTAGAAAAAGAGGGTATAGTAAACTCTTTCAGCGAGATTTTACATTTTAAAGCAATTGTTTAAAACAGTATTAATTCAACCGTGAAGGTGGGGTAGGTTAAGAACATTATTCAGATATTCCAGCTCCTGAAGGGCATTGACCAAGTCAAAGGACGTCTTCAAGATCAGCAGCAAAACAAAGATCCGTGAACACAAATTAAAATGAATTAAAACTAAGTTTGAGTTTGGCATCCATCCACCTTTAAAACCCTTTATCCAGTACAGTAACAGGGGAGCTGGAGCCTATCCTGACAAATAACAGGTGCAGGGCTGGGTACATCATCAAGGGCCCATCACAAGGCACACACAGGCACAGATGCACAAATTCACCACTGGCCCAATTTTACAGAAACTAATTAGTCTACCAGTATATCTTTGGACTGTGGGAGGAAAGCAAAGCACCCAGAGGAAACACCATACAGTACATGGGGAGACCATTATAACTCCATGCAGATAGCTCCCCAGCATTTGTGAAAAATACCAGACAGTTGTTTACACCAGCCTAGTCATATGTTTGACACTGACTCAGTGGGATTGTTTAATAAAAAGGATTAATGGAATTGTGGACTCATTAAGCTGCTAGCAAGCAAACAAGCTAGATGAGCCACATGACTTCCATTTGTACTTTTTATGTTTTAAGACAGGTGAGACTCATACAATAAAACTCCTGCAAGGCATAAAATAATAAATTGAATTTATATGTTTAATTGTTGTGTGGAGTAAGCAGTTGTAATGTATATATATATATTATACTACATACATCTCTTGTAAGACAGAAGGCTTTATTAAGGTATTTTTAGTTAATTTAATACCTTTTAGGCATTAATTTAGGTAATTTAAGTTAAGAAACAGTGTTTCTGTAATTTTGATTAGGGTTCATATATTTTTAACAGCAGCTTTAAATTAAACTGTGACATATAAAGAGGTTAATCAAAACCTAAAAAATTTAAAGCTCAAGCCAAAAGTTAAAAAATGTAGATCATTTGAAAAAATTATAAGCCATTATCAGAAAGTACTGAACACAGTATAATAATCTGTTCTGAGAGACCTAACCCATAAAGACACTCTTCCAGAATGCAAGCTCCATAATCCAGACTTTAGTCCAAACAGTTCAGTCCATGTCAATAGCTGACTGTTCCTTGGATTTCAAAGGTTCTCAATTTGTTGGGATGTGTTCGAGCTGGGTGAGTTTCTGTTAATCAGAATATCCTGGGGCTGCTACATGACAACAATTCCTGTTATTTACTGGATATTATTGCATCACTCTTCCAATCAATTCCACATTTTTCTAGGCACTTCACTTTACTGTAGCAGTAAAGAGAAGGTGGTCACAATCAGTGATTTTGAGCAGACCAATCCCAACTGCCAAATAAACCCTTGGGCTAGTCCGTGGCACTAGCACTGGTTCTCTTGTGATGCATGTTAACAACCTTAGTTCACCTGGTGTCCATTTTTTAAAACCAAGCATGACCAAATTCACAGTAACCATGTGTTCTAAATACTATAAAAGGTTTGATGTTGAAACATTTCTCCTGTGGTATGTGCAATTGACACAAGGTACCAAGGTTGTATCCAGGAAGGTATATTTTAGATATTCCCAAACCAACAAACAAAGCTGGAACAGTGATATAAATATAACCCTCTGGCCTTTTACATTACCCATTTTTCAGCAGACAAAATGTCTGTTTCAAAAAGCTACATAAAGCTTTTATATTTAGGTATTATAAACACACAACCAAGTGTTATATCACTTTTGACCTGTACAGTATATCATGCTGGCTCATCCCCAAACAATTAAAGAGGCATATACAGCTGTAGTGCAACCCATAGACAATTGGGCAACAGGATAAGTGAATATATAGTTATTCTTGCAAAGGAACAAATAAAGGACGCTACTTGAACTACGGTTATTCTTTATTTAAATCCCAAGAACAAAAACTGAAAGAGGAGAATACCATGGCACATTGCAAAAACAAACGGAAGCAGAAATGCAACCACAAGTCAATTCAAACCACTTAAGCGATACTCAGGAGCTGGTAATAAGGCAGATACTGAAGGATGAATATAATGCTTTTGCATTTTATGACAATAATGGTTGCATTCCACCTTTTAACATGCACATCACACTTAAAGACGCCACAACTATTCAGAAGACTTATCAATTCCAAAGACATTGCACCATGAAATGAAAGAGTACCTGCAAAATCTACTCAACCAAGGCTGGAAAAATTGTTTTGGTCTCCTTTCATTTGTATAAGGAAAAAAGAAGGAATCTTGAGGCTCTGTTTTGATCAGGTAATAGAAAATCAGTGCCTGATCACCACCTAGAACCGTGGATCCAGGAATTCCTAAGTTCCTTGAGTGACATCTCATTGTTTTCAGTCTATGACCATAGTAAGGCCTATCATGAGGGTTTCCTAGACTGTGAGGTCAATCTTGGACAGCTTCCATTATCTCCTGGAGACTTTATACATGGATTTATATCCCTTTTGGACTTCAACTCCAGCTGAGTTTCAGAGGAATAATAATTTTTAGGTCTCATCTGCCAGTCCTATTTATATGATGCAAAGGAACAAGTAATAGGTTTAAAATACGAACAGCACAGTTCACGAGAAGACAGAGGGATTTCAAAAGTCTGTGCTCTGTGCTCTTGAGCACACCTGAAGAAGGTTCCACGGCTGAAACGTTGTGTTTTCTTCTTTTTTTCAGCATGGAATAAACCTATTACTTGTTCCTTTGCAGCCTACGCATGCTGACGCAGCTACCCACCTGAACTATTTATATGATGGATATTAAAATCATTAATGAACTGTACTGCAAAGTTACTGACAGTATGGTGTCCCTCTCGTTAGTTTGAGGTGTACAAAAGGGTAGTGAGGTTTCTTGGTAAGATGGTCTCAAGAGATGGCTACACCATGGACCCTATAGAGATTGCCCCAGTGCAGGCTGGATTGATTGTGAAGGAAACTGTGAGCAAGCATAAATACATTCTGGTGGTGATGAACCATTATACTACTGTAGGTTTTCCCAAGCATAAGCTAGCAAAAATAAAGCTGCCAAGACTCTTGCCAAAGAAGATTTTAAACAATTTTGCTCTCTGATTTGGGTTTCCAAGTAATATATTTCACAACATGGGAAAGAAGTAGGAGAATCAGCTGTTCTCAAAATTTAAAGAACTCTGTGGCATATATGGCCCCACAAAACAATGCCCTATCATTCTTAGGGAAATTATCAAGTCAAAAGATTTAATGGAATACTGTTATTCCTGCACTCTAACTGTAAAAGAGAAAGCAGACTGGAAAACATCCCTGGCAAAGCTCTATTCACTTAATTGTAAAATTGTACTCTTGTACTCATTGTGTGACCACTAGTTTCTCAGCTTATTACCTATTTTCTGGGTGAACCCCAAGAATCGCCATTGACCTTCCATTGATACTGTTCAATGTACAGTATCATGGAAGACAAGAAACCTACAAAGATTACATCTCACACTGGCAAAAGAGAATGAGTGAAGCTAAACTAAAGAAGCAGCCTGGGAGAAAGCCAATGCACAAGAGTGGAGGACTAGGCACAATTCATACTGGGAAGATACAGTATGGTTCACACAGTGTGGGCAGGAAAAACAAAGTGCCATCTGTGAAGCGAAACCAGACATTGGTGGGGGTAAAAGTCAGATAATTCTATTGTCAGAGCTGTCGGAGACTGCAGAATACACTGGAAATTCAGAGTTTTTATTAGTGTTCTCCAATTTCATTGTTTCAGACATTTAAATGCACAAATGTGTATATAGTATAAATACGGATTTTGAAATATCAATACTGTACATATGCCTGGAGACAACAAGTCATGTGCGTTGGATGAAAACATGGACTAACA
Source organism: Lepisosteus oculatus (assembly GCF_040954835.1). Lineage (NCBI taxonomy): Eukaryota > Metazoa > Chordata > Actinopteri > Semionotiformes > Lepisosteidae > Lepisosteus > Lepisosteus oculatus. The sequence goes on along the minus strand of NC_090703.1, from coordinate 42,028,578 downwards.
GACTTATAAAAGAGTCTTATAAAAGACATAGCAACTGTAAATGTTTGAACTAATTAAGTTTCTATGAATATACTGTATGAATGTAGATTTATAAGTAATGTTTGTCCTGCTTACATACAGTAAAGGCTATTCTTGTAAAACTGCCACAGCTGTAGAGATGCAGCTCCTCATTCTGCTCATATTATTGCTTTATTGATACCGGTATCTGGGCTTTATGATTTTTGTAGCAATGTTTTCCATTATTTTCATTTGTCAGCCTTTTTCCTTTACAGTACTTTTGTTTTTGTTTTATTTATCTATTTTACTCAGTCTTTGCGCTGGAACTGCAGATGTTCTGATAGATGTCAGGTTATTTTTACTGGTTCTTAACCTGATTCAAGACCTGTTCTGAGGGTGGACACCTGGGCTTGAATTAACCACATGGAAATATGCACTTAACAGAATAGTTAAAAATATGACACATTGTAGATTAAGTGTAGATTTTTCACAAAACATTGTGTTTTTGCATTCAATGATGTAATCCACCCTCAATCTTGAATTTCTCAGATTTTCTCATGGTTTCATCAGCGTGGTTCACAACTACAAAATGTGTATGTTAATTAAATTGGGAATGTATGTGGATTTGCATATGAATACTTTCATACTATATGTCAAGTCACCGTAGTTAGGGTTAGGGTTCACTAGGATGTTTTGCTAGGATGAAAAGAACTGAATGTGGTGTCATTTGAAATTCCTGCTTTCCACATTTTAAAATACCCCAGCAAACAGAAATTTAAAATGATGTATTTCTTTATTTTAAAATGTTAGTCCGGATTGTTAGAACAGGAATCCTTTTTCATTTTTTTGTAATAATGATTGATCACTTGTAAGGATTACACATTAGGAGTAAAAATAGAACAAATCTCAGAATAGTCTACCTAATTTTTTGCTTCTGGCCATTTATGGCGCTTTACTGAAGACAGCGTTCTAAAAGCACTTTGATGTACATTGTTAACGAAAGATTAAAGAACTAGAATTATGGTAATGATGTTGTGGCCCGTAGGTTCTTTAAAGTGTGTCCAAAATCTTTCAAAACATGTTTGATCTTTTTAACTAACATGGGGAAAAGATCTCTCTCACAGGAGCTCCTTGTCAGTATAATGTAATTGCTTTTTTAAAGTCAGGATCTCTGGAGCTCCCCATATCCTGAAAGCTGGGCTTCACTGGGTACTTGGCAAGCTGCTGATGCATTGTGGCACTGTTATTAAAAGAGTGAGCTCATAAGTCAAAAAGATAGGCATTAACATTTAATGCATTAGACAAGCCCACTTTAAGGGTCACTGGACCAGACCTTTACCTTATATATATATAATGCCATAAATGTTCAATTACACGTACTCCTCACTTTGATCTTTTTAGCCACCTCTGTTTCTTTATCACTAAAGGTAAAAAAATCCAGTCTGCCATCTATAGTACAGTAATCAATTCCTATATTAGAGATAAGATTTACGCTATCAGTCCTACTAATCTGTATAATATAGGAATGTACTGTGTCGGACAAAGTAGTTTTACACAGTATATTGTTCTCCTTTGAACTCCTTCATTTTTGCAACATTATGTTCTTCTAATAACAGAGATAGTTATTTTTTTAAGCAATGTGTTTATTGTATTATTTTTATCACCTGTCTTATTCACAAAAAATACCTATTTTACACACAAAATAGCTTTACACTAGCAGATTTTGGTATTGTTTTCCTTATCAACTATTTATTTCCAAAATAAGTATTTCCCCATTTTACACTAACATATTTTTAAAACTGATAAGAAAATTCAATTTCACTCACTTCCATCAAAGTTTTTATCCAGCTTACTTTAAAGCTTTTGTTCAGAGATTTATTATACTATTTGAGCTCCATAAAAGCATATTAATTCAAAGATAAAACATACTGTAGTGTCCTACCTTGCTGCTTTGATTCAGTCATCATTGAATATTACTGTTCTTCTTTCATCACAAAATTAAAGTTGCCATATTAATTTACATTTTTTCTTATGCAGATTAAGTACTAGGGTGTGGTTAAACCACTATCTGCATATACTATACATTGTAATGCCTGGGGGAAACTACAGTACAGACTTTCTATTTACAGTATGTATCATTCTTATCAACCTTTTTTAAGTGCTTTTTAGAAGAGAGTGCTATATTATGCAAGACAACTAAGGAAATCCTGATGTAATAGAAAATGTTAATCCCTAAATAGCCACATTTGCATTTTTCTCATTATTTTTTTCGATTATTTTAATGTATTTTATGATGAAAAACAAATACTTGATTATATAGTACTTGCCTAACTTATTAAAAGAAATCAATAGCACTGTAATATTTATTTTCCTTATTTAAATAATGTGATCATTAAGAAGCTAAGTTTAAGTAAAAAAAAACAAATCATGTAAATGAGCTTACCTGTTTTAAAAGATGTTGAATAGAGCTTAACTGTTGGTAAACTTCACTTTGAATTATCTTCATTTTTAGGCATTCCTTTGCTCAGGATTTAAATTTATGCAGATGACAGTTTTTTCTTCCTAATACTTCAAAGCGAAGGCATACTGCATCAAAAAGAAATCTTTTTTTTTTCCTGTCACTTAAAAATCATGTGTTCTTGAGTTTAAAACAACCTCACAGACATAGCTGCCTGAGTCTGGATTCACATTAATGACATGTAAGGAATATTTTTCTATTCCTTCTATTTTTCTGTGATTTTCATTTGTTGTGGTATTTTGTTTTTACTGCAAGGATTAGCTTAAAATCCTCAATATTTTTTTAAAGTTGTTTCTCCTATAATTCAAGATACAAAAAAACTGACCAGAAAAAATATCATCATAATATGTGATGTAATATGTGGTACATATTTTTCATTTGATCTTGTACATATTTAATTTAATGAAATATAATATATAATATTATAATATATAATTTAATATAATATAATGTTTGGTGTTTGGTATCTTCTGAACTTTTTGCATTGAGGTTTTCAATATGACTATACTGTAGATAACACAAGGCAATCAATTTGACCTTTTTGCTTTTATCCCAAGGTTATCTAAACTTATCAGTGCACTACACATGCTTTAGCATTTGGTCAAACTGATTATTAGTCAATATCAAAGATCAGCAGATTCGAGAAACAATTATTTCCAGTGTAATTGTTTGAAACCAGTCACAATGCAAAAAAAAGTTTAGAAAAGATAAAAATGACTTAGAAAAACAAAGACAATGTAGATCTTGCACAGCAGCAAAATTGAAAGTGTAGAGGGGTCACAGCAAGCACTAGTTTTGCAAGTCATCAATCTTCAGTGTTTAGTATTTTAGAAGTGCAAAGCATGCCTGAGGCTATACAAAGACTGCTCAGATGTTAAAAGAATACTGTTTTTCAATTGAAGTATGCTCAGTTTGAAGAGCAAGCTTCTGAGTTTTATATCAAACGGGAAATCAAGTCACCTAATGGGCACCCTACAGCGGGCCAGAATTAGCAGACCTTAAAAACTCACTTGTAAAAAAACTCCATGTGTGAGCTTATGGGTATTAAATAAATGAACGGGCCTTATTGGGGAAAAAGGAGGTTTGCCAAGGAACCAGCTGTGTGGCTCTAGTACTTAGAATTAATTTAAAAGGTGTGGTTTGGAGGCTTCAAAGGAGCCAGCAAGAACACTGCTTTGAAGCAGCAAATGCAGTGCAGTGTAGTACTGAACATCCTGCTTAGGTTTTCAGACTAAAGTATTAGGCATTGCTGTATCACTGAAATGTCAGAGGATTAAATGTATTTTTTTCATACTTTAATGAGCTTAATGATTCTCATAGCTGGAGGAAATGCTACAGGGAAAAGGTGTCTGGTCTCTTGATATTTTATGGGATCCATACAGATTAAGTGAACTGCGAAAACAAATTAAAAAATTAAGTATATAACATGTGTCTACAGTACAACTCATTTACTCAATCTGGGTTTCCTGGTGTTGATGTACTGTATATTCGGTTGAGGAAATGCCAGTGAGACTGTTTTCTGGTTTTAATGCACTTAAGGTCAAGGCAACAGCTCATTTGGACTACTAGAATTGTGTAGTAAACAACCTTTTGATATTTGTTCCTTAGTTCACAAGTATCCTCGAGGTCTCATGGTTAAAAGGGTACAATATCTCTCTAAGCCTTGTCTTTTCTTGAATGCTATAGGTAATTCCAAAAGTAGTGCATAAATGTCTTCCAAAATAGGGTGTTTTGTGAGAAAATAACACTTATGCTATTTCAGAACCTTACACTTCTTTGGAGTTATTTTATATAAACACCAAATAATAACATTAAGTAACCAACAACTGGAGAGGTACAACACAACATGGAGGGGTGTCAGTGTTCTTTATATTGTCTGTTGAAGGAATACATAACAAAAGTTTGCATAAGTACAGCGTTTAACAATGAATAATTTTGAATATAACTAATTAAACTGTATAATTCATTAAATATTCAAATTGCATGTATTAACTGCCTTATAATGTAAGTGCAAATATGATGACAAAGACACTACATTTCAAACGTTATAAGAGACATTGGAGAGGAGAGTAGATTCAGCATCTGCTGGTATTTAGGAGACAAACAAAAATTCCTTTTCTGTTGCCTGCTATGGACATACTGTACCAACAACAGAAGCAGAGCAGAAATACAATACTGAATACATAAGAACCAGACTCAGGTACCCTCACTGAAAGGTGCATAGGATCCATTAAACTATTTTTCAAAGCACTGTGCATCTTGTAGTGCTCTTCAGTATTGACATGAAACGTGTGGTGAAGATATAAGATCTTTATTTATCATTTCCAAGCCCAGAAATATACAGGGTCAAGATGAAGTGGATCTGCTGGAACAAACACAAAATTCAACAAGGTGAAGTTCATGCTGTGTTGATTCAGGAAAGACTTGTGTTATGTTGCACCAGAAACATGTTTTGTTTTTTATAGTATTGCAAAATATAAAACCCACAAGTAGAACAAACCTTAGGATCCACAGTATGTATACTGTATTGTGAAATACATTTGGAAGAGCAACACCATTTGCAGAATTAGAATATTAAAAGCCTTGTCTTCCAGTAAGATGTGAGTAGAAATCTTCAAAATGAATGTTAAAAAACTTCAGCACTCACAAGCTTCCTTTCCACAGCACACTTCTTTCACTTAAAAATGTTTTAAACCTTGTGTTAATAATATACGGAAGCAAATTAAATGAAAAACTACTTATTTCACATGTTATTTGTTCTACTGCTAATTAACCTACTTCGATTCTTTGGGGGGCAATATTTTAGATTAAAAAGCCAGTGCTTTCAATAATTAAATCATAAAAGTTATGAATATCAACATTTTAAAACTGCAACAAAATACGTGAAATGTGCATTCGTATGCCTAATTTGATCACTTAAGCAAAATGTGAAAAAAATAATTTTATAGGCATACTTTCGTGTCTTATACAGTACCACAGGTATTACTGATCTCTGAGTACTCAAAGATACCATTTTGTTAGTCTAAATAGTGAACTTTATTTTCCATTTTAAGTTTCATGATCAAGGACATGGCTGTATTCACTGTGGAATAATTTCCTGTGCTAGATCTGTTTTGTTATGATCACAGTGATAAATCAAGGTTAATGCTTTGGAAAAGATATGAAAATACTGAGATTGAGATTGGAAAAAAAGTTTTGTGTTATTTTTTCATGGACTAACGTTATACAAAATCTGTTTCACAGAAACACTCAGAAGTCCATTTTCTGTATCTAGAAAATTACACATTGAATAACAGTTACAGTACATCTGCAGCACTTCCTGTATCACTCATGAACCTTCATAATCTACAATACATACTGTATGCAATGGTTAAAATAAACTGGAGTCTTTGTATGTTAAGTGTATTATACAATTGTATCTTTTATTTACAAAAATACTGGAAGATTAAAAGATATATGGTGCAATATACTTTTTTTCAATGGATTTTCTATAATTGCTGTTCAGTTGTGTCACCTTATGTGTCCAAAGTATCCATCCCAGTCTTCTCAGTGATGTTCTAAAAATGGCAACCCTTTTTCTTCAGCTATGAAAGGACAATCTATCAATTTAGTCAAAAAACTCATTGTAATGACTGCTATTCTCTAGGGGGAGACAAGTAGAAAGTAGACACTTCCTTTGCGAAAAAAAAACCCAACAACCTCAAAAACATCCAGAATATTTTTTCTTCATGCCCTTCAGTTTTACAGTGTCCTTCACAACAAGATCATATTGTCATCTGTGTTCCAGAACAAGCAACCTTATGAACTTAATGAATTAAAAATGACAGATGATGTAGAGCCACTGGTATACTGTATGTTGTCATTTGTGTTTTGGAACAATGGTAAATGCCAAGTGTACATCTTATTTTTGTATTTGCGTGTGTATGTATATAGTTTCTTAACAAACTAGTCTGCCGGTCTATGTACAATTTAGAATAATTTGGAAAGCAGCGTTGTAAGATGCCCTATGCCTGACAGAAAGATTATTTTTCCCTACATAATATTCTGAACACATCAATCAGTGAAGTGGGTCCCATGTTTCCCAACAGGTATTAATAACTGAGTGCTGAACTTTGACACTCTTCAGGAGATAACATGTTAAATGAGTTTGCTGGTCATCTCTTCTCCTGCTGGGCAATTATTTCTATTGGAGAAGAGAGTGCACTGCACTGAGTAGATGTGAACAAACTGAAATCTTGGCTCATAGCCTCTGCTAGCCCTCAGGCCTGTTGTAGTCATTCACTTCTCAAGTCGATGGTGCCTTCACAGGAAGGTTAAGAGAAAATATAGGAATATTCAGGCAAATAACTACAAAGAGCTCCCTGACAGTCGGTGAACATAACAGAAACTTTTTTAAAAAACTCTTGAATTGTTTAGCACCCTGCACTTACTGGAACTTTTCATGTGAATAATTTGAATGAGAAAGGTATTCATATCAATACTTGATAAGTACCATCGTTCATTGTAAAGACATACTGTACAGTATAGGAATTGTAAGATTTTTGCTTTATAACTTAACACAGGTAAAAATGTGTAAAAATCACAAGTACTTATTAAGACATTACAATTTTAAAATGGGTGCACCCTGATTATGACGTTTTCATGTCATAGAAGCAAAAGTGCTTTTCAGTTTGCTTTAATTCTCATGAAGGTGGTGTATTTTGAACCAAAGTCTCAAATGTCTGTTTTTTCTTTTTAAAATGGGTATTTTCTCCAAAGGTTTGCTATTTCAATTAGAGCTTAAGAATCTATTACTCTTGTGTGTGCTCTGGTGCTTTTTTGACTGGTATTAGCTACACAAAGAGCTTGGCTGTTTTTTTAAAAAGATGATGCTATTGGCATCAACAATATTGCTAGGCAATTTGTTCCCATCTCCAACAACACTTTGTGTAAAATTGTTAACGGTCAGAACTGAAAAAAAAGGTTTTTATAAAGAAAATTAGAAAAGTTAGCTCACAAACTTTTTTTGTATTGTATCTGGCAGCATTTCTCCATTCTATTAGAGTCACATCTGGAAGTGAACAAGGGGGCCTTTACTGGCTGTTCATAATTTAAACGTTTAAAGAGGATATACTGTAAAATCTTGTTATCCCCACATTGAGAAGAGGTGCAACCAATTCTCATACAGTACTGTAAAGATCCAGTAACAAGGTTATGTAGATTAGTTTTTCAAGCACAGAAACTACACAATACAAGGAATTGTTCTTTGTTTCTCTGACCAGCTCCTAACAAATATGTAAAGTTGTTTTGTGTGTTAAATCCTTTGTCTTGTCTCATGATCAGAAACAGAAATAATTTTGTAGATTAAAGGTAAGGGCTAACAGAATTGAGTTGAAAAATGTCATCAGTTCCCCTTCTTCTGACAAACAAGCTTATCAAGTTGACCTGTACCTATGTTACCTTTAGAAATGAAAATCACTCCTTTATTTTACTGATACAACATACTGTATATTAAATCAACATTAATTAAAAATATATATTGTCAGATACTAACACATTAATCATGTAAAAATGGAATAAAACATTAAATTTGTACTGTTAACAAGCCTACATGGTTACTGCCACTTACCATCATGATTTTATTATTAGTCACTTTTAAGTGTATGCAAATGAGGAAAAAAGGTCTTTTTTTTTTACAATACCTCCTTTCAGCACGTCAGTAAACCTTATTTACAGTATGCACTGGACAAATGCACAACAAGATGGTTACAACTTTTTACAGTAGGTTTTATTTGTAATCTTCCTCTTTCCTGTGAAATCAGATAAGAACTCAAGGAGGACAAGAAGGATAAACAAGTGATTAAAAGCAAGTTTGCATCTTTGCATAAACTAACAGTCTTTTTCTTTGCAAATTTTAGATTGCTTTGCAGAAATTGAAAAAGAAAGATTATGGTAGAGATGGCCACCAAAACCCACTGCATAGGTCAGGAGCTATACTGTAAATGAAGTCTAGGCATGCGGTATATATCTCTTCCTCAAGGGCAGAAGGTATATCTCAAGGTTTGAAAATATTCCTATCTTGAGGTGTCAAGTGTTCTGATTAACAGTCAAAAAGAAATGAAATTTTAGAATATATCCTGACATGAACTACTCTTTTATTTTGTTTTTCGATATTGCTATATGATTAATTAAAAATATATCATAAGAGCAGTTTGGAAGGGCCCTAGCAATCTTGTTTTTTCATTTTGTATATCTTAGAGTCTTTAATTTTGCCTCCAACCTTTTTAATTCTTTGGAGACTGGAGTCTGAATTTTGTGTAGGTCACCAGGGTAATGGGTTTATGTGGGCCTCTTGAAAATAGATACAAGCAGTATATCCACAGCATGAGGGATTTTTGCCCTGGAGTTAGATTTAGACCTGTCTATCACTTTCCTTCCCTAAGCGATATATTCATGGCCCAGAAAAGTTACTTGTTATTGCAGAATTCAGGCTTCATTGTTACATACATTAACCATTGTATCATCATGCACTTTCTTCTGAATAAATCATCCTGTATTTTCCCTACGTATGCTTTTTTGGAATCCATGTAGAAACTACATTGAGCTACATAAATATTTATTTAAGAGACAGTTCAATCTCAGTGCCATGCCACAAGTGCCCTTTGAAGCTACTATATAATGTGGTCTGAAGCATTTCTGGAAAACTCAGTAAAAGCATAAATTCCTTCATATCTTTTTGTCATTGTAGACATACAGTACAGTACTGATCTTATTAAGGTGTGACTTGAACTTTAAATATTTTTTTTAAGTTTTAAATAGTCACTCCTAATTAAAAAAAAAACTCTCACACAAAGCCCCTTGAAGAGAATGGCATGTCCCACAGGAGTGATCCATTATGCTCAAAGTAGAGAGAATGGTCCATGATCCCTGACGACTGTAACAGGCCAGGGCTATTCTTCGATATAATATGTCAATTCACACAGCCTCAAGAGTCTTAATCCAGTCAGTAATTAGAGGATGAAAAGCCCACCAAAATGGAGTTTATAACGAAAGTTCGGGAGGGATGACAACAACCAAGTTCAATCAGACTCGGCTGTCAGTCCTGATGTCATCTCCTCTCCTACAACACTATAAATATACATGTCCGTGTATACATGTCCCACTATACATGTACATGATCCCCTTCTCTCCTTTGTTTACAGTATGTCTTTTGCATTCCACCTCCACCCCATCTACACCTACTGTATTTACAGCTATCCCTTGGTCACTTCTCAGTCTGGGGGTCCTGGTCTCCTCGTCCTATGGTCAGGAGGTTAGCCCTTTAGACAAGTGGGTTAAGATTAATTTTCACTAAACACTCCATAACCCATTCAGTAATGAATTTATTCTTGGGTGTTGTTATTCCTAGTGAAATAAAGCCCAGCCCAGGAAACAAGCAGTTAATGAACCAGAAGGACAGGTGGCAGATTTCACGTCTCATGAGAAGACAAGTGAGTGGTAAACATTTAATGGAATCAATGCTGCGGTATAATGTAGCTGTAATCACTGGAGGTGGACAGACCCACTGTTAGGCGTGTTTTCTTAGATTTTGATGTCATACAATAAAAGTATAAACTTGTGTTGGAGTCTTCAAAAAGTAACATGCTGTCAGGTGACACCACAGCAGAAATTATCGTTCACTTATGCTTTAACGTGGAGGTTAGGTTTAGTGTCTGATATAATTATGCGACACCCTCCCCTCCACTTTAACTTCCCTACCCACCAATTTCCATTAGACCGCGGGTGCACATTTCGATATTAATAGGAATCAACCTTAGCCTCTAGCTGCAGTATTGGTCTCAGGTGGAAAAACGTAATGTAATGGCAAGAGACACGGAAGAACTAAACTGAGTCCAAATTGGGTCTGAAACACCTTATTATTAAAAATACAACGATTTACAAAGATATACTATACTATACTATACTAGTGTAAGGCGTCTTTATAGCTTCGTTGAAATGGTTTCTTTTAAAGGCACTTTATAAGATGATTTTAGTTTATTGTTATAATTATTATTATCTTTAAAATATAAACACATTCTATCATGTGATATGTAATAGATATTTGAACCTTACTGCCTAGTTAATATAGTAAACTCATAGTGTTACCAGTGTTGCATTTTGTATACTTACAGAAAGTTAATGCTTGAAAATCTACTTCAGAATTATATTGAAGAATGACCTAATTCTGATGTACATAGTAATTAATTAATAATAGCAGTATTAAAAACACTAATTCGTAATAAAAAGTGTGGATACTGTCTTTAAAACTGAATGTTCATGTTTAATTTTGTTGTTTAATGAAAAGGGAGGAAAAGTATTTCAGTGCCAAAATAAATTAAGCTACAGTATAATTTATCTTGGGCTTTAAATAATGAAAAACATCAAATGAAATGCAAATCAGCTTTGGGATTTTTAAATCATTTATTAGGCTAGTAGTAAGTGAACGTTCCTCCAAAGGTTTTGGTAACAATATACAGTATTTTATTTTATTTTGAATGGAAAACAATGTGTAGTATGACACCCCTACCTGTGCAGGATATTAAATTAGATTTTTTCATTATGTTCAGTTTTTTATGAAAGAGATTAAATGTAAACAGATATTTTTGGCTAAATGTGATATTTTTACAAGGAAATACTCAGTCTTTAAAACATAATATTTCTGAAAATTCTCTTCTGCTGGTTCTTTAAGTGTATTGTGATTATCTTGATAAAACCATATGTTTCTGTGACATGCTCAGATTGATAGTACCTGAAGCATACATCTTTTATAGTGCTGTTCTTTTGTTACATTTTATATTATTTTGAGGTGCAGTTCACTGCCATTTTCACTTTACTCTGGAACAAATAAATTTGTGATTATGAGGATTTTTGTTTCTGTTGTTATTGGTTTCTAAGGTACACAAAGCAATAATGATGATTTTCCTTGTAAGACCCTTTTTATTATTCATGTTTGCTGTAATTGTACTCATTAAAATTACAGATTTACAAAGAAACCTACACAAGCCACCCTTGTATGGAAATTTCAGATTTTAATAATAGAAAACCTACATAACCTAGGGCAGAAATTGAAAGCTGAGCCCATGGTGATTCTTCAGTCTGTGGTAAAGAACCATGAATTCTGAAAGACTTATTACATTACCTGTTTTGTAATTTTCTTTAGTATTGCATTCTGTTGTTGAAATTATATGGTATTTATTCACTCATACCTAAAAAAAAGCAGGATAGATACAGTATGTGGGATACTGTATGTATGGGATTTGTTTTATTTATTTATTATATGGTTCAGCTGCAGTCTTATTCTATATAAATTCTTGACATACTGTATTGTATATTTGAAAACTAGAATCATACTAGTGAGTCTTTTCTTTCTAACTTTTTTTAAACAGGTGAATACATGTACGATTCATGAGTACTGTATAGCTGCATATACTGTAAAAGGCTTACAGACTTCAGGGTTATAATTTAACAATATGTTATACTACATATGGATATCCTCTATAATGAATATTCTTTTTCTGCTCTCTTGAATTTCAGATTAGAAGATTATTTGAGTCTTTAGATGTAATAGTCTGTGTTGGCTATATCTTGCTGTCTGCACTAGGTAATAACCTTTCAAGAGCATAAATAGATGTACATATATTATATCAAGTATGCTCCAGAGACACTAATGCTAAGATGAAATGATGTTTAGTTTAATAATTTGAACCTGAGTATCTCTTATTTACGTCATTTACAAGAAAGTATCCAATAATGCAAAGATCCATTATTCATGGTGATCTTTGCTGTGATGTTTGCACGTATTTGAGTATCCATTATTTATATCCGTCACTGGAAAATGACCAGTGCAAGATTAGATTGGGCGCAGCAGTTGGTGTTATTAAACCCTGGAGACACTCTTGAATTGTACTAGACTCAACTGCTGACATCAGTTTTCTGTTGTCTTGTTTCAGCATTAATAATATTACAATTGTCACTTCAAAACTCAGGCAAATCACTGACCTCATTCTAGCAATGGTTTTGTGTAAAGAAAATTTATAAAATAGGCAAAGTGAAAGCAAACTAATATACTGTGATGCAAAGCTGACTGTGCTTGATTGGAATCCATGACAGTAACATGCAAGCTGTATAAGTCATGTGATGATACTTTCAGTTCAGTGTTTAAATCTGATCTGTAAAATGTGTTGTGGGATAAATGCACACACACACACTCCTTACTCACAACACACAAACACTGGAAATTAATTGGGTGGATAAAATAATGCAAAAAAGTATGCAGAATATATTTTAAAGATAAGGCAAAAAAGGCTTGAAACTTTACAAAGCAAAAAGCAAAGAAGGAGAATTATTATACTTGAGAGAATTGAGCATCACACGCCTGGAGCTTGCCTGCAGCACATTGATGAAGCGTATTCTCTCTGTACCCAAGTCAGGATAACAGAATGGAAAACAGACCGCTTCTCGTATGACAGAGGCATTGGCATGAATATTTTATTTCCCTAATTACCAAAAAAGAGCCAGATCTCCAAAATTCTGAGGCATGCATAATTAGGCTAACTGGTGGTAGCATTGGCCCTGGCTAATGGGCACTATAAACTTAAACATCAGCCTTGCAGTTTGGGAAGTGCTGAGGTACTCAGAAAAAAATAGAAAGGTCACCAGAAGGACAGTGAGAATAAATAACAGAAGAAATGTAATTTGCTTTCACTTAGGACTATACAGATTAATTTAAATGTCTCTGAAGTACCCACCTGGCATTAAGTGTTATGAATGACAGTTTGAGAAGGGGTAACCCCTAGGTTAAATGCTGCTGTTTTGCAGAAACGTAACACTGAATACATACAATTTTAAATTATTTTGTATGTTTTAAGAATTATAATATATAATATATCCACAAAGACATAAATGTAAATGCAAGTATAATCTTATTTTGAAAGATAGCACTTTCACTACATGTTCAACTATTTTACTATGAAATTCCTTTTTTCTTAAAAGACTACAGTAGATCTGTTTTTTATTTTTATCTTTTACTTTATGCAATGTTGGTCATACTACATACAGTAGATACTGTATATAGGATAGTTAATTGCAAATGTCTATCCTAAGTATGGTGAAATTAAGAAAACAGACCTGTCCTCAGTATTGCCTCAAGTTACATGGATGCTTTGTTTTTGACTGTGTACTGTAAACACAATGAATAAGAGATTAAAAATCTTTTTATATGACTTGATGAAACTTTTTACAGACATAAGACCTTCTGTAATCTCCTGTTCTAGCATTTAAACCACCATGGGGCCTAATTAATTCAATTCAAGATGGTTCCTTTATGAACATACTGGCTCATCCCAGGCTGGGAGGTATCATTGTGTACTTCAGGCCAGGTTTCATGCTCAGAGTCTAATTAGACTTGCAAATTTCCATTATCTGTTTAGAACCCACCTCTTTAACTCTTAACAAATTAGTTCTACTCCTTTTTGTAGACCTTCCTACAGTGGACAGAGACTGTTTAATGATACATTTTCATTTCATTCATTTGCAGGCTTTCCTTTTCTCAAATCTCCCCTCATAATTTAGGAAGATTTGAAAAGTATTATTCCTTGATTTCTTCTGAGGAAGTGAACAAGTTATGAAGCAGAGCAGATTGCAGTTCGTAGCCCAAGTTATTAGCCCAATTTAGTAGCAGTTTACTGCAATTCTGTCAATTAGTAATTGTATTAAATACCATTACATATATAAAGGTAATATTAAGTAAAAGTAAACAGTGAAAAAAATTAGTAGCTGTAAGTAAATAATTGTTATATAACAAATGGGTAATACATTTCTTGTGTACAATACTTCAGTATAACTTTATTTACAGTGTACCTGAGAGGTACGGTAGTTTTAATGTACTGTATGGTGATGAGACCGACAGGAAATACTACTAGATAATAACTATGTTATTAATGTAGGTTTTCATTCTGAAATAGATCAATACTAGACTGTAACTGGCATTTGTTGGGTAAATGATTTAGTTTTATAGTCCCCTCAGTTTGGCCTGGTCTAGATAATATATAGTAACCATTCCTTCTTTGTGATATATAGCTGGTCTGGGATTATTCATTGAAACAAAAAACACTGCCTTTTTTCATGATTAGAGTTTACCATGAGAATGGGAATTTTAAGGAGCTTTTTAGGTGTGCTCTGTTTCATTTTTGTGAGGTTGGGCTAGTGTTCTGAATACAGATTGACTAACATATGGATATATAATGTTGCATTGTTTTTTTAATTGGCAATGAAAGCCAGGTGTGTTTCTTCTCAATCTGTTCTTACAAAGAACTGATATAAAAATATCAAATATGGTCAACTAAAGGACTGAAAGTTAACATTTTAATTTTTATAGCCCTAATATGGGAAATTTCTTTATTTCCAGGTGATATGATGTTGCAAAATTTTGTCTGAGTAAGGTTTTTAATTGGATGTTTTACACAGGCTACAGTTGTTTGTTTTTTTGGCTCTTTCAAATACAGAAGGTTCTCAACATAGACTATGTTCTCAACTATAAATTTAACATTCGCAAATTTGCTTGTAACCAATGGGGACCTGGATGGAAGAAGTGCAAAGCTTAATAAAACCGAGTTGAAAATTATTACCCACACCTCTCAAATTAACTGCACAACAGGATGAATCTAGCTAGTGAGTGAGCCCCTACTGCCTGCCCAGTAACTAGTACCCTGAATCTGCAGCATGGTTTATATTGTAATATAATTTTTTTTATATATATTTTGATTAGTTAACATGATCAGTGTAACATCAGGGTTTTACAGAATGCAATATTATACTGTAATTCTCATTTTATACCCCTGTTTTCATAATCAATCCGAAAACCACTCGAGCCTATACTAAAAAATTATGTAAGATTTCTTGAAGCTAATCAAATATATATTTCTTCACAATTAATGCTCTGTCTTTATTATCTTATTAAATCAGATTTTGTTTTGAAGCCCTGGAATGCTGGGTATCGAAGACAGACAACTTCAGTACCACCTGGCAAATACTGCAATTTTGCATTTCATACTGTGATCTTTGGAATCTGTTGGTTTATTTTAATTGATCCAAGGATCTCTCTTTCTTTATGATTCTTGAGAGAAACCTGGTTAATGGCTTCAACAACTTGGCAAAGTAGGCTTTTCCTTTACTTCTTTTTTTTCTAATTGTTTGCCATTTGTAAAGCTTCAGCATATAAATGAATATATTATACAGTATATAAATATGCATGTATACTGTATCCACATATGAATGTGTTTTACAAAAAGCTGCAATATAATGTGACATCTATACATATTTGTGTGTTTTGAAACAAATATAAGATCATTTTTGCAAAAAATAAGAGCATTGAATGTTAACTGATGCTGATCATTGACTATGAAAAAATGTTTATAGTCATTCCATTTTGTATAGATATACAAGTTACATTTCATCAATTGTGATTATTTAAGTAGAACAATTAATATTTTACACATAAAACTGTAATTGTAATTGTAAATGTCATTCATATACAAGTCTCATACTGTGCCATACATAGATTAATTATAAGACTGATTGAGCTAATGTCGTTAGATGTATGCCCTTTAAGTGAGCAACTTCCTAAATGAATCAATAAGGCAGCAAATATCAATATATTAATATTTCCTATAAATGTTATGTAATGTTAGGTCGGGAAATATCAAATAAACTTCCAACCACATCTGTCAAAATTTAGTAAAAATGGATTTAGTCTAAGCTGTCTGTAAATATGTTTCCATTTAAGAAGTTACCTTGTATGAAAAAATATTTCCTGTTCTTAAAGATAAAATTATTTATGTTATCTTTAATGTTCAGCTGAAGAACAAACACAGGGCATGCAGAGGTTTAACTGCATTAATTACTTTTGCTTCTTCTGACAGAATAGCATTCTAGCTATGTGTAGTGCCTTGAATGTTAAGTGGATAAAAAGGGGGAACTTGAATTTAAAACAGATATAAAGGAGGAACAGACATAAGTCAAATAATAACTAATACCAAGGAATAGGTTTTTACTATACCTGCAATGACCTGCAGTTTAAGCTATTTCAGCAGAATATACATTATATTGATTTTTAAGAGGATGATATTGGTGATTACCAGATGGTTTGAAAGAGCTTGAACTGAATCCCCTAAATGGCTGTCTTCTGAGGTCAATCGAAGAGTAAAGAAATCAGTAATGACTTGGAAACCACATGCAATCATGAAGTAATTGACTTTCCAATGGAAAAATTACTAAGTATGCATTGGTAGCTTATAGGAGACACTGGGAAAGAAGTATATTTCTACTAGGATTATGTTGCTGGCAAAGCTTATTTTATATATTATAGTCAGTGTTTAACAGCATAGCTAAAATTATGTTAAATAGTCTACTTATGATGATATCCTAGGAATAAAAAAGAAAAAAAATCTTCAAATGTGCATTAATAAGTAATGACCCACACATACCCCGCCAGTCTAATTACCTGCTAACAATCTAGAAAAATCAAGGTTTGACAGCAACTGGCAAAACTAAAGCCGCTTGGAATGCACATTCTTTTGTACATGAGTACAGAGCCTTGCACATCTGTCAGTTCATGTGCTTTTGATGTGGAAATCCCCTGAAGAAATGAGGACCTTATTCCATACACAGTGTGTGATGCCTAGTTTTTAATTTGTTGCCCACACCTGCTTGAATGTAAACACCTTTAGGCATCAGTGTCTTGAGCAAAAGATGCCCAGCAAGAATGCAGTCCTCCACAGAGAATACTAATGGCCCTTAAAAAAAGCCTTAAACTACCAATTAGTCAAGCAAGACATTTTCTGAACATGTAATTAATAATATATTACTACAGCAGGAAGGGGAGAAGCTCCTCTAATGAGATTCTGATTGTCATATTTGTCTTAAACATTGTTAAATATCACAGGTGTCACAGAACAAATATGGTTATCTTTTGCCCAAAAACATTTCATTTCTTGTCTGTAGGTTAGGGGGCATAGAAGGGAGAATTTAAGGTCTCATCTTGTCATACTTTCACAGCACACAAGGGGCTGTGTGGTACTCATCCTGGAATGGGGGTAATTCTTGCAGTTAACAATGTGTCTTGTAGCAGGTATAGTGGTTGTCAGGAGGTTGACAGAAAGGTCATGAAAGGAGACTTTCCTGGTGGAATAGAAGCATTAAGTCACTCATTCAAAGGTTACTTGCCTGTATCTTTGCAAGGAGTTATGATCTCCCTGACAGTGCACCCAGTTATTGATCAGGCTGCCTGAATACTCAGTACTCGGACGACTTTGTGTCTGGCAGTGGTGCCTTAATTGGCTGGAAAGATTCCAGCAGCATTTTTTTAAAGTACAAAAAGAGGTCAGCAAAATGTAATCTTAGAAAAGCCATCTTTTGGAGGCTTTATTTTGAAATATGCAAAAGAAACCTAATCTAAATTTACAAAACTCACTGAAGAAGTGTCTTTTAGGTTTTTTAGCAGTCAGGTTTTTTTTTCATTTCCAAAAACAGATACCACACCATTAACATTGATATTAGTTATTTTTGGGATGATTTCGTTTTCATCAGTTGGTAAAATTAATCGTGAGTTTATGGGGTTGTATAATATTATCAAAAGTTTATCTTTAGTTTTTCTGAAGTGTCAACTGAATCATAGAATAAGATAATTTATAATCACCCTGCAACTCACAACTGGCAACTCACTGAAGCTAAGCAAGTATGAGCCTGGTCAGTACCTGGACAGGAGATCTCCTGGGACAGGTAAGGTTGCTGCTGCAAGAGGTATCAGTGGGGCCAGTAGGGGGCACTCACCCTGCGGCCTGTGTGGGTCCTAATGCCCCAGTATAGTGACAGGGACACTATACTGTAAAAAGGCACTGTCCATTGGATGAGACATAAAACCGAAGTCCTGACTCTCTGTGGTCATTAAAAATCCCAGGGTGTTTCTCAAAAAGAGTAGGGGTGTTGGCCTGGCCAATTTTCCCATTTACCTTTACCAATCATGGTCTCCTAATAAACCCCATCTCTGAACTGGCTTCATCACTCTGTTCTGCTCCCCACTGATAGCTGGTGTGTGGTGAGCGTTCTGGCACACTATGGCTGCCGTCGCATCATCCAGGTGGATGCTGCATATTTGTGGTGAAAGGGAGTCCCCATTACCTGTAAAGCGCTTTGAGTGGAGTGTATAGAAAAGCACAATATAAGTATAAGGATTTTTTTAATTAATTTTTTAATAAAATGTTTAATTTATTTAATTATAGTAGGAAGATGTTTTCAAGTTTTTGTGCTCTACTGGAATCTTTTCCAAATTGACACTGGATTAAGTTCTCGCAAGACCTTTCCTTTTTTGATGTAAAATACAGCCTCAGGAAACAATGTCTCATGACAGAGCCAATGCCCAGGAAATATTTTTAATACCAAGATAAATTGGTCAATTAAATAATTGTAATCAATCCTATGCAAATTAAGCTGTAGTATCTCCAAAAATCTGTTTTACATACCAAGATGTATTAAAACACAACAAACAAGTATTGGAAATAATAGCAATTAGTTTTGTAATTAATACCTCTCATTAAAAATCTCTGTACTAAAACCAGAGATAAGAAATAAAATAAAGAGTCCTCCAGCCAACATAAGATAATGAGGCAGATAATGTACTTTAAGAAACTTAAGTCTTGCTATCCAAACAAATCTCTAAATTTTACTGTTTTACTCAAACCCCTTTCGACTGGGTTGTATTTTACAGTTTTTGTGTAAGGGGTATTTATGATGATACACAATTCTTATGGTGGTTCAGATCAGATTTATAATACTGGGAATACCTCAATTACAGAGGACAAAAATGTATAAAAACCTATTTATATAAAACAAAATTACCTGAGGGATAAAGAATCATGAATTATTGGTATGAGGGTTATTTATTTTATGGATATCTAGGTCCACTGCAAGTTATGCACATTAGTTGCATGTTGTACAACGAAGCATCTCGATTTCACACGTTACTAGAGGTAGAATGATACAGTAAAGCTGGGTATACAAGATAACCTGTGAAAGATTAAACTTATTACATAGTAAAGATAGAAAGGTGAAACATATTACACAGAGTAAACAAGGGGAAAATAAAAATCAGATTTGCTAATAAAAGAAAAGTTTGTTAGATTCTCCTATTAATTATTTCCTGCACACATAATACAAAGTAGGCCTGGAATAGTTGTTTTTACTACTAAAAAAAGTACTGATTTGAATTACCACGTGTACTGTATGTGAATGTACTGAATGTGAGTGGACCCTGCAATAGATTGGTATCAGGTCCAGTTCTCCCAGGTTATGTCAAGGTTTACTCCCCCACTCCATCTTGGGCTTGTAATAAGACCCTATGCGAGCAGTAGAGTCTGGAGGAAAATGAGACGTACTTAGGTACAAACAAGCAGGGATTTATTCGTACAGAAACAGGGACAGTTCGTGAGACGGGGAAGAGGGGAGGAGACACAGGTATCCAATCCAAAAAGGGAGTCCATAGAAAAGTCAGGGCACAGTCCAAGGATCCGAATCTGAGTAATCCATCCAGCGACGACGTGAGGTTAGAATCCCCGGGAAAGGGAAACACAGACACGACAAGATGTAGGAATCATGGGGTGAGGTCCTCCAAGCCCTGGGCTCAGGATGCGGGAGTTGTCAGTGATTAGGCCTATGCCCTCAGGCCACAGACGTGGGGTCACCTGATGCTAAGCGGGCCTCACGACATCCATATGCTAATGCTGAGCCCTGAGCATTGGAGGCACTAGGATTAAGTAGACAAACAAGACACACCGGGAGGACATAAACAATCACATGGAGCTAGGGAGAAAAGATAAGTTGAGCGCCCTCTGGAGGTGGGATGTCGACTGTGACTGTGACAAGTTTAGGCTTCGACTCACCACATCCATAGATGGAGATAAAGCTGTTATTTTTATGGTAAAAGTAGCTGGATTGCTTGATAATGAAAGTATACCAAAGTAATTAAAAATTTTGATCTCTGTTGCACTTGTTCCAGGTTTCTTTGTGGATTTCATGATTTAATGACTTCAGTACAGATTCAACAGCCATGGAGCAGATGGACTGCAAACCCTACCAGCCACTTTCAAAGGTTAGGCATGAAATGGAACTGGCCTACACAAGCTCTTCAGATGAAAGTGAAGATGGGCGTAACTTGCGAAAATCGTACACGTCAAGAGAAACCCTGCCTGACTACGGGCAGGAGCTGAGAATGAACTATAACAGCCACAGCAGGAAACGGAAAGCAGCAACTGAACCCACCACACAAGGTAGGTTTTGGGCTGATTTCAGACCCTGATGTAGTAAATAAAATACTTGTTTTTGGAAAAAAAAATTAAGCTAAAATCAGAAAGGTGTAAAGCAAATGACTTCTTTCTCCAAGACAACCTAAACTGCTTCCTAAGGAAGTATAAAGTGGGTCATCCACATACAGTACTTTATTAATTTGCCCATAATGAGAGGAAATGTATCTTTAGGCAGAAGGTATCAGATGGGATGTTCTCTCCAATATCATGGTTACTACTACAGCCAAAACGCCCCTTGGAAATATGGGTATACTATTAGAGGTTAAACAAAGTTAAATGATGAATAATACAATTTCATAAGATTAACACTGAATTTGACTGACAGAGTAATGGCTATGGTCCTATTAGTATAACTTTTTATAAGCATGCCATCTTAAATGCATTTATCCTCAGAAGAGAATGTCCCTTTAGGTTCTCCAACTATACTGTTGCAGTATTACAGGAAATAATGAATAGTGTTTTTGATTGCCTTTGTCTTTTATTAATTTTGAGTAGTAATTCTGAATATGTTGTAACTTGTTGTGTTATCATGTCAATGTAAGTGCAATTGATTTATGTGATGAATCTAGTGAATAATACAAGTACAAAAAAGCTACAGTAGCTGAAAATGATGCATACCGTATATTGTATATTGTGCCTATAGAAAGTTAATGCCCCTAGAACGTCTTTTTATTCTTGTATCTGTTTCATGTACAGTATGTACTGTAAATTAGTACTTTTATTTATCTTACAGTATATACTGTACATAACATACTTGACACTTTAAATGGGATAATTATTTGATTGGAAAATATATATATATATTAAAAATACCAAAACTGAAATATTTTAGTTGGATATTTCTCCACCTCTCTTAGCTAATACGTAAGAAGAAGCACCTTTGGTAGTAATTAAAGCTGTGAGTCTGTTGGGATAGGTCTATACCAACTCTGCACACCTACAGTAGATTTGGCAATATTTGACCATTCATCTTTAAAAACTGTTCAAGCTCTGTCAAGAACTCTGTCTTGATCAACATTTGTCTTCAAGTCTTGTCACAAATATTCAGTAGGATTTAGGTTGGGTCTCTGACTGAGCCACTCAAGGACATTTGCCTTTTTGTTCTTTAGCCACTGCAGTCTAGTTTTGGCTGTGTGCTTCTAGTCACTATTAAGTAAAACTTACGTCCCAGTATCAGCTTTCTTGCAGAGGGCTGCAGATTTTCCTCAAGGACTTTTCTTTACTTTGCTCCATTCATTTTCCCTTCAATCCTGACAAGTGTTCCCTTTCTTGCTGAAGAGTAACATACCCATAACAAGATGCTGCCACCACCATGCTTCACAGTGGGGATGCTGTTTTTTGGGTGATCCACTATGCTGGGTCTGTGCCAAATGTAATGTTTTGCAATTAGGCCAAAAAATTCAATTTAAATTTAATCAGACCACAAACCTTTGCTGCCTGTTAGCAGTATCACTTAAATGCTTTGTTACTGTGTTGTTGGGAGTGGCTTCCTTCTGGCTATCCTGCCATATAGGCCATGCGGCTTACTGTACTTGTCCCTATGTAAAAGAAAGAGTAGTGCAACATTAATAGGACTCAAATTAATTCTACAGAAAATCCAGTAATAATATAACTTGATGTAACTTTAAATTAAAATGTATTTGTTTAGATGGTGTATTGACAGCAAGAATTTGGGAACGTAATACGCCAGGAGTAGAAATTGTATTTTTTGCGAGAATGATAGATATTGTGTTTGAATTGCCAGCAAACTTGGTTTTAAGACGTTTTTGAAGATGATGTTGTTTAGTAACACATGTGGACCTAACATATAGTCACATTTTGTGTGCGCGCGCAACTTATTTTATTCAATGTATCAAAATGCAGTGAATTATATTATTTATACACTAGTTGATATTCCTCTTTATCCATCATGGCTGTGCCCTGGGCAAACATTATCTCTTATTCATTTTCTTTTTTAATAAATGACTGACTAGAGCCAGTAGTACTCTGCCAGTAGAACTCTCCTGCCTGAACCAACGTAAAGGCAGTGTTTCTGGTTGGCGTATGATCTGTCACAGTGGTCAACATTTCAATGGAGAAAAAAATTGGCAGGCCCTTTTCCCCACTCTGAATAACTGTATAATAAACACTCTGCTCCCATTACCAGTAATGTCAAAAATGCAAATAGTCTTTTTGGATTGCTTGTAACGAAAGCTCCACAAGTATCTTACAGCACACTAAAATTATTTTTTTTCTATATTTTCAGTAGTGTACTGGCATTTGATTCCTTTCTTATTAGCTTGTAATGTTCAAATCCTATATCCTCAAGATAGCAATGGAAGGAATTTCATAAATTATGTATTGTGTGCCATAGGCAATTCATTTGAAAGTGCAAGAAAAATGAAGAACAAATTAATTCATTGCCTTAGCATTACACACTGAATTCCCTTAAAATACACAACACAATATGTTAATAAAGGAAAACAGTGTACTGCATCATATTAATAAAAATGTCTATATGCACTATAATATCTATTTTCTATGGTGAAATTGTTACTTCTTTCTATTTCAATATCCTTGTATACATATTAAACTCAAGCTTAATTAAAAACCTTGGATGCTTAATGCTTGTGCATCTTGTGTCCACAAAAGGCAAGTGAGAGTGACAGAAAAATTGAGGACACGTTAGGGATTAATTACTGACAATGTTTAAATGGCGAATGAAGTCAATTCATCACAAGCTGTTTTTTTCTTAATTATTTTGATGAGGTGCTTAATTTTCCCTTTAATTGATTAATTGTAAGAAATTCAAATAATGACAGTTGACATAAAAAGATGTTAATAGACTAGTCTCAGTTCACTGATTTTATCTCATTGTAAAACACAAGTGAAATGCAGAGTTTTTTGATTAATAGCATGCAAGTAACTAAGAATCAATTTTTTCTGTTTATTTTTTTTTGCTTGTGAATTTTCTGGAGAACATCAATATATCAATTTTACTTGCTAAGGACGTACAAATACTGCATCACTAAGTTCTAAAACTGAATTAAAAAGTCCATTTTGAAGGGCTTTACTTATTTTTTCATATGGGACATTGCTGAAAAAACACAAATAGGAGTATTTTCAAAGTTTGCAAATATAAACTCTTGAGATCTGTAGTAATCTTTAACACAACATTCTTTTTTTCTGTTTGCAAACACCTTTTGTCAAGCACCCTGCACCTTTTACCCACATGTGCGAAGAAACAAGAAGCTTGAGGAAAGCTGCTTACTGTGAATGCCTTACTTTTTCTTCTCTTCACATTTTTTTTATTCACAGGATGAAGCATAATAGATGGAAAGTATGGAGGATATATGGGAATTTTATTTGCTTGCATTTGTAACATCTGATGACTGTCAGAGTGCTTAATTCTATTTAAACTCCAAATAGTAAAACTGTGAAAAAGCAAGTGATCTGCTTTTAACAATATTATTGCATTTTCAAAGATGTACAGTATAATACTGCAGTACATAAAGGTTTTGTTACGGTTTCACTTAGCATAACCATAATATGCTGGCTTTATATAGATTTTCAACCTAAAGGAACACACAGCTCTTTGCATATACAGTATGTTGCAATCACCTCTGAAGAGTCGCACTCACCAGGGAAATGTTTTGCAGCTACAATGCTCCAGCATACCAACTACACTGTTGATCAAAAAAGGTGAGATTTCTTCTCTAGTTCAGATTGGGGAAACATTAGGTGCATCAGAGTGAGACTGAAATGTAACCAGTGCACTATGGTTAGCAACTTAACTGTACTGTTATTAAGAGTGCCTGCAATGAGCAGGTAATTTACATTTTTAACGTCTCTGTTACAGGCTGGAAAGGAGTGCAAGCACAAATGTGGCTTGAACAAAACGCAGCGTGGCAGCACTCTTTTTTATGAAGTTTAATAAAAACAGTAGAAGTAAAACTTCTTAATGGGTCATTCATTTCTGACAGGCAGTCAGGATATGTGTGCTGTTATAATATAAAACAGCCTTGGTATGTGGCTTCTCTGGCTCCTTTCTTGGCTTACTTTCACACCTGTTTTGAGGGAGCACATTATTTCATAGAGAGGCGCGTAGTTGACAAGTGCTGGGATCATAAGGAACTACAGCTGTCTCCTCTCGGATGTTGATTAGACAGACTGCATGTCACAAAAGCATGACACCCTCTTCAGCACAGAGTCCTCTGTCTCTGAACTGGGACATTGGCTTGAAAATTCTAGTATGTAGGTAGGCAAAGCACCACTGGTCCACCAAAACTACTTACAAGATCAACCTGAATTTCGTTAAAGGTCTTCTGTCCCAGTGCTGACCACACCCAGCCTTTCTTGACTTCTGAGATTTGGCACAATGAAGCTACAAGGTTGTAAAACTGCTGTGAAAATGTATGCCTATACAGGAATCAAACCTGAAACTCTGGCATTTTTATCAAACATCTGAGCTAAGAATATGTGATTCATACAGTATATACAGTAATGCACTTCAGACTTATTAAGTAAATAAGGTTACTTGGACAAAATGTTGTCAATCCATACCTAACCATTACATTTGAGTCCCCACTTTCATTGATCTTTGGGCTTTGTTCCAGTTAATGGCTGACGAGGAGCTTAGAACAGCAGTTCCAACACAATGAAAGCACTCTTGTCTCCCCTCTGTTGTGTGAATATTTAATTCATGGACTATTATTACAGCTCCTAAAAGACTGTCCCTTATGTCAATGTTTATGTATTTAAATCTTGGCAACTATAACATAGCATCTGTTTAACTAGGTTTATATCTAACCATTAGTGCCCATGTGTATATCTGTTCAAAGATTGTTGTCCAGTTGAGTGATCCCTGAAAGGAAGTGTTTGAATTTGACCATATTTTAGCTAATGACTGTTGTTTTTATTAGTAAATGCTGCTTCAGAAAAAATGCAAGGTAAGGGTCATCACACTCTTTTGGCTACACGAAGCTTAAACCCCATCCCTCAAAAAAAAATAATTGAAAGCTAATTAAGAATAATAGCAATGAACTGTACAAGTCATCCTTTGAACTATGCAGAATGTAAAAGTGTTAATTATTTGAAAATGTTTCAAAAATCTTTTGAAGGCTTAGTATGAAATGGCGCTTATGCAGAAAGATTCTCTCAGGCAGACTTGGTTGCCTAATTGACTAGTAAAAATTGTCAGTGTTCAGTAATAGCAAAAGTATAATACATATGATAATTTTACCATACTACTATAACAGTAATGACACAATAATATGCATGGGTAAAAGTATTTACTCAATTATAAATTTTACACCCACATATACTGTGTAATGGATGGATAACCATGGTATAAAACTCTAATTATCAGTTCATTTTTTTATATCTTCCTCTCTGGGCTTGTATAATCTAGCTTTCCCAAAAGCCCTCCTTAATTTGATTGGTGAAGCAATTACCTCTCTACCTGGACTTCTGTGTAGTAGAACTGTTTGTGCATAATGGCTGCTACTCACCAACCAGCTTTGTGCTGTATTTCAGTGGTACTGTAGATAAACTGAGTCCCCTCCTATATATAAAGTGCTCTGGAATCCTTTAGGATAAAAAAAAACATTATATAAATGTAAGGAATTATTGTTGATTATTTGCATATAAATTGCAACAATTCTAGGAGATGTCCTGTGCACAAAGAAGTGGTTTTTGATTACTACCAAAAACATGATACAAAGCTTTCAGATGAAGTTATAAAAGACTACAAAAACATATGTTATTTTTTAGAGTGTTTCATGCTCAGTTATTGTCAATCTCAAGCAATTGTGGCTTGCTGTCATTTTTATCCATGTAGATGTGTTCAACAGAGCTCCAAATTTGATCTCTTCATTTTTGTGTTATTTGAGATCAGATTTGTTTTTATTGTAAAAAAAAAGAAAAAAAAGTGTGTAGTTAAAGAAATAAGGCATTCAGTGACCATCATGTTATCTTCGGCCTGAAAGAGACTAATTAATTAGTATGAAGCACATTGTTCTGAAACAAAATCACTTCCTATCTGTTAAAATAAGAGTAATTCTGAATCATTATGTCATTGATGCACAAATAATTTTAATTATTAAATTTACCTGGTGATTAGTGGGGTTTTTTTCCAGTACTGAAATTATTTGTAATTTTAATGTGATAAGCATATTTGAAGCACTTGTAAAACAGTGTTTGTTTGTTTGCTGTTGTTTGGTTTTTGTTTGGTCATATCACATTATTTAGAATAAATGTTTTTTATAAAGGTCAACAGCAGGATATGTGTGCTGTTATAATATAAATACTTTAGGCTACATAACATTTAACTGGAGAAAATATGCAAATGCAGTCTTATTATTTCACTGTTGTAAAATTACTGGATGGTTCCAAATGTGTATATGTCACACAGTTGGGTGTGATAATAATGCTTTTGGTCTGTGCTTTCAAAAGGTACACATTTTATACAACATTTGAGACTGGCCAGCAGTGACACTTTCTTTAAAAACTTATCATTAAATCTCCATTGTTTTTTGTAGGATTACAGCAAACATGTGTGCCCTAAATTCATACAGGTTTGATCAAGTGCCCTACAATTATATCTGTGTTCTTCTAGCACAAATAATAAATGACTCCTGGCACAACAGGAATTGAAAATCCACCAACATTTGTGTCAAATAGTGGAGGACAGGATATTGTTATGAGTATGTCTTTATTGTGCTGTTAATCACCTATTCAATTGTGACAATAATAGCTAACAAATGGAAAAGAAATGTTAATATATTTTTGCAGTTCTCTCTGTAAATGTTGAAATCTGTTGAGGTAAATACAGTAGAAATGTACAGCACTAAAGCATGGCTATTAAATAATTAATTCTATGGGCTAATGCATTTGTCTTCATTTGAAAGTATATATTTTAAAATTCATAATCACTAATAAGTTATTCTTCAATTTGTTTTGAATTGTTTTTATTTTTATTTAGTCTTGAATTGATTCAAGGGAATACCAATTCCCAGAAATGTCCTTAATGGACCATAGACATTCACATCTTTTTCTTTTTTTACATGAATTTATATAACTGCATTTCACTGAAAATACAATGTATATGCTAAGGGATGGGTAACAGCTGTAGCCTTTCTGGCCTATTAATACATTAGTTGTCTTTAGCTTAGAAACATCCAGGTCTGTTTTTTATGTATCAACATACAAACATTTTTTTTTATTTAGTAGAATAATTAAAAGAGTACATTGAGTCATAATCAAGCTAAATCCTTCTGTTGGGAAGGAAAGGTGAATAAAAATACAATTTGTAATATTCTTAACAGTATTCAAATCACATTTTGCACAAAAAACATTTTGTTCGAGTTGCCTTGGAAACAACACAGACTGAATAATTACAGTTTGTTCACTGCAGATTTGTCAAATTCATCATATTGACTGAAAAATGTAAGTGCAGTATTGTAACCCTTGTATGCAGATGACATTCTCATATCTGATTTGATCTGCTGGTCATGTCCCATTTTCCATCTGTGGTTTATGTTTTGGTTATTAACTAGTGAATCACAACTAAGAATGGAGTCTTTTTTCACTCAGTGGCAGATTAAAGACCTTGTTCCTTGGTTTTGTGTAATAAAGTGAAGACTGCCAGGTTATTATTCTTCTAAATCACTACACATGTTGCATATCAATAGTAATGCATGCCCACCTAATTAGGAATTGCCAGATGTGTGCTTTTAAGTCTGGCCTCAGAGTTACACAACAGGCACTCCTCATAGTTTTTACATATTTAATACATCAAGTTTTAATTGTTTTAATTTCTATGAGCACACGCTCATAGCACTACACTGTGACTGGGTACCTGATTTGTAAATGGCAGGGGTAACTATGATAATGAGAGCCAAGAGAGCCCTTACTGCTTAACCCCTTTCTTACTCAATGTGACACCCAGTCAATTGTGCTTCACCACTTAAGGCATCCTGGTCATAGTCAGCTCATACCATGACCTACAGTAGTATCAAAGGTATAAAGCCATTACAGGCATTCTTAAGTTAATTAATTTAATTTTTTTAATGGATCTTGTTCTACCAAAATATTATGAGAATGGATCTTTAATCCCATTTTCACGGTGTTTGAATAAACACACCAAATTTACAGGCATTTATACATGTAGGTGACTCATGATTCTGGCAGGAATCCATTCTTGGGAGATAATTATGAATGTAGATTCAAAGCATACCTTCCCTTTGATTTCAATGGGTTACTCTTCTTTGCAAAAACAAAGAGCATTTTTAGTATGGTGTCACAGCTTTTAGGGAGAAGACTAACATTTGTGAAGTTGATTAACTCTATATAGTGAAGAGAGACACTATTTTACAATGCAATTCTTTGATTTATCTGTTTCCTTCTCTTTTTGTACATTTCACCTGAATTCCTGAATTCCTCCACCTTATCAGTTAAGAGTTAAATTTGTATAAATAATGTGCTTTCACTGCTACTGACTCACATTTGACAGGTATGACCTGAATAGGGCTTTTGTCACATATTAACCAACAATAGCTTTCATGGTCACAGATGGCTCTGAAGCTAATTTATTTTACTTGATGGAGTAAATATTGATAAGATGTGATCTTCACCCCCATACAAACCGTAATTAAAGATTAAGCCCAGATATGAAATCAGAGGTGGGTCTGCATACACATTATGTTTTAAGCAGCAGCAGAACAGTGTTCTTGACATGTGCTAATTATGGAGAGTCAAATTCACAAGTAAAACTGATAGAATCTATAGTGAAACACCCTTTACATAAACAAGATTACTATTTAATTGCATACCAGGGAGCATGAAGTGGTCTGGGACTTGCATACTAAATTGTGTACTAATTAGCATCTTTGATTTCAAAATCTATAGATTGTTAGGTTCATAAGAGAAAAAAAAATACAGTAACTGTCTTTCCTGTAACTTTTGTGGCTGCCAGAATGCTTGCAAAAACCTGAAGGAATTTTATCACATTGAGGCTTACAATAGAATGTGTAATTTTAATGATTATTCAGAAAGGTTATATTTTTTCTTATCACAGCAGAAAACCTTGACACTGTGTTCTTCCCCAGTTACAAAGACATTTGCTATAAACAGATGTCCCAGAACAGTTAATTGTATCCTTGAGTATTCTCTGAATTCATAGTACTCATTGATACCCCTCCAGGGTAATCACCTGTAAATAGAAAGGTGAAGGAAAAATGTTATATACAATCTAATGGGCAATCCAGTGCTTATAACTATGGAACTTTTACTGATATTCTCTACCAACTCCATGACTGTTAAGTCACAAGGTGAACATTTTACCCTGTTCTTTTACTCCATAGAATTGTAAGCAAAAAATAATCATGGTATAGCTCAGAAAACAGAAGCCTAGTTGTTGTGGCAACTATCAATGTGCATTTGTAAGCCATCTTAAGGTGTAATAAATCACTCTGAACACTGATGCTTTCAGCAGTATATCAATGGATCTAGCATTGATAGAATCAGAACTACTAAAGTAGGTTGATGAGCAACAATTTATTCAGACAGAGATTTGAATATTCTGCCTATAGTTTGTCAAGTACAACAGGATTCATTTTCTTTGAAATACTGTATCAAAGTGTGTTTATTTCTCTGCTCATTTTGCTGTTCCCTTCCATATTTAGATGTTAATTTTAGTTAATAGCAGCTGAAAATAACTGGAATTGTCTTTCTGATATTCAATGTTGTTTTTCAATTAGTGATATGAGGTGCAAATTTGAATCTGTGGACGTATCCTGATTATTTTCTGGTGTTTCAGTGCTCATGACATTTTAGCCTTCACCTTAAGTTTGATGGCGGTTTAACATAAACTGTAAAAAAACAAAACCTTACCTGTATGTTAGAAGCTAATCTTAATTCAGCACCATGGTCAGAGCAACCTAATCTGTTTCTTACAACACAAACACAAAAGGCAGATACTGTATCTGAAACTGTGGGTACCTTTCACACCACAACAGCTTTTAGGTAATTAGGCTTCCAACGGAAAATTATTTTGTAATCATTATTTTATAATAAAGTTGCTGTAAGCAGTCTTGTTATTGTTGTTATGTCTTCTGCCATTAACAGACATTAATTTATAAACTATATGTTAAGACTTTTTTAAGAGTTAAAATGTTAAGATCTATATTCTAATAATTTTATAAGAAAATGTAAATAGAAGTATTGTGATATATATATTGCATATTTGCAGTATACACTTACCACATTTAACACTGATGTTTTGCTACTGTTTCATGTTCCTAGTATTGGTTTATGTTCTCAAATTACAAATTGCTGGAAATCTGTTTGTTTTAGTAGACATTTTTTTAAATAAAATGCCTCTTAATAATCTCCCTCCACTAGTTGCATTTACTGTAGGTGGGACAAAGATAATACCTGAAAAGTCAAGTTTAGTACAGAAACAGGATGGGATACTACTTGCTAAACTCTCAAGAATTTGATTTATGATCCTGTAGTATCGATTTTTCATGCCAGCCACAGCCCCATTCTTGTAATGATCACCCCTGCTGTTGGCCACAGCAGTATTAATGGCCGTTGCACAAAATTCCTTTCCTTTTTGGAAGCTGTTGTTAGAAAGGCACACTGAAGATTTTTCCGAGTCTCAGAAGGCCAGTATTTTAAAAGAGTTTGCTGCAGATCAGCTGTCCCCCAAACAGTCAGAACAATAGGAATTTCCTTTCGTCTCCTCTTTTTAAATTATTCTCCTCCTTCTTTAGAGTGAAACCACTTATCTCATTATTGAGGGCCCTTTCCCACACCCTGCTGTGCTGCACCGTGATCTCTCATTCAGTTATCAGTAATCCAACAAAGCTGGGATTCAGGTCTCTAAGCTTGTGAGACATCTCCTGTGGGCAGGGCCACCATGCTGCTAATTTGTACAGGCGCTTACTGACCTGACCACCTACAGTAGGTTATTCCATGATCTTAGATTCCCTAAGAGCCATTGGCCATCAGTTTTATCTTAAACAACTGAATAACAATTCATATTCTAGGATATTGTAGTGTTTATTTTTGATTGGGTTGCATTTATTTAAACTTCATTTTAACCAACTAGTTTTTTTAATTAAAAATTTAGAATCTCTTAATTATGAAATAAAGTGAGTTGCTCTTAATTTCACTCATGCTTGAACTGCCAAGTGTTTTGCCTTCATTTTAATTGGAAAATACTTAAAAGCTGATATTGTGTTTTCATAATGCAGTACTTTCATATTTGTGCTTCAGTTATTTTTTTCATAAATCTTGTATTAGATATTAGACATAAAATAGCTGTGCTCATGTACATGTACTGTATGAAAATGAAATCCAGCATTTAAAACTATAAAGATTTTAGAATGTACCAAAGACCCAGGTGAATATGTTTCATTTATAATACATAAGGTGTATCGCTGACAGATGATCATGATCGTCAAAGGATCAATGTGCAGGGTGATTTTTAAAACCTTTTGCCAAGCAAAAATGTTATTTCAAAATCTGGCAGGAGACAATATGAAGTGTAGAACATACAGATGAAATGAGGATATTTTCTGTACTTATTTTTTTTCTAAAGTTTATCTAGAGATGGCTTCAGAGAAAGAAGGTATTGCAGAAAAGTGAAAATAATTTTTATTCTACAGTGTTTCAGATTTACGGCAACTTTAATCGCAATTGTCAATTCTTTAAAAAAAGTACAAGTTCTGATGTTGCTCAATATGCATGTATTCAGGATATACTTAGATATGTACTGTGGTATGAGGGTAGAAAAGGCATATATAAATGGGTGGTACTGTAGTGTGGATTGCTGCTGCTTTAAAGGTCTAGGGTTCTGAGTTTGATTCTGGACTGGGTGGAGTTTGTATAGATTCCAGATTTCTCCCCAAAACAGACAGATAGGATGATAGGCTGCGCTAAATTGCCCATTCCATGAAGAAGTTCAAGTGAAGAAGAAAAAATACAGGTGGCTTATTTAGTTACAGTATATGCACAGGTAAATGTAGTATCTGTTTAGTTGTATTTTTGTCCACTATTCCTAGGGGCAAAGTGGAAAAATCCTATAAATTGTAGTGCTCTTTGGCAAAATGATTCTATAGGCAAAAAATTAAAGATGATATATACTTAGAGTTTTAATTATCACTGGTGTGAAAATGTTTTACTAATAAAATAGCAATGACTATATTATTAAATATATGGTAAAAATACACATAAAATGTATAATCTTTTATTTAATCATCTTAAGCTAAAGATTCTTACAGTGCCTTTATTGCATTTGATTACCATACACTGATCCATACTGAGAAACACAAAGCAAAATTCTGAAAAATGAAGGTAAATAGCAGTGTCACACATAAAAAGTCAAGAATTTGTAGCATTTTGATCCAACTGTACTCATCTGAAAATGTGAAAAAGCAATGCAGAAGCTCTAGATTCTACCATTAACACACAAAAGCAGTAAAGATTCTGGCAGAGAATGCATTAACTGTCACCAGCTGTCAGTGAACTGATGAAATATGACAGCAAAGAGGAGATGGAGAGCGAATGTGAAAACGTCTCATTCTTGAAAGACATTTAAACTATCAGAAGATCATTTTTTTCTAGTATCAGAAATTCTGCTTTTGAGCTCTGAGCTAATCTCTACTACTGGAATTTCTAAAAAAAAAACACTAAAATGCATTCTGTATTTAGACTTTTTGCATTATGGAAGTTGAAGATGCCTGTTTATAGTGCAGGAAAAGGTTTGTGAACCCACTAGGTTTTGTCCTTATTCTCATATTTGTATACATAAAAAGTAATAATATCTTCATGAAACTATAAATAAAAGATGAAGACTCATAACAACTCATAAAATATGGTATACGATATAAGATATGTTTTTAATATTTATTTAACCAAATGATCCAACAGTTAATATCCTTGTGTGAATTTCTATGTAAACACTTAAATTCTTTAACTTCTCTTTTAGCAGCAATGACTTCAACTAGACATTTCTTGTAACTGATTATCAGTCACCTTCATTTATTTTAGAAATTAAAAGCCTTCCTTACAGAACTGTTTCAAGCCAAAGCTTTTTAGTGGGGTTTAAGCTTGGACTTTGACTTTACCTTGCAACAGAAGAACCCTACCTCTCAAGTATGGTTCTGTTAATATCGTGGTTTGCAGCTGCTGTGCTACTTTGGGACCCAGACACCTTGCCATCATTGATGAGCATGAACAGCTCACCTGCAGTGAACTCATCATGCAGGGAAGCACATAAAAATGTTACTAGCTTGAAATAGTACTTTAAGGATGATTGGGCCAAATGTCCTAAAAGACTACTGTACAGTATGTGAGAGACTTATAAACAGTTACAGGAAATGGTGGGTAGCTGTGTCAGCATGCGTAGGCTGCAAAGGAACGAGTAATAGGTTTATTCCATGTTGAAAAAAAGAAGAAAGAAAGCACAACGTTTCAGCGATTCCGACCGTGGAGCCTTCTTCAGGTGTCACACCTGAAGAAGGCTCTTTCTTCTTTTTTCAGTTACAGGAAATGTCCATTTGAAGTCATTGTTGCTGAAGGAGTTGCCATAAGTTACAGAATGTACTTATTCACTGAAGAATTTTTCATCACTTCCAATAACCGCGTATCTCATTCAGGGTCATTGTGATCTCGAGAAGCATGGAGCACAAGACAAGGTACACTCTGGACAAGACACACAGCCACAAGACACAAACATCACAGTGTTTGGACTGTGGGAGAAAATCGGACCAACCTGAGAAAATCCATGCAAATACAGGAAGCACAAGTAAACTCAGATAGCATCCTAGTTGTTGAACCCAGGGCCTAATGTTGCAAGGCACAATACTAACCAAAGTGCCACCATGCTTCCAACATGGATATTCATTTAACAAAATGTCAAACATTCATCCAAATGTATCTTAACTTTGTGTTATACTGTACATTTAATGAGATTATCTTCATCTTTTCTTGTTTTTTGAAGACCTAATTACATATAATAGAATACAGACCTAGAGAGTTCATACATAGACTCTCATCTGTGAAGCTTTTAATATGTACAATAATATAATATCATGATATGTTTTCCTCATATTCTATTATTTTAGCTTTTGAAAGACATTGAGAAGTCATATGTGAATATAAAATTGTGTAGAATCACTATACCTGTGTATTTCATTTTTTTGCTGTCCATCTCAGGTGATAGACACTCATTTTATTGATTGCTGCTCCAGCAGGTAATGTAAGCTGTAATGAATAATACCTCATAAAAATATGGATTTGTACCGTGTAATTTACTGCAGTAGCAATATGCAGCACTTGTTTTAAAAAAACGTTCAGTGTTTTGTTTGTGTTATTTTTCTGTTTAATATTAGAGAGGTTAGTTGTGGTTTAGCCTTATAAGTATACTTTTGCTACAGTAGATGGGAAAATCTACATTTTAATATAATATATCAGCAAAATGTGTTTTTACACACTTCTTACACACAGAATATGGGAACTTCCTAAAGCACAATTAACTACATTATGTATTGTGATATTCTTAGATTTATTTTCTAGTATTTCACTATTCTAATAGTGTTTTTATATAGTTTATCTTTCATTATTTCTGGTAAAAATAAAACCACCAGCAATCAAGCATACATTTGTCTAGGAAGGCTGTGTTGTATTGTTTTATGTGTGTTCTCAAGATTTTGTTCCTTCCCATCTTATTCAACATATGGTAATTTATTTTGCTTTTCATGCTAAGCCTGTCTTTTGCAAAACCCTATGTTTCATGTAATGTCCAATTAAATTCCCAGTATTTGGAGAACCAAAGTGACAAATGGCTCTGTATTTCTGCAAGACAAGGGAAAAGACATGCCTTATCCTTATGGAATTAGCTTGTCCAGATGGAAGAGTGGGTGGCAGAATAAAGAAAGCACTCTTCCTATTTTTCCTCATCTCCTTGGTTAAACAAAAACAACCTCCGCTACTAGGTAGAATCTCTCAAGGGACAACACAAGATTGATATCTTTGAAAAAGGACTTTCTGCTCTTGGTGTCTGCACAGATCTCTTATTCACCACCTCAGCTTTGCTGCACGTTGGTGGAAGCTAATTATAGCAGTTCTAGGTGGTATAGATACATTTTTCTAATGTGTTAGACTATGTCAGACTATGGCTCAATACAAGAAAAGTTATTTAAAAAAATATTTTTTAACCGTTTATGATTATGCATCATGAATCATGAAGGATCAAACCAATGAGGCAGCTATTTTGGTATTGGTCAGTATAAAAGTGTTTTTATACTCAATTTGGGAATGTTTGTACCACTGACAGTATTCCTTAAAAAATGAAAGAATTTCAGTTATTGTTTCTTAGAAATTATTTTTATTGTTGAAATTAGATAAAAGATGGAGATGGACATATGGTTGGTTTAGAGCAGTTTTTGAAATCAGTGCTGGTTTCATCTATCGTGAGAGGTTTTGTTTAAAGAATAAAGGACATAGGCACTTTTGTATTACTGATCTGTTTCCAATATTTCTAAGACAACTCTTAGCTTAAACGTAACAGAAAAGAGTAATATTTTATAAATCATATCACTGCCACTTTGGTTGACATACTGTAAGTGTTTTGCCTGGTAATCTGAAAGCTTGAGACCCTGATCCATATCAAGATGAAGAAGCCATTAACATGCAGGTTTCGTGTTTTGCTTTTCTTCCCAAGAACTTGAATTCTGTGAGACGCCCCAAATGATATGCCCCAGCTACCAGTCTGAGCTGCATGCTGCCCCTCAGCATGGATACCCACTGGGCATGGGCTCCGACGTTGACACAGAAACTGAAGGTGGCCCCTCTCCCGATCATGCCCTGCGACTCTGGATGAGGGAAATCAAATCTGAGCACAGCTCCTGCCTTTCCAGCCGGGCCAATTCTGTCCTTTCCCTTACTGACACGGAGCAAGAGCGGAAGTCCGACGGGGAAAATGGTAAGAATTTTGTGAGATAAGGAAGTTATTCTATTTTTCTAATTATTTCTTTCATTAAAATCAAAATCAATTTTTCTTTACACTGATTGAGTTTTCAAGTGTTTGTTAGGAATTTTTAATAGAAATTGTAATATTTTATCACTTTACAACAGTTAACTGTTTACACTTCAGTTTGTAATAGACCATAGGCTTACTAGTGCTTGTGGATTTTTGTTTTATTGAATTTGCCTGTGTGCAAGGTTGCGAGTGATCTTTTTTGTGTGTGATTTGGGAGAAAACGTTAGTGAAATCTGTCCAAAATCCAGCATCGTGGGATTTTTTTGCTGTAAAAAATAAGAAATGCGTATATTTTATTATCAACTTGTCTAATACACTGCTAATGAATCTGTGATGTTTTAGTAATGAGCAGATAGGCATGGTAATTTCAGTGTTCAGTGATTGCACATCCTGCAAGCCTGTATGCACAAAGGAGGAACTCTCATAGGATTATTGTATGAGATGCACTCTTGAATAGAGAGTTCAGGAATCATCCTTTTAAGATGTAAAAAAAAACAGTGCAGGTTTGAAAAGAAAGCAGGTATTAAATATAAACATAAGAGAGTGCTTTCATTTGAACTTTGGAAGCACAAATGATGTGCATGCCAGATTCTTCAATATAATACCTACTTTCACTCACGTATCCAGAATGGATACATACTATACATTTGATGTGGTATGAAATTTGTTTGTGCCTGGTGTATTCCACGGTCTGCTCTAATGAGCAGCTGCACTGTATATCCTGTTCACCTCTCTTGAAGTAAATCCTGTCTCAATGCAGAAAATTAAAATAATTGGCAGTTGTTGATGGAAGCCACCTTTGTGCTCTAGTACCGCACACATACACAAATACTTAGGAGCGTACGCAAATTATTTACCTTTTTACTCAAAAAAAGGTAAGCTCTGTTTGCTTTTCCGTGGTGAGAGCAGGTTCAAAAGGTTTAAGCAGTGAAAAATCTGACAGGAAAATCTTGTTTTCTCCCACTGTTTGAAGTTTGTAATAAATAATCCATGCAAAAAAAAAAGATTCCTTTTAGAAGAGCATTCATCTTTGTCTGTGGGAGTCAGCTCCCTGTGAAAGATTGTTCATTTTTTGTCAACATCTTTAAGTGCAGTCTTCCATGTACCAAGCCGGGTGTTCCAGTATAGATTATGCTTATGTTTTTTTTTTCCTACATCCATTTCTTTCACTCTTTGTCTTTGCTTCAATTGCACTCGGACAGGCACGCACACATGCGTGCATATCTAAAATGAATGGGGATGCATTATTGATGCAGTATTCTTTTTCATCAGCACAACAAAGTCTTGAAACCTTTGTACACTTACCTATCATGAAAGTGATCACTCTCACTGAAATGTCAGAAAAAATCAAAAGCAAACATCCCAGTGAAAATGGAATTATGCATTTTAAGTCAGCCTCTTTCTTGTTTTCTTTTGTCTTCAAAGGACTTTTGCAAACTCCTTAATGGCAAAGGCTTCAAAAGTACTCGGCCTGCTTTTGTTCTGGTTCTGATGGAGGTGGACAACTCAATTTAACAAATATGTTTTCTTAAAAAAAAGAAAATTAAATTGTTTGGTAGTATAAGTTAGGGAAAATGTGTTGTACACAGTAGGCTGTTATACTAGCAATACTATTAAAAACAATTTGGTGCTTAGTACCTGCTGACATGGAGGTTATCTGCAATTCACTGCAAAATAAAGAAGAAAACCTTCAGCTACAGTAGAGATTACTAGAGTAGAGTTTATCAATAAAAGCCTATGCGTAAAGCCTTGCTTGTCATTTTGAATTTGAAGCCTGATCTGATAACTTACATCATGTAACTTACTAAAAGAGAGGGAACTTTATTTTCAGTAACACACATAACAGAAAATCTTTTTTGTTAAATATTGAAACTAACAAAAGTTATGGAAATGTCATCAAAAAAGATGGACTTCAACAATCAACCTCATAAACCTGTTTCTCTGGATTTTGTCTTTACATTATTATTTGCACAAACGAAGCATTGTGTGTAATATTTGCAGTACATAGATTTTTCTTTTTTAAGTTAACCTGTGATAAGTAAACAGCTTATCTTGAACTTTTTTTAATCCTGTTAGGACCTTCAATGCTATTCATTTTCATTCACCTGGTCATGTGTGCTTCTGAAGTACAAGAGCATTTTGAGATTCACATACTGTAATATTGCACAGGAATATTGTAAAAAAATGGATGTGGAATTCTTCTAAACACGTTCTGAATCTAACTAGAAAAATTCAACGAACTAATGCTTTAAAACAAAACCAAACTGGAGCAGTGTATTTTTTTTTTTATTTTAGTATTTTTTGTAACTGTGATACAAGAATCATTATTACCGTACACATTTTATTGTTAAAAACATTCTCAATAGTTATAACTATTGTGAAAATGTGTATTGTATATATATATCAATTATATCTTATAAACATTGAGTTTCCTTAATATAATATAATTTCATGAGTCAAATGTTTTTCATTTGCTTTCCATTCATTAAAAAGCTCTGCATGTATCAAATTAGTTGCCTTCAAATGGCACCATACTGTGTGAGAAAATTAAACCTAATTTTTTTTTTCTTCTAGGTTGTTAGTATCGTATCTTTTGATATGCTAGAATTGCTTCCACTTTGGGGAAATCATTCTGATAGATATAGAACACTATGACTCTTAATTATTGTCTTCCCTTTACTGGGAATTTACTGGGAATTTACTGTTTTGTCTGCTATTTTGATAGAAGCTAACACAGGATTTTATCAATATCAACCATCCTATCATAACATGGAACACTCACATGAGACCCATTTACACAGTCCTGATGCAGTATGTGGCATGTGTCTGTGAAGTATATGATAAATACACTCCAGTGTTCTCTGTTTAACTTATGATTCACACTTTCAGGTAAGTGCTAGCATGCAATAAAACCCTTTATACTTTCTAACCTAGCTAAACAGCATACACACTAACTGTGGTAAGGTCACCTGGGATTGTCTGTTAACACAATCCTTAATAGATAAATAAGTATTAATTTGAAAAATCAAAAAGACATACAGTAATATCTGCACCACAAAACTATGATTGAGTAATGTGCATCAATTTAAACAAAACATGACAATGTGTATACAGTGATGAAACCTATAGATTTCTTAGGCTTACTTATGCTGCAGGTTATCTACAACTGGGAAAAAAATATTTAGGACTTCAGAGAATGCATGAATTTATAGGCCTACTATATTGTATTTCTCACAATTTTATGTATTGTATCAAAATGTCATAATTATACCTCGGATTTGACCACTTATCAGTTGAGAATAAAGCCTGGGTCTGTCCCTGAAACATTTACTCTTATTCAGAAAGTAATTATAGAAAATAAACATAATTGAAGGTTTCAGTAATTGAATCCTACAGTTAATTGATTCCCAGCACTTAAACTAAGCCCTGGTTTAACAAATATTTTGACAGCTGTTTGAACAACCCAGGTGTAAAGTATATACATTTAATCATATTCTCTTGCAAGTAATGTTATTTGAACTTTATTATTACTGTTTTTAACATTTCACAGAAATGGAGCACCTCATGTATAGAAGTGGTGTTAAGAAGCATTTTGATTAGCCTCATTAAAAACTCTCAATACCTCACTCTCAGATGTCAAAACATATTTTGTTGTGTTGGTAGATACAGTATTATGTTTTGCACTCTTATATAATTAATATTATTAGTACTGTAACTGCACCAGACTTTTCACAATGAGAGCTTGGCAAATGCAAGCATCATCCAACATAACACTCCTCCTCTCTTAGGAAGTTAACATCATATTGATTTAATTGGCCAAAATGAAAACAAATGGTTGGGTCAGTCCCAAAAGAAAAGTACTTCAGTTGAATGCAATCTTACCATTAATCTTTGAAATCACATCAATTGATAGCCACTTACAACTTGAAAGTGTTTATAGGCTAACTAGATTATCCACTAGAGAGTAGTATAGTCTCATCTTAAAGCTTAATGCTACCTATAATCAGCTTTGCATATACTCTATAGAACACATTATCCAAAATTTAATTTAAACCTTAGACTCTTTCCATATCTACATTATCAGTAGGCACAAACTGGGTCATGACAAGGTGTCTAACATTTCCAGACTCTTTTGTAGAAAAGCCACTTCCGTGGACTCCCCACAGATTCCTAGCAGCAGAAAAATCAATTGAGAATGCTTTGATAAACACTGCTGACATTAAGAGGAAAATGATAATGACAAAAACTACATCCGTACTGCAAAGCACTCAATCTTGAAATATGTCACAAAATGGATTTTCTTAGAATGAAAACACATATTTTGAAACACAAGCTCCTTTTCATTTTGAATGGTTGCTACTACAAATATGATACCGCCCAGTCAGGGCTCTACTAAACTGAACTTGTGTATCAGCTACTGAAAGTGTCTGTGGGAAATGCAAAACGCATTGTGCAAAGTATGTTCCACCTCTATTAAAGATTCAACCCTGCAGTTTCCCACTGATCTGCCTTTTGTGATCTCACAGCTGCAGGTAGGAAAGTATTTTTGTACTTTCTCTCTTTCAGAGTTTTAGTGCACACATGCATTCCAGAGACTAAAGCATTTATTTGCTATATACTGGTGTTTGCCCCTTTGCAGATTCTGTTTTCTTTTATTCAGAGTGTTTTTTGTATTCTTTTTTTACCTTGATTTTGAGTCAGCTTTGGCAATGCTGGAATGTCTCACGATTTGAAAAAATCCTTCTTTCTGAGAAGCTGTGTAAGGTTGGCATCTTTCCTGCGAGAGCCTTTTCACAGCTCTCCTCTTTCTTTCCTATTTTTCTATCACTGTTGTGTCTTTCTGCCTTTGTTCTTCCCCATCTGTCCTCTCTGGTACAGCGTGTTTGTCTTGCCGCCTTCTCATTTCAATGGAACACCTCTTGAGAAGTAGTAGAGGCTTCATGGTAAATGAAAAGGTGACACCATGGCATATCTTCAAACCATGTACCCCATTGTTGTGTACTTGTATCTCAGCTTCCCTGTTCACACTAACACATTGTGTGCTGAGGCCTTGCCTCCATACACGCTTTGCCCCTGCTTTTACATAAACTAGCTGTATCAGCACAGATTCTAGGAGTGTGGTGTATTGTGGACTTATGCTTTGTGCCCATACCACACTTATAACTTGTCTGTCAACTCTCTGTACTCCCATACACCTCTGTCTTTTGTACATCAGCATACGTTATTCCCCTAGGAACTCATGTGCATATAAATCTATGGCTCTCCCATGACCTCCCTTTCTCATCTTCACATTACCCGTGTTTCTGTTGCTTTTATATTCTTTTAACCTACATTTAGAAGGACTTCTGGAGCTGGAGGCATGGTTTCTTCCTGTTTGATCCATCATTTGAACCTATACTTGAACCTCCTGGATTGTGCTTCTGACTCTGTGTGAACTAGCAGTACACATTCAGCCTCCATTGTCTTCTTCTCATGCCCATACTCTTGGTTCCAAGCCATGGGGATTGATGGCGCATACAGTAGCAGCTCAGCTTTGACAAGTCCCTCACTTGATCTAATGTTAGGTTAGCAATCACTACTTAGTGCAAAGACGTAGCCTCTGGCCTCCTTCACTAGTACATCCACTCTCATTTTAATTTAAACTGTATTTCTACTGAGGAACAGGACTGGCAGAACTGCCATTTAAGACCTTTTTGATAGACCAGATGCGGATCTCTGTTTCACAAGAACTGACCCAAAGTTTCCTTTGGTTTTCTCTTTTTGTTTTTTGTATAAGATGGTCCTTTGCTTGCTGATGTTTTGGCCCATGAATTGCCTAGCTCATCTCTGGTGTGCTTTTCCTCTGTTTGCACTCCTCCCTACCTTTCCAGAGAAGACCTAGCAGTGGTCATCCTTCTGCCGCTCACATGAAAGATGGAGTTCTCGATGCTTTGATAGGTGTTGCATGTCAACTGTCGTGCATCCCTATTATTAATTTATTTCCTTTCCTAAATACACAAACATCCAAATGTGGTGCTGTGGCAGCTATGGGATTTGTTGAACAGAATGTCAGTTGACCCTGTGCCTTTCAAAGGGTAATCAATAGTACCGAGCATAGGACAACATATACTTATTTTCCAGATGTTGTGTTTGGTGGAAGGTTAAACAAAGTACTTGCTCTATAGCAGCTGCTTTTTCCACATATATTAGGATTGTTCATTTTCTGTTAAACTGTGTAGAAGGTATTCTTGGCTGCTATGTTAGCATACCATGTCAAGGTTGAAGAGCTGTGCCACAAGACTCAATTCCTAGCACCCCAGTTCTTTGAGGGTGCGGGAAGGCTTTGTCCATCAAGGATGCCTGGCCTTCCTGCTTTTTACCTTCCTACTTTCTACGTGCAGCTCAATGTGATGCCCTGACCTAGGAAGCCTTTGAGCTTCTCCACACTGTGGATCTGCATCTCATGTGTGTGAAAAAAGCATTTTGATTCTTATGACCAATTATTTAGCAGAGCATGTTGGTGGGCTACATGTACTCACAGTGTACTTGTAGTCAGTTTGCTGTTGTTGGCTCCAAGGTTTTGCTATGCCCAGCCTTCCAAAGGTAATTTCTTCATTCCAACTTAATCTGTACTGTAGTTGATGACCTTCCACCCACCCTCTTATTTTTGATTTGAGGCCTTTTCAGCAGCTCAACACACTCTAGTGGGGGCATTGCATTTTCACATTGATCAAATAGGTTGATACTGATGGCT
Organism: Lepisosteus oculatus; assembly: GCF_040954835.1. NCBI lineage: Eukaryota > Metazoa > Chordata > Actinopteri > Semionotiformes > Lepisosteidae > Lepisosteus > Lepisosteus oculatus. Next base: position 41,984,929 of record NC_090703.1, on the reverse strand, counting down.
TATGATAGTTCTGACCTCCCACTACCTAGGAGAGTAGTAAAATATTCTACTGAGAGTGAGGCAACAGGAATGGTGATGCTTAAATGTGTGCTCTTTGAAATCAGATGCTGGAGGTGACTAGTTCTTTTCTATGTGTTAGACTTCTCTGTTGCAGCTACAGTGTGTCCCTCACAACACTCACAACATCTTGGGTACACAGTTACCATTTGTGGCGATTGCTTTTTCAAAATGAAATTAAATATCTGGTAATTGATGTAAGCCTTTTTTCCTTAAAGAAAACTTAGACAGCCAGTAAGGTCATTTCAGTAGCTCTAGGCAGGTTTGTAAGCAAAAGGGGCTGATCTGTGGGAAAAGGATTGTTTATATTCTCTCAGGATGTGTGGTGTGCTAAATAATCTGTACTATGTGATTTCCCAAAGATGCCTCTGGCAACTCTGACTTAAAAGCTCAACCTACCTGTGCACTCACTACCTTTCTCTTTCAGGGAACCAGAGTTATATACTGTACATACAATAACTGGACATCTTTTTAAAGGCAGCAGAGCAGTTCATCAGAAAACAATGGATTCCCTCCTTATACAAAATGTGTTCTTTCATTATCTACTTGCTGAAATGTGATAGATTTCATTTTTCAGTCATACTTGGACCTTTCACTACAAATAATCAGAAAATACACTTCTTTCATTATCTGAATGTACTGTATTGTAACAGTAAATTGAAAGAAATTGAGTTATCTATGAGTGATTATCTCTACGTGAAGACATTTCAGTCAGCAGTGTTATTGTTAGAGTTTTATTCTAATCACATATTGTGTGGAAAATTCTTCTGTTGAAAATGAAGAACCCTTTCACTGAGAAAAGGGAACTTGTGGACTTGTGCACACCTGCAAAATATACCAATAAAAATTAAACAAATATAGCACTTGATTTCCATACTTACCTAATAAATCACCACATGTGTATTCCATTTGATTCTGTCTGGAACGTCTGTTGTCACATAACTGACCTTTTGCCACCTCAGGTATATTGCATAAAAAGTGAGATTGCTTTGCAAAATCCATGCATATGATCTTGTTTAAAACAATATGATCTGTTTTTGACAGATCGCTTTTCAAATTTACTCTTTGGTAGATATTCAATAAAACATGAATCCACACTTAATTCTTCAATAAAATCCTCACAACAAAAGTAATACAGAAGTAATGATTGTTTAGACAGACTCTTGTAGTGGTAAAATAAACAGCAGAAGTGTTTTTGAATTACTGACACATTATGGAAACATTGGATTGTCCTACAGGATTTAAAAATGATACTGCACAGAGAAGACATGGGCTTTTATTCTTTACTTAGCTGACTAAAAAACAGTCTGCATTAAGTGGATAAATGTATGTACTGTATACAAACACAGATCATCAAAAGAACTATCAGTCTATGCATGTGTGGTTTTAGAAAACCATATGGTACATGGTTTGTAGGTACTGTTTTACTTTTGTGAGCATCATTTTGGTTTGATCATTCATAAGCAACTGATACACTTGAGTAACTTTGGCTGTTGCAAAAGCACTACTGTACATCACCTCATTAGTTAGAGTTGATTGGGCACAGGTGATCTAGCCTGTTGAATGTTAAGGTGTGTGAAAATAAAACAAATCAGAAAGTAACATACAGTATATACTGTATACATTTTTTCAAATGAACAGTACCTTCATGTCATTTCTATAGTCTTCTCAGATTAACTCAGTGGAGCCAAGTCCATTCTAGAAATGACTCAAGATGTTGTGTAGACCAACTTGACGGATTGCTGGAGCAGAACGATACATTTCTTGTTATGTTCAACAGACAGATATGGAGGTCCAAGTGTTATAATCTGGGCATACATTCCCAATTTCTATAGTGCTCCAGTTCTGCTACCTACAGTACGAATTCAAAGTGACTTCACAGTGCTATTTTGATCAAATCCTGAACTTCACGTGCTGCATTAATTCCATAATTCCATAATTCCATTTTTAAAATAAATTGAGATGATCTTTCAGAGATTTCTCCCTGATGACTCTGTTAGACAAAAAAAAAATCACATTTTCCTAACAATAACTTGAATTTATTACACTTAAACTTGTGAATTTATTGCACTTATAAATGATATGTTTTAATTTGACAAGCATTATACAGTATATACAGTACTGTGATGTTTTTTAGGGTTGCCTAACCAGCCAGGACCTTAGTGCCTTTGCAACATACAGTAGTAAAGGCAGCAAAACAACTCAGGCTAACTTTTTCCTAAACCTCCCTCTTTTGGAGAACTAAATATATGTACAAATGTTCTCAATTACAACTAACCCAAAGTAAGATGCCCTCTAGAGGATACTAATTTAGTAGACTAAGTCAGTGCATCTCTTGCTATAGACTGAGCAAGTCTGTACTGTACTGTATTAATACTGTACTGTTCTGAACAGTAAACTGGATCACAAGGGCCAATTCTAAATGCAGCAGCGGCTTCTTACTGAAATCATGGGGAAGGCTATTTCCTTTATCATACTAGAGAACGTTTTTCAATGGGTGGTCTTCACAGAGTGAAGACACAGAGTCTAAAGAAAAAACAGTGTGTAAAGAGAGTATAAAGAAGAAGCATCTAGCAGTTGGTAATTTGTTCATCTCTCATAATTCTTTTCATTTAGAATTGTCAGTTTCCAATGTCTTCTGATTCCTGATATAAAGCAATATGAAATTAGAATGATTACAGTTTAAAATGTTAGATTTCGGGACAGTAGATACAGTAGAATAGGACTAATTTTTTCACTAGGGTCTCGATGACCTTGAAAAATAAAGAAGAAATGCTGTTAAGGTTTAGAAAATTTTATTTTACAAGACGATATAACCTATATTATTATTAACATTGCATGATGTTTTTTCTTGAATGGACAGGCATGCTATTCAGAGTGTACCCTGCTTACCCTGTGCCTGTTGCTTGCCGAGCAACCCTGAATTTTCAGAAGTGGTTTGAAAATGGATGGAGGAATATTTATATCCTGAAGTTTAATTTACTTATATTTTACATTGTACTGTACTTACTGTAGGTATAATAAATTTGCATAGAAACATGACATTTTTATCATTGTGTGCTTGTTTTCAAGTAATGTACAGATAGAACACTAAAAATCTTTAAGGGTGAGTTGACTTAAGGTGGTATTTTCAGCATTCTATATCACCCACTTAAGTTTGCCAACACTTCCCTTGTTAGGAAACCTAGGCATGGGCTCATATAGTATGAACTTTAACACCATATTCGCCAGTAGATATATACAGTGAGGTTATGCAAGGGTATTGCATAACATTAAAATAATATATTGTCTTGGATAATGTTGACTACATTATCTATTTTATATATACTATATAAACATATATTACACAATCACGTAAGAAAACACATTTCCACTTAGATTTCCTTAATTCCTCTGGAACAATTTTGCAAACTTAATATTTAGGATACGGAAGACCTAAGAATCCTGATACATTTAAATGCCACAGAAGAAAAAAACACTTATATCACAAATATCTGATATTGTTTTAAACTACCAGTAGCAAAATGGATATTGTACTAGCACAATCAATATATTTCACATTTGATAAGATCTACAGAATGACCCGTAATCAAAATAAATTCAAGGTATAAATTGAAAGTCATATTGTATATAAGATAAGATAGGGCATTCATATTAAAGCTTTACTTTTAATGATGTATCAGTGTGAATATTTGTAACCAGTTTCTGCTTACCGAAAATGCAGAGCAATTTCAGCAATTCTTGTATTTCTTCTATGTTCTTGATTCACTTAGACTCTTAAATACAAACATGGTTAAGTCCACTTTCTAAGCACCCCTGTTCTTAACACTCTGTAAACAAAGGTGGTGGAGGGAAGAGACAGACAACTTCAAACTGCAAAAGCAAGGATTGGTTTTAGGTGTCCTTGGAATTTGCTGTAACACCGTAAACCTCAAAGGGTTTGCCTAAATGCATACTCTCCGTTTTCATTTGGAGAGAAGCATGGCAGTTCCAAATTGAATCACAAATAAAGAATAAAAAAGGTTCCTTACAAATCAATACCTTGTTGGTTGTAACTGCAAAATTGTGACAGATTATCCTTGGAGGTGTTGCATGGACTTAATCTAAATGTCGTTTTCTCAACAATATGAGAGCTCAAGAGTAATTTACTTTCCTGTTCATAAACCAAATGAAAAGCGCCTCTTGTTTACTAGCTCTGATGTGACTTCGCCTTTCTTCTCAGAAACAGCAGAATCTTTTCAGTGTCAGCATAGATTTCATGGTTCTAAGTGCAGAATTTTAATTTTCAGGATTGTTTTTAATGCTTTTCAGTCCTACGTACTGTAGATTTGTTACTTAAATTGCTGTGTGTCCTTCGTAATGAATACGTTAGAAATCAAAATCATTGTCCTTCTGAAATAATATAATAAGGAAATAACAAAGAAGGATTTGGCGCAAGGGTGATGGACACGTTCTGAAGATTATTTAGCCTTTATTGACAGCTAAAGTTTACTTTTGAAATATTTGTATGGAAATAAAACAGCTAACTGAAACTTTGATTTAGCCTGAGATAGATCCACATCCTTGAACCTATTTATTATCTCCAGAATACATATTAAGAAACATTATTATGGTATCCAGGTTATATGAGATCATAAACTTACAGTGTTACAAAGTCTCTAGTAATCTAAAACTGCTTAGCATATTGGCTTCAAAAAGTGGCTTTAGATAAAAAGTTCAGTTATTGTCTGTGAAAGAAATAAAATACATGCATGGTAATATAGTTGATTTAAAAAAATGTTTTATAATCTATTTTGCCATTATTGTATTAATGCGGATGTACAGTATACTATTGTTAATGCTACTCAAATCTCACTTCATTTTCAGGGTTTTGCAAATAATGATCAAATGATTAATACAAAATGTAACATTACAGAAATAGATTTAAAATACTTCCCACATTAACTCTTCAGTTGTATAATGAAGATTACACTTTAGCTTTCATGCTTTTGGAGTTCGGAGTGACACTCAAGTGGGTATGAATTTGAATGCTTTTTGTAATTACGTTCTCTGTGACGTGAATAGTTTTTTTCATCAGTAAGGAGTCATACTGAACTTAAATTTAGAATTGGTACAAATAGTTGTCTCTTTTTGCACAAATCCTGTTGCGCTTAACTGCTGCTTCAGTAAAAAAAATATGAAACTTTGAATCAGATACACCTCCTTTATCTGTATCCTGTATCTTTTATAACACAGAAAGAGAAGAAGCAAACATGCAGATAATAACAACATTGTTTATAATAAAACTATGCAGACTTTAAGAGATAACATAAAGCAAGCTTCCACCCACTTCTGCTGAAAAATAATTGCTTTCAGTGGTTTCTTCTAAATCAAATCTCTGATGTTGTATATATTGTATCCTTCATAACCTGCGTTAAAAAGAAAGTTTGAAAAAATGTCTTTCAGTGCTTTGTCGAGAGGCTCCTCACAGCTATATTCTACACATTGAACCCTACTGGAGCTATTTTTAGCCTAATTCATCACCTAATACTAGATTGTATATTTTCCAGCACAAGGGAGAAACACAAAGCTTAATTTTCCCTGTAGGCAAATTAAGCAGCTAATTAATTTACTGTGGAGTGGGAAGTTTGCCCACAGGGAAAATAAGGACAATGAAATCTCTTTGCTTCCTACAACTAACAGGCTAACTTTCAAAGGTTTTTATATGACCAGTTTACTTTAGGATTGCAAATGACACTATTTATTCATAACAAGCCACTAACATTCAAATACACAATTCTAAATGTTGTTGTGACTGGGTAAGGCAGCTGAGCAAGGTTAGTAATGTCTGCACTTCCCAGACTGACCTTAATGAGAAGGTCTGGAAAAATAGATATTGTTTTGCTGTATCTACCGAGGTGGCCTTAGCCTGGGAAGTATGTACAGTAAATATGGAGGAAGATGATCAAATGGTATTCCTATTGATTTCACTGTAAATTCACAATAAACTTTCAATAGTGACTGGGTCATCCAGAAGTAGACCACAACATAAATCCAGGAGTAGACATACAAAGAAGAGAAAAAAAGAGAAGAATATAGAAAGGGAGAACATATTTAATAACTCATCATCTTCTCTCAAATCATCATCATCATCTCAAAATGTCTGAGAGAGCTCCTGTTTTTAACCAGACTATATATAGTACTCTATATCGAACTATTGCTGCCTTATTTTAGGAAATTCTGATTTCCTATATTGTGAAACCCTCAGGCTACAAATGCCTCTTCTATTTTATTGATGTGTTGTTACAATATAACAATAGGAAGGGAGGCAATCAACTCCTGCCTGAACTCCTAGAAGTTTATTTTCTAGTTTTTGATTTCCTCTCCCCTGTGCCCACATTGTCTACTACTATTTCACCATTTTGTGGACCACTCTTTAATTCTGTAATGCTCCTTGTGACATTCTCCCCTATTTTAGCCACACCAGTTTGCCTGTAGCTCTCTCAGAAGATGGATTTGTGTACACAACAACTTTTCAGGCTTTGGAATGACTTGGTGGCTCAAGTCTTCATGATATCTGGCTCCTTGCCGAAGCTGGTTCATCACCCACGCCACCACATTTTCTTTCTTAATATAACTATTTTCCTTTTTGCAGTACAATAATAATAATAATAATAATAATAATAATAATAATAATAATAATAATATTTGCTTACACTTACTGTATATACAGTAGCGCTTTTCTGGACACTCCATTTAAAGCGCTTTACAAGTAATGGGGATCCCCTCCACAACCACCAATGTGCAGCACCACCTGAATGATGCGACAGCAGCCATAGTGCGCCAGAACGCCCATCACACATCAACTATAAGTGGGGAGGAGAGAGTAATGAAGCCAATTCATAGATGGGGATTATTAGGGGGCCATGATTGGTAAGGGCCAATGGGAAATTTGGCCAGGACGCCGGGGTTACACCCCTATGTCCTAATGTAATAATTTCCTAATGTAATCATCTATCTCCCTATACCTGTTTAAAATGTGGGATGAAATGCTAAGCTATAGTCATTACTATTGGCCTTAAGTCTATGTTTATTGTGCCTAGACCTCATGCAGAGTCAACCAGTGCAATAACCAATGTTTTCACAGCCCTGTTTGTTTTTGACTGTTGAACCAAGCCAAAGCTTTACAACACTTCACTGGTCTGTTTGCTTCAATGTATGGGGATATTGTGTGCTCTGTATTTCCTGAACAAAGACATGAATTGGATGTTTTCATGTCTATCATCACAGACCTCACTGTTTGCTTTAGTTGCTGAGCATTCTGCAAATTAAAACATTAGCTAATCTCTTGTTGTATACCCACCCATCTCCAAGAGGAGAACCTTTGTGTCTACTGTGATGTACAATTGATACCAATCTTTACTGCTGTCTGTTTGCCAGCTTTTGTTCATTCATCACTATAAATCTTTGAATTTTCCTTATTTTTATATAATGTAATGATAAAAAATGATGCAGAGGCAAGATCTAGTATAAGAATATGAATTGCACAATGAGGCCCAGGAGGTCTGGAGAAATATATTCTGGTTTTTAGCTAGACCTATTGTGTCCATTATCGATCATTTTTATCCTTAATGTTCAGAAGACTTGTAGTGGTGGTGTGAAAGTTCACAAAGTCCCACTGTACAATTCTAGGAAAACAAAAAGACACACACACAAGAAGATATTTGACATTATTTCTGCTAAGCCAAATTATTCTATATTTTGCTAATTTATTGAAAAGGAGAATTACGAATGGCTCTGAAAATGTAGGAGCTGGAATCTTTGCTCTGATATGGAATTTAATCTATTATTGACACCAGCCTGTTTTGGGATCCCAGCTCCATGCAGGTCTACATACTACATACACGGAAAATGGAGTCCACCCCAGACCCCTCACCTCACAGTTTCTACCGATGTTAATGTTTCTAAAGCAGATAGGAAAAATTTAATTACGCAGTGTACCATGTAAATTGTTAATCTAGTTTTTTTCCAACCTACAGCAGGCTCTTGTCTGTGTCTACTTGAACATTTAATGGAGCCCAAGATTTCAATAAAAGTAACTTATTAGACATATTTGAACTGCAAGAGGTTTTAAATTTACATATACATTTTCATAGGTAATGTAAAAACTGTGATTTTTAAATGCAGAACAATTAAAAAAGGTCTAGAGTCAATTACATTATTAGTTCAATTAAGTATTTAATTAAGCAGTCAAGAGTCCCTTTGGAATGAAAATCAACAGGCACCAGGGTCACAAGGACCAGAAACAGGAAGGCTTGTTCTAAGACATAAAAAAAACTTGCAAATAGCAACATTTTTAACAGAATTAAACAAGTATACAAGAATATTAGAACTTATCTACTGACAGTTTAGGGTCCACTAATTTCAGTATAGTAATTCAGTCAACTGGAGCCCAACCTTGTATACATTGAAAATATTTCATAAGCATATACAAATACTTTAGATATGAATGGAAATTTGTAACAAGAATCTTAGCGTTTTGATTCTGTGTTGTGAACTTCTACAATATATTGAGTCTGCATGATTTTCCTGGGTTCAGATAGCTGTTCTGGTGCTCCGGTTTCCTTTCTACCTACATTAACATGTTGACTGTGTTAACTGATGATTCTAAATAGTCCCTGTGTTTGTGTGATAGACTGACATCCCATCCAGGGTGTAGCTGTGCCCTGTGACCTATGTTTTCATAGGATCCAGCTTGTTGCAGCCATTATCAGGGAATAAATGGTTCACTAATAATACATGGATAGATACAGTATGCATATAATGTTAGGAATTTTAGACTGTATTCATATTGCAATTAAGTGAAAAAGATCAACACATAGAACATCTAAGAACACCTGTTTCTCTACACTTAAATATCTTATTTGCAGCAATTAAAATTATCCTATCCCAAAGAATAAGGAAATTAGAAATGTACTGTACCTGATACTTTCCATAATCTAATTTTAAATTGGTATAACAGATGGCAGATCTTAATTTAAAATGTATAACTAGAAGGTATTATTTGTTCAATTTGGTTGTTTTCCTTTTTTTTCTAAGAACTGGCAGGAAAGAAAATGAGTTAAAGATAACATGAGAGCTGCTGCAGTTCAATAAGATGATTCTATTAATTTTTAATATTTCAAGGGAGCACACTTGCCAGAGCTGATAGCATCTGATAAATCCACATCTTTGAATTCATTTCCTCAGTTTAATCTAAAGTGTAGACATATGACTGGACCAGTTTTCCTAATCTCTTAGCATTGAATGGGGAGGTGATAGTAAGTGATGACACAAGCAAAATGTGAGACAAAAACAGACATCAAGACACAAAGACTTCACTGGGTAATGCTAGTAATTTCAAGGGTAAAGTTGGATTCAGGTTAAAGCAAAAGATACAAAATCTTTAATTCTATGAAGCGGATCAAATGCTAATGTAAAAAGGCACTTGTTGACTTGCAATGACAATTCTTAAATAGGCAGAAATACTTGTGAGTTTTCATTTTAATTGTTCTTCATTTTCATTTTTGTGTCAAATGTGGTTTAATGTAAGATAAATGTAGCTAATGATATCCCCTTGCACCCATGCTTTAATCCCCCACCACATTCTTCCTTATACAGTACATACAAACATAGAGAGATACTCAACCTCACTGTCAAATCTGATTCCATGTTTTGTCACAAAATAACATCATGCATATGAAACAGTAAACTCAGCTTGAGTGGTAATAACATTATCCTAAACAACTTTTTGTTTTAGTAAGTACAATTGAGTTGCAAGCTGGTGGAAACCCTACTGATGTCGGTGAAATCATAAATGCCAATTCTATCAATATGTATTGTTCAAATAGCTTTTTAAAGCATTTAAATTGAGACATATTTTATACAGTACCATGCAAAAGTATTTAGACCATTACACAGTTTTCACATTTTGTTTTTTTAGGAATGTAAACAATTTAAATTTGTTCTGTACATGACATGCTCCACACATTCAAAGCAAATAATAAAAAAAATGAACATGAAAGAAACATAGAAAATCATGACTGCATAGTATTTAAAACATTTTCTGTGGCATGCCTAAATTAACTTAGTAATAGAAAATTACCTAAAGCCTTAAATGAGTCCACACAATTAGTCGAGTGGCCCCTGTCTGCAGTACAGTATGTGAATGTGGCCAGTCAAATTCTTGACTTGAATTCTGTTGAGAAGTTGTGGAAGGAGTCATACAGCAGAATGCTGTCCATAAATGATTCCCAAACAGCTTGAGAGAGCTTGAGCAAATCTGCTAAGAAGAAAGTGAAAAAATTGCACGAGCCAGTGTTCAAAATTGGTAGAGACTTGCAATTCCAGTTGCTTCTAAAAAAGTGTTTTCACCACATATTGAGTTCACAGGTATGAATGCTTATGCAATAAGTTACTTATGCTATTTCAGTTTTTCTCTTTAGGTTTTGCTAGGATTACTTATATTACCCTTGGAAGACTCCTGTTGGAGCATTCAGGTCTTTAATTAAATACTAAGTTTAAAAATGTGAATGCATCATACAACAATGCTGTTTTCATAGTAGGCTTACTGTTGACATTGGTGTTAACTTCTCGGCAAGGTGATTCTTGGTACATTTGAAGATAATATTCAGTGAACTGCTGCAAGATGATAAAAAAATATTTTTTACGTCCATCAAAAGAATAGAAATTAAATTAAATTACATCTGTTAGAGCTTCTCTCATAATGTTCCTAAACTGAATTTTAAAGTGTTTGTTTGCTGCACATTTGGATGGTTTTCGTTACATTTTTCCCCCTTCTCACTTCAATTAAGAGGAAATATGGCTGATTCCTTTCATACACCTTAAATTAGTTTAAAGAACAGTGCATAAGGATGAAAAATAACTCTGTCTTTCATAATAAACACCTCTGCTAGATTTGCATACAATCTAAATGGAAGATTAGAAATGGTGGTCTTTTGTGCATTAGGTTTTTTACATCCTTCTATGTTTCTTAATGTGACTAGCATACTGTAGCTTTCCCAGCTTGGATTTGATTGCTGTCACCAAGCACAGTACCTCCAAACAGCAGTAGTGAATTCCACCAGGTGAAAAGGCCAGCCTTCTGTTTGATTTAAGGGGCTGCATTATCCAAAATATGCTTATATACCAATCCCCATGAACACCATTGCACCCTTTTTACACTTTTTGTTTTGAAGATGCTTTTGTTTATATCTTTAAGTTTAGGAACAAGTAATAGGTTTATTCCATGCTAAAAAAAAGAAGAAAGAAAACAACGTTTTGGCCAAGGAGCCTTCTTCAGGTTTCTTCACACCTGGATGGTGGCACAGTAACATTACCCATACAAACTGTCATGGGAGAAGTTTAATAACCAAATAGTTAGGGCTTTGATAATAATGTTTCTTTATTAGCCCTATACAGTTTCTTGCAGTAGGAATTCATCTTTTCACATACCCCAGCTTTTCTCCATGGAGACACAGGCAAACAGATAGGGAGAGAAGCTTGGGGTCAGAGCAGAGGGTCTGCCATTGTATACCACCCCTGGAGCAGTTAGGGTTAAGGGCCTTGCTCAGGGGCCCAATGGAGTAGGATTCCTTTGCCAGCTGCAGGATTTGAACTGGCAACCTCCCAGTCACAGGTGCAGATCCTTAGCCACAGAGCCACCGCTCTGCCCATTTAATGTCTCCTGCAAAGGAATTGTAGCTCCAGTACAGTGTCCTTGGTCACATAACAGGGGTATTGGTTTGAAAATTCTAGTCCTGGGAAACGATTGTCTAAGTCACTAACACCACTAACCTGATTTTCTATAGAAGTTTCCAACCCTAGTACAGATCAGGTCTAACCTTGTTTAAGTTTTCAGATCTAAATAGAGAATGTTACAAGTTAGTAATGCTTTTGTCTAAGGATAGAAAAGAAATAGGTCAAATCATAGTTTAGTAGATTCCAATTAGTTTGTTTCCAAATTGTGCAACCCCTTAGTACTTGAGTTTGTTTTGTACCTTTACATTGAGAGAGCATAATTCCTTGCTTCAAAAATAGGCCCTATATTGAAAAAATGCTCAATTGTAAACATAGTTTCAAAGATGCAGTAAACAGCAAAATATGAGTAAATAACAACTGAATCCATTTTTGCTTTTATCAATATTTTTGTTTCCAGTACAAACTTTAAATGTGAAGCTTTGCAAAAAACTCCATGTTAAGTATTTACCAGTTTACAAGGTTTAGTGGTTAAACCTTGGTCTTTTTCCATACTGTTTTTCAAAACATGACCTTTATTTTTTACAAAGACCTTGGTTAAAAAAACATTAGCAAAATATCTACAATGAAAAATCAAAATTGATGGAAGACAAAATATCTTACAGTTTTACAACTATAAGTAATTTTCTTTCCTTTACCAGATTCCAACACACTATATTCAGTTTCAATCCTTTACATCTTCACTTGAAATCCTCTATTTCTCACTGCCATGCTACAATGAAAAAAAAAAACATTGCCTTCTAACCAGATATTGTCTTTGGCATTGACTTCTCAAACTTGTCCACTCTATCTTCTTTCAACCTGAAGTGAAGAAATGAAACCATTTGTTTTTCATTCCCCAAATCACCTGTGATCTTTCAGAAGGAAAATTTACATCAACATGAAACCAGTGTGGAATCAGACTTTGCTTTGTTCATTGTAGATTAGTTGCATGTGAACTGAAATGAGACAAGAATGTTGTCATTCTGTTGATTGAAGTAAATCTTAAAGGCATTTTAGATGAAATGTTTGAAATCTTTGTGCTCTGCTTTCTTTATCTCAGTTCTGTTGGTTGCTGTGCTACTTTTATGACTTCTTAAATAGTAGTAATGTAGCTGATGAACTAGACTCGATTGTTACATATCAAGAGACAAAATGGGTACATACAGTAGAAACACTGAGAAATAAGTCTGTTGGAAATAACATTAAAAACTCATGATTTCAGGAAAATTACTATAAAATATTCAAATATTCAATATTCAAACAGTCAGATATTCCCAAAACTATATCAAAGGGCAATTTGAAATAGTGGTATTATTATTCTTACAATTGAACATGTTTTTATATTACAGATCAACAAATGTTTGGGCTACAGTATATAGTGAGACCAAAGCAATTAAGGACATATCCTTTAAACAAGATGCTAAGTCAAGAAGCACAACTATTTTTGCAGTTTTTCAACACTGCTTTAAATAAAAAGATACATAAAACTTGATCAGAGAATTGTCTTAAATCTGCTTAATTGATATATTTTGGTTAATGAAATCATTAACATTTATATGCTAACTGAATTCCTAAACACAATTTTAATATTATAGTCTTAATTGCTTAAACCATATTTTGTTCTGTCTTTTCCTTAACTTTTAAAACACCAATTTATCTTTGCTTCCTTATTAGTTTTGTTCCCATCTGCCACTTGGAGCACCATGGAAGCAATTTTAAATTAAATTAGCTGTTTTTGTTTTCATGGCAGCTAAACAATATGAAAGCTCTGTTTACTTAAGACTTGACAAGAATAAACTTACTTCTGCTTGTCTATGAAATATGTAAACACTATTCTACAATATTTGCAGTTTAAAAAGAGACACTTTTTAAAGGAAAACAATAAGTCTATTGTTTTAATAAATAATAAGATAACACACAGAAACAATGGCAAAGACAATGTGCATACAAGGTAAAAATCCTATTCTTTTACTAATTCTTCTCTTTACTTATCAGAAACAAAGCCCTTTAAAAGTGAGTTTTAGGTTATTGGCAAGAATAACATCCATTTTTAGCTATTGCTTTAAAAAATGAAGTCTGAACACCCATTGTTAGGTTCTGAAGTTAAAGAGCAAGTTGACATAGAAGATGGTTTTCCGCAAAAAAAGAAAAGAAGAAAGACTGCAGTGTTTTCTGTACAGTACATATTTTTACACATTTTTAGTAAATTCTTTTAAATACAATTATAGTTCATTTGCATAATATACATAATAAGAGTAGAGGTAGAAATTATGAACTCCCCATACAGTATACCAGTAATACTGTCATTTGCAGAAGGATTATATAGTTACAGAGTACAGAGTATTCTGCAGTATATACTGTATGCAGTGCTTTAAAATATTAAATATTAATCCAGTTCTGCTAGAATGCCACCTTGCCTCTTGTCTCTGAAACTGTGCTTTTGAACTCTTTTTTTGGCATGCGATCAGGTCTTGTGCAATAAAATCATAGAAAGCAATATGGGAGTAGTTAACTGTTATCATATCTGTGGGGGGTGGGTTACAGAGTGGTTTCAGTCTGTTAGAAGTACTTGAATATATCAGTTGTTCAAAGGTGAATAGATCCACTTCTGTCATCTTCTAATGACACTTACCTCTGTCTGCTTGATAGATTCTCAGACTGAAGTAGTATCTGCCAGTGGCCACAGAACACATATTTATGTCAGAAGTTCCCAATATTGGTGCAGGAAGTCCGTTCATCAGTTGGTTTTTATTCTAGCCAATTCTAGTTAATTAATTAATTGAAGGGATAAAGTGGTTGATTGGAACACTTGTAATTTTGTTTTCTTACTCAGAAGCCGTGGAATTGTATATTACTTAAGAAACGCACCTGTGAAAAGGCAACCAACATGTCTAAGAGTCAAGAAGTCTAAGTGTGTGATTAAGCCAATGAACATGGTTCAATTGTGTACTGTAAGTGAGAACTGGGCTGGAACAAAAAACCAGCAGGTCTGTAGGCCTACTGGACCAAGACTGGGACCTCAGATTTCTGCTGCTTTGCTCTGATGCTCTAGCTTATCATTTTCCCTGCTAATTCTAGACAGTTTTGTCACTCCATCCCCATGGTAACAGATTGTTTTGTTCACAAGCTGTTAATTGACATATGTTTTGGCTGTTGTGCCATCATTGGCTCAGCTGAAAAGACGTGAGGGCTAACCACTGCTGTGAATAAAGGCCACTGCTAACCATGATATTAAGTCTAAAAAACACGTAGCCCTTGTCTGGTTTCATTTTGCTGCCAGCAGGGTGGAACACCAAGTTTTCTGGCCTCAATTAAATAAAAGGAAAAATATGACAAAAGGGTGTAGTGTATAAAAAAGAACACATCAATACAATTAATTCTGTACTGATTTCTGTAATAATTAGCACACTGTGTCTTTCAAATGAAATTGAATTTACTGGTATTCATTAAAAATATTTTGCTTCAGAATTTATTTTAATTTATTCTGGTGAACATATCAGGAAAGAAAAGGAGTGCAAATAATAGTACTGAATTATCTTTGTTGCAGAGTTAATTAATTGTTCTGTAATTTTGCAGGCAAACTTTGTACAATGAATTAATCATTATGGTATAATTAAATCTAAGTGCAGCTTGAAACAGGCATTTTCTTACCTATTCATTTTCTACATACCCAGAACATGAACACATTTGCTGTGCTGAGATTAGAATGTAATGACTTAAATTTAACACATGGAGGAATGATACTTAATCTGCGAAATTGTCCAACACTTATTTTTATTGCATTTACAAATTTAATTATTTCTTGAAATATTCGCATGGTGCTTTCTTGTGGGTTTTTTTAGTTAAATATATCACTAGTAGCCATGGAATGTGAAAATAAGATTCAGAATAACTGATTGCTGGTAAATGAAAAAATATGTGCTCTGCAATTTCTGTAGTAGTATGGTGATTCATTTTAGCAGGCGCTTCATTTTTTTTTTTGGTGCTTATATTATTTTCTGCATTGATTTAGCATTGAGAGCTGATCCTGTATATCACATTGTTTATTGAGTGAAGTACACAGAATACTAAATCACCCTAGCAACGCAGATTTAGAAACCTCCCATGGGCTTTTGTCTTAAAGATACCTTATGAAAGCTGTTGAAACAATAGCAATCAGTTTATTGTCTAAGCTGAAGGTGAAACAAACACAAGAGAGCCACAGCACTTTTCTCTTGTAGGAGCCTCTTATAGTGACCATGCAAAAAAAACATTTTATCAATCTCTTTGTCAGCATTAGGTTTTCAACTCACTGTGAATAATTGCATCATAAAACTGGATCATTTTACAAAGGACATAAATATAAATATCACAGTAATGATTAAAAAAATCAATTTAAGCAATTAAGTGTAACTATCAAGGCAGTAATATCCATATTCTGAACGTATATTTTTGTGGGGGTGGGGAGTGGGGGTTATATAGCAATAGAGAAACAATAGTTTGACAAGTAAATCCCATAAAACATCATCATTGCACTGTCTGAAATGTTTATTTTAAAATAATACTATTGGCTTTTCCTATTTTTCCCTCAGGCTTAGTTCTACTATTTATGCCTTAGTTTATTACATTTTAATTTAAAGTAAAAAAAAAAACAAGATTATTTATGAAGCAATACACAGCTATGACTTTGATTAAACACATTCGTTTTGGACTGAATTAGTAATTTATTTATTAGCCATTGTTGTTAACATGCCAAAAGGCAGACAAATGCATTCAGAATTTTAAAATTATTTTGTACTGTACTTTAAAAGTTAAGCAGTTTAAAAGTATAATGCCTCTAGTATATAGAGTATGTGTGTGAAACAGCTGACAAACCAGATCCAGTTCCTGACAGATTCCCAGCACAGACACTGCACATAATCAATTAATTACATTTAAATTGAGATGTCTTCTTAATCATTAGTCCAATCAATACCCTTTTCTCATTTAGCACAGTTGTATGACAAAAAGAATTGCTTTGCCTTCAGCCTGCTTGTAACTTGAATGGATGGCTTGGCACAACTTTTTTACAATGTGCCTCCTGCACAAATATGTATTTGTATAATAATATTTCAGTTTACATGGATTAATGCAAGTAAATTAAACTATTGTACCAACTGGGTTTTCACTGAGCAATAGATATCAATACATCATTTGCCTGATTTTGTCACATGTTTGCGGTATCACTTAAATGCCTTGTTTTAAACTTCATGCAGGACGTGAGATGGGTTTTCCACTTTTCCATACAAGCCAGATTTGTGTAGTGACTCATAGACATTTTCTCTCATCAGTCACTTAAGACAGGGATAGTACACAGGAACTGGAGAATTATTAATGTAGTACCAATCCATAAAAAGAGGAAGAAAATTGAATGAACTAATTATAGACCAATAAGTCTGACTTACGTTACATGTAAACTAATGGAAATAATTATTAGAGAATCAATACATGGAAATAATATCATTGGAAATAGAAAACATAGATTTAGAAAAGTTTTTCCTGATGAACTTGTTAAGTTTTTTTATTTACAAGCAACTTTATGTATAGATACACACAGGGAATGTGATATGGGTAATTTAGAGTTCCAGAAGGTTTAAGATAAAGGTCCTCTTAAACAATTCATTTTTACACAAACAGTAGACATTCAGGGAGACATACTGTAATTGTTTGATTGAGAACTGGTTATTAAATTATTATTAAATTGATTATTAAATTGGGGTGATATATTGTTATTAGTGGAGTACCACAGGGGTCTGTACTAAGACCAGTTAGTAAACTACAGTAGTTACGTTTGCAGGCAATACCAAGCCATCAGAGTTCAGCAGTTGAAGTGAAGTGTTGAAGTATCTAATTCAGTATATAACAATTGCATCCATAACCAGTATTCTCCTTGACCGGCTGCGCAGTTAGGAGACATAGCCTGATCTAGGCAGAGTTTTGGGGGTATAATGTACTTTCCACATCTTAATGAACATCTTCATACTGCTTAAAGGCTTATTCTGTGTTTCTAAATTTGTAATATCTTTCTTCTCATTTGTACATTTCTACATTTTTATCACTGAGTTTGAAAGCCCTTGGTCTTAATGGTTGAATCTTTGCTTAAAATTCACTACCTCACTCAGGATCCTTGTGTGCCTCATTAAGGTCATTGTGCATTTAAATTAATCATTTAGGTTTGCCACAGCAAAGAGTTTGAATACTTATGCAACCAGGACTTTTGGATTTTTCCTTCATGTTATTTATTTACTTTAGTAGGTTGTGTATAGAACACATATTATTGTTTTGTTGTTGTTTTTTACTTTTAAAAAAATATGTGATTTAGAGGGGTGGATTGTGTTATTTTTTGCTCTTGAACTCATTTTATGAAAGTCTAGATTAATTTCACAGCAGGTTCCTGTCCAAAAGAGAAAAATCACCTTCATCTGATGTGATAATCAATATCTATTTCTGAAAGGACCTTTCAATGGCTGTTTACATTAGCTTCACTTTAACACATTGGCACATCTATTACCTTAGCTGTGTATTTTTAGCTGCTTGAACGTCTTAGTAGTGTGTTTACACTAAGCTAAAAAATCATTCTGTTGCTGCTTGTTTTTCTCAGTTTTAAAATAGAAAGATATAACCAAGTTTAGATGCTAATGTGTAAACACAGATAAATCATGTAAAATAGTTACTACTCATTTGAAGTAGTTTTAACCTGTCATTTTAAGCTGTCAATGACTTAAATGTACCTACTTCCTACTGGTTTGTGAGGCTGGGAGGCTAGATTATGCTTCACTGAAATACAGATCTGAGTTTATGTATCATGTAGCACACTGTAT
This sequence comes from Lepisosteus oculatus, assembly GCF_040954835.1. NCBI lineage: Eukaryota > Metazoa > Chordata > Actinopteri > Semionotiformes > Lepisosteidae > Lepisosteus > Lepisosteus oculatus. Next base: position 41,966,276 of record NC_090703.1, on the reverse strand, counting down.
AATGTATAATGGTTTGAAGAAGAGAAAAGTGTTGTTGAACTTAATTTTTTCTGAGTAAACATAATATATAAGAAAGGTTACAGACACAAGGTTGTCGTTCAGCTCATCTGACCACTAGAAACAAGATGATCTAGGGATCTTGGAAAGCCGTGACTTGTTACCATGTTTTGTTACCATGGCCACGTGGTCCAGACTCCCACAGCACTTTGTGTGAAAAAGTGCCTCCAGTTCTTCATTTTAAAACCTCTTTTCTGCAGTATTCATATGTGTTCTTTAGTTTATGAGTAGTACTGAGAGCATTACTGTGCTTGTATCTCCCAAGGTAATGCAGCAAGCTAACCAAGTGAATACCTATGTAATATTACCTTAGACAAAGATGGAATAGACATAACAACACAATTTACTTCTTTTGTTAGTTTTTTAAATTCTGTAAACATATTTTCACCAGTGAGATTCCCTGCTCATCTGCTCATAAAACTACATTAATAGGATTAAGATATTATTTATAAGTCTATCACCAGCGTTAGTTATGGTGTTCTTGGTGTTTGGTTGGTTGTGTTTGGTGTTCAACACTAAAAAGACTATGGACACGATATTACACAGGTCTGTGAGAAATAAACACATTAACCTTAGCAGCACAATCTTTTTTGAATATACAGGAAAAGTACTTTATAGAGTGGATGAAATGTACATGTGATTTGACTCGGTTTGTTTTAAACAATGAATTTTGGTTCGGTTCCTGGAGTGCCACTGAAGTGCCACACTGAAGAAACAAAAACATTGAGGGCCATGTTTGTGCATTTCTTCTTCACACCAGACAACACATTGGGTTTTTCTGTCCTTTATACAGTTCACCTATTGGATTGTCCCCAACTCAAAACAACACCTGTTTCATTTGTTCAGCAAACAACACTGATAACATGTTTTTTATGAAGCTTCTGCTTTAATCCACCAATGTCAAATATCTATCTGCAACACCCTCAATTCCATTATCTAATCTGTAATAGAATGGCAGTGGTAGGCACTTATCTATCAGAAATGTCATGAATGATAATGGAATGACCTCTGTCAGAGCACTGGATGTTACTTACTAAGGCCTGAACCACAGAAGGCTTTTAAAAATATGCCTTCTATGTTTTCTGTTTTACAACTGGGATACCTGGCTCTGCAATAATTCTGGAAGTCATTTTCCAAACCTACATGACCATCAGGGTAATGAAATATATAAGTCCTCTAGTTATCCTCATTGAAATAGAATGTTAATAATGGATTGATTTATACTTTGTGCAAAAAAAATATTTCTTAAAAACATAATATACAAAATACTGTAACTGTATTCATGTCTAGAGTGGCACTTCGCAGCTTTGGGGCCTTGGGTTCAATTCATGGGATGCTATGTTTGTTGAGTTTGTATGTTCTCCCCATGCTCATGTGTGTTTCCTCTACATATTCTGGTTTATCTGGTCCAAAGAAAAACTGGTAGGTTCATTGGCTTCTGGTAAAATTGGCCCAGGTGTGAGTGTGTCTGTGTCTGTCTGCCCTGTGATGGGCTTGTGTCCCGTTTTGCCAGAATAGGCTCCATCATCTGAATTGGATAAAAAGGTTAGAAATGGATGGATAGTTATAAAATGATGGATGATGATATCATTTACAATACAGTAGGTCATAGTAAGTGTATCTATAAGTATGATGAAAAAATGGCATAATAATTACATCTGTGTTACAGTTATTAAATATACACAATATTCTTAAAGTCAATCAGCAATTTTTGTACATTTTCTAGAAGCTGGACATTTGTAAGCAAAGGCTTGGTTCATTAAAATATATATAGGGTGGCTTACTATCAGATCATTGGTAAGACATTTTAGTGTAATGATCTGAGGTAAACCATAACATATCTCCTTGACAAGCATTTCATACAGTATGTAATCGTAAAGGCAGTAATTTAAGGGAAGGCATGACGAAAAGGTATTCTTCTGGTTTACATTGAAATAAGGAGGAGAAAGGGGACCACTCTCACAGTAGCTGGTAGAGAGTTTCTTTGTAATTTAAAGAGCTCCAGAAGGTGAAATATACTTATCAAGTTCGACATTAGTGTTTGTGCATTAGAATAAACTGAATATTTATTATCCATATGTACACAGACTAGGGCCATCCAGACAAGAAACTCCAAAATATCATTAAAGATATGAAACTCCAATAGACACATTTGTAATCCTAATAAGGTGTACTGTACTGTATGTACTATGCATGCAGTGGGTGTGTTGATTTCTGCTGCCAGAACAGGCTTAATGCTGTCCATATACAATATGATAGTAACATGAATCCTCTTTCTTGTATTTGTGATATCCAAAGTATAAATAATGATCCATGTCAGTAAGATTATGTGATAAATTTAACCAAATGCTTATATCATTTGAAAAGATATTCACCCAATGTGTTATCCCTTGTGTTTGGATTATAAGAAAACATAAGAATGGTTTCAACCAAGACAATACTATTGGGCTTGTTTGGTAGTTAGTAATTGATTCAAGGATCTCCTCCAGTGATTAGTTAACATAAGCCAGGATATCAGATTCATCAATTTGGTTGGGTAACTTGTTCTATACTTCCACAACCTATTGGGTTCTTTGATTTAAACGCACTTCAAAGTTTTCATTTGTGTTCTCTAGTTAATGTTATAGGAATATACCAAATTATACAAATATAATGAGGTTCAACCAGATGTAATGGCAGACATTGGATTCCAGGTTACTTTATCATTTTATTAAATATCTTTGCAATTGTGTCATCTCTTGGTTCTACAGATTATGAAATTATCCTACATTGCACAATTAAAAGTGCAAAAAATCAATTTTAAAATCAGATGTCATTAATCAAACTTTCTAAAGTAAAAGGCTCTGGTGAGAAATCTGTCATTTTTGTATTGAATTGTATTTTAAATGTTTAATCAGAGAAGCTTCTTAAAGAAATAGTTTATCTTGTTTATGAAGTGAGATGTGTACATCTTCAAAGAAAAAAAAGCAGACTGCCATAATCTCTAACAAAAAAGGAATCATTTTTTTAATCATGATTCATCTGGACACAACATTCTTTTCAATACATGTGTATTTAGAAACTTGGGCCACCTTTGTAGGACTGGGATTAGCAAAGGATTATAAAACTGAAATACAAATTGGTTTTGTGCCAGTGTAATATGTATTTTTCAGAGATTTAACTTTTCAACATTCTTTTTTACTAGCTTGCAGAGAAGTATGTAAAGATTATTCTAAACCTTTAGATTACTATTCTGTAGCAAATCCATCATGTAAATAATTCCTAAACAAAAAAAAAAACTTTTTTGGCTTGCTGTGAATACATTATTTGCTGTTATCTGATAACTGTAATCCCTTTTGTCTGGCTATGTTATTCTATAATTATTTAAAAAAGGAAGAGACCAGATGAAATGCCAGGTGTTCTAATGAGAAAGGATTTCTCCACACATTTTCAGTCAAGAACTGCCTAATGTCTTGTAATGTCTTTTTTTACCTTATTCAGCAGGAGCGTTGCATTGAATGCTCATGCCCACTTTTCAGCAGCATGCATGGATGAACAATAGAGAGGTGTTCAATATCAATAGAATACAATTGGAAAATTATTGTTGATTCTAACTTTTAAATGTAAGATGATTGTCATATTAATATTACTGTATCTAGTGAGCTTATTGTCTTGATAATACTTCTCATAGGGAAAATGAAGGTCAGCCATGGTGAATTAAGAAATAGTCAGATGTTTAACTGAAGGTACCTTTTCCAATATTAATGCTGTTCCATATTTAATTACAATTCAACAATTTACCACAAAGTATGTTTTTCTCATTTGTTCTTTCCATTGCCTTGTTCTATTTCATTTTCTGTGTCTTTCATATTGGTCTTTGTTCCCACTTAAATTATGGCCCTTAAAGCTGTATCTTTTATTGCTCAGCATGCCACACCACAAATATGAAATCCCTCTTAATCTTGCAGTTTTAAAACAGACATACAGTATGAGACGATTTGAAACTGAGCCTGCCCATCAGACTTGCTGCCACGTTCCTTACAGTAATGATTGATGGTTAATCGACTGCAATATTATATGACTTTGTAATGTAAAGAAATCCTTGTACAGTACTGACAGTGCCTGAGAACTGGGAAATTCTGACTGAAATAGAAATTGGAATGCAACACCCCACACTTGAACTCACTGTGTTTGTAGTTTCAAGAAAAAAAATATGCCTTTTCCATACAAAAAATGGGGAATGATACAGTACATTTACATGATACATGATACAAACTTATTTAATTGCATAACTAATATAAAATGGATGCACAAAAATGTAATGCCCAACTGCCTATTATAAATATAAGGTCCCATATTTGTATTTATTGCTGTAATTAAAGGAAAAAGAAGGCAGCTTTATGATTTTTCAGGTGTCTGCAACAAAGCGTGGGACCAACTCCTACAATGGATGAATTGCATTAGCTTGATAAATGTGAACACAAACAAAGGCTTCATTGAAAACAGATCCTGTTACCACGACAGTACCTCGGCTCATCAGTATTGCTCTACACACACACTTAACTGCATTAATCGAATCCTACTTTTAGAGGCTTCTAGAATCTTTCTCTCTCCCCATATGTTGTTTGCCTAGAAAAGACCAGCTCTGATTAAGTGGAGAGAGAAAAAAGAGCTTATCTTCAAAAGAGGATAAAACAGCTAGAATACAGATTTTTGTTGTTTGTGGTTGTATATATCCACATTTATAGAGTGCCTCGTTTCTATTTTTAATCATTGAACTGAACACAAGAAAATCAATACACCAATATTCCAGGGATTTCAGGCTAAACACGTACATCTTATGAAAGTTCAATTTTGCACAGTGCTGAATGTGATTGCTAGTGAGTGTACACTAATGCATTTCTCACACCATTGCAAGGAACCTTTGAAGCGTTATAAAAGCTTAGCACAGCTGGACCCTTGGAGCTGAGCTCCTGTTGCGGGCATATGTGAGATTTACTTATTACTCTGAGCTGCAAGATGGCCTTGTCTCCCAATCCATTAATACCAACCTAGATCACTCTCTCTGACCAACAGGACAGCTCTGGTCATTCACGTTATGTACATGTAGGATAATGGCTTGCAGCAATTAGACTTAATCGTTTGAGGTTTTCACTCAACTTCTTACAGTACAAAGCCCCCTTTTTTGGAGAGATGAACTGTGACAGTGTGCAACTTAAGATTCCAGATGCTCCCACTGTTAGATTTTCAGAATATTATAAATGCTAAAAAGTCACTAATGTTAATTGCATGGTTTATATTAGGTTTTCAGTCACTCACACAGACATCCTTCTGTGTGTAATTCTTTATTTCTGATTTAAAAACTATGGTTATGCTTTTGCCAAACTCTATGTATATACAGTACATATATATTCAGTAGGAACAAGCAGGAAATAGAAAAATACATTCTTAATCTGTAGGGGACAATGATTAATTTAACAGCGATAAGCACTGAAAGAAGCAATGACCCAGTCAGTGAAGACTGAAGAAAACAAGGGGTTCAATATTTTCCTCTTTTTAACAACATCTTTGATCTGGTAGTTAGACCCGCTGGTGGGACATAAAAGTGGTTCCATTATCATCACTGTACTTATTCATCCATGGTCTGAATTTCAAGGAATGGGAGAACCATTTTTTTACTTCTATCAAAGTACCAAAGTGCATGCTTAAGTTTGATATGCACATGCACAGATGAAGTAGTGAAGCATAAATCATAAATTAATATTCAATACAAAATTATACAAACAATAAATCAGATAATAGTGTTTAATTGCAGTATTACAATGCCATTTTAAAATACTGGCATTTCTCTTGGAAGTGGAGAACCATTTGGAATTTGGTTGATGCACTTGTTTCATAGTGTGTCCCTAAACTGCAATCTTTTCACATTATCATTTACAAATTGTTCTTCAATAATGGTATTGGTAAGTCTTAAGAGAGATGTCTCACAAATGTATCTTTAAGTGCAAAATCTTGTACAAAAGAACAGTAAAGACCAGTCACAGATTTATCTTACATGACGTAAACCAAGATATTTAATTTGCATTGGCAGTTATTCCAAATAAAATTGAAACAAGGAATGAGTAACAATAGACTGTTTGTGGCACTTCCTTTCTGCGATAAGCATTTCTAAAAGTGTTTCTTTGAACACTAGAGTGAAAACCAAACATCCATATTAATTGCACTGGGTATATTTTAATGGAGTTACCCTCACCCAGTAGAAATAGTTAGATTTAAATATAATTAATATTAAATATAATATAATATTAGTTTAGTTCACCAAATATGTTTGCTTGGTAGTAGCTTAAAATTATATCTGAAAGTTATATACTGTATATATATATATTAGTTTAGGTTAAAAATCACTTACTTGTTAACTGTCTCTTCCCCCAAGCTCCCTAACACATTTCTTTTCAGAAATATGCAGATTTCTTTGAGTGGTGCCTTAGTTTTCAGCAATTTGTTTGAAGCAGCAATGAAATGCAACTAATATACAGCTACTGTATGTATTTGTTTTATTTTCTTTTGCCCATACAATGGATTGCAAAAATGCAACTTGTAATATAGCTTTGCTGCCATGTAACAAACAAAATATCATGCAGTGCCATACAATTCTAGTCTCTTCAACAAACTGGTATCACACCAAAGCCTAAAAACATCTTTTCAAGGGGTGTAGGTGGTATGTGCTTGCAATAAGAAGGTGTTTTGAAGTTAGGAAATAAAATGAAAAGCAATGGTCCAATACACTCCACATGCATTATTAATTTGACTTTCTTTAGCTCAGCAGTACATATAAACACATTTTTGGAACAGCTGAAATTAGCACTCTGGAGGTTTGCTTTCCATATTTGAAGACATCAAAGGGACCTAGAGGTCACACTAGGAAAAGTGTGGCTTTGAAGAAACTTTAGGATTGATCCCAGCAACCTCAAACAAAAGCATTTCTGTTCTTCATTGCTCATTGTAAATGACTTTTTCATCACAGTTTGAATAGGTAGCTCATTCTCTGTCAGTAGAGCTCACCTGGTCTTTTTCTTTGTTATTTTATTTCCAGCTGGGACAATTGTGATAATATACTGTACAGTACATCAAATTGATTTACCTAAAGAAGATTTCAAGATTTCATTGTATTTTATTACCCATGCAACTCTGCCTTCAGCTGTTTTTCTTGATATTTATTCCCATCTTGAATGTGTTCTTGTACATCACCAAGAAATGGCCATATTAAAAATGCATGAGATGTGGTTCAAGGTTTTCATAGTACTGTAGGTGTTTCTCACATAATGGTTCTGATATAAAGAGAGCAGAATCTTTTGAAATAAAAGGAGACATATACAGTATGCATGTATTACAATGTACAGTATCTGTTGTTCTGTATGTAGCTGACAATATTTCCTTTAAATCTTCTACTTTGTGTATTAACTACAGATTCATCCCATATTATTGTCCTAAATTTTATGGGGGATGGACTTAAACTATAAAGTAATGAACATTTCCCTTCCTTTGTAAAAGAAAAAAAACTTCACATTTACACAGTAAAACAGAAACTTTTAGCAGATTTTTGCAAACTTGTTTTTCCAAACTTGTCATTCTGATGAAATGGCAAAATAAATAAGTAAAGAAAAAAGAAATGGTACAAACCCAGCTTTGTCCAGAGTTTTTTTTCCCTGTTGGACATAAGCATCAAATGCAGTTGATTTTCCTCATTCCAAGGTGGAAAGCTGATCTGCTCCCCATGGGAGAAATAATTTTAGATAAGTAAGGGATTTAGGTAGACAAGAAATGTACTACTGAGTGACATATTACAGCTCAAGGTAAAAAAAGGAAATGTGGAGGTAGAAGATATGTTGAGGTACTTTTTGAAGAAAATTGTAACTTCATTTCATGTGTCTATTTAATGTAGAGTTTGTCTTCTTTTTTTGGCTTTTGATTTTATTTTAAGTGAAAATTAAGAACAGGCGAGGAAGAGATGTATATTATGGTTTGTAAAAACAGTTAGAGGTAACTGTTAAATAATGTCTGGCTGTGTTTTGTTAAACTCCTAGAGTTATATAAAATCATAGAACTTTCATTTACCAGCTTGCATAACACTTGATAATGGCTGTGGCATGCTGTATACAGCAAGTAACTTAAAGATTGAATTTCCCTAAAGCTACCACAGCCTTCAACTACTCTACTGTAGTTCACCCTCAGGATTTGATAAATGGCCACACATGAGGGACAAAATTGTGAAAATGAATAAATAAATTCTTCAGAAAATACCAGGACCTTCATATGGCAGTCACTCACAACAGCGGAAATTGGATTTGATGTTTCCCCCCCGTAGTTTAAATACTCTATCAAATCTAGCTTGCTGTTCTAATTCTCACAATCCTGCTTCCGTTCACCATAATTCTTATCAGCAGCTGTCACGCTTCTCACCTTTGTTGAAGGCAGATTCATTAAGTCATCCAGCAAAGACGAAACATTCTGCCTTGTGAGAGACAGATAACCTCCATTTTCCCTAGATTTCTTCCATTAGCTGTTTGCATTCTTTTTCAAGATTTGCTAACAAATATTTTTAATTGCCTAACAATTATACAGTATTTAGTTTAACAGGTTGATGCCAAGTCTCCGTCTGAACTTTTGGCACATGCACTCCCCAAATTGGTAAAATAAACATGTAAATAATAACAGTAATATACAGTATGTAGTTGAAAAAAAGTTAAAGCCTAAAATGCATCAGTAAAATTAGGAACAAAACATAAAATTAAATGGTGGTGTGTGAAAAATTGAAATGGTTCTGAGATGACAGTGTCACAGAGACAGCATAAATAAAAACATCATTATCTGAAGTCCAATGCTGTCGTCACCTAATTTATTACAGGCAGATGACGTGGTAGTTAAAGCACATAATCAATAACATATTCAAAAAGTCAAACATATGTACACAAACATATCACCACTCGAGTGTTGTCGATGTTACAGGCCTCCGCTTGTTTCAGGTTTAAATAGTAACAAGCAAATCTGTGACCGTTTTGACTTGAAGTAGGAGGGGCATTGTGTTGAAACAGAAAGTAGAAAGTTGCAGTGTTTGGAGAAAGAAGGGGAGTGGGAAGTTACAGTATTTTAGAGGTAGGGTTCGAGTTAATGGTTAGTGAATGTGGAGAATGGATCAAAGTGGAAAGGAATCACTGTTTTTACTTTATATTTAACATACTACCATATTAAAAATTTTGCTTAAAGTCCACGTTCACACTGTTTTCAAAACTCATTTGTATAACTCATGACATCACAGGTTGCTATTAACATTGTGAATTGTTTGCTGGTTGAGCATATTAAATATTTAAGGATCGCCTCTATTGTATTTCTTCTAGAAAACAGTTGAAGTATTTCAGTTCTTGATTTATCGCCTTGAAAAATGCTGTGGATGAGAAATATCAATGTGTGGCTTTTACCATAGAATTATTATTTGTTTCCTTTTTTATATAAAACAGTGATAAAAATATAGAAATTTCAATTTTCAATAGTCTGGATAAATGTTTTTGCTTTCAATGCAGAAATGTCATTACCAAGTCTTTTGCTACCAAAAAAAACTTTAATTTTTTTTTCAATGTTACATGAACAGAGATGAGAGAAGTCAGGTACTGTATTTTTCTGTCTCATCTTAGACATCTAAGAGATGCCTGTCTTTTGGATAATAATGCAATTTTTATGGCAGCCTTTGATGGTGCTGCCTTTGACTGCTATAAAAGGAACAAGATTAGATGTAGTCCACCCAAGTGATATTCTGGAAATGGAAGTAGGTTGGCAGCAAATGTTTTAGTAGTAGAGGTTATTTCCTGACTAGACACCTAGGAATGTAAGGGTGAGCTGTAGTTGACCACTATGTACACTGGAGAAAACCGCAACGCTCATCTGTACTTATTCCACATGACGTTCAAGAGTACTTCAGTGAACAAAATCCTCTGCTTCACTTGGGTGGTTTGCATCCACAGATAGAAATATGGTGAAAATGAAAAAGACTTTTTAAAGTTTTATATAATTTTTAATTAATCAAAAACCCTCTTTGGACATTAATATACATTTACTGTATATATTGTTTACACATAGACATATATTAAAAGCACACTGTATTTTATGTATATAATAATTTATGTATGAATTCTTGTTTTTGTTGAATTAGTATCATAAAACATTGTAATTGTAATTTTAATGTTTGAACTGGCTTGTGTACTTATAGTTTTTTTAATCACCAAATTTCTCCCCTTCAACTGAAATTGAATAGATTAAAAGGTGCAATATTAGCAAACCCACTGATATCAGACTGGGTGCAGGTGTTCTATTTCTCTTATATGAATAATAAAATTAACACTATATTAAAAGCCATTTAAATTAGTGTGTAGCAGGTTCCAGATTCTACAACTGGAGCACTTCTTTGAAATACAAACAGGTATTAAGGTTACGATTCCCTCCTTTATTTAAGCTCTTATAGTCATGTGGGTAGTGTACATCTGAACTCATAACTGGTGGGTTATTGGTTCAAGTTTCTTTTGCATACACTCCTGTTTCACCTTCAGCAAGGAATATTATGCTAATTACTCCAATCCACCTATATACCATATATAGAATAAATAGCAACTAGCACTGGAACCAGGCACCTGTATTGCTAGAGATAGGACCTATGATGGACTTCAGAAGTCATGTGCTCTCTGATCACTTCACACCTAGAAACCAGGATAAGGTCTGTCCTGATGAGCTATTGCGTGTGGCTAAAATGAAAATACCTACCTACCCTATTAAAGTCTTGTCTTTATGTTTATTTTACTGTCTGAGAATTTAAGCATTTTCATGCTGCCATGAAAGAGAACCTTCCTAACTTAAATAAATGAGTGAAGAGATCAGTTGACCTTGTAACTTTGTCCCAGTGTTTAGCATACTCATATGCTTTTCAATGCAAAGAAGTATGACACCTTTCAACCACCCATTGCAGCTGAAAGCATACTGTACACAACATTTAGCATTGATATAAATAAGGTAGGTCTTGAATACTCATGGAGCATACAGTATGATATGGTGTATGTACATTTTCAGAAAGCTTTTGATAAAAGTTCCCCATAAAAGATTAATTCAGAAATTGTAAGAAGTACTGCAGGCATTCAGGGAAACAAGTTTTTGGATTGAGAATTGCTTATTAAACAGAATACAGAGGGTACAGTTAAGGTATGAATACTTGAAATTATTTTAGATGGGGACTAGTGGAGTACCACAAAGATCTCTTCCTGGACTACTGCTCTTTTTAATTTATATCAGTTATCAAGATTTCAGAATAATTAGTAACCTAGTTAAGTTTGAAGATTATATCAATTTAGGAGGACTAACAAACACAGCAAATGAAGCAGAAAAAGAAACTTAAAAAGATGTGGATAAACACCTACTGTAGCAGATGATGTTTTATGTAGTCAATTGCAGGGTATTGTACATAAGTAATAAAAACGAATTATACAATACAAAATGGGAAATGCTGAGCTAGAATCGGCTACTTATGATAAAGACTTACTGTAGGTGTTTATGGTGACATGTTGTTTACATCTTCAAGACAATGTGGAGAAGCAATTGAAAAGGTAAACACAATTAAAAAAGAAATCAAGGGATAATTCACTAGCAAGTCCCCAACTAAAATAATTTATACAGTTTTGGTCACCACAATATAGAAAAGATATTGCTGCTGTAGAATACAGAGAAGATCAACCAGATACATTCCAAGACCTAAGAGAAGGTGTTACAATGATGAAGCTAAAGGAATTCAAAACCCTCAAAGGCACTGGTAAACTAAACCCCATGGATTTCTTCAGAATGAACAGTGAAAAGTGAAACAGAGGGTACAACTACATGAAAGTGCAATTAAAACTGTGAACAAGAAACACTTCTTGCCTGGCCAGAAAGGAAGTCACTTTCTTCTGAAACAAGGAGCTCTTCTATTTCAACCTCTCTACAGAAAGCTCTGACCTCCCTGAACCTGCCACAATATCTATTTTTTCATCTAGTTCTCCTGAATTCCACATCCTCTCCTGTTCCCTCTGTCTAAATCTTCCTTCTCCCTCCTTCCTCTTCCACTTTCCCTGCTCTCTTCCATTTTCTCTCTGTTTTTTGTTGAGCATCCAGTCTTCCTACAGTTCCAGCCTGTCTTTGTTGCTTTGTCTCTCCCCCTTCCCAAGTCCTCATTTTAGGGATTCAAACTGCACATCCTAAACCCATTTACCCCCATTCCACTGGTGTCCAACTGGTGCAGTGTCAGCCCTTGACTCTTTTTTTACATTTTCCACTTTACAATTGTTGCTTTAGCTGAAATTTAGTCTTCTTTTGGGATTTCCTCAAGGAATACATCCTCATCCATTCAGTTGTAGCAAACATTGGCAAGTGCTAACTTACTATCTGTTCCTATTCTAAGTCTGTGTCAGTTCATGTTACCTAAGGCTACTCTTTTCAGCTCATCCTGGAATTCTATTCTCAACCAAGCTAGGGTTTCTTGGCGTTACTGCAACCTGTGCTTTGAATCTCCTTCTATCGACTTTGTCATATGCTAAATTTGCTTTTAGCTTAATAAAAGTAAAGTGTTACATACTTTGACAACAGACTGGAAACAAAATTATGTTTTGATGATGTTTTGGCTAGTGAGTAAGAATGCAGTTGATCGCTGAAATTTAACAATATACATTTTCATCTTTTACTTGCTACTCATTTTGTTGCTTGCAAATTTTTACAACTGGAATCTTTTAAAGTTATTGCATTTCTGAATAGAGACTGAGATAAAGCAAATATACTGTAAATTAGATCCTCAGCAATTATTTAAAATAATAATTCCAGAGATTCTCTTGGTTTTATTTTCTGGAAAATATATCTTTTAACCTTTTTCTGTTTTTGTTACCTTTTTTTAATCACCTTATCAACAGAAAGGGAGCTTATTTTAGATACACAGTGTCCTTGCAACATTGCTAAAGGGTTTGAATTGCCTTTTATTATGTTTCGTGTCATTTAGCACAATTCCATAATCATTTTTACACCTTTTAAACTTAAACATCCCACTCTTCAGAACAAACTGACTGGCTATGTTTTAAATTCATTTCAGTTTAGCACATCTGTTGTATACACTACAATGCTCAAGTAACAGGTACAAAAGTGGAAGACAGTTTAGAACTGAATATTTTGCCACACTTCCTAGTCTCCCCTCTTTTGTCTGTTAAAGTGAAATCACTATGGTAACACAACACCAAGAGCAGTAGTTAACTTGACATCTGTGATCTCTCAGCAGGAGAAGGTTGTTTTACCACTTAGACTTCAAGATAGTGAAAATGGCAGGAACTGTAGAATTATCCATAATGAACATCTTGTTAATGGTTTCTGAATGATACATTTAATGAAGGATTAAAAGATTTATTCCATTAGAGACAGCACACTGTAGTACATTTAAACAACCCACTTAATAACATAACATTTGGCATTAAATTAAAAACATTTTCTTTTTTTCCTGGAGCCCTGTTGCAACTTTGCTGCTGCAATACTATACTATATAATGTAGTAAATGCTACTGTTATGTTATTTTTCCCATTTATAGTTATCATCTCCAAGTCTTCAAAAATACAAGAGCCAACTCACCTCCAATCTAAAAAAAGAAAATGTCATTGTATAACCTCTCACTGCTTGCATCAAACATTTGAGCTGGCCAACATGGTTATACAGCCATGGTTTAAAATAAATTTATAAAGTTACAAAAAATAGAACCCATACCCGTGACCAGAAGATTTCTGCTGTCTGGGTTGTTTTAGTGTACAAAAGTCTCTTATATATGTAAATACTGTATGTGTAGTGCTGTGGTGAGGAAGGTAGATAGCACAACTGGAAGCTGCAACCTCTGTTCCTTCAGAACCTTTTACCAGAGTGTCAACTACAGTAGCAGTTAGGCAAGGAACTAGTCTCCCCATAATAATGGGGAGTAATGTAAACCTATACTCTCTTACCATAAAATGTTTAATAGGAATCCTAAGATAAATTTTAGAAAATAGTTTAAACCATTATTTAAAATAAAATAAATAATTTTAAAATAAGAATTGATTGTAAAAATGTTGACACCCACTGCAGGAACAGTAGGTCTTTGACAGAGGTCCATGGTGGAAGAACTGCTGGTTCCCTTGTGACATTTTGCCTGTATTGTTTGTTTGTTGCTTTCAGGCTCAGTATTTCTTTAATCTGTGAGATTCACTGTCTTAACTTGGACTTTTTCTATTTTAGAAAACCCTGTTCTAAACGCATCTTTAAGTTTAGTTGTTTGCTACAAATTTTATTGCAGTTCGCTGGCTAACATACAGGCTAAATCTGGTGGTCAGAGGAACCTTGTGTGGGGCCATGACAGAGAATGTTGCCAAATAATCAAGGTGCAAAATTGTAGAAATACTTATTTTATTTATGGTCAGAAATTCAAAATAACAATTTTCAGTTGAGAGCACCTATTACAATTAATTCATTTTCCAAGTACAATGCCACAGCACCACACCATATCACTCATGTTGTCTCAATCCCTATAAAAAGCCAGGAGAGATATTGTTCCTGAGAAAACCATCCCCAACCCTGATGCTGACAGCTGTGCCCTTCAACACAAGGTTGTCGTCTTTTCTGGAGATGGCTGTCACTTTAACAGTAGCCTCATGGGGCTAGCTGTAAAGCTGTCTTTTAAACAGAAAGTGAATCATAGTTAGACAAAGTAATGATGGGTGTCTGCTTCTGTCACAATTGCACTGAAATATTCTAAGTTGATTGTCAGGAAAGCAGACAAATTTTAATACAAATTTCCAAAGCTGACCACATGTTAACATGACTGCACTCAGAGAATGCATCCAAATAAGTCAGGATGTACTGTTGACATCTCCTAATTAAATGATTTATCAATTGTAACAAAACATATGTTCCAAAAAAGTCTCTTGTTGTTCTCATAATCAGAAATGTCACGGATGACCTTAGTGTGGACATCTTCCTTGATTTTTTTCCATTTAATAATACTCTCTATTGTATCCAATTTTCAAGTTGTTTTCAAAAGAATGCAAGATAAAGATTTTCAAAACCCTTGTATTGTAGGGCAGTACTAGGAATAAGATAGAACAATAGTCCAGTACTGTAGGTTTCTTTCTTAGTACATAGCTTTAATAATAATAATAATAATAATAATAATAATAATAATAATAATAATAATAATAATAATAATAATAATACATTCTTATGATTTCTCTGTCATAAACATAATTTAGCTTGTATTTTCATCATGCCTAACTTGAAATTTGAGCTTATTTAGCATAGCCCCCCTGGGTTTTGATGTTTTCCCCATGTCTGTGTGGGTTTCTTCCCGAAGCTCTAGTTTTGTCCCACTATCCAAAGACATTCTGGTAGGTTAATTCTGCTTGGGAGAACTACTCCAAGTCTGAGTATGTGTGTCTGTGTGTGCCCAGCGATGATCTGGCATCCCAGTAGTTATACTTAGAGGGTTCACCCAGAAGTGGGAAAATGGTGGAATAAAAAACGTGGGCAGGAAAAGCAACCATGGCAGGTTCCTGGAGTAAAGATGTGCAAGTATTTCTGTTTCATAAGTGGGGCTAGTGCAGAGTTGTACACAGTGGCTCCACTTATGGGGCTCTGTGAAAGAAGATGTTATCCCCTGGTAACTGGCCTTCTGTGGCTTTGGGGGGAACAGTCTGAGGGAAAAAGTCAGTTGCTGGCACCACATAACACCCTATTGTGTTGTGCCTGTAAGAATGGGTCATGAGGGTGGAGAAGGGACTTCTGCCACTGTTGCAGTCTGTGTACAGGCCCCGGGGATGATGCTGGCTGTGGGAGAAAATCCCAGATCTGACACTGGCCTGCAAAGAAGAAGGAGTGAACACCAGTGGCCGGAGAACTGTGAGGACAAAGAAAAGAGGGGAGTGGAAAAGAGAAAGATAAATCAGATAATGAAGATATTGCTGGGGTTGAAGGTGTAGTGAGTTCAACACCTGGAAAAGGTACAGAAAGAGAAGAAAGTATGAGGGAGTGAACACACCAGGTGGGGATTGCAGACTGTGAGAATGGAATAGTGTAAGGTAGAGCTGATATAAACAGTGAGCAGGAAATGTGGGGCAGCCCCAGGGGCATGGTTGCACTGGAGCTTCGTAGGGAGATGACATCAGAAGGAGCTGGATAAGAAGAGCAGATGCCATGATAAGTCAAGCTAGCCGGTTATTTTCCGTGAAGCATAAAAATAGAGATCAAACAGATCAATATAGAGATCATGCGTTGACACAAAAAAAGGACGAATCCTTTGCAGGGGAGACAGCTTCCCTGATGTCAGGTTTTTCTTTACTTAATCTTTTACTTTGTAGAAGAAGCCATCACATAGTGTTACAACTCAAAGTCTGTATCTGATCAGATTAAATGAGGAGGGGAACATGTGATACCAAGTGGGTTTTTTTGTTTACTTTTATATGCTTCTCTCCTCCTCGTTCCTGAGGAGGAGCAGGAGGCATGAGAGATGAAAGAATGGCATAGAAGGTAGGGAAAATGCAGACCTAGGGGTTGAAGCTCCTTGTAGGAATAGTGTGGATACAACAGTATGAGGAAGAAGGAAAGACAACATGGCAACTCTGGCAAGCAGGTCATTTCCAAGGCATTAGAAGAGAGACTTTAGAGGCTTGTTTTTAAACAGATGCACTCGGAAAAGAGACATAGGACTCAAGATAGACTTGACTGCTGAAAAGTTGTGATAGGACCGCTGCAGTTTTTGTTTTCCTTCAAGCAGGTGGAAAAAAAGAGAGCCCGTGGAGAGAGAGAGGGAGAGGAAGAGGGAGAGGCTAAGTCAGTCGTGAAAGCAAAAGCACAAGCAAGAAAGCAAGAAGAGGGCAAGATTAGTGCTCTATATCCTCTTCCACTTTTATTTAAAACTCGTTTGAAGTTTAAATGTTCGAGGAAGGCAGGGGAGTTGATTGAATGACAAGAAAAATATACTGATAGTAATTATAAATGCAAGATGGAATCAATTGCATTTGTAATTCTTTTAAGCTATTAATCTCAAAATATATTTTTATCTTAAGGTATCTTTAGATCTTTAGTTTTTTTTAATCCCTCAACATTTAAAACAAATGTAATGCTCATCGCAGATGAGAGACTTCAAGTGAAGTGAAATGCTGTTGCTGCTGTCCATTTTCAATCACTACAAAACATGTAGAGTGGATATTAATAATGAACACACTATTATTGTATAAAAATTGGGTGTAGTTAGGTGTAGCTCCATATGTTATATATGATATAACATGATCAATTTAAAATGTAAAGTACTGTACAATTAATGGAAACTGATGTCATGTGGTTGAATTATAAAAGCTGTAATTTGAAATAAATCTTTAATCAGGATTGAAACTTTAAAATATTATGTCAGGTTAACTTTGCCTCAAAGTTAGCTTTACAAAATGACATTTTAAATTGTGCATTATTCATAAAAACAAATTATGACAAAGAAAAAAATAAACTAAGGGATGACAGAGCCTCAAGAAGTTAACAGCTGTGTACTGTTGGGTAACAGCAAGAAGCTGTCAAAGACTGTCTTAGTATTCTGATTTTAAAGCAATTCTGTGTCATTCTTAATTTTCAAATTAATTGGTGCTGCTTGGTTAATCCACTAAAGCAGACATGATTGTTGGCTTTATCTCAACAAATGGATGATATTGTATGTGTACATTTTAAAACTCATTGCCTGAATAAATGAAGTTTGGAATATAAACAATTAGACTACTGTACCTGGGCAATCTCAAACAAGACTGATCAATACTGATGTGATTCATTTATTCATTTTGTAATATACTGAGCTGCATTGGCAAATGTTTTTGTATGACTCTCCTGTGTATGTTGTCAGTATTGAAGTGGACACATTCTAAGGGGGAGGTATACATACAGTATGATCATTTAGCTGGAAGGTTTATGACTGTCCTTAACTGCAATGACATGGACAGGGGACAAATTAATGAAACAGCAAAAACTTTGAATCTAGTCCCAGCTTCACAAACTTTGATATTGGTGTTTTTCTGGATGTGTCTGTGCTCTCACTGCAACTCAGACACACACCTTTGAGAAATCAAACTTCAGAAATAAGGTTCTGACCTTTAAGCTCCCAAACACCTTGGCACCTTTGCTGTCTAAAAAACATATTTAGTGGTATAAAATGATGTGTACATTTTGAAGTATACAAATCTATCAAGTAAATCATTTTTGTGGATGAAACAAAGGAGGTAAAATATGTTTGTAACATCCTAGTTGCATATTTAATGTTAAAGTGCTTACAATGATGCTAGGTATTTAGATATCCATACTACTCAAACCAAGTGCTGCCAAAACATGTCTTTAAAAATTATTTGATAAGCCATGTTATCCACTTTAAAGTTATTTCTTCTATTCTAGTAACACCACTCAAGCATTGCTACTGTATTTCTTTTAAGTACATGAAGCCTTTTTTGAATCTCTCTGTAAGAAACAGATAAGCTGTTTAAGTGAATAATGCACATCAAATCAATACTTGCAGAGAAAAGGAAGCTCATAAAAATGATTCTAGTCTTAGCTGTGTGAATTAAAGCTCTTTTACTTGTAACACAGGAGTGGTAAACATAGCTGTACCACACAGTTAAAGTACAATTGCTCCTGGCTCTGCCAATCTATCTGTGCGTGACAGGGGCAGTAAAACCACACTAAGGGTAAATGGATAGACTTCCTGTGACCTTTCTGTATCACTTCATGAAACAAGATCAATATAGGAGCTGTCAGCAGAGATGCTTTATCAATCCCTTACCATCTGCTATGAGAATAATTTCTTATCTGAATTGTTTTAAACAGCTGTCTGCAGGTTCAATGGACAGTAGCAAAGCTATTTTGATTTTTTGTGCTTTCCTGGGCATCATCTTCCTTCCATTCAACAATGTGACCAACACCAGATCAAGCACAAAAACACACACGTAGGTGTTGATGTTTGCATACCTACAGTATATTGAACTTTGCTGTGTTTATTTACATTATGTGTATGTGTGACTGTACATATATTCTATACACTTTTGTGCTGGATCTATTAGGCAGTAAAGTATTCATTAGAACAGGGGTCAGCAACTTACAGCGTGTGTGTCATTATTGGCACGCAAACGTATTTTTAATGATACATGCAATGAAAGCAGCACATTCAATAAAAGTCTAAGAACCAACAAAGAAATTAAATTTTTAAAAATGATAAATGTGTCCAACCACATTTTCAGACAAAATATGACAAACATTTCATGGATGAGGTGGACAAGACTGAGTCTATCAAATAGACCATAGTGAGGTATGGAAAACAAAGCAGGGTCTTTACTACTTTTTGTGGAACTTCCGTGAAACACACTTGAGACTACTGAAAGCAATCACAGCGTCACTATCATAACCTTTTGGAAATCCCTGCCAGTGAAATTTGACTGAAGAAAGTGGCATTTTCACTGTTCTCAGCATTTGGATCAACCTACAGTACCTCTGTGAACACGTATTTTCACACATCAAGTCAGGTCTTTGTCCCTAATTAACAGCTAGTTAACAACTGAACACTCAGTTGATTGTGTGCTGGTCAGCAAGAGAAAGAAAGAGCAAGAATACTGTAACTTGCACATCAATTTATTTAGATATTATTATACTTTAATATTATGTTTTTATTAATCAAAATGTAAGTAGGGATATTACTGACATTAAAAAAATCAATGGCATGCAAATCCATAAAAACAACTGAAGAAGCTAACTCTTGGCACAACCCCTTCCAAAAGGTTGCCAATCCCTGCTTAGAGTATGATCAAAATCTTACGTGAAACTCCAGTTTCAGCAATCTACTTCTTTGTTGCATTCTTCTCTGTTCAAAGTATTTTTATGGTATGCAATGCAGAAATAGACCTGTTGGATGCATTTTCTTCCATTGGAATACATTTCTATATAAAATTGCATATAAAATGATACTTCTGTAATTAACACAGCAATACAAGATTTTTGTAATTTAAAAACATTTTTTTAAAAAAGTATTAACATCTGTATAAACCAAATGTGCCATAGACTGTTGCTAGACTACTATACAGTAGGGGTGTTCTGATTTTTACTTCAACGTAATCTATTGGTTAATTTAATTCTACTTAAGCTGGCTATATCAAATATTTTTAATGTGAAGGTGCAGTAATCATCATGTGCTCATTTTTCTTGTTAATAAAATAACTTAAAGTCAGTAACAGTGGTGTAACAGGGGGACAAAATATAGAAAATCCCACAGCCATTCAGATGCTCTGGTTGCAGTTTAAAGGGAAGATTCAGCTCTCGTTTAAATTTTATTCTTCAGAAGTAGGTTGTTTTTTACTGCCTTTTCTTCTTTATAATGACTTCCTCGGGTCCTTGCCAGTCAGTTTGCTTCATAAATATTCAGACCGCGTTAATTGTCATTTGAAAGGAGGGTATCATCTGGAATGGAAATAGTGCTGTCACCATTTACGTGTATTTCCAGGACTACCAAGTCAGTAACCTTTGGAACAGGTGGCACTGACATAAACCGACAATGATAACAGGAAGTCTTTCCAGTTAACTTGCTTTAATGACTGGCTGTGCACTGTGCTGTCGTCTTTTATAATCGCAATGACAAAAGTTTAAATTTAAGCACTTTATATGCAAACTAAAGTCAAGAAACATTTTAAATACCACCGGGTCTTTTGAGATTCTCAAATCTAATGCAAATTTCTACTACTTCTGTTAAGAAACTTAAACCATCATAAGTTGTTGAGTTAGCTGTTCTTATTTGCTGTGCCTGCAGCATGAAAAATTCAGTTGGAAAGGAAAAATATAGGTTTATGAACTACATGTACCTACAAAGCCTGATGTGGTAAACATGCAAAACCTTGCAAAAGAAATTTGGCCCTTCGGGATGATGTGCTATTTGGTCAAATTGCAACTGATATACTGTACATACTGTATATAAACATTTACAGTATGCAGTTTTTGCTGGTGTTTAAAGTCTTACACCCATTAAAGTGTCTAGTATTTAAATTTAAATAAAAATATTCATATATTAAAAATGTGTATACGTGATTTCTAATTCAACATAGACAAACACAAAATATATTACTGCTGTGATCCCTTTTACTCTTGAAATAGTATCTGATGCAATACAGTACTGTATATACAGTATACAGTACATAAGATACGTCAATTTACAAATGGATTTAAAGTTTTTTTC
Organism: Lepisosteus oculatus; assembly: GCF_040954835.1. Taxonomy (NCBI): domain Eukaryota; kingdom Metazoa; phylum Chordata; class Actinopteri; order Semionotiformes; family Lepisosteidae; genus Lepisosteus; species Lepisosteus oculatus. The sequence goes on along the minus strand of NC_090703.1, from coordinate 41,944,933 downwards.
TTTGAAATGTACAATAGTTCTTAAATGCCCTTTTGTTTGTGTCACGTGGACTTGAGACATTATCTCACTATTCCCCTTAAACCTAAAAAATGTAATCTTTTATGTTTCCAGTTCAATCTAAGATCTGTCAGTGCTTAAATATTGATTTACAACACTCATGAAAATCAATTTCTATAAGAGGAATAGACCGAATGACTGACCAGCAGTTACAGTTAGGATTTTAAAACTGCCCAAAACCCAATCAAAAGTAATGTTCACAGGCTTGCACAGTGCATTATCTCTATTCCAGTCTTAAATGCAAAAGTCTTGTCAGTGAATATTTAATACAAAATGATTTTATCTTTACTTTTCAAAAAGGAACAGCGAGAAAAAGAATCTACATTCAACATTCAAAAGGGCTATGTGATTCCAACCTCAATTCTAGAAGCATTTTCAGGTTAGTGATAGTGTTTCATTGACCATGAGATGACACAAGAAAACCGCTGATCTGCTGCACCCAGGAAAAACCCAGTCTACTGTAATAAAACATTACACTGAGATGGAAATAATTTCAATTTTTTTTAAAAAACTGAATTTTGAAAGATTGATTCCCCGTAGTACAGTGTAACTAAAAGCACATAAATGTACTCACAAAAATGTTTATGAAGAAACCATGTATCAGAAACACAGATAACAATAAGATCCATTAAAATCTCAGAACCCATGTGATACAGTAGCTGTAGACAGGATAATAACTTAATTTCAGATTTGCATTTCTTCCAAATCCTCTTTAAGCTAAAAAGAACTCAGATTTGCCTAATGGCACCAAGGTTGTAATTCCATTCATAAACCCCATGTCATCAGTCTGTATCAGAGTGCATGTGTTTATACAGTAAGTAGAAGTTACAGTACATTAGATGAAACATGGAGTATATACAGTGGCCCAGAAGTGCAAAAATAAAAAATAAAAAGGAGTGCACAAACAAGAAACAACACAACACAAACAAAAAAGAGTGCACAAAAAAGTGCACGAACAAAAGGGAGTTTGCTAACAACAAATGGTGCACAAAAAGAGTGCACAAACAAAAAACAGCAACGCAGTGCACAAAGTGTGCATAAACTCAACAAAAGTGTGCGTACACTCAGAGTTGAGTGGACTCCACTCAACACTGCCATCTCGCAGAACAACAGATTTCATGTCATTTTTTACATTTTTGTATGTGTACTCTTTTTTGTTTGTGTTGCTGTTTTTTGTTTATGCACTCTCTTTTTTTGTTTGTTTAGCACTTCTGGGCCACCATACATATACATCTAAAAAAAAAGTAAATTCTTGGATTTTTTAAGCACCCTGAAAAAAATGTCTGTCAGGTACCTGTGAAAGTACCGTAGGCTTTAGTGGTGGTTGTGTTATCTTTGCCTTGTAGCTAACGGCACAAAGTCTGCACTTTGTACTATCATTGTTTCACATTTCTAATTCACAAGTCTTTGGAGAAAATCCAAAGAACAAAAGAAAGACTTCAATAAAAACACAAGAACAAAAAATACTATTAATACCAGCTGTCAGAACTTTATATTTTGTTGCACTTAAACTGAAAATATAATTATTGTGATTGTAACTTACAAATCTGTGACGACATTTTTTTTTTCTTTTGGTTGCACACTTCTCATCAATAAGACAGCATTTGCAATTGTAACATTATTTTTTTATGATTTTCCATGCTATTGTTTTTGTCTTACATTGTATAGCTACCACACTAAGCTTGAACTCTGGTTCTGCTTAATTAAGTTCTGTTGTGGGAAAACATATGTTGTTTTCGTCAGCTGCAATTTTATAAGCTGTGGTGGTGGCACAAACCCAGATCTGATGTGTAAAAACAAGATTTTAACATCTGAAAAATTGCAGCAGTGCAGAAAGATTGAAGGATGTGTTAGAAAGACACATATGGAAAAAATACATTTTGTCAGTTACAGATATTGCATAGTTTTGTCAAGGTATCTTCACAGTAGTTTTCAAATGTCATAGCCACAGACTTGAATGATGAAGACAGAGAAGTGTTATGAATTAGAAGTCAGGTCATGCAAAGTTTAAATAGCTGCCTGTGTGGGGGCGAAAAAAGCAAATTAGTCCCAAAACAACAGAGAGCAGTATCAAGACTTTGCTGTGCATCAGAAGGACAAGGTTCTTTCATTGTGGCAAGGTATTCTTTGGTCTGACGAAAGTGATTTTAATCTGAGAGGTTCGGGCAGTAAAATACAGTAGTTTTAAGACAGTATGAGGACATATTGTAAAGAGTTTTCCACAGGCTGTGAAAAAGAACACAGTGTGATATTACAATTCTTCAATGAAGACAAGCTATGGATCTGATTCCATGCTTATTTTTGAAATTATCTTTTGTCTCAACAACAACAAAATGTTTAGAGTGTACGGGAGCTAGTGCTTTTTTAGGATGATTATCAAATCATATGTAATAATAAAGTGCTCCATACAAAAATATTTACAGTATTTTTTTTAATAGCTATTGTTTATTCCATATGTTACAGTATATGCAGTGATATAATAAAGCCACTGAAATGAAAATGAGACTGAGCATTATTTTTCTAAAATATATAATGCTTAATTGCTTAATCGTAGCCTTCTTGAACAACAAGTTAATGATAACAGCATGGAGTACATTGCTGTCAGAATGCCCTAACTTCCCTAGAATTTTTACATTATTGCTGTAATGGCTCTGTATGATCTTCTAAAAAGGATAGAATAGAAAAAAAGAGGCTTAAAACAAAGATTGGATTGAAGCCCTGAGCTGGCCGTTCTGAAAACCACTTAATGGGTGCTCTGATTATATTGTTTTTCTTGTTTTGTTTCAGTTTTATTATTTTCACATAACTATCTAGTAATAGACATTTCTATGCAATGGTATTGGAACAATAAAGATTATTAATTTGATATTTTCTACATAATTTTTGATAACATTATGGGCTACAAAATCTGTTTAAAAATTCTTCATAATCTAATGTTTAAAATGAACAATACAGTAAACCCACAGTAAAACATACTTCACTTTAATGTACATCAGATTCAATAGACAAAATCTGCTGAAGGGGAATTTTGTCTTTAAAATTTTGTTTTATATACTGTATGCTTTAGCAAATTAAAAAAAATAATCATTTTAAAAATACAAAAAAATAATAATAATATGAAAAAAGTTCTGTAAAATGCACAAATAATAAAAAGAGGTAATAATAGATACAACATAGGATTAAAATTCAGAAAGATCAATGGTGACCTATAGAAGTTGCTTAAGTATATATTTTTTTTCGTAAAATACTGTTTTTGGTCATTTGTGATTTAACGGATATCAAGCAGTAACAAACGTCATTAAACGGAGGATTTACTGTAAATACAGTCACTGCTTATCTACTAATGATTAATTGTATGTGTGTAATACACAAATAATTCTCCTATATAAGTGCTTTATTAATATTTATTTGAGTTTTAATAGAGTGTGTGTAATGCATTTATAAACTGTCATTTTCTACCCCTAAACATGCTTAAAATTCAGTGCAACAATTGCAAGCATTCCAGAAACTGCTGCAGAACTGATAACAAGATGTTAAATCTTTAACTTTGGCAGACTGCATTGCTTCGTGTTGGTATTCTCCAAGCACATTCAGGGAATTTCTTTATTATCTATGAGCCACTGGTGACTACAGCTGGATTCTGGTCTCCTGCATTGCCAAGTCTCTCAGGCAGATTCCCACATGGACATTGTGTGTGCGGGTGAATAACAAGATACACAGAAAAAGTGAATGTGCTGGTTTTCCTATTAAGAAGTTGTTTCAGGTTGGTTTGCTTTATCTTCTTAATCCAGTAGTCTCTGTATTATTCAAGGTGCCCTGCTCTCAGTAACTGGAATCGTCTCAGATAATTAATTCGTCCTTTTTATTACATGAATTTCTTTAGGCTTGAAAGGGCCAATAAGGGATACAAAATTTCACAATAAATAGGGGTATAGCTGGAAACAATGACCTCAACCCTACATCGCAAGATGTTTTTTTCTAATGATACTGAGCAAAGGCACAGTATGCATCATGTCAGTACATGGACGTTACAGAAAAAAAGCATACAGAAAATGATTACATACTGTATAATACTGAAATATACATACATCTGATCATCCCAGTTTAATTGGGTCACGACTGGCAACCCACTTAAGCTAAGCAGGTATAAGCCTGGTTAGTACCTGAATGGGAAACCTTATGGGAAAACTAAGGTTGCTGCTGGAAGAGATGTTAGTGGGGCCAGCAGGAGGCACTCACTCTACAGTCTGTGTGGGTCCTAATGCCCCACTTTAGTGACGGGGCACTATAGTGTAAAAAGGCACCGTCCTTAAAAAATCTCATGGTGTTTCTTGAAAAGAGTAGGGATGTTACAGCAGCTTTCTGGCCAAATTTCCCATTGACCCTTACCAATCATGGCCTCCTAATAATCCCCATCTATAAATTAACTTCATCATTCTATTCTCCTCCCAACTGTTAGTTGGTGTGTGGTGAACAGACTAGCATACTTTTGCTGCCGTTCCATAATCCAGGTGGGGCTGCACATTGATGGTGGTGGAGGGGAGTCTCCATTACCTGTAAACCGCTTTGAGTGGACTGTCCAGAAAAGCGGTATATAAGTGTAAGCAATTATTATTGTTATAATTATTATTTATAAATTAAAAAAAAATAATAATAATAATAGCAAAGTCTAAGAATGTTTGCAGGTCACATATTAATTGCACTACTAAAAGCCTTACTCAGGAAGCTTAAATCAATGGGTATTGTTCTAAGGTGTTTGCTCAGAATTGAGTTTTTTTCCTGGCCATAGGTGGGTTAAGAGACAATACAGATGATCAAATGCTGTTTCTGTTATATACACTGATGGAAAAAAGAAACACAACATTTTCTGGAATGAGAATACTATAGTTATAGCTTATGTACTTTCACAAAATGTTGTCAATTTGTTTTAAGCCCTCTGACCAGCAATACAGCTTGTGCAGTGAGACATTGCAACTTGCCAATCACACAAAAGCTCGTTAGGTGCACTTTTACCCAACAAGGTCCAGGTGGAACAATGCCCGATCAGGTCACCTTTACAAAGGCCTTATTTCACAGCTTAGGTCACTGCAAGAAAAAGATCACACTTAGTCAGTTTTCTGTGCATTCCATAATGCCTCGAATGTCACCAAAAGCAAGGTAGAGGGTCATTGGCATGCTGCAGACTTACTATGTCATGTGCAAGCATTGCCAGACACTATTGAGTAAGCCGCTCCATTGTGTCCCGACTGCAGAGAAGATTTCAGCAGATCGGCAGGACAGATGACTGTCCAAGATCCGGTCGCCCTCGAGTGACCACACCAGAGCAGGACCGACACATCAGACTGGTCCATCTGAGAGATCATTTCAGATCTGCCACCTGTACTGCTGCTGAAACTGCCAGCAGACACAATGCCCGCATCATTGACAGGACAGTGAGGCTCCATGCGGCTGGCTTTACAGCAAGGCTCTCTGCTCACACTCTCCTAGACGTCACACCTGACTGGCTTGGGCCAGACAGAGGCTGCAATGGACTCGTCAGCAGTGGCATCAGGTCCTCTTCACGGATGAGTCACTCTTCAGCCTGTTACACACAGACGGGAGGGCCAGAGTGTTGAGGAGGAAGTGTTGTGTTTCTTTTTTCCATTAGTATATATCCATAATAAAGCATGAACATATAACAGTCATTGAACATAATATAAAACAGAGGCAAGGTAGTAAAGGGAAGAGAAGAAGACATGGACAGAAGGAGAGTGAAGAAGGAACCTATCCTCACCTCTCCCTCCTTGTTCTGATCAGTCTTGGAAACAGATTCAAACTAAGTAATTTGAACATTACAAAGAGTTTGCTGTCAAATTTATTTTAGGAAATTCTGATGCTAGTGTTGTATTGATTATGCATTTTTAAAATAAGGAGATTGTTTTGTTGTTGTTTTTTTCAACAATTACTATATACATAAAGACATTTAAGTGTCTCCATTAAAACCATACCATTTAATATGATCAACTTTTAGAACTTGTTGTTGTATATTATTTTGCTGTAGTAGGGAAGAATGTTGTTGTTGATGGTATAGTAGTACTATACCACCTTTATTTTATTTCACCCAAACCCTGCCAATTCTAACTGTAGCTGAATTTTGAATTACAATACTGCAATACTTTGTCTAGCATATTTCTCATCATGTAGACTGTGGAAGAACACATAGGATGGATAGCCACAAAAACCTAAAATGGTAGGCATGGATAATGACTGTTTTTTTAAACTCCAATTAAGTTTTGTTCTAAAAATTTGATTTGGGTTCGCCAGTTTTATGTTTTTCATGTCAGCTCACAGCTATGAAACGTGTGACTGCACACAGGGGAGTATATGAACTAGTAATCTAGGCAGACTCCTCTGAAAACACTTTTCAGCCATTCATCTTTTTACACATTGCTGGTCACATAGCTTCGTACTGAAATTTCAGAGCCGATTGGAGGAGAGGTACAGTATATCCCTCACCACAAGCCTGTCTGGGTGGCCACAGGGGTTGCTTTGTTTACCGAGATCTGAGAGAGCTCTGGACAGCTAACACCACCCTATGCTCAGCATAGCTAATTCAAATGTGAGCTGCTGCTTGGGAAACCCCTGTATTATAGAGTTCTACCTGCATTTGGCCTTTACTTTTAAAGCCACTCAGGAGGCCATAATGATTGCTTTGTAATGCAGTTTGTCAGAGCACCTGTTGAAGGGAGCTCTAGTATTGATCTAGTCTTTTCAAATAATCAAGACAAAGTAAAAAAAAACGTTGAGAGAACCAATAAGTGTGATCATTATATTCTATGCTTTGAATTTTATTTTGACATATTGGAGTCTAAAATTAAGATTATGAATTTCAGAAAGAGAGACTATAAAGAAATGACACAGATTTATTAGAAGGAAAAAGGACATAATAAATATGGAACCAGGAAAGAATAAATAGCAGAATTCTAAGAAAACAGTGGTCTAAATGGCTTAACATATCAATTAAGAAAAATATAAGAGAGAACTTTATGAGATGATCAAAAAAGAGCAGACTTTAGTTAAAGAACTGAATATAAGGAATGTCAAATGCAAGTCAGAAAGAAAGATCAATAAAATTATAGAAAAGAATGTTGCAAAAGAGGCTATAGTAAAAATCAAGTATTACAGTATAATAGCAGCAATACAGTAAAGATAAAGCAAAAGGTGTATAAGTGGAAACTGATGACATACAGTACTCAATGAATGTCTCATTCAGGTGTTTACCGGGGATAAAATAGATAACATGCCCCTGCCTGAGGAAAAACACAGTTCATATTAAATAATACTGGCATACTGTAGATGCAGAAGTATAACATGAACTAGAAGCTCTTAAGATAATCAAATCTCCAAGGCCTGCTGGTATTCTACCAATCAGGAAACAGGAGATGTTATTCATAGGCCATTAACAAAAGTCTTCCAGCAGTCCCTCAAGTCAGGGTTTGTATGCATTGACTGGAAAATTGCTAATGTAGCACGCATCCATAAAAACGGCAACAAGTAATAATACACCATTAAGTCTTGCTTCTATTACACGCAAGGTTATGGAAACAATAATTAGAACAAAACCAAGGATCATCTGTATGACAGTAAGATTCTAGTGCATTGTCAGCTGGGATTTAGAAATGGTAGGTCTTGCTTACCTCACACTTTAGTGAACAAACATTAGCAGTAATAGATACAGTACATTATATGGCATATTTAGATTTTCAAGAGGGTTTTGATAAAGTTTCTCCTAAAGGACTCATTCCTATTAGGATCAGTGCTCTTTCAAATTGCTATCACTGATGTAGATTCTGGCATTGTTAGAAATGTAGTAAAATGTGCAGGTGACACTGAAACAGCAGGAGTAGTGAACACTGTAGAAACTAAAAAAAGGAAATGCAAAAGAACTTTAATAATGTTCAAGAATGGGCAAACATTTGGCAGATGGACATATTCAGAGTATTTTTTGCAGACAGATTAAATATTCATTATATAAGACTGGAAGCACCAGATTTGAGGAACCTAATTATGTAATGACTAATGTATTTATTTTGACAAATCGTGATTATCTTCTAGACACTGCAGTGAACAAAAAACAAACAAACAAACAAACAAACAGCCAGTTAGGATATACAGTATATCTAAAAATGTAGAATTTGAACCAAGGGGTGTACTTTTAAAATTATACTAAATATTGATAATACAATATTGTATACAATTGTGGTAACAATATATTACTAAAAAGGTATAGTGCTCTGGATTCAGTCCTGACCAGATACTTTGTTATCAGAAGAATGTCCTGCACTGACAGGTGAAGGAACTGAACATTTTTATTTTTGAATGAAGAATAGTGCAAGAAGACCTAATTCATGTATTGTATACTCAGTCATGAAAGGTACTGACTGGACTTCACAATAAACTGTGAAACATGAAGTGCTGTGGTGAACTGAAACTTGTTGAACCCTGAGAACACAAGCACCTTTATACAGTATGCAAAAGGGCATGGTTGTCTAGAACCCTACCTTCTTTCAAGATCAAGTGAGATCCCCAGATCAATTAGCTACTAGGCAAATGGCCTCCCCTTACTTTTACCTTCTTATGTTCTTGCAGTTCAAAAGACTAGAGGGAGTAGCGGTCAGCTCAAGTGCCAATGCAGTGCTACTCCACACCAGTTCTTAAAAATATACATTCCCAGGACAACTTCAAGTTAATGTGTTTTACATGTATTGTTATATAGTATGTCTCACATTTAAAAAAAGAGCATTAAAATTCTTGGTTAAAAAAATCATCGGTAAATAATCTAGAAAACAGTGTACTTACCACAGACACAGGCTCAGTGGCATACCTCACTTAGCTGATGTTCATTGGATTTGCTTTAAAGATAGGTCTGTTTACAAGCCCATGTAATTAAATTTTTAGCTGAAAGGAAGCATTTAGGGGAAATGTTATCGTGCATTAACAGAGTAGGCATTTAACTTCCCCATGGCTAAAACTGCAAAACTTTTTTTTTAATTGTGATTTTTAATGCAAGAGTAAATAAATTATTTTGAAACGGATCAGTACAGCTGTTCACACCTACTGTATGTTGTTCAGGAGGAGTAAACTGGTTTTCAATACTGAAACATATTAGCTGTCACAGTTATACATTTTTAGATCTGTATGAAAATGCAACAGAGGGCAGGTTTTTCTGTCATTTGACTCCAGACATTTTTTATTTTCTTGTTCCAATCAGAGATGCAGCTAATTTAGATATTTTGTCATCATTTAAGCAGTGTGTTATTACCCATTGTTGACTGCTCAGCAGTGCATCATTATTCATTGTTGTCTGGTTGTAATCATGTACAAATTTGATAAAATACTTTTTATGTTGCTGGTTTCAGTTGCCGTTTCACTGCTATGTCCAGCTAATTCTGTAGCAGTTCAGTGATTTGAGATCAGAGTGCTTGCCAATCAGCATAACAATTATACAACATCTTGTTTTCTTTCTTTTTAAAAAAGGTTAATATGGTAGAGTACAGTATATGACTGTTTAGGACTTGTCAGAATGTCTGACAGTTGCTGGCATTACAGTATGTCTAACTAAGCTTCATGTGTGGGAGAACACACATTTGAATATTATCCATATGGACTGGCTTGCCAGTAGTGTCACACTATTGCCACACCATTCCTTTTTTAGAAAAACACCTTTGAAATAACACAAACACATTCTAACCCTTTTGCATGAATTTATAGTATATCTATTGTATATGATTTTCTTTGGAGGAGGTTTATAATGTTTCAGTAGAGGAACGTACTGTAAATGAATTAAGTATTAATTAAATTGTTCTTATTTTCAATGTACAAATAAAAAATTATAATCAATATCTCATTATTTTTTCTTAATGGAGTTAACTAAGTCGATTTAAGTTGTTTGGTAATTTGATTAATTAAATATTAAAATTATAATTATGATTTAATATACTGTTTATTAAAACTAAATCTGTGCATTTTCCCCAGAGCTGAAGAATATGCTGATATTTAATAATGCCATGAAAACAAACATCTTTGCACACAGTTGTGTGCTTAGCGGTACTGTAAAGGAGAAGGAGTTTAACTGCCTGGATGTTTAATGATAAATTGGTAATCTGATAGATTGTTTTTGTAATACATGCATCAGAAGCCTCAAAAAAGAAAGATATACCAAAAACGACTTTATAACTGGTAGTTGTATTAATTAGACCTCAATTTTGTTTCACTTTAAAAATTTAGTGGTTTGTTAAGAAACAACATCTTGGTGTCAATAAGTGCAGAATTGTAAACATTTCAGACAGGTACCATTTTAACTTGAACTTGAACTTTATTGCCATATGTAACTGGTACATGTACTGGTACAATGGAATTCTTACTTACAGAAAGTCTCTTGATTGTTAAAAATGCAGACATGTAAACAATGACTGCAGATGTGCAAACAAATAAAATTACAATGAGGTAGATGGTGTAGGTGTGGTCTAAGGGGCAATGCCAAATGTGTTTGCCAATTGGACTGCTTGTGGGTAGAAGCTACTGAAGAATCGAGTGGTATGGTCTTGTATCACCGAGGTAGTAACTGTCCTCTGTGATGGCCAGACTTCTACCTCAGCAGGGGTCCTCGTAGAGCTGTTTAATCTCTGTGAGACCATAGCCTATGATCTTCTGGGCCACATTCACCATATTCTGCAGTGCCTTTCTCTCACGAGAAGAGGTGTAGCCATACCACACAGTGATCCCTGTTGGTGAGGATGCTCTCAATGGTGCAGCAGTGCTTCAAGATAATATCCATGTTCACTGTCCAGGTTAGGTCATTAGAAATGTGAATTCCCAAAAACATAAAGCTGGTGACTGTTTCCACTTCTGTTCCATCAATACTGAATCCACTATTAGTTCTTTTGTTTTACTCACATTCAAGTGCAGGTTATTGCTATGACAGCACCTCAGCAGCTGTACGACTTAATCCCTGTAAGTGGACTCATCATCATCGCTGATCAGGCCTATTATAGTGGTGTCATCTGCAAATTTAGTGATGCAGTTGTTGCTGTGTCTTGCTGTGCAGTCGTGAGTGAACATGGAGTACAACCGTGGACTCAGACAGCAGCCTTGTGGGGTGCCAGTGCTCAGGGTGAGTGGTGTTGATGTTTTATTACCTATCCACACCACCTGTGGTCTCTGGATTAGGAAGTCCAGCACCCAGTTGCAGACAGAGTTGCACAGTCCTAATCCCCTGAGATTTGTCACCAGTTGACTAAGTATGATGGAATTGAATGATGAACTGTAGTCCACAAACAGAATTCTCACATATGAAATCTTAGCGTCCAGGTGGTCCAAGGCTGTACTGTATGTAGAGCTAGGGAGACAGCATCATCCACTGATCTGTTTTTTAAAAAGTAGTTAATATTGTTATGTATAAAATTAAAGGACTTATAAATGAAATGTCTTTTCAGCTAGTGAACATGTTTTTTACTCTTAAGAACCCAATTTGGTTTGATGCTAGAAATCCCCAAAATATATATAGTAATGTTAATTTAATTTCTCAAATTCAAACTTTTGTTTTTAATCTCAATAACGTGTATTAATGACACAACTCAGACACAACTCTGCTTCCTTACTTAGTGGCTTATACTGAATGTTCAATTCCCTATTGCATTCTGGTGTGCATGCATGACTGAAGAGGGTTAAGATTGATGAGCACTCTTTAGCCTTACCACCATGAAGCCAGACTCCCTTTTCACCCCACATACCTGATCAGCATGTGCTGAAAACTTACTGAACCCTGGAAAAGCTGACCTGGCATAATGGAGAGACTACCCAGCAGGGGTGATACATTGAAGTGAATCAGACCCCAGCAACCTTTGTGTCGTGGCTCATGGGAACATTGTCCTCCATGTGGGTCCTGAACCAAAACGTGCAGTATATTCGGTCACAAGATCCTGCCAACAATGCTTCAAATGTGCTGTACACTTTAACCATCAGGTGATTTACTGCTTTGGTAGCAATACACTGGAGGGCACTGCTCTTTTTCCTTCTGTCAAATGCCTGCCCTGCTTGTCTTTTTGTCACCAAGGAATTTATATCAGACCCTCTTTAAAAAATAATAAAAAAGATTGACTCATAAGCCTAATGGCAGTTCAATGCATCCACATTTTTTGAGGAAAGCTAAGCTATAGCTAAGAGGTAGTGCAGGTTATCTGAATAATCAGTACACGGTAAATATAAATTAAATGTTGATTTCAGTGAAGAGATACAGTAAGTGTTTTCTATTTCAGGATGTTATTGTATGTACAAACATAAAAAAATTGCCTAATAATATATTGCATATCTTAGATTTTTGATTGTTCTCAAAAGTGTTTGGATGCAAGAATTCAGTATGCCTCATGTTGAATACTCTCAGAACTAGATAAAGGAACATTTAATACCAATGGCTCATCTTTTTGAAAAATGAGATAAAAACATTCAGAGAAAACATTGAAGGGCACTTTTAAACTTGTCATTAATGCTCGTGAAAGCATGATTAAGTATTTACATTTAACAAGTTTATATGTGATAAAGTGCTTTACTGAAGGATAACCTGAAAACGAGTGAAATAATATATTTCTGAAAATGAACATGTAAAGGTTTACTCCATGCTGAAAGTGTAAAGAAAAGAGACACAACATTTTGGCTGCAGAGCTTTCCACATCTGAAGAAGGCTCCACAGCTAAAACATTGTGTCTCCTTTCATTTCCTTTCAGCATGGAATAAACTTTTACCTTTTTCTTTGAAGCCTACAGATGCTGACACAACTACCTACTTGAGCTATTTCCGGAAATAATAACAAGGACATGTAACCTAAGGAAGTTAAAGACTTAACACTAATTTAAATCAGATTTTTTGGGGAAAGTAACACTGTAATCAACGTATCAGGTAACATGAGTTCTCTTTACACTGAGTTTAGGAATACAGTTTTGAACTTGGCTTGGATTAATAAAGAAAACAGCTTTAGCCTTTAAAATGTGTACATGTAGTGTTCGTTTCTCAAAATATGTCATATCACCTTGATGCATGATAATTAGATTTGTGTGTATGTAGGAAGTGTTTATGTGAGTGATGTTCACAAAGATCAAGTTTGAAAAAATTATGTTCACTCTACTTTTGTTATTATTATTATTCCCCAAACCTACATTGACTAAGCCCTCTAATGTGCCATCTGCTGCTACTGCCTATTATCCGTGCTGTGTACACTCTTTGACGTCTAAGCCTCTGTGGTCTCAGACTACAAAGATTGTTTTTTTCTTAACTTCAGCAGTGAATTTTGTTTGTAAAGCATCTACAATTATTTTGGCTTTGCCTCTTTTTCCTCTCTGGATCATATCTTTGGTTTAAAAAATCATATGTCCATGTTAGTAGGTTTTCTGTAATCAGAAGACTTCCTACTGTAGGTAAACATGATCTTGTGTGATTTCTGCATTTGCCAGCACTAACCCACCACTTTACAAAACGTGTCTTCATTAGGCAGAAAGGTCCTGGTTTGGTTATGTTTAATTCTCCCTGTGTATTCTCTGAAGAAATAATAATTATTTTATATTAAAACACATTGAATGTTGCTGTGAAAGGAGATCAGAGATGCTTCAAAGAACCTCTAACTTATTTTAAAGCACCAAGATGTACGCTGTCATTTATTTTAATCTTAGCCTTCACAATAAAAAGCCAATTGCCTCTTAACAGCCATCTTTGTTGATTATGGATAAAATACCATCATTTGAAAACAGGCTGAAGTCTTTGACTTTCTCACAGTGTATGCCTGAAACATTAATGACATTGGCATGGTCCTTATTGCATTCATGATGGTACATTTGTCAGTCATCAAAACCTTACAGCAAAAACACATTCCATTAAAACAGCTAGGTAGAACAATGAAATATTACATCAAAATAGACAATTACTGGAAGGTAAAGTGTTGCTTTCTCAAAGTTCATATTTATAACACTTTCGGTTTAAAATGTCAGAAGAATGTGAGAAGGATTATCATACTGCCAGCTGTAAAGACATTATTATATTTATTGGTATTATACTTAAATATATAATACTAAAACAAATTATGAAGGAGGAACTGACATTTTAAGTGTTTTTTCTGTTATATATTTCATTTGTTTAGTGTGTGTGTGTGATCTGAAATGTGATATTTGACATTAAATGAAATGAATTGTAAAAAGTTTTTCATTTCTTTGTTACAAGTTGTACTTTTCCAGAGTCCCTCACATCTAATTAATTTGTATTCAAATTCAGAGTGAATCCATTTGTAAAATATATTAAAAATATTAGATCCATCTTACAGCTCTTTACATATATGTCGATGTATACTGTTGTAAAGCAAATTTAAATAATGTACAGTCATACATAAAAAGTATGGCTGGTTGAATTACTGTGTTTTAAAAAACTGGAAAATCTAGTGGCATATGACAAAGAAGTGATTAATAGTATCAGATTAAAAAAACTACTTCTGGTCTTTTACAAAAGATAATATAATTAATTTAGTTATAAACAGTAATACAGTAATACAACAGCTATTTTAATAGTCCACATTCAGGCCATTTGTTCTACAATTTGAAAATAAATTGCAAATAAATATTTTTTTGTGTTCCTCCATACATAATTAATGATTCCAACTCCAGATTGTTTCATGCAGTTAGATATGTTGAGAGTTTAGAAATTGTGTTACTATAATGTACAGTACGCCAAAAACGCTGTGAGAATATTATTTATTGGACAAACTAATCAAGGCTATACACATTCAAACAGGCTAAGCTGGTCCAGTCTCCAGAATTAGAGAAAATATTCCTGCAGGAAGAAATACTGTCAGGTTATGTTTATTCAGATATAGAATTAAAATCTGCTGGAGACATCAAATTGAACAGTTAGAATTTTAATTTAACTGCCATGGACAAATACATCTATCAAAGTCATGTTTATCTTTAGGATAATAGTTTCGGTCTTGGTGAGATGTTTTACGATCGCCTTGTCAAAGACATCCTCTGCCATTAAAATAGTTTGGGTTTTTGCTGTACTTGAACTAAATACAGTATACCAAATCATATCATACATGAATTTGCTGTCAGCCTTCACCTCAGAGGACTGGTTTTTCAAAGGCATGGTGTTCCTTTAAAATATATAAAGGTGCAAGCCAAGTTTAATCCCATAATGAAAGATCAGAAGGAATTAAACCTTCTTTGGGTACAGTATGCACAGGACAGAGACAAGATATGAAACCATATGATATGAAACCAGGAGAGAAGTTTGGTAAATAAAATAAAGAAGAGATAAGAGTGGTAGGGGATAGGAAAACCATTGGATAGTTTATTGTAAATTTGCAAAAGAGATTTTGAGGTGGGGATGAAAGGCAGCTACCTGTATATGCATAGGGAAATTTAAAAATAGGTTTTTCAATTGTGTGGGGAATGCATGAACACAGTCTAAAAATGATTTTTGCTTCCATTGTCTTTTTGGCACAGTTGTGTTACAGACACAGAGGTCGGTATGATAGCAAATAGGAGGGAAAAAGGTGTATGGTATGGATTTTCTATTTATTTGTTTTGCAAAATGATTCTATTAACCTTTATAGAGGACGTGAATTGGATTATGTGAATCAAAAACAAACCATTGGGATTTTCTAGCATGAAATACAAATTCCATTTTATTTGGTACATTCAACTGAGTTAAAAATGAGCATTCTGTAAATTTGTATGATTTTCCAGAAACTTTTTCAGGTTAAGATCACAACTGGTTATGGTGGACCTTTAAGACCTTTGTGTGATTCCATCTATCAGTTATTTGCAGCTCATAAAAAACTTTTTTTAATAAAGATATCAATTTTAAACTTTTGGTCTAAAGTATGTCTTTGGAAGCACAGAACTTTCTTCTTACTGCAATTTTAAACCAATTACTTCACCAAGATGTGTTGAAGTAATGGCACACTTTTAGTTTGAGGATGTCTTTATTCCTCACTGCTCTGACAGTTGCTTTGACATGTTGAAAATCTATTTGCAGGTGACAAAACTAAAATTTTGTGTTTTATTGTTTCTTTTGTGTTTAGTTTGGAATTAACCTATACTTGTTCTGTGCTAATCGCCAGTGAAGCAGGTCCCCACTCTAAACCTCTTCAAACAATTTGTGCTACTTCATACATTATGTTATGGCGTTATATTTATCATAAATTGCTAGACTTAAATCTGAATCATGAGTACAAGCTGATAAGGGCACTTGGCACAGGTCAGAATTTAATTTACAGGTTAGAAGCTCGTAATCTGTGCAACACTGAATTTTATATGAATATAAATTCTACCCCAATAGTTTTATAAATTATACAGAACATGCTTATTTTTCTCAATTGGTATCGTTCTAGTAGGCAGTACAGACAGATAATTGGAGCACATATTTTGTTAATAAAATTTTTCAGAGCAGACTTTATACTTTTGGCTCAATTCAATTCAAGAAACAACTAGTAGTACTGGTATTTGAAAAGTGTCAATCCTGAAATGCATTCTTGGTCTACAGTAATACCTTATTATCATATTAATACACAACAGGTGTGACAGTACAAGAGATTCACATGTATCTGAGACTTATTCCTCTTGACAGAAACTGCAGAGAAACAGGTCCTTGACATAAGACCCTTAGAATGTTTGAAATTCTGTCACATTGCGGGAGCATAAAACCTCTGGATTAAATTGATTTGTGACACCTGAACATAAATATGTTAGAGTAGATTGGTCATACTTGTTCAAGACCTTCGCAATCTTGTCTCCTCCAGAAGAAAATTATCATGTCACTTTTAAATAAAACTGCAAAAGTATTAAACTAAGCAATTTAATGTTTGAAGAAACAAACACCCTTGAAGGAGGTTGTCTAAATTTTGAGGTGGCTGTCAATTGCATGACTGTATGAAGACAACAGCTGTGTTAATCATGCCAGCTAACATACTCCTAACCTCATGTGTGCTCTGATATATCAATCTAAGGAAGGGAACTACTAATGCCTGCTAAAATGGATGACAGTTATCCCAGGGAACAAATTCAATGATACTGTAAATGTCCCCTGAATTTGAAATACAGTAACTGCATGATTATCTTGGTGTGGATGGATTTGAAACACTTTTATAAAACAATGTCCAATAAAAGAAACAACAACAATAATATCAATATAAGAAACCAAATAAACAGAATTGAATTGCTTTCAACAAAACTATTGGGATGGTCACAGCTGGAAATATTTCTTGACAGTCATGACAGGATTTTGGAGCCTCCAAAGGTCATAAGGAACTACTTTTTACAGCACAATGACAAGTCAGGGTACTATTGTTAACAAGCACATCCTTTTCCCACCAGTACTCCTGCCTTCTTATATTTCTTATCAGAAAATTAGGTGAGCTTATCAGATACATTAAGTGGATTAAGTCTCCAATATTGAATTAACCAAAATGTATAAGCATCTGAAACTCCTGATCAGACCTCTCAAGGTCAAGGAAAGAAATGGATTTTTTTTCAATGTTTTGTTTCCAGCATAATCTCAGGCCAGTGTAGTTTCGTGTATTATGATGGTATGTATTCATCCTGCATCAATTTATTAAGAATTTAATAGTATTAAACAAAAATATATATTTTTAGAAGTCAATAGTAGTAGATATTCATAGCCTCCAATGTTTTGTTAATGTACTTTTAATTATCTCATGGTAAATTTAATTAGAATTTGGTCCACTTTGTTTGACTTCTCTTATTACATTTTAAAAATATTAGTACATATTTAGAGATGCAATGATTGAATATATTCTGTATAAAAGATTACAAACATTTGATCTATTTGATACACATCTCTGTGTAAACATAATTATAATTGACATGTAGTATATTTTAGGATTTAGAAAAAAAATCCTAAAAAAAACTTTTGTGTCGTCACAAACCTTTCACTGGAGTTAAATTGAAATGTGCTGTAACAGAAGCTGGTCCAGGCTTTTGTGAAGCGTAGTTCAGGACCCTATGCAGACGATATAATCCGGAAGTAAGTGGAGAAGGACATCAGGGGAAGGTACAGCAGGATTAGGACGGGTTGACAGACAGGTGGGCGTGACGACGGTGCTCGGGGGGCGTGGCACTGGCAAACAAGTTCGGACAGTCCAAGGGGAAAATCCAGGGTGCAGTCCAAAGTCCAAAACCGGGTGATCCATCCAAGACGAGATAAACAAGGTTAAAATCCAGAATGGAATCCGGAACAGGGACAGGGAATAAAACCAAGGTAACAAGGCCGGGCATTCCGAGCCCCGGACTCAGATGGTCAGGATGCCGTTATGAAGCCTATGCCATTGGGTCTCTCCTAGACCCGCTGGTAGGCGGGCTTCCGGGCGTCCATCTCCCAATGCTGAGCCAGGCATAGCGGGAACGTCCGCCTTAAATAAAGATGGACAAACAGGGGACAGGAGCATGAAATGAACTCAAATACAAAAAGGTCGGAGCGCCCTTAAGAGGAGGGAGGAGGATTGTGACTTGTGCCAATCAAAAAATGATTGTGTCTGACCTTTTTAATAAAAAGAAAATGAATAACATCAGTTGATCTTGAAAGAAAATGAGATGTAATTTAGAATTTAAACTATTACATGAACTGCTTTGAAAATAAGTTTCTTGGGGATTTTTTTAAACAGAAATGCCCAGCAGTCCTCAAGGCCAATTCACCTTCAGACCTCTCCCGCCACCTCCTCCACCACCCCACGCCTGCACCTGTGCCCGTCCTCCAGCACATTCAGGAGAAACTCTACAGAGAAATACCATGCCGGCCCGCAGTCAAACCAGCCAAGCTGCTGGGGACTCTTCCTCAAACACGCAGCAGGACAGTGTGCAGCTGCACAACAGCTGGGTCCTCAACAGCAACATCCCTCTTGAGACAAGGTGAGTGAAAACCCATACCTTGGCAATCTTGTCTTGAGCACTTTGTGGAAAATTAGTTTGGATTGGGTTTGGAACTGGGGGGTGAAGCAATATGGCTAAGATGTAGGTTCCTATGTACAAGGTTCCAAAACTCACATTTTTTTACTATGGGTCAAATGTGACCGACATATGCCTGTTGTTTTTTTTACAGCTGTTTCAAGAGGAAGGAGTTAATGGTGATATGATCCAGATTTACACAGTACAGTGTCTTATACCCTAAACTTTTCAAGGAGTTCAAAACTTAAGAAAAAGTTCTTATCTTTTATATGTTTATCTAAACAAGTATATCTTAAGATTCAGTTTTGTACAATTTATTGAAGGGGGCACCACAGTGGCACAATGGTTTGCATTGCTGCCTTGCCTTCTTATGCTCCTGTACTGGATAATGGTTGGATGGATGGACTTGTTGAATGATTCGTAATGTTAATTCAGATACCAAGGGTCTCATATTATTTTTGTATTCAAAATGTCTTTGCTATTAAAAACAGTTGCTTAAGTCTGCATTACTTCCTGCAAGAATTTAAGAAATTTTCAGTGGTTGGAATATTGGTACCAATACGTTTAATAATATATAAGTCAAGCAGACTTTAAAATTGAATGCATTGCAATGGGCACTTATAGTTTAATGTAATATGGGCTAATTTTTAAGGGTTGTGCATCCTCATTTTTGTCCCAATTGTACCTGTTTTCTTGCAACACCTTGTATCCTTAACAGAATAAAATAAAGTAGAATTTGCCATCTGTGATTCCATCTTTTGCAACAATACTAAACCTATTCAGATACCATCTCCCGCCACCATAGAACCAAAAGATAAATGATTTATTAGCATTTTTAATGAAAAGTTAGTAACAGCTGAATTCTCCTCTATAATGACATTGCTTGACATTGGCAGGTAGCCAGTCATGAGGAAGATTTTTAATGATGTATGTATCAGCACATAATTAAATCTTCTTTAGGTAAGAAAAAAGACTAAGTTACTGGATCCTGATGCAGTTCTTTCGATTTTTATTGCTTTTTAACTGGCATGAAAATTTGAAATATAAGATTAGCGAAAGTCAGTCTAGTCACACACCTTGTATAATTCACAAGTAATGTATCTGGAAATGAGCCACCTTAAAATGCATAACACAATTTGAGCATCTGTAGTCATTCTGCAGCATTCCTAACTTCACCTGCACCTCTTAGCTCTGACTACGTTTGAAACCACCAATAAACTTTCTGTCTGTAACAAGAAAATGTTCAGTACAAGGTCTCACCCCAAATACATCTTGGCACTTGATCAGCCGTACAGGTAAGCTGAGGAGCTGTAGGTCTCTTGCTTCTCCAAAACGTAACACCAAATACATTTTATAATATAAAGGGATGTGAGAAAAAATAGTTTAATTTGTACTATTTATCCATATCAAACTTAAATAATCGGTTTCCACAGTAGTCTTTATTCTTAGGTCAGTCAGAGTGGATATAAAAAGGCTGAAGAGTTGAAACTTCCCCAGCAAAACAGGTTAGGTAGCACGATAATTGATAAGCAGTCAAGAGGAACAATTCCCACTGACAGCTGTAGGAGGTTACAGGTGAAATGAAATTGGCACCCATTCAGCCCTGTCTCTAAAAACTTTTTTCTCTCCAATTGGTAAGGAATGATTTAAAATTTCCATGTCAGTACTTGGTTCATCTGTCAGGTTCATGTTTAGATGAATGGCTCTGACACTAACCTTAAAACATGCCTCTTTTCAAGCATTTTCTGTTCCTATTTTTCTAGCAGCTCTTAAAATTCCATCAGTTAACATCTTTTACTACTATACAGTAAGTCTTGTTTTTGTATTAAAGAAATACAGCTCATTTATCCACCTAATTTTTAGACTTATCCAAATGTATAAACTGTTCCTTTAGGGTTACGATAAGAATACAACATGATTTCAGAATGAAGTCTGTGGTATCATTGACCATATATAGGTTTTTAAATTATTCAGTCTGTAAATTTATTTAATAGATTAATAATATGGATTAAACTTTCTGGTCAAATTGTGACTAAATATGCAAATACAAAAAAACATAATGTTTCAGAAACTTTATGAGCCAATGGATTGGTCCTCTTTCATCCTCTTTTATTATTTTTTACTGAGAATATATATTATGATAGAATATATAGTATATTATGATATGAAAGTTACAATTTCACTGACATTTTTATCAACATTTGTTATGCTCTGTGTACACAACCCACCATAGTGTTCCAACTCTGTTCAACCAACTCTGTGTTCCACAGACTACCATAGTGGTGTAATGATAACACCAAGTTAAGAAATGGATCCAACTAGTCCACTTCCTAGAGAAATAGAACACAGCTTTCAGTAGCTCTCTGGGGAAATAATGTTTCAGATATGGAATCTGATCATGTCTGGTTCCAGGAGGTAGGTGGCTATTGTCCCGTACTTGTTATCAGTAATAACTCTGGAGATGTTATGATGAAAGAAATGTAAAGGCTTTAGAATTGCATATGAATATCAAAGAAGATATATTCATCATTGTGTTTTTAGGATTATTTATGAATATTTAATTTAAAGAGAATTTGTTTATATTATTAAGTTTTTACTTTCATGGTTCTAACATGAATTTGTGAAGCACACAACTGTGTGTGGTCACAGAAATGGGAGTTCACAACCTAAGCTTTTTTCATGAAGAACTTAATATAAGATGATATATCATACTAATTACTGTATGCTTTGATTTGTTAGTGCAAATGCCTTTGATGCACTCAATATTTTTTCTTTCTGGACTGATTTTCTGAAAAATAACTCAATTTAGTAGGCCATTATTGTCCTAGTTATTTAACACACTATTTTGGATGCTGTAGTTAATCAAAGGGTCTTTACAAATGCTCATTTGTGGTGTTGTTAGAAACCATAAAGTCGTCTGTATTCAATGATATAAGATAATATTAGCTCTCTGTGTAGCTTCTTCAGTACCAGTACCATAGTAGGAAACTTCAGTACCATGGTTGAGACTAAATGAAGTTTAAGGAGATAATTTTAAGTTATTTGCAGGGAATTAGAGACAGGTCTGTACATGTTAATTAAACAAAATGAGACTCTAACCTTCTTCTTTGTGACAAAAATAATTTGAATGTTTTTATGAAGCACATTTAATTTTACTTTGATTAGGAATTATCAAATTAGGAAGATTTTATTAGGAATAAAAAAGTATGAATGATTTTACAAGAGGTGGGAGTTGATTTTTGGAAGCATACATAACCGTCAAAGCTAAACATTGTGGCAACTTTAGATGTTGAACTTAATATTAAAATTTGATAGAATTATATATTTAACGTGACTCACAGGGATGCATCACTCATTATGTCTTGAAATTCACTACAGGGGAATTCATTTTAAGGAACTACTAGAATTAATATATTTATTAAACTTGAAGCATTTTTAAATGATTGTAAAAGGATCCTGCTCTTCATATTAGTCCAATGCCATAAAACCTAATTGTGATATATAAAATACTCTGTTAACGCTAGTGAAAAAACTTCAGTAAAAGTGTAGATTACATTTTCTATAGAGGATCAGAAGTACAGAATAATTTTGCACGCCCCACTTTTCATTTTTTTATTAGTTAAAAAAGTTTCAAAAATCCAATAGATTTCGTTCCACTTCACAATAGTGTCCCACTTGTTGGTGATTCTTCACATAAAATAAAAAATTTATATCTTTATGTTTGAAGCCTGAAATGTGGCAAAAGGTTGAAAAGTTCAAGGGGGCCGAATACTTTCGCAAGGCACTGTATACAGGTACAATGTCCGGCAAAAGTATTCAGACCCGTTCTATGAAGTCCAATTTTGTGAAGTTATAACAAAAAACATTTTTAAAACATAACATGGTTGCAGCTGTGATTTAACCACAGGTTGTATTCTATTTATTAAAAAAGGCAGCTTTATCTTAATCTGGCCTTTGTAAGCATTAAGAGTTCAACACTTTGTAAGACTCTGGGGTTTTTCAGGGTGCGTAGGATGTTGGTCTATGGGATGCGTTGTCTGTCAACTTATATTGTACATAGAGTAACTTGTGTGTTGTATCTTTATGTTGTGTATAGTGTATGTATTTTCACTGTTAATAAATACTTCCTAATGTACCTGAATTATTGCTCTTTTCACCAAAGCTGTGCCAGAGAACAAACAATTTACATGCCTCTAACTATACCAACTACACGGGTATATTCTCTGCAAATTCCTTATAAAGATTATTTATTTTACTTATTGATTTATCTACTAGGTCAGTTCCTGTTATTCACCTTTTTCATAACCCCTATTTGTAACAATAATGACTTAAAATTTAAAGACTTCCAAGCATTTTATAAATTACAGTAAATATCAGCAAAAACTAAAGAGAAAAGACTGAAATTTTGAGTGCGTACGTATTCCGACCTGCAAATTCTAGTCTGAACCACATTTGGCAGAAAGTACAGCCACAAGTCTTTTTAGGCATTCTATTGCACACCAATTTTGCTACAGTTTGGTGCACTTTTTGCCCATAAGTCTTGAAAGAGTTTCTGAATTTCTTTCAACTTGCTTGTGGATCATTTATGGACTTCAGTGTTTAAGACCTTCCACTGGTGTGTTTCCCTTCTGAAAGGTGAATTTTTGTCCAACATATTTTGAAAGTGTTTTGAAAAGATCAACTGGCACAGAGAGTCTTGAAAAGGTACAGTACAATAAAGCTCAATTGATAAAGATGGAAAAAATAAATAATGAAGTGATGAGCTTTTCTCCTACTGTAAATTGAGTATTATGCTCTCTGCTGCTATAGATTGTTTTTCTTCTGGAGAAATGCCCCTGAAACAAGATACCTGTATCACATTTTTTTAATGGAACTGATTTGCTTTGTCTTTCACCTTTTTTTTACAGAAGAAGAAAAATACAAATCATTTTAACTAATCTATAAATTGTCATTGTAATTCACACATTTTGTGATATTTTAAGATTTTCAAAAATGGATAATGTTCTGAGGATGATACAGTATGTGAAAGGAATTGTATATTCACTTGATGCATAAAAGTGCTTTATGTGACATATCTACAGCAAAGAAAATGTGCTGAAAGCATCAAAGCTTACACTTGCAGAGAAAAACAATTTTATTTTTCTGTAGAATGAAAATTGGCCATATTTTGCCAAACCCACTACTGTTTTTGCCAGCAAGAGCCCTCACATTGGCACCAGTCCAAGAACATCGAAAACGACAGCAACCATTTTAGTGGAACAATTCTTTCACATCAGATGTACAGTATAGCACATCAGAAAATAATCAGATGTCCCACGTATGTTTTCAGTGATTAACTCACAGGTACTCTTGCAGCAGCAACAGCTACTGTGTGAGACAACCACACAAAGAAATAACAGGGGTACAGGTAATACCAAGTCATCCGCACAGAACATTCTTCATCACAATAGGTCTCAGCAACACAGATTCTCCTGCTCTGCAAGCATTATCAATAATGGATGCAGAATGCTGAAAGAGCATGCTGCCAATGTGGCAGATAATAACATCTTCTCAGATGAGATCATTATTCATCTGAACAGGACCATGAACTGCCAGAGCATTTGTTGCTGGGTTGAAGAAAACCTCCACATGGCCATGGAACACACGCAATTCAATCCACATATCGTGGTGTGGTGTCACTGAACCATATTTTCTTGCACCTTAGTTCTATCATTCATCCTTCTTTCATCATAAATTGACCTCACCATTTGCACATCAGGTTCCATCAAGACAGACCTCTTGCACCTTATTCAGTGCATGTCCAAATGTAGTTAGACAACAAATTTCCCAAATAATAGACAGGCACGCAAAGTCACTTTTTATGGTGTCCACTGTTACCAGACAATGTTTCCAGATTTTATTTCCTGTGAGGACATTTAAAGTCACATTTTTATTGCTCAAATGAACCCATTCAATGAATTCCAATGAGCTTGCTCTGATCGATGCAGTGACATTATAGAATCCCAAGGTGTATTTGAACCAGTGAGTTGAAATGTGAGCATTTAAACATCTTAAGCTCATACCAGTATTTTTTTTATTTTGTCATTTTTGTTTTCACTTCTTATTAAATTTCAAAACGCTTTTGAGAACCTACAGGAAGATCACAGTGTCCCTGGTGCCCTCTCAAAAGACGTATAATCCTATTTATACAATATGATATTTTTTCTTACTATGATCTTTTTTTATCAAAGTATATTAAATGTTGTTTCTGTGATATTGGTCTGTGTAAAGTTATCGATACAATATCAACTAGTTTAAAAATACAGCAATACCAATATTTTTAATAATTATATTTAATAAAGGAATCTTTGAAAAGCATTTACAGTATGTGCTGATTTTAAAGGGCAATTATTTCTGCAGGTTTTTATTTCTGACATAATTTGACAAATTTCCACACCCAAGATGTAGAATTAGTTCAATTAATGTTTCTCTCTGATTAGAACTTGAATGGAATTAAAAGGAAAAGTTAGGGCTTTTTAATTATTTATCTTTCTTTATAAACACTGTCAGAGTTTTTTATGCTGTTTTAGGGAAGATGTAAGTTTTGCATAATAGAGTACGTTTTGAGTAAAAGTAAGCTGTGCTTTACCAGTACCAGTACTGAAATAAATGTCTTTAAAATTTCAAAATAGGACATGCTAATCTAAGACACATCTGAACCAAGTTAATGTTATTAGAAGAGATTCCAAGTGTCTCCATTTTAAAAGTTGAAAATATTATTATTCTATGGCCATTCTAAATGTTTAATTTTATTTAAATGATTTCATTATTTAAATGAAAAGCACAGTTTATTGTTGTTTTTGTTTTAAATAGTTTTACTAATTTTCATCCATGCATTTTAATGTGCTTAATAATTAAATAAACGGCAAATATGAGCATGGTAGGAGCAGATGGAAGCTCATAAAAACATGTAAAATTCTCCCTAGACAGACTCATCTGTATATGTACAGAAAACCCTTTAATCAAACCTTCTTGACACATACTGCAGAGTCGAAGCAACTTTCATATTTGAACATCTCAATCAGCAGAGCTGACAGGATCATAGAACACAAAGATCCTAATAGTAATTGACATTTGTCCAATATCAACGCAATTACATATTTTTGCTGCATCAGCATGTAAATGCCATTCATAACTACAACCATTTTTAAATTTGTTTAAATTATATAGCAATAGAAATTGATTGGTTATAATTGAATACTTTTTTTGTACTTAATAATATTTGGTTGTGTCAGCAGTACAAAGGCTCCAATCTTTTTGTAGCAGAGTACAATCAATTTTCACATGTGAGTTCCATTTGAATTGGCTGAGAGCTCAATAAATCAATCTTGGTTTTTAAATTTCCTGTCTCATAAAAAAATCTGAATTTATTTACTGTTCCATGGGCAATAGTTGTAATAAAAGAGATGTACTTCAATGTACTTTGTTAACCTTGCATCTGAATCAGAAGAAACTTCAGTTTTTGAATTACAGTATGGCAGCATTTGTGTCCTTTATTCTCTGGCACTGCTTGAAAAATAGAGTAATATACAATAATAATCAGGCTCAAACATAGAACAAACACTGTTTACTAACACTAAATAATGCAACAATACAAAACACAACAGATGTACTATGTACAGATGTACAATTCAGAGTTACAGAGTTCTACCTTTTATAAACATAAAACGTCTAGAATTCTGGTTTTTAGATTATAATCTAAAGGCCTAAAACCTGAGAAAAGAGAAGTCCTGCATCCTAATAAACAAAACAGATCCTAACTAGAATCCTAACTTTAATCACAAAGGCACTGGTAAAATAGAATATACAGTACCTGTATGTCTTTAACCAGTGGATTCCACAATAAAAGAAATCTTAATTTTAAAATAAAAAAGACTGTAATAGGGCTTTAGGATTACCTGGAGAGAATCTGGTTTTCAAACTTCCAGTAGTTATGGATAGGTCTGTTACTATCAATATTGGGCTAGAAACCTTACTAGTTACGGGCCAATAACGGAGATTTATGTTTTAACATGTCTGTTTTATTGATTTAACGGTGATTTTGTTTAACTTGAGTACATTTTTAGGACTCCTTTTGATCATCTATGTTTTCCTCTGTATTTATGGTAGCAGCTCACTAAATATATCAACACACTATCCAGTGGTCCAAATCTTCTGAGTAAAGTAATCACTGACAAGTGCAAACATTGCTAACCTTCTTGAAACTCAGTTGTCCCCTCAGTCAGTACAATATATCCAGTATGGGCTAAATGACTACCGTTATAAAGCAGACCAAATGAGCTAGCATAAAAAATATTAGAACCTTACCGTGTGAAAGCTGAAATGTAATTGTTTGTTAGCAAAGCTGATCATCTTCAAACATAACTTATTATAACATTTTAATGTGACTTCCAGTACAATATACAGTGTTCCTAGTTTAATGGAATTCACTTAACATAGTGGCTAATGGAGGCCAGAGAATTTAAATTAGGGAGTCATGTTTCATTATTAAAAAACAACGTCCCTTTTTCAGCTTGTTTAGCAATAAAGAAGATATTGTTCCCAAGGTCAGGTATGTTGTGAAGAGAGACACTGTGTCACTCTTGCTATAAACTGAAATCAATATAAAGAGCAGTTCACCATCACTGTCAGATTTATAATTATGATAATAAATTTTATTTAAATGTTATACAGCTTCTTGTCGTCTATACCTGAAAGTGCTGTACTCGCAAAAACGTTATGTAGGTCAAAAATAGACGTTTTAAAAACACTGTGTATAATTCTGAGCTTGCATCAATGAGACATAAAAATCAATGCATTGAACCAACAATGTGTGCATGCATGATTTTAGATGAGATGAAACAATGCTGTCAGAGTATTAATTTCTTTAAAGCTGCATTGCATTTACTCAGCTTTAATCTAAATCAACCAAAAGGTGTTTCTCCTTATTGGTATACAGTATATATCATAAGTACTGCATCTCAACTCATCATCCTGTGGCTGAGGGAACAAACTGTAGTGTTAATACCAGCTAGTTCCAGGTTTTAGTGTAACCCTGGCAGTTTAAGTCATAGAAGAAATGTAAAATTTTCGACTAATTAATCAAAATGCAATAGAAGAATGGAATTTTTCATAGAGTTTTTTCCTTGATTAAGTAGATACTGTATATGCTGTACTGCTTCTCATCTGAAAGGTGGTTCTGTGTAGTTTTTCAATTATCTTTTTAAACATAATCCTAATCAATGGGTTCTAATAATACTTGTTTTGAAATATATGCCTTATTGTAGGTGTCTTGTTTTAAAATATACACCCTATTGTAGGTGTCTGTAAATGGAATTGTGCTTTGATTCTCAGAAAAGCAAAAAATGGGAAATAGACTGACTGCTTAATCTTTAACTTCAAAGTAATTCCTCTTCTGTTTTGTAGGCATTTCCTGTTTAAGCATGGATCTGGCTCCTCTGCTCTCTTCAATGCGGCCAGCCAGAGCTATCCTTTAACCTCCAACACTGTTTACTCCCCACCTCCTAGACCTCTCCCTAGAAGCACCTTTTCAAGACCTGCCTTCACTTTCAACAAACCCTACAAGTGCTGCAACTGGAAATGCACTGCTCTGAGTGCCACAGCTATCACAGTAACACTAGCCCTTCTGCTAGCCTATGTCATTGGTAAGCTTTCTGGGTCTTTTTCTTACCTTTCTTTTTCCTGTTTCTTTCTCTCCTTCCCCTGATTGAGGTCCTTTTTTTGGTGGAGGAGCTAGAAGGTCAACTTTTAAATGAAGACACTAAAAAGATTGATTCATAGTCAGAAAAATTAAAACACATTAGTATTCAAGACTAGCTAATTAGGGAGCTACCAAGATAGTTTCAAAAAGCAAGGTGTCATTAGGTGTTAATTGATGTCAAAATGTTTCTTCTTAAAACTTATTTAACTCATTCCTAGTTTGTTAAATACTTTTCAGATAGTCTCAGAACTCCCCTAAAATTTATTGCATACCACACAATTATTGATAAACATTCTACTCATAACGTTTAGTGCTTTAGCAGCATAATGAGGTGACATAGAAGAGACTTAAAAAAGTTGAATTTGTGATTTTTCAGTATCTGCAAATTAAAAGTTCAAATCAACGTGCAACATAGAGAAGTATCACAATATATTTAATAGAAAAATGTATAACAATCACAGACAGTTTACAAGTGTTTGTTTGGTTAATCATATACATGTATAGGTAGAAAACTTGGCCACGAAAGTATCAGTAATTGGAAATTCAGGGACTCCTTATGAAATTAATGTAAGATTACTAATGTCACATGCCAATATTGTTGAATATTTTCTAGTGACTCAACTAATGTGTCAACAAATGTTATATAATAATTAATTAATAATAACATATTATAACATATATGACATTAAACATAACATACATTATTATGGACAAAAGACTGTAATGGGTTAAATAACCCACTTGTTTTTTCGGTCTTTAGTTAAACTAATCACATTGCTAAATGCCATTAATCTAAATGCATATCACATTAAAATATAAGATATACATTTTAGTTTATTGCAAAAATGTGAATTCACCACATATATTCCATTTAAAATGAAAAGAGAAGTACTTGTTTATAATTAATTATAATGTAGATCTAATCCCCCCACTCACACACAAATTATGTCTGAAAACCATTATGAATTACAAAATTACAACATGCATTAAGGTATTAAAATATCACATTTTGTTAACAAATAAAGTCTTTATTCACCTTATAAAAAACCTGATGACACCTGGATTATTTCTCTTTAAACAATTCTCTGTACATGTCAACAGTGTTTTAGATGGACTTTCCAAGTAAACTACAACGAAATCTAAGATGGGCTGTACACTTAGAGAGTGTAGCTAACAAAGGTGTTTCCAGGAAAACAGTGTAATTATGTTTTTTTCTGGAGAAATAAAGTCAAGGAAAAGATGCTAAATTGAACAGGCAGTGTCTCTATACAGTGATATTGATTGTAATAATGCTGTAGCAGCAGTTTAGTACAAAAGTCAAACTCTGAAGATTGTTTTACATTTTGCGCTGAATACTGTAGACAGCATAGTGTGACCCATAGTGCAAAACATCTAGTTTTAGACATGTGTTTTTCAAGCAAGTTGTTAAGAAAGGCATCCGGTATCACTGAAAACACAGTACCTTAAGCTTGGGGTCAGACAGTATATCACCCTGTGTCCTTGTTTTCAGAGAAAGCCAATCCTTTCATTGTACTACCAGATTCCCTTTGATTTGTGATGACAGGTCTGAGATATTGCTGGGTGCAAACCTATCTGTGACAGTTCTGTATGATTGTGATGACCCTTTGTACTCTATATAGATGACTATTCCTAGTGCATACATTATTAATAAATAAGATGGAAAATCTGCACAGTTCAAGGCTATTTTATCCTTGCAAGTTCAATGTCTAGACAATTGCAAACAATTTTAATGTGACTACTTTTATCTTTTTTGCAAATACAGAAGCTTTTCTCTAAAGGAAAAACACTATACTTTCAAAATTATCATAAAGATTCTGTAAAAACTGTAAAAAATCATATATAGCTTCTGTTATTTCCTTCAAATTCCTAACATCATCACAAGAAATAAATATATTTTCAAAATGATTTGATTTAAAACACATTTGTCTCCCTCTAATCCACAAAAATCTAGTTGCAAATCCAACAAGAGACAAAATAGGAGATCATATGATTGCAGTTGAGCCTATTTTTTACTGGAGCAAAAATTAAAAGCTTGAAAGATGCCTCATTAAAGAATTATTGCAAAACAATGATGTTTCAGATATTTCAGATTTCAGATTCTATAGCAGCAACTCACAATATAGAACTATTCAAATTTCATAGCCTGCAGTTATGCTGGCACACTAATTTCTGCATACGTACTGTAGTTTTAATTGTCAAAATCATGTCCCTTTGAAAAACTAAGAATTTCATGTATAGTTATCCTAATAACAACTTATTCAGTACTGTAATAGTAGTTTGACACGTATGTTTTTTAGCACTTTACTTACATACACTAGGCCATGCTCATACTCTAGGTCATTTTCATTTGAGGAAGGGGGGGTTCCCCATGTGGTGTAGTTTTAGGGCTCATGAATAGCATCACATCAAGGGAAGGACTAGGAATAAGCCTCCCCTTTCTTCAACACCGGGCCTCCAGCACGGCAGGGCCCTGGAGCAGCTGACACTAGCTTTGGAAAAAATACCACAATTAAAGAATTTGTAAGACTTTCTCCACTAGTGGTAATTACCTTGTCATTCTTCCTTTCCTCTGTTTTGCAGAATTTTGCTAAATTTGTCCCCCTGATTATTTACTCTGATAATTAGCAAGTTCAAAGTAACAGTTAAGTTCTAGGTTCTATCTAAGTGCTGTAGTGGAGAGGGATGGAAGAACAACCTCTCTTATGGTTCTTGCTTTATACAGATTCAATCTGATTAAATACAGCACCTCTCAGTTATCCATTATTAATGAAACAATGAACTTTAAGGTCCTGTGCTCTGTTGTTTTGAATGCCCTTAACAAATATGCTTTGTAACCTTCATGTACATCTTTCATGGATTTCTCCTCTACTAAAAATGCTTTTTAACATGATGCCTTGAAGCTCTCAAAGTAAGATCAATATAACTCTTATAAAGAAAACAGAAAACACAATATACAACAAGCTAATAATAACAGATATTCCATTTACTAAATTATGTAGCCACACTTATGGTCCCATTTAATAAGACAGTTCACAGCAAAAAAAACAGTTTAGTTCCAATCTTTATCATTATTAAAAAGCACTATGAATCTGTTACCGACTCAGAAACAAACTTCAATTCTTTAAAAAGTAACCTTTCAATTTTTGCTTTATTATTAGTCAGTTCCCAACAGGAGACCTTAAATTTTATAAATGATGAATGTTACATATGTATGGTGTTTGTAGGCTTGGGTATCATAAGTATTATTGAAAAAAATGAATTTTTCTCATCGTTGAAATGCAGTGCTGAACATATCAAATTAGCCTTTAAATGTTAATCTTCTTCAAGCTGTTTCCATTACTGGGTGATCTTTCCAAACATATCATAATGGATGTAATGTCAACTAAAATTAAAGTGCATATTATTCATGAAAATGCAAAATAAATCATAGAGTGGAAAATCTATTACCCACAATGCTTTGCTTTAAGCTAGGAGTCATTCGAGATAGCAACCATTACACTTTACTCTTTCTATTCCTTGATGAAGGTTTATGAACTGTACTGCTCCCCAGTGACGACTTGGGCAGAATGGTAGTTCAGTTTAAGATAGTGAAATATATTTTGAAAAAAACATGCATGCTACTAAGAAATTCCAAGGTTTGAAGACAATGGGAAAGATACTGCTAAGGAGTGAAGTATGCTAATCTCAATCATACTGTTTAAAAGAATATATCTAACAAGGTACAATGCAATATAATGCATGTTGGGTTTGCACTATTTTCCCATACAATGTAACTTTAAAGCCACATTAAAAGAAAATGCTTCTTGCAGGAGTGGTTTGCTAGATAAATACTTTTTTTTAATTGCAGATGTCAAGATATTTCTAACATAAAAACCCAAGTTCTAAATAAAAAACATCGGGCCTCATATTTCTTGAATTCAAAACAATTCTGTGCATCGAATACTAAACACAAGGGAGCTGCAAGGTTGTTGGGAATTTTCAGATATACACTAGAATGTGGTCATGACAAGTAGAAGGTGCACTGCTTAAAATTAAGAAATAACACCTTAGACGTCAGTGCCTACAGTAACTATTCATCATTTCTCTCTTTGTAGCTGCTGCTGTTCAGATATGTGGCATTGCTTCTGGACATCTGCTACAAAGTTGGCTGGTGGAAGTTTAATTGGACTCCTTCAGCCATTTCTTTTGAGTCACTATTTGTAAAAAAAAAACATTTAGTAAAATAAAGCTTCAGAATGTCATGATGTCAAGTTAGCTGTGATGTAGGTTTTGCACAGCATATTCTGCTTCTATAGATATTTGTCTTGCCATATCTAGCTGTCTAGTTCAGCCTGTTAAATGTTTATCAGTACAATAATCTTATTTTAGGCACTGAAATTAAGACACACAATATTTTTGAATGTCCATTTAGAAATAATATATCTGATAGGATTTACTATTTACTTCACAGTATCTTCTTAAATACTTAATTGTACTTCATGCATTGTTAATTATCACAATGTCATGAGCACATTACTTGAGATCTAAGTGCAGAGCACTCAGTACTAAGGATCTGAGCCTGTGGCTGGAAGGTTGCTGGGTCAAATCCCGCAGCCAACAGAGGAATCCTACTCTGTTGGGCCCCTGAGCAAGGCCCTTAACCCCAACTGCTCCAGGGGCGCTGTACAATACCTGACCCTGCGCTCTGACCCCAGGCTTCTCTCCGTGTCTGTGTGTCTCATGGAGAGCAAGTTGGGGTATGCGAAAAGACAAATTCCTAATGCAAGAAATTGTATAGGGCTAGTAAAGTGATGTTATGTTATGTTAACTTCAAGTTCATCCTTCAGGTACTTGAGAACTCAGTAATCCAACATAAACATACCTGATACTTGTACAGCAATGCAAAAAGTTACAAGATACAATGATGCAATACAAAAATACAAGAGTAAATATTAAATAATTACAGAATAATAGAAGAGACCAGGGCCTGTGCATTCTTATCATTTTTGCTACTTCTGTATTGGTTGGAGCTAAGACAGGCTTCCAATGGCTGGTGGCCCGCTTAAGAAATACTGGATTGTAAAATGTACATTATTTAATAAAGTAAAACTTTAATAAAGTTTGCAAACGCCCTAGGTTGGTCCGTATTCTCCTATATTTTATACCTAAAATACAATTAGATCAACATGTCATGTGGCAGCAAAGAGAGCAATGGTTTATTTGGGAAAAGATTGGCTTTGATTTAAAAAGGTATCATGGTAGTTCCCATAATTATATTGGGGGTTCACTAACTTTTTCTCAGAATTGTATGTGGGTATTGTCTGAAATTTCATTGCACACATATTTTCCTTATACATCCCAATGGGCTCCAGCTGTGCTCTTCTTATCCTTACCAAAGACATACCAAAGCGTCCTCAAAGAAATATTCATTTTCTTTTCTTCATTTCCTATCTACACACAGTGAAACTAGCTGGTAGGAGTCAGTTGGAGGATAGAAACAGCTTCTGCAAATACTTCCCTGTTTAATTCACCAGAGAACTGAGAATTAATCTCTGCGTGTTGTTTCATGCCCACGTCCAGTGACATTGAGCCAGTGTTTTTCACACTACTTGAGGACTTCAAACCAGTTTGTGAGAGGTGTAGCTTAGGCTGAAACTGACATATCTGGGTCGAGGGATTCATCCAGAAATCATCCAAGGGTCAGAAACAGAAAGCAGGAAAGCAACTGATAGATGTTAAGGTCAATACCTTTTTTGGGTCTTGTTTTTCATAATATATATGTATGTACAGTAAACATTATAGACCTTTTTATTGTTGAACATGTCATTGTATTGAGCCGTAGAGCTAATGAAGTCCATTGTCTTTCTCTAAGGAATATTGATGAGGTTCAACCTTAAAAGGGAAAAAGGTTCTCAAGAGAAAATGAAAGGTCTTGATTTTTGCAGTTCATTAGGGCACAGTAAAGGAGATCTGTCAACTGTGCTATTGGTTTAACAGACTGAAAAGTGTTATAATCAATAGGACCTGAGTAATGTCAAAGGGCCAAGTTAGAACCACAATGTTACAAAGGAGTCAGGCAGTAGAAGTATTTTTGATTCAAGGCAACTTGCCTTAAAGGTAGTAGGCCTTTCATCCTTCATAGTGATCTTATTGATTAGTCCATTTTCCCATTTGTTTTCAAATCCTTATTCTGGTCTGGCACTGCTACCATAAACCATATAGTCTGCCCTTTTCTTAAGAGAACAGTTTAGTGTTTGGAAGCCAGGCAGTGAATTATTTCTGTCACAAAAAGAACTGTTTAGGTCCTAGCTATCTGGGTCAAATAAAGGTTTTCCTTGTAGAGTTTTGAGTTTGAGTACATGCTGTAATCTTTAATGAATTCTAATCATTAAAATCTGCATATTCTACCACTCATTAAATGATTTAAATTCTACTTAATTTGCAAGAAGAAAAAAATCAGATCAATAACACTATAGAAAAAAGACTGCAGCTCTGTTGTTTCTCTACAATACTTAATCTAGAAATTAGTTAAGATTATGTTGTACTTTGCTTATAAAATGCCATAATCTGTTTCAGTAGAGGATCTAATGCTTTGCTGCCTAATGATGTTGATGCTATAAAGGCTTGTAAGTTTTGTCTTACAATTAGATTTCACAGACATAAAGTTACAGTAATGTGACAGAACAGTATTTTGGCAATGAACTTTTTTTTTCTGAATTCAAGCATATAAACATCTCTTTCTAGTTTAATGCATTTGCCTCATTTGTATCGATTGCTCTGAGTTTTAAACCTATGAATAGAGGGAACCAGCATCTCGTAGGTCTTCAAAATATATTTGGTTGGATCGTGGCCTCTTCAGGGTAGCACACTGTAATGTATGAAAATAATGACTTGGCATAGTTATTATTGAAAGGATTGTTCAGTTGATGCAGTTGTTCATGCAGTGTATGTTGTTTGGAAAAATTAAAGGTTTTGCACCTATCTCTGCTTTGGGGCGGATTTTTGTGGTACTGTAAATAAACAAGAAGACAACTCACATTAACGTAAACTAAGGATTTAGTTTCAATGTTATTATAGTCAATAAAAGTCAATGATTATATTGACAAAATGCAGTGATTGATGCAGCCCCAACTGAAAATGTATTCCACTGTAATTATTTAGTTTGAATGAAGTTTTCATTTAAACTTTTTGGTTAATACCAGAATGTTTTATTTATATTCTAATAAATTTCACCAGAAAATATTATAATAACTATCATAGACGCAACTAAAAGAGTGAAAAAATAGAAAGGCATGATAACACATAATATTTTTCAACGCTCCTTGTTCTTGGGACCTACGGCTACGTATACTGTACGTAAAAGACTTCCACACTATCATTTGTTTCATTAAATCAGATAATTTAAGCATCTTTCTGATTGGTCAGATGGTCTGTTCTGGGTAGACCTTTAAAAGAAAATAACATTTAGCTACTTAGTCAAGCCTTCAGAATACTGAGATACAGTATTCACAAAATTAAAATGCAAAAATGCTCCTTTGCCACTCATTTTTTCTGTCTCTTGCTGTTTACAAATTGTAAAAGATCCCCTGAGAGGTCCAATTGTATAGGCAAACTGTGTAGGCAGGCTAATGTACTGAAACCAAAGCACCCATGAAAATCATTTATCCAAGATTAAAGAAGGGAAGATATGATACAAAATAAAATAGAACTTACACCTCTCATCCGCTTCATGGGACTGTTACTGGGCAGTGGAGCACATTTAGCAATAGACTGCTCCAGCTACGGTGTTCAAGGGAATGTTTCCGCAGGTCTTTCCTCCCGGCGGCAATGAACTTTTTTTTTCTGAATTCAAGTCAGGGTGTATAACGCTGCCCTAGGCTAGGACTGTTAGCCCTTCATTTTGCTCCTCTATGGACAGCATGTTTACTCCATTGTACTTTTTGGACAATCAGTCTGTATAAACCTATGCACATTTTGCACATATTTTATTGTTTTTACAGTGACTATGATCAGCACATTTTGCACACACCTATGTATTTATTTATTTTTATTTATTTTGTTTGTCTTTTGTTTTATAACTATTCTGATGTCTGTTTTGCTTGTCTTGGGCTGGACTGCTGTAACACATCAATTTCCCTACAGGATTAATAAAGTATTATCTATCTATCTTACCGTACAAAACTACAAAAAATCAGCACTCAATATAAAATAAATAAACATTAAAACAAATGATGGTCCTAGACATGCAACAATACATACTGTATACATACATCTCACTTTGCCCACATTACACTACGTTACACAATCCGACAGCTTCATACAATAAACATACTAAACTAAAAGTATACAGTCATTTAGTTGTGTTTAATATACCAATTACGTAGGGAACAAAAGATTTCTTGTATACAATTTTCTTGACCACAGTCATTCTAAACGCCTCCCTTAAAGTAGTGGTTGGAAATTGGAATGAAAAGGGTGGGAGAGATCATTGACAACAA
This sequence comes from Lepisosteus oculatus, assembly GCF_040954835.1. NCBI lineage: Eukaryota > Metazoa > Chordata > Actinopteri > Semionotiformes > Lepisosteidae > Lepisosteus > Lepisosteus oculatus. Next base: position 41,907,662 of record NC_090703.1, on the reverse strand, counting down.
GCTGAGCTTTCTTTTAAAGTGCCATATACTGTAATACAACTCTTTAAGCTCTTTCTGTAGTCAGCCAATTATTTTCTTAACAATATTTACAATTCTGGACAATTTCCCTTTACTTTTAATACTCAGGCTACCACCCCACACAGTGAAGTACGGATGCTTTCTACTGATATTCTGTAGAACCACTCTAAAATGTTTTAACTCACCCTAAAATCTTTCATCTTCCCAATCACAAATATATACTGTACGCTGACTAGTCTTTTAAAAAATGTAATTGGTATTCTCTGTTATGGTTTAAATTTTCATCTATTACTATAACACTGAACAAACCTCCACGGCTTGATTAATAATGGAGAGAGGTTGAAAATCTATTGTATTACTATTACAAGTAGCCAGTTCTTTCATTTTATCAACATTAATATGAAGCATGCTTGACTGACACTACCTTCCCACTTTTCTTATCTGTAATTCTCCACCCCTTCTCTATCATCCCCCGTAAACAAACCTACTAGGGCCATATCATCTATGTACTTTAATAGATCAACAGAATGGGTCCTTCATTTCTGCCCCTTAGGGGAAATGGAGGGAAATCAAACAATCAAAAGTGAAGCAAAAATGCATATGGAAACTTAATACAAAGAAGGTGCAAAACAGATAATGTTGAATTGGTGGTATTGAGGGAAACCATAAGTCTGTATCTACTACAGAAAAGCTAAAAGTGGTCATTAATGCAAAATGGTTAACACCAGTGTTTGGGCCTTCATTTAGAATGTATGGGAACCAATCCCATATTATGTCATTGATTTGTTATAAAGCAATTGATTTCATTCATGTACATATATGTGCTGTTTCTACAACATTGTTTTTGAGTTCCTCAGGCTGCAATTACACAGCTTCAATGGTTTTGAAATTCAAAGTCAATGTAAGCATGTTAACACAAATAAGATCATTGTAGAAATCAATTTGAGATTTGAATTTCAAAAGATTAATTTTAAAAATGTAGGGATATACAAGGTTTTTATTTGATAGGATCCTTCTTTGATTGTAAATGCCTTCTGTCTATTCGATCTAGACTAGAGGAAGAGAGTTTTTCGTGATAATAGATTGAAGAGAGGAAGAAGTAATGTATTTCCATTAAGTAAAAAAAATAGATTCACATCTAGTTATCTTGGTTAAATAAGATGTGAACATTATAGTCATCATTCCTCTTGTGCACAGAAGTTTAATTTAGATTTTTTTTTATTTTTTGCAGACTTACAAAGTGAGAAATAAAATTCTAAAGGGATTATACAAATACGGCAAAGACAAAATCCATTCGACCCTCATGCATTATTACCTAGGTGAAGTTACAATTTACACAGTTCTCCATGGGGTTTCTCTGAAGAGTAATTCTCCAGAATCCCCTAAGTAATCTTGCTGTTAGAGTGATAATACCTTGATTTGTAGGTACTTTAGCACAATGTAATGGTGAAGATATAGAATGATTTGATGTTGAATGGGAAGAAAATTGGATTCATCTTAAGATTGAAATGTAACCTCATTTTTCTTGAGGAGAAAATCCATGCAACATAACTTAATTCTTTCTAGGTTTACTCAGTGACTGGTTTACAGCATGGCTTAAGTGCCCCACCAAAGGTCAACAACCATTGAGAGAAATGATTGTATGTCGTAAAGCTTAAGGCATTTAGCCAAGAACTTTTCCTCCATTACAGGGTAAATTGGGGTTAGCAATGCAGTAAATGTGCAGTAAAAAAGCATAAAGCTTTAAGTAGCTATTTAAGTTTGTGTTCTTTTAAAGGTTATGGCAAATTTAATACATAATGCTGTCATATAATTAGATTTTTAGCTCTCTAATAGCTAATAGAAAAAGTTGTACATTTTATAAATCTTTCTTTGTATTTTGAATTAGGGAACGTGATTACATTCCATTGTGGTTTATGAATAAATGGAAAAAAAAATATTAATAGGCTATAAATTAATTTTACAAACAGTTCAGTACATCTGCATTGCAATATTATGCGTACCTACTGTATGTTCTTCTGAATATTCTGAGATGAGATGTTTTGAAACTTATGTAATCGAAATAGGATTTTAAAAAATGATAATTTGAATAATCAGATATGAAATTTATCAAATCTGAAATATAGATGATATAATGCAAAGTTATTGTATAATATAAATACAGTACTAAAGTCTTTTCCACTTCTATAGAAAATAGAGTTTGGAAACAGTACTTTTCCATTGCCATCACTGAAAATTGAGTACTCTTTACCATTTTTCCATTACTTTATGTTTCTAACAGGTTTCTTCTATGACTCTCATTTCCCCTGCTGCCCAACAGAGTATAATGCTCATATGTCTTAGTTTTAATTCAGTTGGATTGTTCTGAAAAGTTACATATTTTGAAACCAAATCATCTTAATTAGTTTTTTTACTTATTTAAAATTGATGCAAATTGAGTTGAACTGAACTCTTGCAAGTTTAATTTGCACTATACATCAATTGGAAACAAAATCCTGCCTTTTTTAGTATGCACGGAATAGAATCTATGTCCTGTCTACTTTAAGAAATATAAGACGTCAGAATGGAAGAAGGAAGAGGAAAGATACTTTGATGTTGTTAGAAGTCAATTACCTTGATTTGCATATTTAAATTCTACACAAGTGACTGTAATGTAGATCATCTTTTGGAGTGCAGCTACTGCTAATCACAAGCACACTTTAATTTCTGGCTTCCTGCAGGGCCACTAGATTGTTAATGTTATGGAATCAATTATTAAGCTCATAAATGAAACAGCTTTCCCATTCTTCTTTCACCTGTAGCACAAATAGGAAGAGGTGATCTGTATCTTATTTTTCCATTTTCAGACAGCTGGAATGTGATATAATGCATTGCTCTGCATAAGAAGTAAAAATAAACAAATGCAATTTTCAGACATCACACATACATCCCATGTCATGTGTGTGTTGTCATGTACACAAGAGGAACTCACCAGATTAAGAGGGACTTTACAACTTTGCCACTTGTGGTGCCTCAGAGATAGAAATAGATAGAAGTAAAAAGCAGCAAATATTGAAGGGTTTGATATGAAAAATAACACAGTATTAGTAATTATATAAAACTTACATGATTCAAAAATAGCTTTGTTTACATGACAATGCTTCTTTTCGTGTAAAGCAATCGTGTATAACTGCCTAGATTTTTACTTTAAAAAATTATTTTAAAAAATCACTAACCTTTTTAGTTTTAGGGGCTCAAATGGATTTTGACTGAGTAGCAGTCATGAAGAGATCATTAGTCATGCAGAAAAGGATATGTTACAAGTTCAAGGCATGCCCTAGACTGTATCTCAGGAGAACTGCCTTAATTGCCCGCCACTGTCATGCTGTGTCTTAATAAGCATATAAACTCTGTGTGGAGTTTAAGAGAGAAAATGAATGATACTCAGTTATGCCACACTTCAAGTAAGAAGACCAATATTAAGTTAAACTTTCAAGTCAATACAAATGGCACACACTCCCCTGGGCAGCTTTCAGAGTGATGTAATAATGTGAACATTAATGTTTGCACAAAACCCCAGACAAAAACAGTGTAAGGATTTGACTATGTGTTTCTTCTACAGCAGTACACTTGTTTGGTCTAACATGGCACTTGCAGCCAGTGGATGGACAACTGTATGAAAATGGAGTCAGCAAACTGGGCAAAGACTCTGATACCATAGAAACAACCTTTTCACCAGCTGGGGCACCTGGTTCAGATAAGCCAGACAAAGGCGAAAAAGGAGGTAAGAATAGGACCATTTAGTAGCATGTTCCTGTTTACGTTTATGATCGAAATGGTTGATTAGTTCTGTTTTGAGGATGAAACTGTAAACATACCATATATTTTTCTTCTAATGTACCCTTTATACTGTATTTAATAACTGAAAAGTTTGGGCCTGAAAGATCTGTATTGTAAATTTACAATACGTTCATAGAGTAACTTCATCACATGTGATAGAAATTACAATAGTTCAAGTAGGGAGCTGTGTCAGCATGCATAGGCTGCAAAAGCACAAGTAAAGGTTTATTCCATGCTGAAAGAAAAGAAAAGAAACACAGCTTTTCGGCTGTGGAGCCTTCTTGGGAAATGTGAACCTTTTCTTCTCTTTTTCAGCATGAAATTACAATATACTATGCAGTGGTGGAACTGATGACCATGGGTCCTGGTACACATTTTTTTTTTATAGATCCCTCTCCCCTGATCACATCGCACACTAGCAGTACCATAATAATATTAAGTAGCCTAGTCACTCATTTGAAATCTCTACTGATAAACTGCAAAGTCATGTAAAATTATTTTTGTAGAATCTTTCGCTATGATATATAGCCTCCTTTGTCCATTTGTTACATTTTCAAATGTCCTCTAGGACAAATATCACCTGACTACAGTACACTGCCCATGGTATTACTGCAATTAATTCCTCATCATCTGACTGTTTATGTTTCACTGTTTTCTTAGATGTTTCCACAGGAGCTCTGTGCTGCATGTTGCTTGCAAACTGTGAACTACAGTTAACTTAGTTGGCTAACTCTTCGTTGGTTGTGACCTTTCTCTATTTAGTCAATTTTGCTGCCACTGCAAACTTCTCTCTTTTAGTTTTTCTTTTGAGGGTACCATCTCTAAGCTTTTGTGGCCTACGTGACATAGTATGACTTAAGGTACTGGAGTAATGAACCGTAGCTAATTTTAAATACCAGCCTTTTGTTCAACCTGTCTTTATCAGCTTATTGTTTTTATAATTAGCATATTTAAAGATCACACTTCATAGATGTCCCATTGCAGTCGCTCAAGTAGGTCTTGTAAATTACTGCTAATTAAATTCTAAATGCTTACACCTAGCCCCAGGTCTATCCTTGACCTTAGCCAGATTCTATTACAAGAAAACCATTCCAGCAAATGATGAGAGAACACAATTGTTCATTGAACCAAAAATCACAATTAGTGCAATTAAATAATAACAACCCCCCCCCCCCGAAAATTAAGTTCAATTCGTTGTGTTATCCCACGGTTTAAAAGTGGGCCCACACTTAAATGTTAAAGATACTACTCGTGCTGCCACAGTGTAGTCACAGTGGTTGCAATGCCTATAACTACACCAATGACAATAAGTCTTGAAATTACATGATTACAGGTACCTTCAAATTGGATTTGGGCTCAAGTGATAATAACAGCAGAGGGATAATGAATATTTTGGCCTGTCAAAAGCTACGTTTATTAGTAGGGCTCCACTAAGAAATATTTTGATAAAGGCGTGATTTCATGCTGTACAGAAATACCGTTGTGTAGGCAAGTTGGATTTTATTTTGAATTACTACATTGACATTAGACCAGTCCAGCCTTAATACTACACTCAAAAGTCAAGCCAATTTTAAAATATGTGTATACATAGTACATTGTACTGATTTATACTTATGAAGGAAAAAAAGAAATTCCTCTCAAAGATTCCTTAATGTTCATAATTGTATAAGAATGAATCCCAGTACTGTAGTAAATTTAAAGATTTTAGTTTCAAACTGTCAACGTTTGTGCTTTATAACCATCTTTACTAAAGCTGTCTGACACCTCCATTCTTTTGACTGCAAAGTAGAAGAAAAAAAATCCAGTTCAAGTGAGAGATTAAAAGAATTTATAATGCTGTGTGTGCCATACAAGGTGTTAATGCTGCCAGATCATTTTATTTTATATTGTCCAGAATCTCAAATTAATGATGATAACCACCTTAGGCAGTTAATTAAAAGGGGTGAAGAGACTGCTTTATAATCACTTCCTAGGAGCCATGCTCCAAACCTTTATTATCTCTTTGCCAAGATCTTACTGGCTGATCAAGATTAGAAATTAATTAATGCTCTACTTTGTAGATTTAGATTTGTCACCTTTGTTTGACAATGTGGTGATGGTAAATGGGAAAGTGGGAAACAGAGAAAAATCAAACCTTGCATTTATCTCAATGTCTAAATTCCCTACTCACAATTTTAAGGCCAGCCTTTAACGTGTCAAATGTTTTGATTCCTCATTCACATAACTTGGCTGGCATACATTTTTAAAATCAGCTGTTTGGGCATATAAACATTATTTAAACATGATAATATTGAAAAATGGAATAGTGATGTGAAAGTATGAAGTGAGAGTACTTGCACGTAAAATGTACACATACCAATTTTTCACACACATTTTCTCTGTAGCACTCAATAAATAACATACAATATGTTATTTACATGTAAATGTGAAACGAAATGACATTTAATATTTGTTATACTAAATCTTATGTTTATATATCAGAATATTATATACTGAAAAAAGAAACGCAACACCTCCTCCACACTCTGGCCCTCCCGTCTGCGTGGAACAGGCTGAAGAGTGACTCATCCATGAAGAGGACCTGATGCCACTGCTAACGAGTCCATCGCAGCCACTGTCTGGCCCAAGCCAGTCAGATGTGACGTCTAGGAGGTGTGAGCAGAGAGCCTCTGACAGATCGCCTTGCTCTAAGGCCAGCAGCATGGATCCTTACTGTCCTGTCATTGATACGAGCATTGTGTCTGCCGGCAGTTTCAACAGCAGTACAGGGGGCAAATCTGAAACGATCTCTCAGATGGACCAGTCTGATGTGTCGGTCCTGCTCTGGTGTGGTCACTCGAGGGCGACCGGATCTTGAACAGTCATCTATCCTGATGGTCTGCTGAAACCTTCTCTGTAGTCGGGACACAGTGGAGCGGCTTACTCCATAGTGTCTGGCAACATGACATGCCTGCCTACAGCATGCCAATAGCCCTCTCCCTTGTTTCTGGTGACATTCAAGGCATTATGGAATGCACAGAAAACTGACTAAGTGTGCCCTTTTTCTTACAGTGACCTAAGCTTTGAATTAAGACCTTTTTAAAGCTGACCTGGGCAGGCATTGTTCCACCAGGATCTCTTTTGATAAAAGTGCACCTAACGAGGTTTCTGTATTGCTGGTCAGAGGGCTTGAAAACAAATTGACGACTTTTTGTGAAAATACATAAGCTATAACTATAATATTGTAACGCTTACGGCCGACAAGCAGTGTGTGTAAGAGCCGGCGTACCAGAGCGGGTGACGTCACCGCCCTTCCCTGTGATAGCAGGACCACAGCTACTGGGCTGTGGAGAGATCTCTCTTTAGCTCACGGGCTAGGTCGCTGCAGAGAGACGCGGAAGTCCCGGGTTCGAGCCACCTATACTTTGGGCCGACCAGATGCGGCAAGGGCGCCCGCCTGAGCCCCCGTTGCGTTACATTGGTGTCAGAAGCGGGGCGGGATAGCCCTTCGCCGGGGACGGCGATTTAAGCGGGGGAGAGTGTAACGCTTACGGCCGACAAGCAGTGTGTGTAAGAGCCGGCGTACCAGAGCGGGTGACGTCACCGCCCTTCCCTGTGATAGCAGGACCACAGCTACTGGGCTGTGGAGAGATCTCTCTTTAGCTCACGGGGCTAGGTCGCTGCAGAGAGACGCGGAAGTCCTGGGTTCGAGCCACCTATACTTTGGGCCGACCAGATGCGGCAAGGGCGCCCGCCTGAGCCCCCGTTGCGTTACAATATTCTCATTCCAGAAAATGTTGCGTTTCTTTTTTCCATCAGTATACTGTTTATTATATACAGTAGGTCTACAATTTCATTTAATGACCTGATCAACAGACAGAAGTAATTAAAATGTTCAGAGATGTATTCAAACTGTTAAAAACCACAAGACAACAATTGCCAAGACAAACTTGTGGGGAAGCTGCACAAGCTTTGCTGTTAATATATATGCAGTACTTGATGGTTTTGAACAACCAGGGTTTCCAATGTTCAATGGCAGTTGTACACACTGACAATATCCCATGCAAATATCCCTATCAATATCAAACATTTTTTTCAATTGTAAAGCAATCACTCTAAGACCACCAGTATTGCTAAGTAAAAGTTAGTTTGAAATCAGATTGTATTAAAATGCCATTTTGGCAGTGTTCACACTTAAGAAAAGCAATATTAATAAACAGAATTTATACATTATAGCGGCACATTTTAATCCATTTGTTAGTGGTACACTTCTGTAATTGTTAATATTTAAGTAGTGCAGATATTTGTAGTTTTGATGTGCAAAAAGAAACTTTAAAAGAAATTCCAGATGCTCTTTAATGCTAATTGCCTATACATGTCTATTGGAGTTGAATTGTTCTTAATTATGTTACTGAAATTAGTTTCTGTACATAACTGGAAGACTATAATCAAATAAATATTAGTTTACTTGTAATAATGGTTGCATTTGTTAAATTCTTGCAAACTAAATTTTCCATTTGTCAGTGTTTGTAATAATAATAATAATAATAATAATAATAATCATAAAAACAGTAGGCATGGCATTTAAAAACATTCTGTAATTAAAAAAATATAGACATATTCATATAGAATTTAAGTCAAAACTCGCATCAGCGAAAATCAAACTGCAGTATACTTCATTCAGTTCCTATATACCAAATTTAGCCCTTCACCATTCAAAGAACATCGATAGGTAGCATTTAGGTTACGTTACATCTTAGTGAAACTTTAATTGCGTTTAATATTTTTTTTCTTAGTCTAATAATCATATTTTTTAAAACATTTCAGGTGGGTAGCTGCGTCAGCATGTGTAGGCCGTAAAGGAACAAGTAATACTGTAGGTTCTTCGGGTGTAAGAAGAAGGCTCCACAGCCGAAACGTTGTGTTTTCTTTCTTCTCTTTTCAGCATGGAATGAACCTATTACTTGTTTTTTAAAATATGACATGTTCTGTATTACAAACTAATCAAAACAACTGAAATTGTTAATATTGTGATTTACTGAGCAGTGAATCCTTAAAATACCACAGCTGTGTGTGGTTTTCAGGTAAATCTATTATATTAACCTATCATTGCTTTCCTGCGCCAATCATCCTTTATGCATACTGTCCTAGTGCCAAATAATTACGTTAAATACAATGATTAGATTGTTGGTACAGGATGTTGTTACCACATTGCTACCAAACTCCAAATGAGCTACTCACAATATTTTATAACATTAATAGTATTGCCTATTAGTTCAAAGATTATAAACCCTGACTTCAATCATAAAACCAAAAATATAATTTCCAGTAAATTCAAAGATGTTCCAAATAAAACTGGAATGACAAGGAATAACTGTTCCTTTCTTTATCATTCTATAAAATGAGAGGGCAGTAATAATGAGATATAGGGAAAAACAGTCTATCAAACAATTAAAAGCTTATATCTTAATATTCCTTACTCAAAACTTAAAACCAAAAATACAATTTCTAGTAAATAATCTTATGTACAAAATAAAACTGGAATTATGGGGAGTGACAGTTCTTTTCAATGGAATGACAGACCAGGCATATTTAAGTATACTGTAGATAGAGTTCTGACATGTATTGCACAAGCTGTAGTTTATTTTACAAACTGCCCCTTGGGGATAATAAAGATTCTAACAGTAATAAAATAAATATAACAAATAATATCTATTCTATATTGATATTTATATTAATTTTACACATCACAGTATGTTAAATTTAAAATTAACATAAATAATGAATCATAGCTAAATTATACATAAACGGAATCACCATTTGAATCAAAATTGCAATTGTTTTGAACTACTTGAAACTTTTATTTTAGTCTGTCATCTATTTTCTATGTGTTTATTTGCTTTTGAATTAAATTTTAAGCCATTATGTATAATACTTTTTTATAATTAAATCCTAAAATCTTTTATTGTGATATATAGTTATTTTCTATAGCTAGCCATTTTTCTTCATGTTAGTTGATATTATAGTTTTTTTTCATTATTTGCCTTCTTTTAACATGCTTAACTTTATATTTGACTACTTGCTCTGACATGAGGAGACAGACAAATATCTGTAATACTTTGGATTTTGTGAGTGGAGTATGCATACAGTATGATTAGCACAGGAAAGCACCAATAGGTTAGTAAACGTTTAATACTGTAGAGATTAACCTGACAACCACAGGCAGCTATTGTATTTTAAGGATTAACTGCACCTGTTTTGCAGAGTAGTGCAGTCCAGCATCAGATTATTAGAAAAAATAAAAACACCATGATGCATTGCTGTTCAGGATACCACGGTGCCTGCAGTGCCTTGTGCTTTCTACGTGGCTGCATCTATACATTATGAAGAATATGAAAAGGAAACAGTAGATGTCAATAATTTCACATGGCAATTTTGGGATTGGATAACTAGGTTTTTAAAATGCTACAATCATGTATAGTACATATCTAAAAGTAAAAATGAAATGTATACTACTGTAGCCTTCAGAACCCATACATTTGAGTACAGTATAAATCTATGAATTTTACTGTAGCACCTGTGTCTAGATAATTATAGAACATACAGTATTTTCAGGGGCCATGTGTAATGAAAAACTGTGTATATCAGTTATATAATAATAATATATTAACACTAGGATAATTTAATACTTTTACTGTTTCTGAGTGGCACAAAAATTAGGCTAAAAATGATGATGATTCAGTTTTTACTTAAACATTTGGTAACCCTGTTCTAATAGATGTGTGCTTTTAATGTGCTCCACAGTGCATTTAATGTGCTTTTATCTGTGCTATATAATGGGATTCAGGATTGTTACTGGTAGTGAAATACAATGCAAAACCCAGTCATAAATTGTTAGATCTTTTTTCTTTACATTCTCTGTATTTGAATATATATTTGCAATGTGAATGGTCATGTATCGACTTCTAAGGCATTTACTTGAAGCTCTGACTGATAACCTCTTTTTTATTTTCTCATAAATGTGCCAATCATGCAGTGTGATAAAGTTTCATTTTCATTCTACAGGCACTCTACTTTCTGGCCTCAGATTCAAGAGAGCTCTGACCTATCTGGTTGAGACCTTAATGATCTTCCTTAATGGAAGTAATCACATAGCACAGTGATTAACCAGACCTTTTTAAATATCTCCACTATGGTTATTATTTTAATATTAACAAAAGAAATATTTAATCAGGTCCTTCAGACATCATTTGGGATAAAAACCAGAAGACTGCAATCCATAGGTTAAAGGGCAAGTAAATGGAAACAGACCATCATAGACTGATTTTAAAAAGAAGTCTCACATCTACACATTGGCCTTAAAAATAACCATCAAATTCAAGAATGTGATTGTATATTTCAAGTTGTGTTTTGGTGTCACATCAAGTTCCCTTTTTCGAGATACAAGTAAACTAGCAGCACTATCCGTTAGCTGTCTGTGTCGGTTTCTCGGAGAGAAAACACAAAACACAATGAGTGTAAGACCTGTTGCAATTGTGTTCAAACTAATTATGCATAAAAAGGTTCAGAGCATGGGTCTAGGTGTCTAGTCAGCTAGATGTGATATCAGGCTAGTTCAAGGTTACATTTAGACCAGGAAAAAAGTTTAGTATTTGTAGGGAGACACTGGCTGGTTCTTTCATAGTTTCAAATGGAAGGCATGGTTTAGCTTTTGTTTTCTCAATGGTTAATGGTTAAAAAGGGAAAAGCAGGTTATTTTATCCTTAAGGTTAAGATTTAAATGGAGAGGCACGTGCTGCTCTCCCATTATTTAAGGTTAGGTTCACATCTAAAATACAGCACAGTGAAGCAGGTTACAGATTAAGTTGGATTAGGAATTGTTTTCCACTGTGGTAAAAAAGGGTGGTCCAGTCTCACTATGTTTTCATAATTCCCTAGTAATGTTATTAAAGCTTTAAAGAGGGTTTATGTGCACAAGTACTCCACACCACACTAGTGGGTTAGGAGACCCTGCCACACAATTATAAAGTTGCGCAAAATAGGATGATGATGATAAGATCACTATATACCAAATTCATAAATGTCTGCTGAACATTAAGAAAATTATCAAAAGATAAATCTGCGTCCTGGTAGAATACTACTTCTTATTAAAAGAGAATAAGAGAGAAAGAGAAAAAAGAACATCTGAATGTGACTCTGCAAAAAATGTTACTCTCATGTTGCTTTTCATATGTGTAATGTAATAACAGAATGTGATATGAGGCCCTACTGCTAGCAGATAAAACATTACAGCTTTTGAAATGTTGAATGATATCATGCAAATAGATTTTAAAAGAAGAAGACATCGATATTCTGCAGTAGCTTTCATCTCATGACTTTCGAATTGATTGTACTTTGGTTCATCACCACTATTGATTTAAGTATGTTGTGATACAGTCTGTGGGTCTCTGCAGATTTAGTAAAAATCTCTTGTGCAGCTACTGTACTGTGATATGGTTACTAATTTGTGTTGTTAAATGACACACTGTGGCCTTTCCTCTGATTTGTATGATAAGATAGTATACAGTAGATGCAATTTAGTATGAGGGTACCAATATATTTTTTCAGTTTTTAAAAACTGGAAAACATTGTTCATTTGGAGCGGTTTTATAAATTCAAATAATGCACTATGCACATTCAAACATCTATTATTTTCATATACTAATAGAAGTTTTGTTTTCTTAATCAGTATCTCTATTTCCCAGTAGATGGTGATAAAGGGTTAAAAATTAAATAAAAAACTCTAGGTCTATGGAATTATCTATGCCCTGACTTATCTGACATTAATTTGGCAATTGAAATAGGAAGAATGCCCACAATCTTATTAGGTACTGTTCCAAACCCTTTAATTGAATTCCCTTAATTATAGTGACCTGCTCTTCTGTGATATTTTTATGCCTCCTTAGGCAAGTTCTTTGAAAAATCATTAAACTTGTTATCTGCACCTATCAGGTTGGTGTGTAAAGAGAGACAAGACATCTTTATCTCCATTCTTTACACCTCAAGCAGACAAGGTATTAAAATACTGGCCCGATTTGCAATTCATTAAGCACTGGGAAATAATAACTCTAATTGAAAAGAAAAAAAAAGAAATTACCTGTTATGTAAAACGCATGCTGCTAGTTAAAAATGAACTCTAAAAATAATGTTGGAAAGACAATTAGTTTTGTAGAAAATAGATTATAGGTCTAATTGTTTTATCCAGATAACTTCAAGGCCATGAGTTTTAATCAATTTGTGAATCTGTGCTCCAGTTCATGTGATTTTTTCTCTCTTGGAAACAGAATTGGAAAGACTTTAATAAGACCAGGCTAGGTTTTATTAGCATGTTTTTGGATTTGTCCGAAACATGTTAATAAAGAGTCAACATCCCCTTTCTTTATTTTTTGCAGAGTGGAAAGGACTCAGTTTAATGTTTCCTTTTGTGTGTTCTTATTGTTTAGGTAACTGCTTTGTAAAATCTGGTCTAAAAGGCACATTACCATCAATTAATTGAATTTATTCATGTCACAGTTCGCAAGCAGCAAGGTGATTTTTCTTTCCTGCCTCAATCAATTACCAATGAAGCTCAGTCTTTCAATTAGTTGGAATTACTGGAGTACCACTGAGATCTATGCTTGGACCACGGCTCTTCTGAATGTGTATAAATGATCTATATTCTGGCAGAGTTTGTAAACTAGCCAAGTTTGCAAAATACGAGATTAGTAGTATTAGCAAACATTTTAGAAGAAGCAGATGAAATTAAAATAGATCTAAATAAAATTCAAGACAGTCAAACGAGTACAAAGTGGGAAACACTGAGATAGAAGAGTCTCCTTATGAAAATTAATTAGGTCATTTTTTGCCTAATTTAGAATATTGTGTATAATTTTGGTCACCACATTGTAGAAATGTGACTATTCTACACAAACAGGCTGAAAGAACTGAACCATTTTAGTTTTGCACAGATAAGATTACTAAGGGGCCTGATACAAGTATTTCAAAAATCCTCAAAGTCATTGAAAAAAGTCAGCCCAGCAGAATTCTTCAAAATAAACACAGAAACATGAACTATAGGACAAAGTGGAAACTTTTAAATCTGAGAACAGGAAGTACTTACCCAAGGGTTGTGGGAGTATGGAACGAGCTGTTCAGTCATATTTTTGAAGCTAAAATACTGGCTTCTTTCAAGGAATGGCTGACTGAGATTCTTTAATCAATTAAATATTAACTATCAAATGGGCTAGATGAACCGAATGGTCTCCTCACATTGTAGCCTTATGTTCTTACAGTCTGTACAGTATGTAGGTTTAGTCGATATTAACATTATTTTTCCCTGAACATGGGTTATTGCGTTTTGGAAAAACAAGATAATTAATAATTAAAATGGCACAGAATTAACTAATTGATCATCTTTAATGTCAAAACTGAACAAAACGATCATCTGATTTTGCATTAGTGGGAAATAAAGGATGCCCTACTGGGTATGTGTGAAGTGTGTTCAGAAAAACATTTCGTGCTGGTCTTGCTTACAGATCACATTAGGATAACATTCTGAATGATGTCATTAGTTTCATCAGAAGGACTTGCTTATTGTAAAAGCTTAATTGAAACTACAGGTATATGTACAGTAAGATGAGTCAAAGCATGACGGTGATACATATAATGCTAATGATACATACAGGTAGTTATTGATGTTCTTAATTTCTGCATTTTCGGTTTAAAAGACCTAAAAAAAATATTTACCTTCTTAATTTAGGACAAATTAGTTCTCACTTTAACATGCTTGTCCTTTAACAGGCAATTTAAATTAGACTGAATGTTTGAGACAGTATACTCTATAAGTATGCATTGTCGAACTGGGGTTGTATAGAGTCACTTGGGTGTCACACAAGAATTTAGGTGATGTTTGTCTTAATGTTCTTCCAGCCTGATTTCCCATCATCTTACACTACTAAATAAATCTTTAAAATGTGTTTTAGTACCTTATTCTATACCTTATGTTTGTAAATCTAAAATTAAATCAATAAAACCCTGAAACAAAGTAAGCTACTGTGTGAAAAGTAGTTCAATGCAAGCAATTTGTAAATAAAATGGATTTAAAGTCATTAGAGAACAACCCTCCATTATGGGCTAAAAAGCTTTTGAAAGTATGAACACAAAGAAATAAAATCCTTGACAATGATTGTGTAATAAGAAGTAAACAAAATACATTTGGGTCCTGTATATCCACATATTCAGTTTCTGTTTCACTGGAAGACATTGTCAACTTAAAAACTTCATAAGCAGAAGTGTAACGTGAAGGAACACATTTTCCTTAACATGTTCTTACTGTTAATGCAGCCTTTTGTTAATAGTAAAAAATGCTTTATTTTTATTTAAGGGTGCAAAGAGGAAGTGAACTGTTTTGTTAATGTGAAAACATTTTAAGATGAGCACATTGTTGAACAGTTACTGTATCGATTAATAATCAGCTAAAGCTCTAAATAAGGAAGCATATTATAATTTTACTTATGAGACTTTAAAATAACATTTCAAAGGCTAACTGACAGTAAAAGAACTGAAGGTAGTGCAGTCCAGATGTGTCTATGGGCATGTGACTCATTCATTTTCCACCATTCAACACCCATCACTAACAGGTCTTTCCTTCATGCTTTAAATGAAATTGATAACCATGAACAAAAATGTAATGTTTACTTTTATTACAGCTATTTAAACTTCTTACATTACTAAATGTGTGCAAATGGTGTCATTAAGGAGTCCAAACCTTTGGCTAGTAGTGGCTAGAATATGCCAGAAAGCATCCTCACCTACAGTGTTTACATTCATTCTTATAAGGAATAGGTTTTTAATTTACACGTTTTTGAAATGCCTGGCATTTTTTCAGGAATGCATTCCCCAGAGTAAATTGAAAACTACCTTTACAAGCTGACCACTTTCACATTGTTTCTAAGGTTCCTATTATTAGTGATAAAGAAGCATTCTGTTGAATTGGCTTTATCTGTCAGCCTGTTCATAAAGTGTTAAACATGTGAAGTTTGTACTTATGCCATGGGAGCTTCCTAGGATTTGGTACGTTTCATTACTCACACTGAAAAAAAGGTTAAAAATATAGTAAATAATGTCAACAAAAACAAAGCAGAGAGACATTTGTATTTTGTACGTTTTCAACAAGTATTTAGAACCTTAGTCTTCGGGCATTGCTTAAAAACCTTTTTTTCTCCACTGCCTTACTGTGTGGTGGTGTCCTACTTTTCTATTTCAGACAAAACTGTGTTTCAGAGAGGTAGAGCAATAGACAGAGGAGAAGTGGATGTTGGAACACAAGTGATGCAGACCATTCCTCCAGGACTTTTTTGGCGGTTTCATATTACCGTTCACCATCCAACATACGTGAAATTCAACATCTCCCTGGCCAAAGATGCCTTGCTAGGAATTTATGGAAGAAGAAATATCCCCCCTACGCACACTCAGGTGAACTCTTTAATCTTTTAAAGCATTGTATCTCTTATTCTTAAAATAGATGAGAGAATTCCTTCTTTGTCTTTAAAATCAGAATTCTATTTTTATCTTTGTATGTTGTAATATTTGAATGAGAAAATGTGAAAATAGTGAGGAGTGGTCCTGTAGTTGGTACATAACATTTCTATTTATAGGACCATAATTTCTCTATCCCCAAAATGTTTTCCCTTAAGTACAATTAAATTACTGTAATTACAGTAAGTGTTGAACAGTATTTGATTGTTCTTCTGACTTAAATATGTATCAGTCTTATGCAGAGGTGCCCTGTTAGTTTGTATCATGCTTTACCATACTTCTCTCTGTTTCACCATTCTTATTATTTCATTGTATTAACTAAATTTTGCTTTTCATGTCACTCCTCTGCAAACTTGATAGCATTGGAAATTGCACTTCAATTTACTGACATTTCACAGAAATGTATTGCACATATGGTACTTCTTTTAGCCAATTAAATATGTAGCTGGCTCCATCAAGTTCATTTTATATATCCACTACAATTTGAAAGTTATCAGCATTAATATGTGTTACTTGACTGAGATGCAAATGCAGAAAACACATTTATCCAGCAGCCAAATAGTCTATGCCACAATGACAAATGCATTGTTAGTGTAACGTCTTTAAAACCACAGTATTCTAGGAATGTTTTTGAAATACATTAAACGGTGTTTCTACTGTTTTCAGCCCTTATAATACTTAAAATATTGATCAAAATATCAACAGAGAGGAGCTAAGATGACATACTCTCACTTAATATACAGTGCCTTGCGAAAGTATTCGGCCCCCTTGAACTTTTCAACCTTTTGCCACATTTCAGGCTTCAAACATAAAGATATAATTTTTTTATTTTATGTGAAGAATCACCAACAAGTGGGACACAATTGTAAAGTGGAACGAAATCTATTGGATTTTTGAAACTTTTTTAACTAATAAAAAAATGAAAAGTGGGGCGTGCAAAATTATTCGGCCCCCTTGCGTTAATACTTTGTAGAGCCACCTTTTGCTGCGATTACAGCTGCAAGTCGCTTGGGGTATGTCTCTTTCAGTTTTGCACATCGAGAGACTGAAATTCTTGCCCATTCTTCCTTGCAAAACAGCTCGAGCTCAGTGAGGTTGGATGGAGAGCGTTTGTGAACAGCAGTTTTCAGCTCTTTCCACAGATTCTCGATTGGATTCAGGTCTGGACTTTGACTTGGCCATTCAAACACCTGGATACGTTTATTTGTGAACCATTCCTTTGTAGATTTTGCTGTATGTTTGGGATCATTGTCTTGTTGGAAGATAAATCTCCGTCCCAGTTTCAGGTCTTTTGCAGACTCCAACAGGTTTTCATCCAGAATGGTCCTGTATTTGGCTGCATCCATCTTCCCCTCAATTTTAACCATCTTCCCTGTCCCTGCTGAAGAAAAGCAGGCCCAAACCATGATGCTGCCACCACCATGTTTGACAGTGGGGATGGTGTGTTGAGGGTGATGAGCTGTGTTGCTTTTACGCCAAACATATCGTTTTGCATTGTGGCCAAAAAGTTCGATTTTGGTTTCATCTGACCAGAGCACCTTCTTCCACATGTTTGGGGTGTCTCCCAGGTGGCTTGTGGCAAACTTTAGACAAGACTTTTTATGGATATCTTTGAGAAATGGCTTTCATATTGCCACTCTTCCATAAAGGCCAGATTTGTGCAGTGTAAGACTGATTGTTGTCCTATGGACAGACTCTCCCACCTCAGCTGTAGTTCTCTGCAGTTCATCCAGAGTGATCATGGGCCTCTTGGCTGCATCTCTGATCAGTCTTCTCCTTGTCTGAGCTGAAAGTTTAGAGGGACGGCCAGGTCTTGGTAGATTTGCAGTGGTCTGATACTCCTTCCATTTCAAGATGATCGCTTGCACAGTGCTCCTTGGGATGTTTGAAGCTTGGGAAATCTTTTTGTATCCAAATCCGGCTTTAAACTTCTCCACAACAGTATTACGGACCTGCCTGGTGTGTTCCTTGGTCTTCATGATGCTCTCTGCGCTTTCAACAGAACCTTGAGACTATCACAGAGCAGGTGCATTTATACAGAGACTTGATTACACACAGGTGGATTCTATTTATCACCATCAGTCATTTAGGACAACATTGGATCATTCAGAGATCCTCGCTGAACTTCTGGAGTGAGTTTGCTGCACTGAAAGTAAAGGGGCCGAATAATTTTGCACGCCCCACTTTTCATTTTTTTATTAGTTAAAAAAGTTTCAAAAATCCAATAGATTTCGTTCCACTTCACAATTGTGTCCCACTTGTTGGTGATTCTTCACATAAAATAAAAAAATTATATCTTTATGTTTGAAGCCTGAAATGTGGCAAAAGGTTGAAAAGTTCAAGGGGGCCGAATACTTTCGCAAGGCACTGTAAATGAATGAATGTGATTAATTAAAAATCAAGATTTTTCCTGTTAGTTATCCTTTCTTTGGTGTTAAAGAGATACAGTACTATAGAATACTTAATTACACTTCAGCATAAGGAGAGCCAAACTCAGTGTGTTTCAGTGTGGTCACTGACATTGACTAATCTTCACTTCAGCTTTTCCTGGGGATTCACTTGTACAGATAGGCATATGTTCTTCTTGACCAGAAATAGTTATATTCAGTTAAAACTGATAGAATTCTTTATAGGTCACCCAGCCAAGCACTATAGTCACTGTCATGCATTCTTCACGGATTCATTATTTAATGCCTCTTACCTCATCTGATCAAACCTGTGAGCTATTACATGATGAGATATAATTGGAATCTGTTGTCCTTTATTTGCGTTTGTGTCCTCTGGGTAGTCTGCCGAGCGTGTACATTAACGTTTCTTCCAAGGAGACTTTGTCATTACAGCAGAGGGCATGTGGGTAAATTTCTGGAAAGACTCCAGAATCTTTCAGTCAGAAAGACTGAGGCAGAAGAAGATGATCATCTATTACTGTACATGTTTTGTTTTTTTTTTAATATTTGTTGTTATTAAAATAAGCAAATGTCCTTTAGAGGCTAAACTATTTAAACCTCATCTAAAACATAAAGGTATTCGGGGTTTATTATTATTTTTTATAGAAGTGACAAATATTCTTCATCAAAGTGACACGTTCCTCACCTATAACTACATTACTAACATACATTTCAAGTATACTTCTAAAATTCTGATATTTTGCAGTAATTATGACAAGGGTTGACTTAACTGTTAGAATTACTTATTGCATACAATGTGACATCCTTTCCCCAGCAGGGACTAACAATGCTTCTTTAGAGTAGTTGTGATGCAAAAGCTACTCTGCTTGTTTGCTTTTCAGAAGTTTTACAATGCAGAGCCAAATGGTGCCTCTAAATGACTTGCTGTGTGTTTCTGAATTATAAACAAAATTACCCACATCCCTGAACCCAGAGGGAACACTTGGCTGAGTATTGCTCTTGAATTTATCTGACTCTTGCTGCTCACAAGAGCAGTTTTGTTGCCTGCAGATATTGCAGGATGGCAAAGTTTGAATCATCAGCATTCAGTTCGTTGTGGAGGAAAAAAATATTTTGTGGCCTGAAGGTGTGAATTCTTCATACCAGCTAAAAGGAGATATTGAGTGATTCAAGTCTTCTTTCTCTCTTTTTTTTTAAATGCAAACAAATGTGAATGACACCACTGAGTGTACGGCCATATTACTCTCCCAGTCTGCCCTGGGCGATGTAGTCTTCTTGTGCATATCTTTCAGTTCAATCACCTTGCTCTAATGCAGATTTTCGGTTTTATATTTTATGAAAAAGAATTATAGAGATAGAACTCTTGACACATGTCAATGTCGTTTAAATAAACATGTTGCGCCAGATTTTTCCTCAGATTCTCAACCTCTTTATTTTTTAATAAACACATGCATTATACAATATTTCACACTGGTCATACTTGTGTAAACAGTTGAAGTCAAGCTACTTTTTATTTCCTGAAGGAAGAGGGACCCTAACAAAAGAGATACTGTACATGTCAAGCACACCGTTCATTCTAAGTACTGTAGGAGCTTACTTTGTGACTTAAACCAGTCCTTGGTCTCAGTGTTGTTTTGTTTTACAGTTTGATTTTGTCAAGCTGCTGGATGGGAAACAACTGATTAAACAAGAGGCAAAGGTTTCCGAAGAGCCCAGCTCTTCTCCAAGGAATTTGATTCTTACATCCCTCCAAGAGACAGGCTTCATTGAATATATGGATCCAGGAACCTGGTACCTTGCATTCTACAATGATGGAAAAAAGATGGAACAAGTGTTTGTCCTGACCACTGTTATTGGTAATAATTATATTAATTCTGTCCAGATTGTTAACTTGGATACAATAGGCTTTATACTTCCCTTGTCCAAAAACTGGGTTTCTCTGACCACTGTGTCCTTAGGTGAACAGTAAACATCAGTGTTTCAAAAGCAAGAGGGCTGGTTCATTCATTCAAACTCAATAATAAATAACAGAGAAAATACAGTTCTTGTACACTAATAAAATCACTGTCACCAAACACTTTACTTCTTCCACAATTAAAATGTTTTACTAATTAAAATGACATGTTACATTTTGCAGCTGCTAAACACCATTCACCCTTGTTCTAGGTTTTTCTTCATCCTACTATTGTTCAAGTGAGTATTTTCTAGCCCATAAATTTTCACCATATATTCAATTTCACGAAGCTGTAATGTATTTATTCACCTAAAAACCCCAGTGTATGCAATAACTATGAAAATAACTTAATGTTACAGGGAGGTATTTGAAAGGTCATATTTATATGTATGTTTTGAGCAGCTTTTCTAACATTATTTGGATGAATAGTATACAGTATCATAAATTATTGCGTTGAAAAATGTTATGTTTCCATTAATAAAACCAGTAAAAGGGTTCATTACATATCAGTATCTTCTTCCCACAGCTATGTGTAAGTCACTCACTTGAAAACCAAGAAAGAAATATTGAATACAAAGTGAAATTACTGAACATGAAAATAGATGGAAATGCAGAATATGGAAGACACATACATTGTAATTATTTGGCATCTAAGGACAAATGTCATCACATTCTAATTTACATTATTTTTTTAGTACTTTATGTGGTTCTATATGATGGATTACAGAAGAAATATTCCTCTGGGTTTGCAGTAAAATGCTATCACTTTAAAATGTAATGATGGTTTGAAACTTTACTAGTATAGTACATCAAGGCTCTGGGATTTTTGTGCTCAATTTCATCTTTTGCCAACCATTCTGTCACGATTGCTGCTTTTTGTCTAAGAGCTGACACGCAGTGTTTCCCTCTGACATTCGAACAGAGACTCAGAGCAATTTAATGAAAGTTTCTTGTTCCCAGTTTGTGTTATGTGTGTAATGTCCAATTAAACTATTCTGAATAAGCCATCTACATTTCTCCAAATAAACGCTGCCATAGGTTCTGAAACAGCTAAAGAGCATATCCACCTTAATTGACTGACCTTTGGTTGCCAATCTCTAGGCATATGTTAAGAAAGGTATGGGATTCGCCAATCCACTATCCATCTGCTCTTGATAAGGTTTTCATTCTATTTTTAACTTATTCTAATGTAAATGCTTCAGGGGTAATTTAGAAACTAATGTATTCATGATGCAAGGTCCTCATGGGCCAAGAAGGGAACTGTTACTACGCAAAGGGGGAGTGTGGTTGAGGAGAAGATTAAACTTTTCTTCTGCAGTGGTTTTGTCTTCACTTGTCCCTATATACTGTATGAAACACTGATGTTTTGGTAGCAGTGGTCTGTTGCCCATTATTGCCGAGGATAACTTTAGAGGTTCGAAATAAAAACAGGAAATCTTCACCTATGTAACAATTTCTAACTGCTTTATCTGATCCAGGGTTGCAGGGGAGCCAAGCAACATGTACAAGTGCAAGACAAGATACATCCTGGATGCCAGTTTGTTGCAGGGCACACATACTGTAGCTGCAAACACACACCAGCGCCAATTTTGCAGAAGCCATTTAACCTACCAGTATGTCTTTGGACTGTGGGAGGTAACCAGAGCACCTGGCAGAAACCCAAGCAAACACAGGGAGAACATACTGTACAAACACCACACAGGCTGCCTTAGGACTTGAACCTAAGGCAGCAGTGCTTACCACTGCACCAGCACAACTCCCTTATTGATAAAATATTAATCACAAATCTTTTCCATTACCAGTATTTTGATAATAAAAATGT
This sequence comes from Lepisosteus oculatus, assembly GCF_040954835.1. Lineage (NCBI taxonomy): Eukaryota > Metazoa > Chordata > Actinopteri > Semionotiformes > Lepisosteidae > Lepisosteus > Lepisosteus oculatus. Next base: position 41,885,107 of record NC_090703.1, on the reverse strand, counting down.
ATATATGACTATTCTAAATGAGTATTACAAAAAAAACTGATATGAATACAGTATGTATACTATATACCGCATATACAATATAATGTACAATTTGCATGTTGCATTAAATTAAGATTTTGATTGTGGATCTCAGTTTATCTCATCAGTTATTAACATGAATTAGTAGTGGAAATTTGATTTTTCATTTCAAACTCTCATAAGATTTCTGTGATGAATATTTATGTACCCAGTAATTAATTCATAGCTGTCGTCATGTTTCAGTTCAAATACTACATGTTCAAATGCATTACATACAGTATCACATACATGACACAGCCTATGATCTCCATTTTCCCTTTATAGAAATCCCTCATCTTTCTCTCTAAAGGCAAGCACCAGGTTGAGAATAAGAAGTACAACAGCACTAGATTAGTGGGTGTAGAGTAGCCATACTGTAACTCCTTTTAAAAACAAATCCAGAGGTTTTCAAAATGGTTTTTCAAAAGTACAGATGTGTAGCATTGCAAGGCCCTGCTAATGGCTCTTTCTGCCTAGAGAGCAATCAGTGGAGAAATGCTCACCTGGTTTTCATGTTAAACTGCTGGTTGTTTTCTCTTGGCAAAAAAAAACCCATAAAAAATAAATTGTTGGGTGCCCTTAGCAACTATGGAACAACTTCATCAGGAAATATTGAATTTCTACCTATAAGCTATTACTGAGTGTGTGTTTTATGTACCTAGAAACCATGGATGGGTGCTCAACAAACTGCAATGGAAATGGAGAGTGCATTTCTGGCCACTGTCATTGTTTCACAGGATTTCTTGGACCTGACTGTGCAAAAGGTAGTGTTTTTCTTTATTTATTGCATAAGACTCTTATTTTATGCAGTGTGTATAGCAGACATTCAATTGAACCATAAGTGCACAAATCCAGCCCTGGAGAGCCAGAAATTGGCAGATTTTCTAGGTCTTATTAATTTATTGTCAACTGAAGACCTTTGAAAAGTGTTAAATTCGTCCAATTATGGCATTTCCAAGCTATAAAATGCTATGAAATTTCCAATTTTCTGTGCCTTGTAGGTGTATGCATGTAATATAGTATAAATAAAATGTACATCTAAGGAAGAGATGATCAAATAGATTATTTTTTATTTCTGTTTATTCACTGGAATATGTATTATTGTATTTATTGCAGTTTATTAATATTGTGTTGTACTGATTAAAATATGAGTGGATTACAGATTATATTTTTTTGCAAAATTGTCACTGTCAACATTCTAATTTATATATGGGATCAAAAGACTAAAGGAATGAACAATATTGTCAAGGAGGTTAAAGAATATAAAATATAGTCATGCCCAGCATTTCCAGATATCAATTCCTCTGTCTAACTAGACATTTTAATTCACTCTTTCAATAGCAGGTTGCAACATATAGAGTTTTTGATTCTCTTATTGACAATTCACTGCTAAAGCCAATATGTTTTTGTTGATTAATAAAGTGTTTTTTTTCTAGTCTAGGAGACTTTCTAGTATTGATTTTTATATCTTGTCAGTTGTGAAGTAAATGTTTCAACTGCTTTGTAATACTTAATAGCAGCTAAATTGAAAGTTCCTAAAAACAGCAATTTAAAAAAAATCACTGTCCTCCATATCCATCACATACAGTAATTTTCTTTATAAAACTATTTCTAAAAAGGATGATAATTCTGTAAAATATAGAGGACCAATGAATTTCGAGTCTTTTAGTGCTGAATATTTCTGTCTGAAAGATCTCTTTATACCATGTTCTGATTTGTAGAATAAAAAAGTTAAGGATAGAATAGTCATACATTAACCCAGGAATCGTTCTACAAAGCAATTTAATCATATATACTATTTTTAGTATTGTACAAGTAAGTGTGTGGGTGATTATACACAAATACAACAGAATATGCTGTGTATAATGTGATATAAACGCAAAATAGGTTAATAAAAATACATTTAGTAAATCTACATATACAAATAACAAAGCACAGAAAGGGCATTTTCCATTTTAAAAGCAAAATAGAACCTTTAGTAAACTTTGTTTACTAAATATAACTTCTTTATATTTATTTACTGCATTACTGCAGTCCTGACTTTAAGGTTACTAGAATTTGTGCTGAAACCCTTTGCAATCGATTTTTATTTCTTTTTTGGATTCAAATAAACTGTTCTCTGCTTCTTTGAGTCTATTACTTTTATCTGATCCTACACCTTTCTTTCTCTCCTTTGAACGTTATCCCTTGGAATTATTGTGGCGAATGTAATGTGCCCATTACTGATCCCAATGTGGAGCTATGCCAGAGTTGATATGGAGACTAATAGACCATCAGGGATAAGTGCTGCTGCTAACTGAGAGCTTCTGTCTACTAGCAGAAAACTAGAAAGGTTGCCGAGACCTTGTATGGGTTTGGAGGACAAGAAGACATAATGATATTATGCATCAGAAAAAACAAGCATTATGTGATATAAAACTTATTTTGTTAACCTAATTTCTGCTTAATGAAGATACTACAAAGATGTCTTTGGTCATTCCAGTTTATGATGCCACGAATCAATTAAAATATCTAAGTAAATGTCAGTCAAAGTATATCATGCTAATACTGTGATTTAAATGTTCCTTTTGTGAAATATTGCGACTGTATGATAAAAGGCACAGTACACAGAAACAAATTTAAATGTTAAAGAGATCCTTATTTTAAGTTTCTTTTTTTGGCAGTTGTCATTATACAACATAACAAACATTTTTAGTTTTTTCAAACTTTATGCTACCCACTGGAAAGGAAAATGGAAAATACAGAGAAATATGGTTCACAAGAAAATCCACAAGATTATCCTCCTGTTTTCCTTTCACTAAGAAATCAGAATTTATTACGCCAATGGTGTGGCTAAATATCAATTGCAAATTTGGAGACAGTTAAAATGTTCATTACATGCAGTGTAAAGTATTTTGAAGGAAGTAATACCAGGATAAAGACAAGTGATGTTCTAGATACTAAAAAACGTAAAAGCTAAACAAGAAAAAAACATAATCTTTTGTGTTATTAAGATTTCTTTTGTGGTTCATTATTGGATTACATTCTGCTTAGACGTGGGAACATTACAACCTGACAAGAATAGTTAGCTGCTTTGAAAACTAAACAAGCCTTAATCATTGTATGCTGTGATTCATTATTTTTGTTTTTTACCACAAGCAATATGTGTCAAACATTAATAACCTAATGTACTTAACTCCAGGCTTTGAATCATATTTATTTAGAATATACAAAAAAAAGGGGTGAGTTGGACTAGTAAACAACAGCAAGATTTTTTTCATGCTTTCACACATTATAGAAAAGTCATTGAAACAAAATACAAATTAATTAAATGATTCACTTCCAGGAACTATGCAGTATTTATTAAAGCAGGGGTGCTTTAACTTTCTGTTTGCTTTTGCTTTTTTTATTATACCGAGGTATTAAGGACTGCATTTTGCTATGGTTGGCAATAAAGATGCACTTTTCTCTCCTAAAAGCCTCAGTATACAATTGTTCTTGATTGATTAAATTAACATATGCTCATTTAAATTGGAAATGAGACCACCACAACAGGAAAAACAAAATACCTGGTATGGAGAATGTAGAAACAGTCAGAGGCCAAAGTATGTCATTTATATTTGTAAAACAAAGTGGGAGCTGCCTGAGTTGTGGATTTCTGTTGCTTTCAGATATTTCTTTACACACACTTATCTCATGTCATTTAAAAAATATTTTCACCTTTTAATTTGCTGTTATCTACTATGTCTGGTATTACTCAACATCTACAGGGCATTATGTGCTCAACACCACCAAATCAGTACAGTTACAGTACATTAATAATAGTCCCTTCTTTAGAATTGTAAAGAAGTTAGCACTTCTACTACTAGCAGTTAGATTATTTTCTTAAACATTTTGAATATATACTTTTTGAAGTCAAATATTGTAGCATTAGACCATAATTAGCGCAAGATTCATCATGCCTAAAATTAATTAAATTATAATTTCGAATATATCTTCTGTAGACAAATTGAAGCAGCAACAGCTGCTGCAGGGTGTGGAAAATGTCTCAAACCATGCAATGTTGCAATCTGAGAAATTAAAAATTAGGTTCTACATCACCTTACATAAACTAAATGTACATAACTGTAAGTCATAACTCTTATATGGTATGTTCTCAAAATGTGTATCATTATCATTATTATTACAGTCCTGTAATGATATAAAACTACTAGTACTGTATTATTATCACTGTGACCTGTACAGTACTTTAACATTAAAGTTATGCTCTTGCAGAGCAATTATATGGTTCTTTTTTGCAGCATCCGCTCGTCACATCGCTAGTATGCTTTTCAGTTTTGACTAACAGGGTAACACTGGAAACACGCATAGGAAAATGTTCCAGACAATGCACATATAAGAGAAGATACAGTACGCACACAAGGCAACACAGAACAATACTGAGGCCACACTCAACTGTTTATGCAAAGCTGGATTTTAAGTAAATCACAGTTACTTGTACATGATTTAGGGAATACCTTTTTTAATTTCCTCTTTTGATCAAAATGGAAAAATTGATTTTGCTTTGTTTTTCAGTGTACGGTTAACCCCTTTTAGAAGGAAGGCCCAATTTGGTCACTTCTGTTTACTGTAAATTGTCAATTACCATCTTTAAAAAAGTAGGGATCTAATTAAGAAGAAAGCTTAAAGCAAATATTAAGGACTACATCAACACAAACACTCCAGAATCTTAAATTATATCATACTGTGAAGGAATTAACCTGCCTTGAAAGGCATTCACAGTAAATTCCCACTTCTTGCAAGCAGCTTACAATTGTTTTCATATTGTTAGTGTATATGTACTGAGATTCTTAACAGCGTCTGAGACATTATAACCTCGTTTCAAGTAAAGCTTGCTACATGCTTATTTCCAAAAAGCAATACTTTTTTTCCCCAAATTTCTAATTCACTTTATGTCTAGTATATTATACTTGGTTGAGTGAAGAATTGTGTTGCTGAGACTCTTTTGTCTGGAAGCACAGCTTACTTTTTATATTCATAAACGGCAATTTTCATGCTACATTCTATAAAAGCCCAGAGGGTGCCTACACAATCTTTGAGCTAGCTGCTGTTTCAGGAGTTCAGTTCTGTTGCCACTTGAACAAATTGAAACACTGTGTGACTCAACTGGATTTCATGGAATGAAGTGTAGTGTGCAGGAGAGCAGTGTATTTGTTTGCTGTGTGCTGCGATACATGTGCTTGTTTTTCCCGTTTATTCTGTATTAGCAGATGTCTGAAAGTGAGGTGGTTAACTAATGTTTTCTGGGAAAAGACTTTCATAGAGGCCTCTGAAAAGGTTTGCTGGAGCTCATGCAGATAAATCAATGAGTACCACAAATTACCTTAATTAAATAACTATGACTACACATGTACAGTACAGTATATTATGTATATTGTAGTATCCTATAATATAGGTCTGAGAAGTGTTTTCTGAAAGTGTTCTGTGCTAAAATGCAACAAAGAGACATGATGTGAATAACCTAAAGCGTAAAAGAGTTGGCAAAGATTATTAAAGAAACCTCAGTACCTGTCTGCTTATCTTACTTCTTCTCCCCACCTCGCAACCTTTGTTCATCTGACTCTGGTCTCCTGTTTATCCCCAAGCTCGTCTACACATTAAGGGTGACAGGACCTTCTCTCGCTATGCCTAGAGCTGTGGAATTCTATCCCAAAGGATATCAGAGACTCACCTTCCCTGAGTGCTTTCAAATCCAGACTCAAAACCTTTGTTTTCAGTGCTTTTACTTAATCAGTTCTTGCATTCTAAATTCTTGCTTTCAATTGTGCAAATTTTGTTACCTCTTCTCCTTGTAAACCCTTTTTCACCATAAAATGCTTTGAGGGGTTACTTTTAAGGGCTACTGTATATAAAATTAAGTTTCTTCTTCTTCTCATTATTATTATTTATCAAAACTCCGTCTTTTTGTTTAAGATTCTTGCCCGGTGCTGTGCAGTGGAAATGGGGAATATGAAAAGGGCCACTGCCTCTGTCATCCTGGCTGGAAGGGTCCAGAGTGTGACATTCAGGAGGACCAGTGTATAGACCCTACCTGCTCCAATCATGGCAGCTGCATCAAAGGGGTGTGTGTCTGTATCCCCACCTATAAGGGCACCAACTGTGAACAAGGTAATTTTTAGGCTTCACTTTTTTGAACACTAACTATGTATGGGTAGCAGTTGTTTAAAAAATTGCTACCTTGTACCAAAGAATAGAGTCCATATTCTTTAGAAAACAAGCTATTAAATCCCATAGATTTCTGTTTTTTCAAGAAGAACCAAAGGTATTATTTATATAATGGTAACAATTTTAAAAGGCTGGAGACAAAAGATATGTACTAACCTGAATCATGTATATTGAAAAGAATATTGTGACATAAAAAGGAGAAAAAGCTAATTTTGCAAATCACTCATTCATTGGTGTTGTGTAATTATTGCAAATTGTCCATAGTCACATACAGTAGTACATGCTGTCATTAATATGCACATAATAATTGCTGAGTTATGAGTTAAACAAGTAAAATTGTCTTATTTATGATACATGGTAATTTAAACATCTTCGAAATATTGAAAAATACAAATTAGAAGCATTTATATTTTATGATATGAAATTACTAAATACAGACCTTTAAATCACTGAGGTTTCTTACTGTGGTAATCAGTCTAATTTTGTTGTATATGAGCTGTTTTTGTATGTACACTAGTGTGTATAGAAAACATCAGGATTGTCTTTGTTTCTTATTTGTTTTTGCAAAAATATCAGGGAAAATGCATTTGATATAATTATGGCCTAGTCGTATTTCAGATTATGTAAATTATGAATGATTCTCCTCCATGTGCATCACACTCCAGAACCCACCAGATGAATCATGCTCATTTATTCCCTTTATTTGAAAGGGAACGAGAGTTGTGCTCAAATACTTAAATGTATTTTTTTTAAAAAGGATGGATGCTGCTGTTTTAATTGGATTACATTTTTAGCATGTTTGCTAATTACAATGCCGAGTTTTTTTTTAAATCAGTAAAAACATAAACCAGTTACCTTAACATATTTCAACCTGGTTCACAACAAAATTTAATAGAATGAGAACAATAAACAATCTCTGCCACAGCTTCTTCACTGCGATGTTGTCCCAATTTCAAGTACATGGCCTTCACACTCAGATAATAAACACGCAGATGTTATTTTTCTTATATAAATGGAGCACCATACCTCTTCTTATTAAAAACTCCTAAATGTATCGTAAAATGAATTAGAGTTATTTGTTTTTCATTCAATTGTATTTTACTGTACAGAATCATGTTCCGTGCATAACGTCTACACGTATATGTTTCCTCAGTGGACTGCTTAGATCCCTTGTGCTCTGGCCAAGGCGTGTGTGTAAAGGGGGAGTGTCTGTGCTCGCCAGGCTGGGGGGGTGCGAACTGTGAGACCCCCCTCCCTTCCTGCCGGGAACAATGTTCAGGCCACGGGTCCTACCTGCCAGAGACAGGAACCTGTGTCTGTGACTCCAGCTGGACTGGTAGTGACTGCTCCACAGGTGAGATGTCTCTGGTCAACAGTACCATGTCTTAGGGCAATGGATTGTCAACAGAAAAGGCCACATTTACTCCTGAATATTCATTTCACAAATGACAGACAAATCACAGTTGTGTCGTCCCATTCTCCTCTCACAGAAAAGTGTTACTAAACTGCAGCTAGTGTTTTGTTCAACATCTTTTTTTCAGGCTTGCCTTAGAAACTTAAAAAAAGGTATATAAAATGTCCTATTGAAGCAGTGTAAAGCAAAACTATAAAGTTTAAAACGGAGTTTTACATTCAATGCACTGTTTTCTTTCTTGGTTGTATGTATGCAGGAACATTACGTAATTGCACAAAAGTTGTTTTACCCATGCAGAAATGAGCAAACATGCATCACAATATTTAGAGGCTGTTTTTTTGTGGTTTTGTTATTAAGAAGAAGAAAATGAATAGTAAAAATAAAATTAATAAAATCAGAAAATGGATGTCAGATTGGGAAAATATATTCAATGTGACAAATCTGTTTGAAGCATTTTAAATGTTTCAGTTTATATTTTTTGTGCATACTTGTTTTTATTTACAATAATATGTAAAACTCTCATTAATCTTCCAATTATTTTGTCAGCTTAAAGGGGACAGTTTAACTAATATCTTGGAATCAACTCTCTAGGCACAAGTAAATGATTGTGTTTTCCTAGGAACAATGATTACACATCTATCAGGGGCACCTTAACAAACTTAATTCACAGCTTACTACCAGCACATCTTGTGATAATTTCTTTTACATGCTGAGTGTAAATTAGATTTCGCCTTGTGACTTCAAAAGTATGAACACTTTGTGTTGCTTTGTTTCAAGATATCACTTCATTCCCTCTAGTTCTTGCGGGCATTGTAATGCATTTCTAGGGAAGTATACAGACATATTTTTGCTCATTCGATTTGATTGTTTAATTGTAAAGTTGTGTGCCTCTTTTTGTGTTCTGCAGGTGCAAGTTAGTCTTTATTAACTCATTTGCAGTAGCTTGGGCATTTCAGCCAGGGCATCGGGAATCACTGGCATTCTTCAGGGACTGCCAGTGAATTCTGACAAACACCATTCCAAATCAGAGCTAGTGAATGAAATCAACACTCTGACATGGTGAATACATTCTTACTGCACCCAGAAATGATGCATCTGATTGCAGTTTTGCTCTTTATAAAAAATAATACATTTCAGTGTTATACCATGTTAATTAAGCTCAATTCCTCTGTCAGGAAGAATCAGTGAGAAATATATGTTGGTTTGGCAAAAAATGTGTTTCCATTACTGTATTTAACAGATTATGTAATTTATTTGAAATTTTACAGAGATTCAGAAAACTGAAATTATCTTGAAAATATATGACTTTGAAGAAAGTGACAAGTATATATTTAATAGTTTGTGGACCCTACAAACAAAATATATAAAAGTACTCTTAATTAATTGTACTTAAATCTCATTGAGTGAGAAGAGAATAACAAAACTGATCCTTACTCTTGGCAATAACCATAAACATACTCCAAACCTATTATTTTCAAACAAAAAAAAGCTTATTACCTACCAGCACCAGCAACAGATGAATAATTTTGTACAACTCAGCTTTACTTTATTGGAGAAATGAGTAGCCAATTGAAATTGTGCTGTGTCATATTTTCAAGAGTATACAGATCTAAAAAATATGCACAAAATATATCTTTCTGAAGCGAAGATAATAGGCACGTAAAAGCAGACAGGTGAGTTTCAGAGGTTCTTTCAAAGGTGCCATCTAAATATGACAATGTCTTGTATCTATTGCACCTTTAATGACAGTTGTTGAATGTAAAATAAATTGCATTGTCTCATCTACTAATTCACAGCTGAAGTGCTCCCTTGCAAAGTCATCAAAATGGTTTGTCATCAGATCTCACACTTGAATGACCTGGAGTCTGTACTTCATAAAGTTAATCAAATTTCATCAACCTGTCTGAAACACTTCTTCCATAATCTTACTCTTCAGCATTTTGTGCAATGTGATGCCTCCTGTTTGTCCATCAAAGTTTGTTTCCTTATATTCCCGAATTCTGCTTCTCTTTTACTTTTTTCTCTGCATAATCCCAGGTACTAAATGCAATTCAATCTGGAAAATGAGTAACTGAGAAAAATGATTATCCTTTTAATATGTCAATGATTTGAGATATTTTAAGCAAATACACTTATGTAGATCATTTTGAAGCTAAAAGCTAAATAAGTATTCAGTTAACAAATGAGCCTAAATTGTGCACAATGCTGAAATTGCATTATGAAAACCAGTTTCTCCCTGGTGGTGTACCAAAAATGATGCCACCTGGTGTCAAGATGTTGGAAATGCGTTCCAAATGACTCATATATAATTTAATGCAGCTTAATATCCTTCAAAAAATCAAGATAAAACTGAGCTTCTAAAACTAAAACTGAACTTCTTATCTGCTTTCTAATGATTTGTGAATGAAACACTCATTCATTTTGCTGTTTACCTTTGTGAGAACAAAACTCAAAAATGAAAAAAAAAATGCAGTATGCAGTCCAGAAGAAAAAATATTTATAAATCTATATACTTTATCCACTTTATATATTCTTTGTTAATGTAGACATTGACAGATCACAAAGTTACTTTGTGGATAGATTATAATTTTTTGCGCAAAAGGATGTTACTTTTAGGATGACAGAGTGGATTGGCAGTTATCACTGTTACTGCCAAACTCTGAGGCCCTGGGTTCAGTTTTGGACAGGCTCTTTGGGTTCATGTTCTCCCTATGATCACATGATTTTCACCAGGTGCCCTGGTTTCCTTTTACACTCCAAAGACGGCTAACTAGTTAGATTACTAGGTGTTTCTGAGTTATGTGTGGGTGTGCTAAGATGGACTACCATCCTATTCAACACACAGTCGTGCTTTCTTCCCTCAAGATCCCTACCAGGAACAAAGTGCTTTGGAGTAGTAGTGGGATTTTCTTTCCTTTAAATAATATGTTATGATGTAATTTTCTTTAAACATAATACTGGTATTTTGTGGGTAAAACACAAAAACAGCACTTTTATTTCTTGCTTCATTTTGTTTTTCATTGTAATGTTTTATAAATATTTCTTGAGCTGTACGTTTATTTAAACCGATAATGTGCAGTTTTAAAAGAGCAGCAAAAGATACAGAATGCTCTGAAGCATTATTAATATCTATGTTTAGGTTCCTGGATGTATATAATTAATAAATGTTTCTAATTTAATAATTATTGCTTCCTTGTGAAGTTGTAAAAATTAATATTCGTATAAATAAAAAGAATCACTAGGGGGATGTTTACTTTTAGTTTTTTTTCTTATGATTAAGTGTGCAGTAGCAGAGAACATTAAGAAAAGCAAATACATCTTGGAGGAGGTTGAGAAAAGAATTGTAATTCAGACGTTGTCATTTAAGCAAGGGTGAATTTCATCTTGAAGTTGTCTTTGGTTCACGTTCCAGGGCATCATTTCGGAATGGAAAAATCTTAATCATTAGTGAATATAAAATGAAAAAAAGTCGTCTTGTTTTGGAACTGCTGCAATAATGTAATTTTTAAAAAGTCATGGTGATCTGTGCAATTTTAATGTAGTTATTAACAGTGAAGTATATTTAAATTGAAATAACTTTTTATTGCATTTGAATAAGTGGCCTTTGAGTGCCTCCAGCAGTTCCTTTACCCAGTGTTGCATAATATGAACTTTCAATTTTCATGGAAATTATTCATTGTATATTATTAAAAATGAGAATATCAAAACTTTGAATACTGTCGTGTGGGATGCTGGCACTTGCCGCACAAGGAAGAAGCTTAAATTTACAGCAAAAATATTAATACGTTTTTTTCCATTTTCAGACTTCAGGATTATGAGACTTTTTTAGATTATTCCATTTTATGGTTAGATACCCTAGGCTCACAAAGCATTAAAAGGATAGGAAAGATTTACTTTAATATTCTTTTAACGTTTTTTAATTCATTCCACTATTTGACAGTATAAAATAACACTACCTAAGGTAAGATTGGCATGGCATTTCTAAGTTAATGATTTAATAGATGTCTGAGTTAATCATAAAAGAAACTTTGGATGAATTTCTGCCCTTTTAATTTAATGTGTGGAAACATTAAATGTAAAGGGGTGTATTATTTTAATTACGTCCTTCTGTCTTGAATTATAGTATATGGCAGAGGTATAGGTGCTCTAAGTGATTCTTTTGCAGGGTTCTCAGTGTATCTAAACTTTTCTTTCCTTTGCAGAACATTTTCTGACAGAACAGAACATGTTTCATGGCAACATTTTGTCCTTACAGAACATTTTGTTGACACCTTTACTGTTTAGCTCCTAGATTTTTCTGTTGGTTTAATACATCCAACTGGTCGAGATTGGAAGTAAAATAAATAAATAGGTCCAGTTTCTGTAAAAGTAGAATGATAACCAATAGACAATTGTTTTAGTATTGAGTTTAAGCAGCATATGTGGAAAAGCACTACTATATGATATTACAGAAAAGCTTGTGCTTTCATATTGTTAGCTTCTTCAACATTTTATTCCCTAGAATCAATACAGATTCAAAATAATGTGGCTCAGATGAAGTTCAGACATTTTGCAGTGGTCTAGCATGATTTAGATTTTTTTCTTTGCACAAAACCACAATAACAATCTACATTGTTATCTACAGTAACAATCGTGCTTAACATAGGGAGTACAACTCTCTTGTTTTCTCTTAGTTAGATACTTTTTTGTAAAAAAGTCATTTATAAGGTGGAGATGTCCGTACATCATCTGTCAGCTGTTCCTAACTACACACACTTTGTACATACCTAAACACAGTTTTACAGTAAATAGAAGCTAACATTCAGTTAGGGATGGGCATCAATACACATATATACAATTATCTGTAATTTGGCCCAAATGGGCCTTCATTTTCAACTTTTCTTATTATATTCATATTAGTCAGCTGTCAGTACCCTGGTTTAAAGCTCCATCCTGAGCACAACACCTCCTACAGTTTGGTGCTGCCACACTTCTACTGGTCCAATAGTTTCCTGGTTTTCCTTAGAGGTGCCCATCACAATAAAAGCCAGGCCTAGCCTTGCTTAGCTTCTTGGATTTGACACAATCTAGATACAAGGTGGCAATTCTTCTGTCACACACGGTCCCCTGTCTCTTGCAGAGCTGTGCCCTGTGGACTGTGGCAGTCATGGTGTGTGCTCTGGAGGAGAGTGCCAGTGTGAGGAAGGCTGGGAAGGGCCTGGCTGCGACCAGCGTACGTGCCATCCTCGCTGTGAGGAACATGGGCAGTGCAAGGATGGGAAGTGTGAGTGTAGCCCTGGCTGGGAGGGAGAGCATTGCACTATTGGTGAGTCGTACTGTACAGTATATAGCAGTTCCCAGGTCTCCCTATTACACAGTTGAATCCATAATTAACTTAATACGATTCATTGAGTTGTTTTAAGCTCTTGAACATTTCGGAATTTACCTTTTATCTCCTGTATGGTGTTTCATACCGTAACTTTGAAAGTAAGTAACTTAACAGTTCTACTTGTCAAAACAAAGAAAAATGATTATTAGTTCAGTTAAGGCTTTAACTGATTAATATTTGTTATATTTAAAATCATATGTACTGTATTTATAGAACACTCATCATAAAGCTGCTGATCTTTTGGGCATCTCCAAAACACTCATCCTCAAACCACACATGAAACATAAGAAGTAAAAAATAATATTACGAACATGCTAAACTGAAAACATCAGAATCAAAAGCATCTTTATACAACAGACTGCTAGATTGAGTTTAAACGACCCATAACCCATAAAAAGGGTCAGACCCAGTGATGACAACATGTCAGAAAAAAGCAGCAAGGACAAGAAACTGAATTTAGTGTGTTATCCAATATATAATAGAAAGCATATAAAGAACTTTGCTTTAAAAGAGAAAGAAAAAATTTATGTAAACATCAAAGTGATCAAAGTTGAAGGAATGTTATAGATCTTATAAAAGCTAACAAACTGCTTATCTTTTAGCTTCCTAACTGCTTATAACCCTGGCAAGTGGAAACATACCAGGGGGCATCTATAGGTCAGTGGAAAAGTATAGCTCATGTCTTAAATGTAGTAAAAAGGGAAGTCGAATGTCTTGTTTGCGATTGTGAGCAATAACGAAAATCTTAATTAAAAGTGTTTTTCTCTACTCGAGTTTGACTGAAAACTAGTTATTCGTTTTAGGGATTAGGTAATCTGTGTCAAAAGTAGGAAGCCTGTCTGTTACTGTCTATAAAAACTGAGCAACATCTTTCGGGGAGACTAGCTTTTGCAAGCTGCTCTCCCATGTGCACACGAATAAACAGCTCTTCTTTCACCAACACCCAGACTCTGATATTTTAATGTTTCTTCAAAGTGTAAGCAGAAGCAGGTTCATTTTATATTTCTATGAAAGCAAACATAAATTATATTAGATTCATTGCCAATTATTAGAGTTTATCATTAAAAGTATAGCAAGGTAACCAAGTCAAAGTGGTCACGATCAGTCTAAAATCAGAATCCTTTCTCTTATGAAGGGTTGTCATTTTCCCTACTTCTATTTTAAAACTTGTATCATGGTTATATTAGTATGTTGTTACTACAGAATAAAACAGAACCACAAACTTAAGGTAATTGTCAGCAGTTCTGCAGAATATGGAAAATAGCTAAAGCAGAAACAAAATAGTGCTAGTGAAACCTCACAATGCCAAGAGCTCACATTCAAATTTTCAGAAAAGTAGAATCACAATTAGCTTTTTTCCCTGATGGGGATAGCTTAGCTGAGAAATCATCGGGTTCTTATTTGCATTTAAACAAGAAAATTAAAGAATAGGTTACTGCTTCTCTAAAAATATCAAGCAAAGCATAAAACTTTGACTGAAGTGTCCAACGATGGCTGAATGATTTCTTTGCGTATATTGGTATTAAAAAATGAAACATTGCAGTCTAACGGTTTTATTTCTTTTCTCACCAGCACACTACTTGGATGTTGTTGTTAAAGGTATGTTACGTAATTAAATACAAGACTCATACTGTGTGCAGTGCAGAAAACTAATCACCAAATGAACAGTTAAAAATTATGCACAAGTTTCAGCACTCAAAATTATTGCATATTTTAAGACTGGTATTATTTTATGTATGGGAATTTGTAATGCGTGAAAGATAATGGGTATTTATTCAACTATTTTTGAAATATTACTTTATCCAGTTTTGTTTCAGTCATCCCCTAAAATAAATTATATAGGTTAAATAATTGTAAAATGATGATTGTAATGCTTTGTTGTGTGACAAATGGCAAGCTATGAAGATGTTTCATTCAAGTGATTTTGTATATTCTTAGATTACAACAAGATTCGACTCTATTTTACTTCCTCCCATCCTTTTTACAGATGGCTGCCCTGGCCTCTGCAATGGCAATGGAAGGTGTACCCTTGAGCAGAATGGCTGGCACTGTGTTTGTCAGCCAGGCTGGAGTGGAATAGGATGTAATGTCATAATGGAGATGGTGTGTGATGATAACATAGACAATGATGGAGGTAAGGGTCCTTTGGAAAGAATACTTTATCTCTCTTTAAAGTATATCTGATGTATGGTTCGATCCCTTTCAGGTACTGAAATTCAGAATATTAAAAGTTAATTTGGCAACCACCTTTCATTCCACATAGCTCTTCAAAGCTCTTTGTAGGATTTCTTCCTTTTTTCCTTATTTAAAAAAGTAAATAAACAGCTCTTTACAATTTGCTATACCATAAGCCAAATTACAAAAATACAGTATATGTAATAATTTTCTGCTTTTCAAAAAATCATTTTCGTCATTGAAATTTAAGTTTGTGTTTGAATGCTCTACAGAAGATGTTTGAATGCTCTACAGAAATACAAAAAAATGCATATCCACAAAATAAAGAGCACACCTCTGACAAAACCAATAACAAAATTGCATTTTACAGATGATGAGATAGATTTACTGTTCATGGTGTCTCTTTTCTGTTTGGACATTTTGCTGAAGTGTCCAATTTACAATTCCACAGTGGAAACAAAAAATAATATGAAGGAACAAATACAGAAAATTCCATTTTTGAATTCTTAGGGTTTTATTGGGCTGTTGATTTCTGTTTTATACTTGTTTTGGAGAAAGCAGTGTGGGGTAATGGTTAGGGTATTAGACTCTTAACTAGAAGGCTGTGTGTAAATCCCAGATGGGGTGTTGCTGCTGCCTGTATGAATAAGGTAGTTTGCTCAGATTGCTTCAGTAAAATACCCAGCTGTATGAATGGTATTAAGAAGCAGCTGTCACTCTGAGCAGGCTTTCTTGGTTTAGGCCTCTGAAGAGTGCTTTAAGATTAAGGTTATGACAATTCAAAGAGAGATAGGGGTGAGCATTTGTAAGCAGGTTAAGTGCAGGAATTTGCACAAGGTGGCAACGGGGCATTCTGCTGCATCTGTTGTAAATGAGGTTTTTCTTTGATTACGTTGAAGAAGTCTCTCAGGTTATCTCTTCTAGATCGTGGTTAGATCAGTCTCCCAGTATAGTATGATGTCATACTTGGTTAGATGTCTTAGAACATCTTCTCAGTTAAAGGAGCCTGCCTGTTAAATTATGGTTAAGTTCCATCTCTCTGGGTTTTGTCACAGAAGAGAAGGTGGAATGGGTGAATCATGGTTACCTCTCCCTATGGTTTATCTGCAACGTTTAGCCACTATTCACATAGTTATCTTATAGTTTCTATCTTCCCAAAGTGTACTCCTTCATTAGGAGTTATGGTTCTTCCTGAAGGTTAAAAAGTTTGAAGGTTAAAACAGTTTCTGCTGGTTTAGGATAAAAATATCTCCATTACAATTTAGTCAAAAAAGTAACTGTGTAGACTAGGTCTACTAGAAAGCAACAGCAAACTCAAATGCTGCTGTATCAGAGGTCCTGAGATTGGTTATTCAGAAGTGTCCTGGTCAAACAGGATCTGTTGCACAGGGTTAGGGTTAGCAAATAAGGCTATGTTAAATAACAGGTGATTATCTCTTAAGGGAAAAAAAGAGGGGGGGAAGTTTTGTTTTTCCTGAATGTTATGGCTCACAAAACCTGGTGGGGGTTTGGGTGTCATGGTTTCGAGACCCCATGGTTGACTGAAGGAAGGGAGAATGAAATTTTAAGGCATAAATCTGGTGGTTACGACTGCAAGCGATCATTGTGGTGAATAAGTTCATTGGTTAAAACAATGTTAGTAGCCAAGGAGCACTCGCAGGAACTAGAAATAAAAAAGGATTACACCTGGAAGGCAGCCTAGGGGAAGAACTGAGATATTTTTATCTGGGAAAATGAAAGGTTGTGGAAAAATGAATAAATGGTTGTGAAGACAAAAAAAAAATTCCCTTAGCACACCATAATTCTCAGGATGTGACTGAAGCCTGGTTGTCCAGTCCTGGAGCAGTGGGATTTTACACTTTTGCTGTGGGAGATTTGTGGTTGCACAGTCTCCTGGAACAACATTGCCCCAGGACTGTGGAATAAAATTCTGGCCACAGACCAGATAACATACCACATTAAATTTATGAGGCTGTGAAACTGTGAGTTACAAACACTGTGTGACGGTTGCCATGGCACTCTCACCTGCTGCAACAAGCAGGTCCCTGCTACAGTGAGTACAAATGTACAGCACTCTGGATAAAAGCATCAGCAAAATATATTAATAATGAAAATAGTAACTTCCAAAGTCACTTTGGTTTCAGCTACCAGATTTTGTCAGAGTAGTACCCATGAGGTAAAGATCTGGTATTAAGTCAAAATTGACCTACTGTATGGTCATTAATTCACAATGGGTTAGATTAGAGGCACTAATACTGTTGTAGTTTTAACTAGATAGTGGATATGTTGCTTAACATGATGGAAAGAGAAGGGGGAGGGAAAACCAAAGTTACCACACAGATCCTCTTAAGTATCTTGCTAAATTAGTTACTTTTAATGCTAAAGTAAACATTCACAGCCTCCATATTTCATTTTCTAAATGTGTTTGGGGTAATCCTTATCAAAAAAGTATCCACAACAGAAACAATGATCTCACTCAAGATGATGATAAAGCCTAAATGTAATTTTATTGTAACATTTAGCTTATTACAGTAATAAATTACACTAAACAATATCAAATTAGTTAAATCCTATAAAATCTGTTTTTTAGATAACAATATAGTCAGTTTCAATCTTTAGCAGTAAAATATATTCATTTTTCATGTGGAAAAAAACAAAAGGAATCAAGATGGAGCTGCAATATTCCCCCAGGATTACATATCATGAAAATCAGAAAAAGAAAAGAGAAAATTAACCCTCAGCTCACAGTTGTTCATGGCCAATTGCTCAAATGTGTGTTGGCTCATTGACTTGCATGCAGGATGTGTTACTTTTTCGTGTACACTTTATATGCGATGGTATATAAAGTGTACACAGTACATACTGAACCAAAAGAAATATATCACTCTACTTATGCAGTATCTTTAAAAAATAAAGTAAATAGATTATGGGTATTGATTTACTGTTTTTGGCCTCTTGCTGGTAGTGTTAGTGAAAGTGGTTTAATGCTTCTTTCAGTTCCTGTAGACTAACAAGGGAAGGTAATTCAGGATTATACAGCCTTATTGGCCTTGAACATCAATGGAGCTGGTCCTCAGTGCACACCCAGACACACCAAGTTAGTGCTCTGAGACTGAGAGACTACCCATTTTTCACTTGTGGAACAAAACAGATTTAATAGATCAATTCAAACTGTGAGGCAAAACAGAAACATACTGTATATATTTTCTTGTCTTTTAATACATTTCACAATATGGAAGATGTCAATTATTCAGAAATCAAACTTTAGATATTGTGCAGCATGTGTTTATTTGCAGTGGCAGAGCTGAAATTTCTTTTTAATTTTGAGGAAAAAAGTGTCAGTCTTTTCTCAGAGTGGTTCAATAAGTTACTCTTAGCTGTATGTTTTCAACTGTTCTAATTGATGAAGTCTTTTACTGATATCTGATTTTGGCTAAGTGCACTTTTTTAGATTCAAGTAGCGAAGCATGGCATATCATTGCAATAAGGAATATCGAAGAGTTTTCCTACTTTTTTATTTTTGGAGTATCATGTCACAACAGTTCACAACATCTGTTAACCAACATCTGTCATTGCTAAATGTTTGGATAGAATAAAATATTGTCATAATCTTCAGTTTTAGAAACACTTTAGAAGTCTGATTGTAAGAGTTCAGGTGGATGTTAGAAAATTAAAACAAGAAACATAGAAGATGCTTTGTTGGGTTTATACAAAAAAAAAACCTGTTATTAAACAAACC
This sequence comes from Lepisosteus oculatus, assembly GCF_040954835.1. NCBI lineage: Eukaryota > Metazoa > Chordata > Actinopteri > Semionotiformes > Lepisosteidae > Lepisosteus > Lepisosteus oculatus. Next base: position 41,866,150 of record NC_090703.1, on the reverse strand, counting down.
CAGACCTCTTACTGGGGAACATTGGCAGACGCAGTTTAAACAGACTATTTATCATTTTCAAGATGCATTGCAAGTCTGGGGTTAGGTGCCATATCTGACAAAAGCCCTTACTTCCCCCACTTCTCAGTTACTCTAAAGCTGACAATTCCCAGGAAGAACAGGAGAGATCTTCTGGCACAGATGAAACTCTTTAATCACTATCTTTATCAGAGGAAATGATTCTGTCAGAGAATACTGCACAAAGCTATGCTTTTTTATTTTTTCTTTCAGTATCCTTATTCACCCCTGGTATACTGTATGGTGTTTGTTTTTCTTCTATTTTTTCCACAGGGATACTGTGAAATTTCTGTGGTATCCCTAGTTGCAAATTAAGTTATCTGTGCCAAGGCTGACATTATAAAGTTTAACTTTGAATTTAATAAACAACTTTTTTCTCAGGAGTACTGTGCAGTAAGATCTCGACATCTGCAAATTTAACTTTCACAAATTTGCTTATTTGCGATTCGGTCTGGCCAATGGGGTCTCGTATGGAAGAAAAGCAGAGCGGGATCAAACCAACCTGAAGGTTGTTAACCGCAATTTAAAAATTAGTGGTACAACCGACTAGAAATAGCCTCACCCTATCTCCTGCCCAAGTACTTGCTACCCAGCATTTGCATCTCAATGTAGTTTTCTTTTCATATTGTTACGAACACTCCAGGTTCTGTGTTGGCTGTGTGGAGAATGACAAGCTACTGTAGAAACAACAGGCTCAAAGACCCACTGAGAGTTTTATTGTTGGTTTCATAACAGTGGGGTGTGCTAATCATGGAGGCAGAGAAAGTGCAGGCTACAAGCGGAGGCGGAGTTTGTGTTTATCTTACCTGATTACTGTAAGTTTATGTTTGCTGTTGGGTTTTTTTTTAATTGATCATTTTTATTTAATGTAAAACCAATGCATTAGTACTTTAATTATCTTAAAAGAGGTGTTACTTTATTTCTTTTAACCATACACATTATATACTGTAGTAGGTTATGCAACAGTATAGGGGTGAACTTGTTTATGCATAAATTTGTCCTTTTGTAAAGGTTCTCTGTATCAAAACCTCACGAATATAAAGACCCTTCTCTATTTCCTAGTTTTAGATAGATAGATTATACTTTATTAATCCCATAGGGAAATTTATGCTTCACGTGTTAATTTGATTTTAATGCATGGTTCTTTAAATCCTGTGTCTGCAATCCTTCATGTTAATGGATTAAAGGTTGTTTTTTCTGGTTGTTCTTTTTCTACTTTTACTCTAGTTTGACGATGCAAAAAAAGAAAAATGCAATTCAACCAGATGTTGGTTTGAATGGAAAGAAATATTCAGCTGTTTTCAATTACTCACTATTGAAATCTACATCCAAATCCAAAACATGTTTTTGTCTTCATTTGATCAAGAGCTCATTAGTGTTACCATTTATATCCTTAATGAAGCCTCATTACAGCTATTGATATGAAAACTAAATGGCAATTAATGACCTTACGCAAATAAAGTGATTAAGAGATTATCTGACAAAGTTTAGCCAGCTGCACATTTCTGAGTTTATAATCATAATTTGAGTTCATGATCTGATACTTTAGTAAATATATTTGAAATTTCAGTTTACAGAGATCTGTTGGAAGTAATCGGGAAGTATTGAAGTCTGTGAAGTCAGTAAACTGTCTTTAGTAAAATAAATGCATTAAGAAAAAAATATGCATCATTTTTTAATGAAGATGTTTAAAACAGATTTAGCCATGTATATTAATGGACTTTCACAGAATTTTCCATTGACATACTGTAATATAGGGATTTGCAAATTGCATTGCCCTTTGAACTGGGAATCCAACACTGCTAATACAGAAATTATTCCAAATTATTACTCGTTCATAAAAGTAAACTCATAGTCATCCTGGTTACTAGCTCTAATTGGAGAGTACACCTGTTCTCTTGAAATATATTCCAATTTATCAAGGCTTACAAGAATGGAATCCAAACTATAGTAAAGACCTCTTTTGGCTAAGTAACCCATTTTAAGTTTGGGAAGTGTTCTTGTTAGGAGTCTCACATGTTCATTGTCTGTTTATTGGTACATATCAACAACTGGTATCAGATTTAAAAAGTCTGCCAGTTGTGTTTTTCAATATAGCTGTTTGTTTCAAGCAAAATTTCTTAATGCATTTTTTCTAATTGATCATAAATTAAATCATGGTGCTAATAGACAGCACATAAGGATGGCAGGTTTTGTTTTATGGCTTGTGAATAAGTAAAAATAATGGAACACATTTAATTTGATAAGTCTTTGGGGAATCCATTAGTCTTTCTGTAGGTTTTCTTTTTGTTTCCTCAGGTAAGGTTCATATACAGTATACCCTGAGTTAGAAAAAAGTAAATACATTTAACCTGAGTAAATTATAATTGCTATTTATCCCTAGGTAGCGTTGACCTAAAATTTGGTTATCTAGCAGGCAGTATGTCCTAATTTTCACTCATTTTAATCTTAACAAACAACCAATGCCCCTCTAGACATAGTTATCATTAAGGCTGTAAATTTTGAGTCTCTATTGATTTAGGAGTACATTGTTGTTAAAAAGAAAGTAATTGGATGTTGTATTGGGAGCATAAGGTTATCATTTTAAGCAGGCAACTCCAGAGATATTATGTTCCAAGAAATTTTATTTCTGATGTTTATGCAGCAGAATGTCTCATGCCTGCATCGAAATCAGTTTCAGTTCTATACTGTATTCTGTGCCTGGGACATAGTTGAATCATATAAGTTAAGGTTAAAAAGGTTAAATTCTAATTATTGTTTGAGTAACAACTTGGATAACACTGTGTTTTTTATATCACAAGGTGTGCTTTTTATATCTTCTATTAAAATACATAAATTATAACTATCTTCTCCAACATTTGTGGTACAAATTACTAATATTGAGCATTAAAACTTATTTTTCCCCATCAAATTCACTGCCACTCTCACAACTCAGAAAGATTACAAATTGAATTCAAGCTTTATTGTCCCATTGGAGAAATTTGTTTTACAGCCACACTCCCAACATAACAACACAATGACAGACAATTGTGTTGTAAATCTGTAAATCTGAGATTGCAGTTTATTCTCAGATGTGATTTAATTGATCATGTACTCCATACTAAATGTTGGTGTTTAATAAGCTCGCTTTTCAGTTGTATGCTACAGCCATCATTAATCTTCATCTGTGTATCCTACTATGGCATTTATTTTTCTTTTGTCATAGAAGTCTGTAGATGCAGTTTTATAATGTGCAGCAATGAAAGTGCAAAAGAAAGTAAATTTTAAGATAAATCCGACTGAAAGGAGTATGCTTTCATTTTGCCTTTTTGTTGTCTACACTTTGCTCACTGATTTTGTTTTACTGTTATTTCATGCTATTGGTATATGTAGCTTTTGCACTTATCAGGATACAAGTGCCTGCCAAATAAGTAAAAGTAAACTTAAATGTCTGTTCTCATGGTTCTGTGGCTTGCAGATGGCTTGATGGACTGTGTCGATCCTGACTGCTGCCAGCAGGCCACCTGCTACAGTGGGCCTCTGTGCCAAGGTTCACCTGACCCTCTGGACCTCATCCAGCAGAGTCAGACGCCCTTTATCCAACTTCCCCCACGGCTCTTCTTCCAGAGAATCAGGTTTCTCATCGGCAAGGACACAACTCACGTCCTCCCTGGGGAGATCCCTTTTGACACCAGGTGCAACTCCCTTTCACTCCCTTTTTTATAAGTAAATGAATTAAATCAGACTAATATGTTTAATTTCAGCAGGCGTTTCTGATGGTGAACAACATAACATAACAGTTTTTAAAATACCACATTCAGGGGTTCAAATGAAAAAGAAAACTGAAAACTAGAAGAAGCATTAAATGCCCCTTTTCTTAAATTTTGTTTAGTGAATTGTCTCACATTATTGTAGATTACTGTTTATTTTATGCTGTCATCTGAATGCTAACTGATCTTAAGAAAGGATTGAATTCATTGGGGTTTAACTAATTAAAATGTGCTTTGTTACTTATTTAATCACATTAATATGCAGCAGTAGATTCTATATCATATAACAAGCTTTAAAACCCTACTTGGTCTTGCTACATGTGAGTTTTTCATTAAGATTTTCTTACTGCTGGGATTTAGGAGAGTAATATATTTCCTGAATACTGAGTAAGTCATTTTTTTAGTAACAGGGTACTTTGAATATAATTTGTTTCATATTACAGAAGACACCATTTTAACTACATGAACGTGTTTTAAAAAAACAGCTCCTTGTCTGAGAGAAAATTGACCCATAGTATGGCCACTCATTTGGGCATTACTGTATGTGGGTCTGAGCAGGGAGTTCAAATCGACAGCAGCAAAGCACTATTATGCGATGTGCACATGGGTTTTTCATTGCCTGTTGACCTCTGTGTTTGTGTAAAACTTGAAATATTACTTTTCAAAAGAATGTGTAATATACATACACCCATTACCCCCAAAGCACCTGTATAAAGCCATGTTGAGTTCCATCAAGTGACCTCAGCTGCCTCAGGCATTTTTTTTTGTGCTGTGAAGGTAGTCCTATTTCTTAACTAATAATTATCATTTCTTTTCAATTACTACAGTAAATGTGTATTTGATGTGTTTTTGCTTTATCTTCCTAGTTCCATGGAGGAAATAAGGCAGCAACAATATTCTTCCATTTTACCATGCTCATTGAAATTTGTGAACTATAGCATTTTAACAAGCATTCTCCCAGCAAAATGAATTATGTGTTGGTCAGTTAAGTGCTGAAATCTAATACGGTTTATGAAATAAGGTTGTGTCATCTTTCTCTAACAGTCAGTTGTAGTCCTTTGGTTTCTTAAATTCATGTTCATTTTTAAGTAAACATAGTGAACTTGCAATATTTAATATAAATATTTTAGGTTCACGCAAAACCTTTGAATATTTTTATTTGCTCATTTCTAGCCTTGGAAATTCAGCATTTGTTTCTAACTCCTTTTAGGAAATATGAGGCAAACTTTCTTCCCATGGTTTAGTGTGTGTCTTTAATTAAGCATCAGTGTGAGACGGAACTGAATAACTGAAAAGCTGAATTGTGTAACCTAGAACTCCTGGAGTGGCTGAGTGGTGCATCAGTTCCCTCACCTCTGAAGACAGGGTTTTAAGACTTGAAGCTCGAGCAGCTTGTACTGTAGATATTAGTTCATATAACAAAGCAGTCACAATTCAACAAAACTGCTTTTTCAGAAGCCATCCTGAGTCAAGATGCCGAGACCCCGAGTGTAGGTCTAACCCAGGATGACAAGAAGGAGGAAAACACATTGAGGCTGCATTTCGTTTGCCTGCATTTTGTGACGCAGAGAACCTTCCTTTCCAGCAGCATATGTTATGAATGTAAATCTTCATATGGCCTCTTAAAATAATAACAAAGAAAACATTGGATTACAATCATTTTTACAGAAAAAGATGTAGATCCATGTGATCCTTTTTTAGTTTGTATAATATCATAAGGAATTTAGTTTTACTTTCTTTGGTTTTATTCCAAACCAAGCCTTGATTGTCAAGCCTTGATTCCTGTGTTTGCATCTAGTCGCTCTTCAGTGATCCGAGGTCAGGTGGTTGCAATCGATGGGACTCCGCTGGTTGGCGTCAATGTGAGTTTCTTCCACCATCCTGAATATGGCTATACCATCAGCCGCCAGGATGGCAGGTATGCGTCTGTTTGCTCCACTCTTACCTCTTCATACTGTATGTTTTCTGTGGTGCACGGTCTGAATAATTTATCTGTCATTGAGATATTGAATAAATAACCAAGGTGCTCCTTTAAAATCATATTCAGTCACTTGCTGCACATTGATTACTCACTGAAGAAACGAAATGAGAGAACTTGCCTGTCATTGTTAATTTAGGTGTCAGCTCTGAAATTGCAACCAAATTGACTAATTGCATCCTCCATTGCATCCACATTCACAGCTTCCTCCCTTCAATTAGCAACAGCATGGAAATCAAGCAAAATTACCAAGCCTGACCATTGCATTGCTTGAAAACAAATAGTCTTTTTCTCACTATGTATAGCTTAGCAGCTATTGATTCAACTAGAGTTCACAGAGATATGTTTTCAAATATTGCTTACTCATAGAAGCACAGCATTATCTATGTACATTGCTGCTCATAGAAAGGACTTACATGCAAATGATTACCATTGAGTAGATTTTTGGAAATATTTTGGCAGCCCATTGCAGATTATAATTGCAAATACAGAAGCAGAAATTGAATGCGGTTTTAAGACAAGACACTTCTCAATAAACCCACACATGACTATCATTAGCCATAACATGTGGGCTGTTGTTGAATTTCCAGAATTAAAATTATACTGTTTACACATAAGTTTCTTTTTGGTTCATTTTTACAGTGACATCATCATTTTGAATCCCTCGGTCAATCTTGTAACATTCGGAAATAAATACCATTGAAAAGCTTGTTATTCTCTATAAAATTGTTATTCTAGTTACCCCCAAGTTATTTTTTTAGATTGATTCCATCATTGTCAACATTTATTTTATTCAAGCTAGGTCTCAAAAAGACTTTTGAGAACTTAAAATGAATTGCACAGCATGGAAAAAAAAACTTCTTAATGCACGAATGGTTTCTCAGTTAATGATAACAAGCTATCCTTCCTGGTTCCAGACAATATAATCAGCGTGAAGCTGCGAAAAGAATTTTCAGATGAAGAAAGCCTAAGCAACAAAGTACTGTTTGATTGCTGCTGGTCCTTTCTGTCAAGCTAATTGCTGTTTTCCTCACTGCACTTCTGATGAGTGAAGTTTTAAATTCACTCAGTTTAACAGGGTAAACCTATTGAGCACCATTGCAGAATTGACACCCTACTGATATAAAGTATTATTATCAAATCTTTTCCCTAACACCTTATGTTTAAATTTAGTCAGACCATTTTGTATTAGGGTCCACAGAGAATAGACAAATAGATGGATGTACTGTATATATACAGTATATAGATCTCCATTTTCCGAATTAATATGGAATTAACATATTTTCATGTTCATTTTTTTCGTTTATTCTTTCCCTACCTTGCTTTTGGCTTTCAGTTTTGACTTGGTGGCTGCCGGGGGCATCTCCGTCACGCTGGTCTTTGAGCGGGCTCCTTTCATAACTGAGAGACGGACCGTCTGGTTGCCATGGACACAGTTTGTGGTGCTGGACAAGGTCACCATGGCAAGAGTGGAATCTCCCAAGCCCACTTGTGACATGAAGAACTTTATCAGTCCCTACCCCATTGTCCTTCCTTCCCCTTTGACCACATTTGCTGGGTCTTGTTCTGAACGGGGACCGGCTATCCCTGAGCTGCAGGTAATGGAGTTTGGATTCAAGGACACAGTTCAGGTTCATTACATTCTTAAAGGAAATGTTATTCCGTGCCTGGATTTTTAAGCCTAATTGTATGCTTCTTACAGCTGAAGTAAATTCCTCAAGTACAATTACAAAATATTAGGAATATCTAGCTTAAACATTTGCTGCAAATGTAATCCACAGCCTTTGGGGTTTTTTAGTTTTTTTTTTACACTCATGAAACATTTAAGCAGTGCATTTTACATATACAATATTATTAATTGTCCTGACTACTTTCTAAACAGTTTATTCCCAGTTACAAAAAAGGGGTATGAATAATTATAAAATAATGTGTATCATCAAATTTCAGACAAGGATTTTACAATAATACACAAGTACACAAGACACAATAATGTACAATTACACACAATACTTTTCACTAACAGTACTGACAGATATTTCTCATGCTGTAAGCATCGGAGTCCTGCCTCAAACATACTATAGAAAACACATAACTCTTTCTGAAATCAAGGCACAAAAAAACTTTAAAAGGGTAAAAAAGGAAAGTACTTGAAATGTGTCCTTTCAAATAAAAGGGATCTTGCCCAAGACTGAATCATTCTCAACAATGAAATATTTGCCCAGTCTGTCAATTCCACAGACAAATATATAAAAAACCTAATCTCTTTACTTAAAGCCTAAAGTGCTCTTCCAGTCTTCAGATACCTCTCCCTGAATATTCTCTTTCTCTGTCCTCTGACATTTCTCTCCAAGACTGGCTTAGTGACCTCAAGAAGAATGACCTGGTATCTGTAAAATATTGATGTTCTAAAATAGTTGCTGTAATGATTTATCAGAGAATTGGTTTAACCTCACTTAACAATTAGTACACTGTTTGGCCATATTTGCTGCTTCAAGAACCAGGGACAGCTGCACACTTCAACAGTGTCCACTGTATCAAACCTACAGCTATGGGAAATACAAACACTTAGCTACTCCCAAACAAGCATCAATACTAATTTATTTCACAACATCACTGAAGATTTTGATAAATGACATTTTAATGTTTGTCTTACTAGAGAACGTAATACATCTATAGTTATGTATGACAGCCAAATATTACAAACTATAGTTTATAACTAGGAAGTAAAATCAATATTTTGTGAAGCAGTAGGATAAAAGTTGATAATACATTAAGGAAAAAGTTGCATCTATAATGTTAAGTCATTTTCACCTGGTATGCTCCTACTCCATACATGTGTACTGCTCTAACAGTTTAACAGTAATTAGACATTTGTGCACATTTTTCTCAGCCTGCCATCTGCTACAGATAATTCAATTCCCCCGAAATGTATGTGCCTTCAAAATCTATTTCATGTGGCCTTCTGGATCACCCAGTTTATGGTGTCCTCTAATGAGATACGTAGCTATTTAGAATGAGAAGTTGCTGATACTCCTTGCAGTAATAACAGAATATAATGCTTAAGATGTCAGGTACTGGCTAGCATCGATAATGGCTGGAGCAGGAGGTGTTTTATCTGACTAGTCCAGTGTGTGCTTTGCACTGATAGTTTGTAATGGCAAAGATATTGGAATCACATTCATATTTGAGGGCAATCAATGAAAATTGAAGCTGGATTTCAGTCTAAATCTTACTGAGCACTAAACTCCATACAGGATTAAACATAAAATATTAGCACAAGAGATGGGGAAAGAAGAAAAAAGTATATATTTTACAATATTTTGATGTTCTAACTGTTTTTCCATTAACTTAAAAAATATTATAACCTGTCATAAAAATATCATTCTGAGAAATGCAGTATTTCAGCTTTTCATACTGACATTGTTATTTTTGTTGTAATATTATAAACATGTAAAATGTAAAACGTCATTGCTTTTGCGCACTTCACTACTATACACACTTTATTACTGACAGTCCTATTTGCACTGATCAATAAAACACGAAACTCACCGCAGTAACAGTATACAGTGAGAAAACAATATGCTTTATGATACAAGAAGCTACAAAAGTAAAAACAGAGTGGAGTGGAAAAAAGCATGTTTGTACAAAATTCTCTTGATTTAGGAAAACAAGTTTGGAACGATGTAATACCTTCTGTTCTTACTGGAACACATTGTCCTTCTACTCTTAAGTTACTTAGACAATATTTACATAAAAGCTAATATTATCTTTGAATATATAATGTATTAAGATTTCTTTCTAAATTAATTGAAAAATATCTGACAAAAGCTACGCTTTCTCCAACTAAAAGTGACTACTGTTTTGCAGTGCTGTACATACTGTATGCATATTTTTGTCTGTAACACATTTGTATTGGCTGTTTTTGTGTTAATTGTTAATAAGTGTTAATTTTGTGGTCACATTTAGTTTTATTTTTTTGTTCTTACTGCTTATAATGAGGAGATTTGGGCAAACCAATGTTATTTCGTTTCCAGTATCTGAATTAATTCTGTCTGTTAATTACTGGGAACACAGTACCACATGCACATTGTTGTTTTTTTCAGGCTGTTCATGAAGAAATCACCATTCCTGGCAGTTTTGTGAAGCTCAGCTATCTCAGCACTCGCACCCCTGGCTACAAATCCTTGCTGAGGATTATCCTAACCCATTCTACTGTTCCCATGGGTCTCACAAAGGTGCATTTGATGGCCACCATTGAGGGAAGGCTCTTCCAAAAATGGTTTCCAGCTGCTCCCAACCTGTCTTATATCTTAGCCTGGAATAAGACTGATATCTACGGGCAGAAAGTGTCTGGCTTGACTGAAGCAATTGGTATGTCAGCTACACAGTTATCATCAGTTGCAATAAAAATATCCTAAACAGATGGTCATTATTTTCTCAGACTATTTAATATAAGATGAACATTTTGTTTACATATTTAATGTGTCCTATTAGTTACCAGCCTGCTAAGGGTTCATTTTAAATCATCCTTTATCCCTAGCACTCTGAAAGCAGTCATACAATAAAAGCAAGTGATTGCAGGAGACCTTCAGTTTTAATGAAACATTCTGAAGCTCTTCTAAGCTGCTATATTTTAACTGTGACTTATCTGCTTACTTTCAAATTTGAGACATTTTATTTATCTAAAATGACCCTGAAAAACGTTATTTTATTAGATGTGAAGAAATCAATTTACTGTTGTAATGTTTCATGATGTACAGTATTCAGATATTTGACTGGTACACATTTTCAAATTCATAGCAAAAAGTGTTGAGTGGTGTTATCACTTTAAAAAAGGTCATTTTAAATTCAGCTTGAAAGCTGTAGTGGACTACAGATTATGAAGCCAGAACATTTAAATTGCTTACTTTTTTTCTGTCCAATAGAGACATTTTTTCTTTCATACAGAATTTTCCTATACAGTATACTTCTTGCTCATTCTTGATGACATTATTAAACTAAAACCAGATAGACATGTACATATGGTTGCCTAATATTTGCTTGCATTGTATTGCTCCTGCCTTGTATTGGCAAACTATGTAATATGGTATTTGTATTGCTCCGTATAGCTGTCCCCATAGTGAACAAAGTGTTAATCTTACAGATAACAATATACATGATATTTAAAAACTAGAATGGTCTTTTGTGGAAATTCTAAAGACTAAAAGCCTGCTTAATCATTGTGACAGCAGTGATAGTCAGACACCAATACAGTGCTTGCTAACATGGTGTATCCCGATTATATATGTAATCCAGTAACCACAGGAGAGACACATGAGCCTAGACAGTGGAGGGTCTCTTGGGAGATGGCAAGCGGTGGTACAAAAACAGAGAACACCACTACACCACAGTGGATATACAAAAACAGGGGGAAATGCGGTCGCATTTTAGCCTTTCAGTGCCTTTATATAATAAAATGTTGGCCAGTGTTACTCTTGTTCTTGTGTGTTTTTTTAGCAGTATTATTTATCACCCTTTTATAAACTGGTATTCTTAGTCACTGTGAAAAATGGATGATCTTTTATTTTATTTTTTTATATAAAAATATAGTGAGTTATATAGTGAGTTTGGTTACATATATGCATGTTAAGTTTTAGAAATCTTCAATACCCACATAACCAAGTGATTATATAGGCATATTGTACATATGTATTGTTGCATGAATATTGTAATCTACAGTACTTTACAAGTCATGTTTTATAGTCTGACAGTCAAAGAAAAAGAAAAAATAGTAAAGGTTTAAAATGCTGTACTGTATGTATGCTACCAACAACACTATACTGCAGAAATGTAGACCTCTCCACTCATCTTCAATATGCACTGTCACACTGATACTCAGTATTTTCACCAGAAATGTTTGCCTCTTTCAGTGTCCGTTGGTTATGAATATGAATCATGTCCTGACTTCATTGTGTGGGAGAAGAGAACTGCCCTGTTACAGGGTTTTGAGATGATAGCCTCTAACCTGGGCGGATGGTCTTTGGACAAACATCACATCCTGAACTTGCAAAGTGGTAAGAATCCATACTGCTCTTTGTCTTTCTATGATTATGTACTGTCATGTTTGTGGTACAAAACTTTTAACCTGAGTATATGATTTGATCATTCTTGCTTTTTAATTAAAATAATCTTATGTCTCTAGGAATTCTACACAAAGGAAATGGGGAGAACATCTTTATTTCCCAGCAGCCTCCAGTTATAACTACTGTCATGGGTAACGGTTACTATCGTACAATCCCATGTCCAAGCTGCAATGGGCCTGCACTGGGAAATAAACTCTTCGCTCCTGTGGCAGTCACCTGTGGTCCTGATGGGAGTGTCTATGTAGGAGATTTTAACTTTGTAAGAAGGATATACCCAAATGGTTATGCTATCAGCATCCTCGAACTGAGGTATGTTAGAAACAGATTTCCTTTTCAAGAACAACATTGATGATTTAGAGTTTCTTTCAGCGTCAAGTGTTTGTGTTTTGAGGGCAAGTAGATTATGGAAGCCATGTACTGTAATCTTTTATTGCCCTTAAAAGACAAGGTTTTATTTTGAGCCCCTTTTTCATTCCTGAAAATCTTTTTACCTCTCTTACCCTCTAGTACTATTCTCTCATGAAATCCAACAGAATATTTTTTTCAAATTGATGCTCTCAGCATGTACAGTACGATAGAAGGATATTAGACAGTTTTCCTTAGGGAAAAATGGAAGCAACCTTATTCCTGCTCAAAACCTCAAGCAAAAAAAATTGTTTCTACATTAAAAGTAAAAGATAAGATGACTTATTAATAAATAATCTGAAGCTGATGAACATCAGTTATTCTTTGTTACAAGTTAATGGACTTCCATTCCATACATTTCATTTAATTCATTTTAAAATATAGCTGGCAATGACAAGCTTTTGTCACAATATTGTGTTATTTTGCTGCATTAAATATGTATTTTTTTGTCTTTTTTCAATTCTTGATTGTGTCCTTAGAAACAGAGACATAAGGCACAGGTATGTATTAAATTCCATAATTTAATCATTTCATGTGCTGCTTTACATTTTGATTAAAGCTGCTTTTTTTAGTTAAAATGACACCCTGCTTATCTTTTAATTTTATTTAGATATTTATGTTTTGTTTATTTAATCTGGCTCAGTACATCCACTTCAGTTTGGTTAAAATTGTCCCTTATGATAAGTAGAGACGTTTGTTTTTATTTTGTTCTTGAGGAAGAAATTACTCAGAAAGTACTAAGAAATTAGTATAGGGGTTAATTGATCTACACATAAACATTGTGCTGCGATTAAGACATCTTCTGTCTTTTAAAATAATGATCTGGGGTATTTAATGTCCACAGGATGCTGTAGACTAACATGGGTTCATGTTTATTCAAGAAGCAGAATCCCATATGACTATGGGTCCTATAGTACTCCTGAAGGTCATGTACAGTACAGACTTTGCTATGATAGGGTGAAATCTTCCCTACAAATTTAGCAAAGTCTTCCTCGTGTCTTAACTCTAGGGTCCAAGATACATGTAAATATGTTTTATTATTTTTGCATTTCATCAACACTACACCTGCAAAACATAATCTGAAAATGTTATCAGATTACAGTTTACAATACAATACTAAGACTTTTACAATCAGAATCATTCTTTCAAGCAAAAACCAACTTGGGACAAGGCTTATGCAAGATTTTTTTGTTTGCTATTGTTTTAGCTAGCAATGTAGGAGTTTTATTTTAAAAGTTTGCATATCAAAGATAATAGACACTAGGGAACTGGTTTTATGTATCCAATAAAATTTCGTTATTTAGCAAGACAGGTGGTATGTGCATCTGTTTTAAGTTTTTTTATTATCAGTTTTAACAACTGTCAGACACAAAGACACTTGTCAGAAAGGTTGTTTGAAATGACAAACATATGTAGCAATAAAATTTCAAAAAATATAGAGTATAGTAGAAATCTGTTCTTCTACAATAGGTTTACAGGCGGAAAAACTGTACTGGAAAATTGACTCTTTATTATAATATGAATATTAATTTGTTTTCCCTGGATGTCTTGTCAGAAGCAATTATGATAGTCCAGCTAGATTCTAGGCCACAACATCTAGATTGAAACAAAAAAGATATTTACTACATATGCACCAATATATTAAATAATGTGAATATGGTATGTAGTGTAAACTAATGCTTTAACTTTACAAATCGGAGAATGTTTTGATTAATAGAAGTGAGAGAAATGTGTCCCATGAATGTGTAACAATATGTGAGCTTCTTTCACTCAAACTAGCTCATGCACCTTTTACTTGTGTATACATCCATTGGAATGTCTACTAATGGGCATTTTACAAGTCTCTGATAAAACAGGGAGCAGTAATGCAATCTGTGTACCAACTTCCATTTCATATCAATAAGCAAATGTATTTTTTCTGTTGCATTAACAAAAAGAAGTTTAGGCCTTGAATTAAATAGACTTCTTTTTGTGTTCTTGTGTGGAACAAACATAAAAGGTTTTAAGGCTTGGTTCATTTATTCACTGTTTTACACAGGTTCCTGCATACCTAGCCATGAAGTATAAAAGAGCTTAAATTGTAAGGAAGTTAAGGGAAAACAACGTTAATGATTCACAATAAAATTATGATAGTGATGATGGATGTTTTTACTTTTTTATCCAGCACAAGTCCAGCTCATAAGTATTACTTGGCTATGGACCCAGTGAATGAATTCCTATATCTGTCAGACACCAGTAGCAGAAAGGTCTACAGACTGAAGTCTCTCGCTGAGCCCAAGGATCTGGCTCGGAATTTTGAATTGGTGGCTGGAACTGGTGAACAGTGCCTTCCCTTTGATCAGAGTCATTGTGGAGATGGGGGGAAAGCATCAGAAGCTTCTCTCAACAATCCTAGGGGTAAGTCTGCCACAGAATTCATAGAATTCTTCATAGTTAGTTAGACACATTTTAAAAGTTTAAGTGAATTGGGCTAAATCATAATGTGTGCATGAGATGTTCCTTAGATTAGTGGTCTACAGCGACTTTGTCTGGGAAAAATGTGTTTGGGAAAATGACAGTCCTATTTATACTTCTGCAAAAGTTTCATACACAAATTCAGCACTGATTACAGTTTCTACTGAACAGAGAGTAGGTGTGGAAAGTGAGATTTGAGGTGGTGGTTGTTTTTCATTTATGTATTCTCCCAATGGTAAATAGCTTGCTGTTATCTTGATCAAAGCCCAGCTTCAGTGCAGTTCAGACCATATTGCTATGATGAATAACTCATTGGTCTGCCAAGCACAGACAGTCTGCTTTTTCTTGGTGGAAATGTGGAAATGAAAAGATAAAAGGGTTGAAGAAAAACAATAGTACTCATATTTATGTTGAAACAAATATGTTTAAATATGTTCAACAAAACTAGATGCAAACTACGTATTTTGAAGTAATACGATAAAACAAAAAATGGTAACCCTTGTCTCTCATGATACATCATGTTGATGACTTATCACTTTAGACTGGAACCACAGCACCATGGAAATGGCACTGTACTCAGCATACTTGAAAATCAGAAGCATCCTTTGTACGCCCTAATGAAAATGAATAAAATCGACCACAATAATACATTATAGGCTTACAAAGTAATTCTAGACATGTTTTGTTCTGCCTCTACATCATATGAGCCCTATAAGATAATTTTTCTGTCACTTTCATAAAAAATATTCCAGGCTGAAAGCATAATGTTTTAGCATTCTGTGTGTGCAACACAATGCAAATATAATATCTCAAAAATTCCATCGAAGGCATTCATTTGTTTTCATTTTTTCATTTTCTTCTTGGCATTTGAAATTCCATTGAACAGTCTCAGTGGGAAGAACATTTGTAATTAAAAAAGAAAATGTACGTCTTTCCATGATTAGTATTAATAAGTGTTTTGTTTTCAGACACGTAATTAGCATAGGATTTAATTACTAAAATTGCAGATAAGGTAAGTCCTTTAGCAATAGTGGCAAACAGAAATGAGAAAATAAAAGACCCAACACAAAGAGTCTCAATGCTTCACTGTGAAGCATTTTTAGAAAATAATTTGAGTTTCATAAGTATGTCTGAAGGAAGTCCTTGTAATGTCATTAATTTTTGAGGCTTTAGCCAATTGATGTCCAAATCCTCAAATCTCTCCAGCTTTGAAGTTCAAGTAGAGTCACTAAGTTTGCCTAGGATCGAAATTCCTGTGAATTTTTTAAACAGCTAATGTGTTTAAAAATGAGGTTCAGAATAACACGAGCAAATAACTGAGGATGGATTAATCTCTGAGCTACTTTCTATGAGGAGAGACGTCTGTTTTTGATGCCAAGAATTATTGTTATGTAGACCCCTTATCTGCTCAAAACCGGGCAGAGAGCAGCTTAGCTTGCACCACACAGACCCATTTAAGATCAAAATGGATTCAGATTCAGTCAGCCCAGAATTCTGAGGTCCCGTAGCCCAAAGGTGGAAGAGTAATGCCTTTATCACGTAGTAACATACTGTAACTGCCGCTCTCTTTTGAGCAAAGTGTTTTCCCAGAGCCCCTATTACTGACTCATGCATTTGTAGTACGACAACAGATGTGAGGGGGCACAAATCCACATTTTGAAAGGAGAAGCAGGTTGATGTGGGTAGAAAATTACGCGCTGTGAAGAACAAAAGTGCATAAATGCAATTGGCATGTGAATTTGAAGTACCATGACTAGGAAAGCTGTTATGACACAAAGAATTTTGGCAGCAAACATAAAGCCTTTTCACAAAAATAATAATTCCAAAACACTGTATCAGAAAAGTGCCCCTGTATTTAAATAATAGCTTATTTCAAGCCTGAGCAAGTCCAGGATGACAAATTTGGACTAGCTGGACAAGGGCTGTAACTAAGTGGGTTAAAGTCATGCCATTTGTCCAGTTTAAGTAGCATATTGCAATGTCTATATGTCCCTGATACAAATGCAACTGGCCCACGACAGTTTTTTAGTTCATGCTTACTTAACAGTGAGTATTGGCATTCTTACTCATCCCACGGTAATCCAGTTTCCCTACTGTACAAAAAATATCAGAACTGTTTTATGGCTCCCTAGGCTGTGCGGCATTAGCAATCCTTTGTCATTGTCACCTCTGTGGAGGTTGTATTCTGTACACTTTTTCTTATTTTTTATAATCTATTCTCCCTAACTGCCTTCTCTAATACATTTTATAAAAGAAGTGTGTTATGGGGAACAAGGGTGGGAAGGGAGAGTTTCCAACTATTCCTATTCAGATGCAAAATAGGCATAGAGCTTGTGATTTTGCAACAGACCAAGATCCAGACAAGACATTCTCTTATATAATAACACTGAAATTTTCCCTGTGGTCCAATGCAATAGTAATTTAACCTTTTACAAAGTATTTTCCAGTTAATTTTAGTACCAGTCACAACAAGTTTGTTTGTTCACATCTAGATCATTTCTGAATGTGGTTTATTTATGAGAAAGAGTATGCTTTCAGGAAGGTGCTTATGAGAATTTCCAGATATTGAGTCATGTTATTTTTGTGTGCGGTCCTGATTTGAGTTATTTTTGTTTTTATATACTTTTTGAAAAAAAGACGGATTAAAAAAAACATTAATAATGGTTGTGAACTGCAGAAATACAGTATGTCTTTAAGAGCTACAATGGAATTCTTTGCATTTTTTAAATTAATTAATAGGTCAGTTCTAACCAGTGCTACTACATAATGGAATGTGATTCTGATAACAAGGCCTTTGGGAACATTCTTAATCCTGGTTATGCTGTTTGCTTTCTTTACTGTGAGTAGTAATATGTGATGCTGATGAAATTTTAAATACTTATAGAAAAAGATAGTTGCGTCATAGACATGATTTTTCCATATGATATTAAAAAAGATTACTGTGGTGTTTCTGAGGGGAAATTATTTTTTAATCAAGTGTAGGCGTTACATTTCCCTTTTTTTTCAGTAGAGAGAACATCCGTTTTCACAACAAAGAGAAAACAAGGACAGAAGAAAAGTCTAAAATTTGACATTTGATAAATGCTTTCATTCCCTATTAACTTCCTATGTCATGGCACATTTTTGCTTTTAGTAAATGTTAAAAAAATTGGGCTGCTACTGTAGCTTTGAAGACAACTACCATGATATTTGCACCTCATGTCTGGACTCTTAAAACACCAGCTATTATAAGATCACTTTATTAGCCATATACAGTTTCTTACATTAGGAATTTGTCTTTTCGCATACCCCAGCTTGCTCTCCATGAGACACACAGGCACACAGATGGGGAGAGAAAAACTTGGGTTCTGAGCGCAGGGTCAGCCATTTATATGGCGCCCCTGGAGCAGTTGGGGTTAAGGGCCTTTTTCTTCAGGGGTCCAACGTAGTAGGATTCCTCTGCCGGCCACTGGATTTGAACTGGCAACCTTCCAGCCACATTAAGTTTTCTTAGTAAATTTGGAAGCCTGTATAGTCACTGATGATTAGTGATGAACTGACTCATCTCTTACTTGTCCATCCAGCAACATGTTATCTTCCAGTCTGACCCTGATAAATCCATTTCTTTTTCTATTTAAGTCATTTTAATGAATCCATAGTTTTGTTTTTCAAGTAGTTATTTATACAGACAACTTGCATTACCATTGCTATTCACTGCATGTTGCAGTTACCTAAAAGGTAATAGTATCATAAAAACTAGGACTGAACACTGATACTTCTGTTTTTAGAAAGTTTACTTTCTGGTAATTTTTTGTATTTTGTAATATATATTTCCATTAATTTATATCAGTGAATATAAGAAAAGGTTCCTTCTGTCGATTTAAAAACAGTATTATAGATCTGTAGTCTCCTGTTAGTGGAATGTGTGACTTACATTATAATTTGAGCACGGTGCTTTATACCATTATAGTATAAAACAAAATGTTTACATTTTGCAGTTTAATGAAGTAGCATACGGTTTTTGTTTTATGATTGTGCCTTTTAAATAATCTTCAGTTCCAGCTTGTTTGACAATTAATATTGCTAGAAAAAATAAGTAAACCAGCCCTCAATTCAGACCAAAATTTTGGAAGGTGAACTTTTTCATAAATAGTGTTAAGACAAGGTATTGCAGGAGATAGATTGTGAAAGATGACATTCATGCACTATTTGCTAAATCAAGCAGTGAATCAATTACGAATGCTGGCAGGTTTTTAGATGGCATTCAGTCACTGTCAGAGGAGTCACCAGTATTACTTTATCAATCTGTCAGCACTCCTGATTGACAGAAGAGCATTTGAATAATACAGACAGATGGTTTCTAATTTGTTCTTTTTTTCTGCCCTTTCATGTTTGCTAGATAGCTGAATACCAAAGCTATATTTGTGTTATATACATTGATAATCAAATTAACTTATTACTCTATTCATGCATGTGTATTTTTAGAAATATAAAGTGCACAGATTCTAGATATTGATTAAATGCTCTTTTTTGCCATTTTGACTAAATAATCACTCATGACTGACTTTGATACTCTCGAGCTTTGTTGCATATACATCATCTCATACAGTAAGTGAAAGAGTTGAGCCTTTGAGGTGATTTAACCTCTTGAAACCAAGCCTAGTGAAGTCAAGAAGTAAACAGAAAGGAAGCAATGTACTTTGAGCGGTGCCTTTGTGCCACCAGTATTTTAGAGCAACACCTCAGGTGAAAACATGAGCAAGTCATCTTTAACATTGAATCAAGGTAATGAGTAAGCCACTCTTGGTACATGTCAGTGAGTGTGGCGCAAATGTACACAACAATACACGAGACCAATCAAAGGTCTGGGTAGGAGTGTCTAATCTCTACAGAATTCCATTTGTAGTGATTGATGGTAACCTGACAACACCTACCTGCACTGATCAAATCCTGGATTCTCACTTGCTGCCCTTCATATTGGTTCATTCTGACATGATGACATTCTATCAGGACAATGTATGTCCTCATGCAGTGACATCCACAGAATCTACAAGAGTAATGGGACAGAATCTCACAGTAAGTACAGCATCTGCAACTTTGTGCAAAGCATGCATCGCGGATGTATAGTTATATTGCCCTACACCAGTGGCAATGAACAGTGCTAAATTATGACACATGTACATTAACAGAAATAATTTACATATGTCATGTCTGTTCATACAAAAAATATTGAGTCATTTCCCTGGTAATTTGTACATTCTACAGTGATAAGTGCAGTTATAACTAATCCATTTCTCCTGATGCTTTGTATATTATGTTTTGGGGTCCATTTGCTTTTAACCTCTTCATCCAATCTGTGAGCTGGTGTCTGTCCAGACAAGCAACAGGCACAAGACAGAAT
This sequence comes from Lepisosteus oculatus, assembly GCF_040954835.1. Lineage (NCBI taxonomy): Eukaryota > Metazoa > Chordata > Actinopteri > Semionotiformes > Lepisosteidae > Lepisosteus > Lepisosteus oculatus. The sequence continues at coordinate 41,846,005 of NC_090703.1, read as the reverse complement.
ATACCCTGGAGAGGATGACAGTTCATTGCAGGACACACTCACACACAAACACAGACTAACCACACACTCACACCAAGGCCAATTTTCCAAAAGCCAATTAACCAACAAGTATGTCTTGGGACTTTGGAAGGAAACCGAAGCACCCAGTAAAAACCTATGTGAACATGGAGAGAATATACAAACTCCACACAGATAGCACTCCAGGTCTGGAATTGAACCCAGCGCTCCAGAGCTGCAAAACAGCAGTGCTAAACACTGTGGCACAATGTTACCTCTGCATAGAGCAAATTCCCAATGAATAATAAATCAAGATCAGAAATCCTTTATCAATCTTTGTGAGACGTGATAACAGATTGTCTTCTCCTAACACAGATATTTTAATATGGACCATAATATGACCCCTTTATTTAATTTAATCTGGAATCATAAGACGGAAAACAAATGTAAAACAACACCTTAGTACTTTTCTGTTTGAGTATTGATCTTTCATTAGACCTAGCTAGGTCAATGACTAACTCATGTACTTTGTAATAGCATGGGTTCAGACTCAGGTGACACTCTTAATGAGTACTTCTTAAGTAGGTTAGAAAGCAGCAGTGTTTGGTGACAGATTTCTGCTCCTGTTTCATAAATGCAGAAGCACTTTGCTTGTCCTTGGAAAGACTGACTGTGTGGAAAAAAACAAAAAAAAATCTTATCTGAGCTGAGAAAAGAGTTATCTCCCAGTGCCAGCTCAGGGTAGCTTAAGTCACATTTATGAAAACTTAATCCTGGGAACTCTTAAACCTGGAGTGATATAAATTAGTGGCATATTAACTGGAGCCCTTTGATGTTAATATCAAGAAGAGGTGACACAGGACTGTCACCCACACACCTGAGATTTGCACAAACAGCAGTGATTCAGTCAAGCATAGCCGACTCTGCTGAAGCTCGGTAAGCAGGAGCTGTTAACTGAAATGCCCTTTAGTGATAGCAGAATACATTAAAGATTATTGCATTGTTTTCAGGTAATCTCTTGCCTGACACACTTTCTGCAATTTTTCAAATGAGACAGCCTAAGGAAGAAATGAGTAAGGTAATGACGGGCTTACTTCAACCCCATTTGAATCTCTTCCCAGCCCACTTTGATAGCTGGCATTAAAACAAAAAAAAACAAAAAAGCTGAAAGTCAATTCCCAGTGCTCAGCTTCATGTGATCAGCATTAAATAGTTCTGTCACTTAATTCTGAATTTTAATGCAAGGCTTTGTCAGTTGGCAGGGATATACAAGAAGAGTATAAGCAAGGAGTTTGAAAGAATGCCTGGATTGTAAAACAATGACTCCAATCCATGTGAAGTGCAGCATTAACTTTGACAGCTAATTAGCTGTAGGTTTAAAGTCATCTGCATGATCAGACTTCTGCAAACTTTGAACAGTTTTGGATGCTTTTCTCTGATTTTGCATTTGCTCATGTCTTCCACAAGAGCTTATTTTCACATGACCAAAAAAACAGGATTCCTGAACCCGGGTTTGTTTTGAACAACACTCAAAACAATGAATGCTAAGGAGCCCTCCAAAGTCTTTCCAATTCCCCTTTCTCACTGAGCAAATGAATCAATGAATGTAATGCAAATCCTGAGACGCCAACATTTGTGTTGTGATTCTAATTGATTTGGTCAGGTTTACAAGCACCAGTATTTGTTAGCATCTTTATTTTTAACAGTGGTATAAGTATAATTGTTATTACTTGCAGATGGAAGAGGCAGTGGAAACAGTGTTGGTGGTAACACTTACAAAATTGTAATATTGATGAAGAATTTCAATCAAGAAACACCTCTTTCATTATCAGGTGATCTAAGAAACAAATGTTATCAATTTCATATGACAAGTCACTGCAAATGCCTGGAGATTTTGCTATCACTGCTTGATTTGGTGTAAATGCCCTTTTACAATAAGCATTTGGGAATTTCAAAGGACTGTGGGACTGTTTGACAGTGGCGTGTTTTATGTACCTTTTGGAAAACATTACATTGTCTAAAGGATACTGGATTATTATTTAGCACCCCGTTGTATTTTAGATCAAGCAATGTTGAATAAATCATGTTTATTGATGTATTCATTCTTTCATCTAAACCTTAGGTATAATTTTGAATAACTGTTTGACAGACTGACAGAAAATTCAGGACAAAAATACAATGCTTTACTGCCCAGAGTGAAACAAAGCCAAACACCTCAGCCTTTTTACTGTACCACAACGTTTCGCAGGATAAACATTGGGATTTAAAGAAAGCAAGGTGTAAAAACTGCTGTGAAATGTACACATGCAAGATAAAATACAATAGAAACTTTATAAACTATAAAATATAAACTTCCTCAAATTATATTCCAGTTGTTTCAGACACCCCCAAACTGTCTTTTTGCAAGCCATATTGGCAGAATCTGAGTTTATGCTACTCTGACAACAGCTATTGTTTGTGCGTCAGAATCCTACTTTCCCAGATGAAGTCACTGCTGTGTGGCCAGAATAGAATTGTCTTGCTTCATTCGCACTTGTCTTAACAGAGGACATCCAGTAACTGGATGTACAACTGTCAAAGACTGGATTTGAACCTGCTGTCTTCCACTTGTACGAATTGTCCTAAGTTCTCAGGAGAGCCTTATACCACATTATACCAATTGGCACACCTAGAACAATTTGATCAGGCCAGTTTAAAAGGCAGTCTTCTGCTCACAGTAGATATTTCTTTGAAATGTTTTTTCCAATTATTTTTTTTGCTAATGCACTTTAAATGTTAGATTGTATTTACCATTAAAATTCTCTATTTGTTAATCAGAAAACTCAGTTTTGTAGAAATGAATGGACATTTTTAAATCCTAGTTGCCCAGCTTTCTTAAATATGTATTAAAATTTAGCAAAGGTCTCACTCATAGCAATTAATAAGGACCTGTGATATATTAAAACATTTCAATTTAAATAAATTAAATTAATTTAAATGAAATATCCATTTTCAAGATTTTTCTTTTTAAATGTGGACTAGAGAAAAACATATTTTACATGTAATTCGAAGGTAGTGTCCCGTGTTTGGACCTACATTTGCTGTGTTTTTATATTTATCCTGTCTCAATTTTTCATGAACAAAAAAATGTTTATTTTAAATAATATAAGTTTGTCCATTTTCAAAAGATATTTGGACACAAAGAAATAAGATGCTAAAAATTGTATTTTTTGTCAACTAAATGTAAAATACAATGAAGTCTCAGGGACCTGCAACAAAAAACCTACAGTATAAGAAAAACAGAAAAACAAAAAAAGAAAAATCGTACAATAACTAAAACTAATTTACTTCTACAAAAACATTTAATCAAATTGATAGCATTCTATAGGCACATAAATTCACATCTAATGGAAATAGAACATTTTATGGATCATTGCTTGATTACATCATTTTAATTCTAAATGCATTTTTATAACTTAACAGATATTCAGTTTAATTTAAATTGTATCTGAACAATTGTAAGCATGGACAGAATAGGAAAATTAATTATTCCTTTAATAACATAGCAGAAAATTGCTTGTCCATGAGAGAAGACTTCTCTACAAATATGCAATTTAGAGGAAATTAAATTAATTAATTTTAAAGGTTCTTCTCAACCAATAATGTGAACATGTATTTAATTACAGAGACATTTTAAATATCCTGTTCCTTAGAAAAGCTTCCAGCATTAAGCATTGTGAATTAAAATTGTTTTTTAGTTACAGAGTATTTTTTTTCTATTTCCATTAACAAACAATTTAGTGTGTTTTTGCTTCAGAAGGAGGTTTCGTTTAGGTCCCTAAGCAAGCATTCTTATAAAAAAAAATGTATTCAGTATTTGCTGTGTGACAGTTCTCATCTACTGTTTATATGGCCAATTATCAAAACCTCATGGGGTCCAAAATCAAGAAACATCATACTAAACCTTCTCCTGAGGGAAAAGGAGCTGTCCACACAATCAATGTAGAGGGCATGAACATTTCAGAATTACAGCTTCAATCAGCATGCACTGGCATGGAAACTGCCACTGCCACTTTAATGAGAAAGCATAAATGGCCGACGCAATCATCCATGAATGCAGACACTGAGGCGAATCTGATGGATCAGGCTTTTTTGATGAGAACCAACTGTGTGTGGACAAAAGCTTTAAGAAACTCTTAGTGAAGTTGAGAAGGCTTAAGATAAAACACCACGCTAGAACTTTCTGACCAAGCAACATACAGTAGATTTACATCTTAACATGACAAAAGGGTAGGAGATCCATGGGTCAAATCAGTCTTTTAAAAATTACTCTTTTTTGGTCTGTACCGACAAAGGCATAAACATTGGTTCAGACATCATGAGAGGTACAGTATACACATCTCCCAGGAGGTTTCCTTAGAGAACTGGGCATCAGAATTCCTTCCGACGTTTTCCATAATAGAATTAGACTAGTGCGTCTAAATATAACTTGATATGCCTGTTGCATTAATTTTACTGGACACCCCACTTTTAGCCCCCGCCAGCACCACCACAATAACAGAAACTTGATTTTTGAGGGGAAAGAGCCATGAATTATACAGGGTAGCCATAACTGCGCACTTAAAACGAACACACATGCATAGAGAGTTGAAGAGAATTCCTGTCGACAGGTTCTTCAGAATAAAGATTGAGTTCAAAAATAACTTTCCTTCATCTCTTTCTTAAGTAGTACATTTAATATTAACATTTCAGGATTTATTACAAGACTGGAGAATCATTTTAAGTGAATCTCCTAGTACACATGGTTTTCCGTTCATGTCCTATTTAAAATTTATAAAAACAAGTGTTTTGCCATTGAAATAATTTTAAAAGTATTAACGTACATAGCTTTAAAGCTTTTGCTTTATTCTCTCTTCTCTCAATGTTTCTCCACACATTAAATAAAAAAACAATAGGAAAATGTGTGTTTTGTTAAATAATTAATTCCTGAGTGGTGTAGTGATGCAATTACCTTCACTAATGAGAAAAAATTAAATGTGGAGAATCATAGGTGTTGATGTTTTCATGTGATAATTATGTATTTTGTGGAGTTTATTCAAGTTTGTGCCCTTAAAATATGGATGGAATCCAGATTTATTGGTTCAAAGACAATTTGTTCAGTAGGTGGCATTACTCTTGGGGATCTAATTTATTTTATCCTTTGTCAAAACAGTCAATGAAATCTGATGGAATCACAATTCAATTGCTTATCTACTAATAAAAATATCTGAATAGATGTCTGAAGGTCATCGCATTTTATGAGCCCCTTATGATATTACAGTATATTTATATTATATATTGTTGTTCAAATTGCCTTATTCTATAATACATAATCAAGTGTACCCCAAGTGTAATTCCTTATTTAAAAAATATATAAAATGAGCACATTAGCATGTCAATTTTATTTCCATTGAAAACCAATATCAATAATAAAATGAAACTTCTACTGAAAGTTTTGCTCATTTTACTTAAAAAAATATGTTTCTTATTATTCTATTCCAATTAATACTATCAATAGGAAATTTTCATATTCCCTAACTCCTTTTCTCAGTTACACAAGCTGGAATTCTGTGACATTTCCAATGTGATTGCTGTAGAACTGCATTGTATGGGATAGGCAATTTTTTTCCAGGGTCTAAATTTACATGTCTGTGCCAGGCATGTAATTGTCTTATGATGTAATGGCATCCTTAGGTTTACATGACATTCAGGATTTTCTGTGTAATTTGTTCATGCTGTCACACCATGCAAATGTGTGAAATATGATCTCAATAAAACAATGAAAATATAGAGGATATATTGTGCAAAGTCATCTCCACACACATATGAGTTTATCAGAGTTTACACAAGAAGTGTGATCCAAACCTTATCTCTCACAGGGAAGAGCATAGTGCACCTGAGCACTTTCGGGCACTGGAATACCATACGGTTTTATTAGGTCTAAAGTCACTGGTCTTGAGTGCATGACATTTTATTTTTCATTCTGCCTACATACAATTCGGAAAGTGCACACATCAGTCAAAAATGAAATTCTAAAAAAACTACATCAGCAAATCCTCTTCCATCTCCGAAGTAAACTACAGTAACAAAAGCCCCCGCCTACTCAGAACAAATATATTTTTGAATCTCAATGACAGAAATGAGCTGTCGGAAAGAGCATATATTTCCTGGAGATGCTGAAAAAATGTGGTTCTTTTTTGTAGCAGAGGCAACAGGCAAAAGGTTAATCACTTAGATTCATACAAACAGGATGAAAAGTGATAAAAATCAATCTCAACAACAGCAAACACAGCATCAGTGCATGTGAAATTTGTACTTTTGTTGTAACAGTAGCCCATAACGTGTGTACATGATAAAAGATTTTTTTCCAATGAGTAAGTAAAATTTAAAGCAGGTAAAATCAGACCTCTAGGTATCTTCTGTTATAAGTTTATAAAATAACATAAAAGATTAAATAAATGTAAAGATAGGTAAATCCTATAATACTCTCCTGTGTGTTAAGTTTTCATAAACTACTCTGCACCTGGTGATAGCAAATTTTAGTAAATAACTATTTAAAAATAGCATTTGTATTTATTACAAGACTGGAGAATCCTTTTAAGTGAATCTCGCATTACATATGGTTTTCTATTTATGTGCTATTTAAAACGAATAAATCTCTTTACTTTAATCATTTACGTGTCCACAGATGATGTACAGTAATAGAAATATTTTACACAAAGTATAAAACTACATGCATACCCATACATTCATTAATTGCATTTTTTTCAACAAGGTTAAATGAATAGCAACACTTAAGCATAATTCTTGAAGGGGTAAGGCTATTTAAGAGAAATTAAGTGGAATTAGATTATATTAAATCAGTGGGGAAATGGATGGCGACAGTTTAAATAGATACTACCTGAAGCAAAAAACAGAATAAATTTATCAAGAAAAAAATACTATTAAGTCAAAATCATTAAGTCAAAAGCTAAAAAATAGTATTCCAACTGGTTCAACTATTACATTGGGAAAAATATAAGCAAAGGGTGCGTTTTATTTTTAAAAAGATTACGAAACAGCAGATCCAGTTAAAGAAAAATAGTACAACAAATTGCAAGCAAAGGTAAAAAAGGAAAATAATAACTAAATAAGTATTTCACTCATACTGTATGTTCACAAACGAAGAAGTCAACAATGTGCCTCAGGCAGCAGAGGAACAAAGTTCTGTTTTGAATAGTTCTAGCACAGAAGAGGGAGATGTGTTTCAGGTAGTAGAAGCTCTCAAGATAAATAAACCCTGAGGGCTTAATGGTATCTTGTGCTTGAGAAAATAACATCTGTTAGGCAGAAGCCATTGACACCACTCTTCCAACAGTGGATAAAGACCACTGTACTACCCATTGACTAAATAATTGCTAATATAGTACCCTTCTATAAAAAGGGTGTGAAAATGAAACCAAGTAAATATAAACTAATAGTTCTGACTTTTATTACATGTAAGGTAATGAAGACTATTATAAGAACTAAACTAAAGAATCACTACAGGAAATAGCATGTATTTATAAAAGGTAGGCCTTACCTAAAGAACTTAAAACTTCTTTGAACAAGTGACAGCAATAATGGCTGCACAAAAAGGATGACAATATAATATGAACAATTAATTCAAAACCTTTAGGTGACATTCCAGAAAATGCTTATGTTTGGATTGAGAATCGGTTATTAAATAGAAGACAAAAAGGGTACATACAGGGAACAAATACTAATTAGAGTAATGTAATTAGTGGAGTAATGCAAAAATCTGTACTAGGACCACTGCTCTTCTTAATTTATGTCAGTGATCGACAATTGTCTGGAATAGTGACCAATCTAGTTTGCAGAACAGATACGTAAATGCTGTAGAAGCAGATGATGACATTTAATGTTTAAAGTAGTACATTTAAACCAGACAATTAAAAGTACATTTAAAGTAGACAATTGCTGGATTTTTCATGCAGATAATAATAACAGAAACTATAAATACAAAATGTGAAATGCTGAATTAAAGAGGCTACTCATGAAAAAGTATTTTGTATTTATGTTCACTCATTATCTTCTAAACAATGTGGGAAAACAATTAAAAAGGAAAAAAATATGCAAAGATATATAGTTAAAAGCATAGATTTTAAATCAACAGATTATGTTTGTATAAAGAATACTAATGTGTATAAGAACATTGTGTATCATTTTTAGGAAACATACAGCTGCTCTTGAATCAGTCTAGAGAAGAACAGCCAAATACTGTACATTTAGGGGTCAAGGGAAACTAAGACCTACAGGCTGAAGGAATTGAACCTTTTTACCCTTGAACATTGAGAAGTATGAGGGGACCTGATACAAATATTTAAATTCCTTGTCAAGCCTTCATTAAAATGAGAAGTGAACCAGTGGATATATGTGAGAACTATGTGGAAGTAAAACTAAGCACTCTTCTTTACCAAAGGGGCTGTGAGTTATAAAACAAGCTACTGCATGTTGCTGTATGCTGGCTTCTTCCAAGAGACATCTAGGTGAGATCCTTTGATCAATTAATTACTACTAACAAACAGTCCAGATGGGCAGGATAGTGTCCTCTCATTTGTAACATTTCTTATGTTCATATGTTCTAATATGATTAAATGAAAATTTTCATATGACATCGTATTTGTAAGTTGTTAAAATAAAATATTAAACAGATATTCAAGACTCAGTTACTGGTATCAGTCATTTTTTTACAATAGTTCTAGATTAATAATAAATGTACTGTAATACCTAGATTGGGGAAATTAAATTTCTTTTTCTTATGAAATTTTGATTTTTTTACACTGTAAATTGCCATATTACAGTGTGTAGTATCCAATTATGCAATGTGTCAGCTTTATCTAACTTATCCATCTCTTTTGCTATAGTTAGTATCTTTATTTTGTGATAGGTAACAGCATTAACAATACAGGCAATTAAAATTTTTCCAGCTAAACAAAGAAGGCTTTCTAGCCCTGTTGAAGCATAGCAGCCATGTGCCATCCAACTGCATCTGAGCGCTAAGAACATGGCTCAATGATTCAGGCTTAGCATCAGAGAAGTGCTGTAATCCTGAAGTCAAAGATGTGTTATACCATATGGCACTGTGTAATCAGAGTAACTCAGAGCTGACAACAGATTACTGAAACACATAATGTAAAGGTGAAATGCCGAACCACATTTCCTTTTCATTATCATTTAATTTAAAAGTTGGTGTTCATTCTATGTTGTCCTGTTTGTATAATTTTCTAATTAGACGGCACTGCAAATGAGAAATGTGATTTTTTTTTCTTGTTGTACATAGATTCATTAATAATGTAGATATTAACAAATACACAGCAACAGATGTCTGATGACATTTAAGTAATCACTGGTACAGCTGTATATTACAGAAAATTGTCAAAGCCATCTGACATGCTGTCTATTAACTCTTTTGACAAAGAATACAAAAACAACATTCCTCTTAAATAAAAGCTTAAGTGCATTTTATATTTCCAAGGACCATGTTCCATTAGAATAAACAGTGGGAGTTTTTTGCCTGAAGCTGACAAAAAAACTCCTACAGACATTCTTTTAGGGTTGTCATTTTTCTAGCTTGGTCTGAGACTGATTTTGTGATTCTACACTTGAGTAAGCTAGGAAAGGATTTTTTCTCATACAAAAAACATTAGTTACCACCAGGGGTCCTCAGTAAAATAATAAAAAAAGAATATTAAATCATTAAAATCTTGCCATTCTTTTGTTAACCACAGAGAAGCAGATCTAAAATAGTTGTGGACATTTTGGAAGTATTTAATCCAAGTCTTCTTTTTTTAAACACAATTCCAATATATTCCACAAATGTATTACGTAAATTCCACATCTTTTAAGCTGAGCTGAAAATGGATTCCACAGAAAATATATCAGATTTTCTTCATCTGACAGTAAGTCACATACCTGAAGAAACTTTCACAGCTGTTATGTTTTTTTTTTCTTCCTTTCTGTGGTATAGACTGGAATTAACCTCTGCTTGTCACATTAAAATAAAACACTCTTACTGACAGAGGAGACATTACAAACTCTACATGATTTTAAAGCAGTAGAAAGCTAGCCACATCCTGATTAAAGAAGAACTATTCTAGAATATTGTTTTCAGTGTGGTTTAATTAATGTCTTTGTAGAAATTTACTGCGTTTGTGCAAATTCCGATAATACACAACGCCCTCGTGTCAGTATTTAATTCTCTTTTTAACAACTTATATTTTTTCGTAAACAGAAATTATTTATTCTATCTCACCTGAAAATTATTTAAATTAATTATTACCTTGATTGGTCTAAGATTCTGTTATACTAGATTTCATAACGTAGTACAGGTACAGTAGTTAGACAACACAACACAATTTACTAAATACTGCAAATTTCTAAATTATATTATTATCCTACATGGCACTACCATGTTCTAAACAGTGCAGAGAAAAAGTATGTGAACCCCCTAGGGTGATCCAAGATGTATAACACAAATTATTATATATTTACCATCCTTGTGTGAATATGTAAACCTTTATTGATTTAGCGTATTCGTAGTGCCTGGTACGTTATCCTGCTAATACAACTATCATAAACACTTTTACACACATTATGTAATTTGTTCATGTCCTTGTAAAGTCTGCAGCCAGCAGCCATATCACCCTGCAACTCACAACTGGCACCCCACTGAAGCTTAACAGGTGTGATCCTGGTCAGTACCTGGATGGGAGACCTCCTGGGAAAAACTAAGGTTGCTGCTGGAAGAGGTGTTAGTGGGGCCAGCAGGGGGTGCTCACCCTGTGGTCTGTGTGGGTCCTAGTGCCCCAGTATAGTGACGGGGACACTATACTGTAAACAGGTGCCATCCTTCGGATGAGACGTAAAACTGAGGTCCTGACTCTCTGTGGTCATTAAAAATCCCAGGGTGTTTCTCGAAAAGAGTAGGGGTGTAACCCCGGTGTCCTGGCCAAATTTCCCATTGGCCCTTACCAATCATGGCCTCCTAATGATCCCCCTCTATGAACTGGCTACATTACTCTGCTCTCCTTCCCACTGATAGCTGTTGTGTGGTGAGTGTTCTGGCACACTGTGGCTGCCGTCGCATCATCCAGGTGGATGCTTCACATTGGTGGTGGTGGAGGGGATCCCCATTACCTGTAAAGCGCTTTGAGTGGAGTGTCCAGAAAAGCGCTATATAAGTGTAAGCAATTATTATTATAAAGTATTATGAATCTGATTATAACATATTTTGTAGCGGCTATGAAGGCCATTTTTCAACCAAATTCAAATAAAGTGTTACCCAAAAGTAAAAGTGGTCATACAAAGAATCTGGGAAAAAGATTATTTTTTTAACTAGGCTCAGAGATTGCAGGAAATAAGTAAAAGTCATGAGGTGTTAGGCCACATACAGTATGTGTCATGTAGAAGTGACATACTTGCTGTTTTTACCTGTGGTTTTAACCCACTTTCGATACATCTGTTTGGTTTGTCTTAGAGATCATTCAGAAAATACAAGTGATGTTTTCACTTCCAAAAGGATGATCAATTAAATCTGATATGTCATTGTGTGTATGGAGCCAAATTCATTTTTTTTTGCTTATTTGCACTGCAAAAAAAGTAGCGGACATTAAGAGCTGGAGGTTTTATCTTAGTATATTTTATTGCACATGACATTTATTTTTTAATATGGACTTATTTGTTTCCAAAGAGACTCTAAAGAAACTCTGTTTCTAAAGAGTTTCTAAGATTGTCCGTGTGTGACGGACAATAAGTACAATTATTACAGAACAACATAAATAATCTCTCCTTATTGCTGTTTCATACACTATTGTAACTACAGATATTTATTTTTCAGCAGTATAGAGTTAGTTTAGGTTCTAAGATAAAACAATAACAATAACAATACAAAATTATTTCACATATTTGACTCAGTGTTATTAAGAAACAAAAAAACAACGGTTGTCAGAATTGTACTTGCAAAATTGTATATAAAGTTGCACAAAGATTCGTGAACAGTGAAATCAAGGCTCTTCATTCAGTAGAATTTAAAGAACAGTAAAACAAGCCAGTAACAGGGTAATCTTGAAACTATTTAGCCGAAAGTGTAATGAACAGTTCTTTCCGGACCCTATGCGGATGACACAATCCGACGGAGTGGGGAAACACTAGGGAAACGTCATGCAGGAATACGGGGCAGAAGACAAGGGGGCGTGTCCAAGGTGCGCTGGTGCACGGGGGAGGTGTGGCCGAGGCGAACAATCCGAGAGAGTAGTCCTTTGGGAATATCCAAAACACAAGGGTAAGTCCAAAACCGGAAGATCCATCAGAACAAGGAATTAAAAACCACGAAGGCCGGGTCGGAACCGGCAGACGGGGAACAGGAATGGGAACAGAGGTTAAAACCTTAACGGGACCAGGCGCTTCCAGGTCCCGGACTCGCACGATATGGAAATCAGATGCAGAGCCCGGATGAGCGTCAGCGCCTGGCTTTTACGGTGGGCTGGGAATGGGAAACAGGTGCAGAGAATAAAGTCTTAAGTGAAAGGGCTGGAGCACCCTTAAGGAGGGGGAACTATAATCGTGACAGAAAGTGCCAGTGATTCTACATTGCTGTGCAAATCCGGTAATAGAAATACAGTAGCTCAATTAAATTAACTCAGCAAAGAGCAGAACAAGATTCTCTATGAGAAAATCACAATGCAATGGCCACCTCATGGACGAATGTTATGTTTTAATTACAAAACTAAATTCTTTTCTAATAACAATAAGTTGAAGGTTTTTAATATGAAATTCATTCACATCTTAAGTGGGACGATCAGTCAGATTACTCCAGAAAAACCTAGTTTATTAGTATAGGCTCTCCTTCAACCCTGAATTGTTTGAAGCAGCCAGAAAATTGATGGATATTTATCAGTGAACCTCAGTGATTAATCCTTACAGTGTGCACCACTGATTCACTTGTCAAGCACTACTAACCAGTTCAGTATTATTGAAATTAAGGACCTACCATAGAATGAGAAACAAAATAAATTTGAAATCGTCTACCAAGTGTTTTTGGGTGAGACTTATGAATCTATTTTAATGAACTTTGTAATGCTTTGCCTGAATGTCACCAGACAAGAGTGAGTGTAAAATTTGGGCTTGTGGTGAAAAGGTCTCCAAGTCATTATGAATACACTGAATATGGTGTGTGCTAGTTCCTTTGACATGCAGTAATGGATGTTCCTTGATGCTTTCAAAACATTTTATATAGCTTATCCTGTATTTTTTGATCCGGGTTTTATGAATAGAAATCTTTCTTTTTACTTTTGAAACATTTACTTTTTTTTAAAAGATTTTTTCTTTTGTATTACCAAAGCTAACCCAGGAAGACCATTTTTTAAATCATGTGAATTGGTTGAAAGTGAAATCTTTTATTACAATCAGTCTTTTAAATCAGTGAAGGACAGAACCCTTTTCAACAACTTTGAGATTAATTCTTCAAAAAGATTGTTATGTTGCCTGTGCCATAACTTGGCACCAATTCATTTGAAGCAACCAGTGGTCCAATATTAGATAGTTTTTTTTATACCAGCATAAAGTGGATTTAATGAAAATTGAGGGGGTATTGTTGGATACTGTTCCAGTTTAGTGAAGTAGACAATCTTTTTTTCTAAAAAATAGAACATAGTACTTCTGCGCTAAATAATTTTGTTCTTAGTAACTTCATCTTTGAAGTGACACCTTAAAGATGTACGAAATGTGGAAAATGGGGTGAGGCCATTTTGCACAGCTTGGATGAGGCACTCCTTCTCGAGGGCTAAGAAATAACTGTTGGAACGTTAACCACATGTGTGCACAGATTGTGTTTTTCTTAAATTTAAGAAAGGAATGGGATTCATTGCAAGCAGGGAGAAACGCAGACTGCTAGACAGTAGATCAGCCCTGAAGGGACCTGCCTTTTTTAATCTTTCTGCCATGACAGGATGATGAAGCAGTTTCGGAGAGGTGTGAAATGGTGCACCTGGCCTGTGGAGAAACACAGTGCTCCAGCCTCGTTTGCTATCAATCTCCCACTTTGCCTTGAGTTCACAAAATACATTACCCATTGAACAGAAAAGGTCGGTGTTTTTATAGCAGAAAAGTCACAAATTGTTTGATTTTAAATGGCTTGAACAGCAATATGGTAAATGGGCATTTCTAACAGTTTGAAGCTGAGGAAGAATAAATGTGACACCGGTGCGTGACAGACAAGAGATTCAATTTTCAGCCTTAAGCTGGGATGTGTAATTCAGATTCAGGCCCTCTGATGAATGAAATGAACCTTTGTTTAGCTTGTGTACAATTTTGGCAGTAATATCTGTCAAGATGTGTGATGGGTAAAATGCATGTTTCAGGGAAATGCATATATGTAGTATTTTACCTTTACATAATAATGCATATGGGCAGAAGCAGCATTTTACAATGATTGATATTGTGGATATTGATCAGAGAGTGATTGCCATAACATTGCCAGCTGACAATCCCCTTGATAAACCTGTAACTAAGGAGAATCATGTTGAGGGAAAAAAAAAACTTTAAGTGATAAGCTACTAGTTTTCTCTCAAACTAGGACTTTAAATAGTGATTCAGTAGTGACTGAAATGTATCTCAGGAAAAGGCAGCAGTCTGTTAAATTTCTTTATCCCATTGTACAGTATTACCTCTTTTCTTTATAATGTCCTTGGCAAGTTAAGGAGAATATTTTTAAGGGCAGGACAATGTTGTACAAAGGAGTGTTAGCTCTGTTGCACTTCCCACCTTGGTTGCCTTATTCTGAAAGTTTAAAACAATAGATATTGTTGTGCTGTATGGATATTGTAGCCATTCTTGAGCCATGAGGAAAGTAATCAAGAGGGAAGATACTGAACTAACTCACTATTAAATCATTGAGTCAGTAATATTAGGTCATCAATATTTAACAGTGACCAAACCATCTTAGGAATGTTATTATTCCAGCCTTCATGGGTTGGATCATAGGATAAAATGGAATAACGGGATAAAAAGGGATAAACAGAAGAACAGACAGTAAAGGAAGACACCATCATCCATTATCTTCACCATCACAACAAGATTGTACCGTGAGAGAGTTTACCTCCTTCAAAACAGCCTAGGTCTTATGTGTTTGGAAATTCTCATTTCCTAGTAGCTAGTTAGCTAAACATCTCACTCCTATTTCAGTGCGGACTTGTCCTACTCCTGAGTAGGAAATTGGTTCCTATTAATTTGTTAAGAAAGAGAGATTTAGTCATGGTTGGAATACAATTTTGTTTATTAAGATACAGTTTCCATCTTGGCCTGCTAAGGTGTTCTATGCATTTATACTATGGAGGGGCAGGGTCTGCAATTTTCAGACCGGATTCCTGATGCGAACTAACCAATGTGATCCATGAGTTATAACAGGTAGAACAGGTTTGGTTTGGGAGTCAGACATGATGTTAGCCTTTTCTGTACATTATACTTTATATATGCATGTATAACTTTTTAAAGTTTACCCATCTGAAACTTTAATTCAAAATAACTTAGCATTTGTATCCATTTATACAGAGTGGCATTTTGGAGAGGCAATCAGCTCTCTAGAGCCTTGCTCTAGAGTACAACAATAGTGCCCTACTCAGGAATTGAACCAAAAAGCTTCCAGTCATGAGTTCACACCCCTAACTATTTATTTCACACTGCTGCATCTGCACATACTGCTCCATTGTAGTAACTGCAACCCAACACATTTTCTACATGTGCTGCTGACAAAGGGAAGCATGACATATCGCAAATTCCCTCAACGGGTGTGCAAAGTATCGACCCAGTTTATTCACTGGAACAAATGCAGTAGCTGAACAATATTCAAGGAGACACATTGAGCAACTATGAATTTCTAACAAAAAAGGCTCCGTCCCAAACATAGTGATGTCACTGATTACGAATAGATGAGTGTAACCAAGTGCTGGGTTCACTTCTAGCTGGAATTCCCCAATAGACTGTGTCAAACTTCTTCAGACATTGTCTAAAATGATCAGTGCAGTTATGAGATGTTATAGTGTCATTCACAGCATCAATAAGAAGGCACTTGCAGGAGATTCACATGTAATCACACTTTCACAATTCAGATGGCGCCTCTGCACCTCAAGCACCTCTGTAATTGCCTTCAACCATTCAGCAGCTATACCTACAACACACAAATGTAAAGGCCTTTTATAAAATGCAGATGCCTTGCAATAACCACTGCTAATGGCAGCCATGCAAGACATTGCTAGGGTTGTGCATCTTACTCTTACTCTTAGGTAGTGCAACTATAGTAATGCTTCAACCATTGTTGATGTAGTTGTACATCCTGTACCTCAAAACCATACCATGTTGTCATTCCATTTGTTATATGAATGTTTATTAAATTAATGTACAGAATAAAAGTATTTCCTTGTGGATAAAAAGACATACTGCACATGCAGAGATTTTTAGGTTAAAAAAGTGGAGAACTGTCTTTTTATTTTATGGGAGTATTAAAATTAGAGAATCCCCTGTTGAGATGTCTGTCTCCTCTAGCAAAATTTTAAAATAGTAAACCTCTCCTAGGAGTTTTCCAGCAGCTTTTTATGTGCATCAGATACACAGGATCTGATTGAAAGCTACGTATGTTTCTGTATGTGCGTTTGTGTTCTAATTTTAGAAAGAACAAATAATAGTTTTATTATACCAGTTTTCAGGTAATTTAACATGTAATATTCAGAAGTAAAATGAAAGAAAAGAGAAATGCATAGCAGATACACTCAGTAAAATGAACAGTAAAACTAAATTATATGTCAAAAGTAAGAAGAACGTTTTTAAGTGAGTTTTAAAAGATAGTCAGCAGTCACTGTGTCTATAATGAATTTTGGCACTGAGTTCTACTGACGTGATGATGCATAAGAGAAGGGACTTTTACCTGTTGTGAGGAGCCTGGCTTTTGGCAGAGTAAAAAGACCTAAATCAGCAGGTATCAGATTAAAAGCCTCAGACATGAGCAGGAGTATTTTAAAGTGCACTCTAAATTTAATAAAAATTCCTTACACTTATATATTTTTCTGGACACTCCACTCAAAAGTGCTTTACAGGCCATGAGGACTCTCCTCCACCAAAACCTATGTGTAGCACCCACCTAGATGCGACACAGCCAAAGTACACCAGTACACTCACCACACATCAACTATCAGAGGCAAGAGAACAGAGTAATGAAGCCAATTTATAGACTGGGATTAGAAGGAGACCATGGTTGTTAAAGGCCAGGGGAAATTTGGCCAGGACAGCAAGGTTACAACACTACATGTCATATTTTACAAGGAGCCAGTGAGATTTATATTAGACAATAGTAAAGATATAGAGTACTTTTTAGTTAGCACATGAGCTGTGAAAGAAGGTAAAAGATACTGTTGTAACATTCCATTTAAAAAAAATAATCAAATAACAATACATCATAAAAAATAGCACCAATGTTTAAAACTTCAGTCTAGCGTTGGATTTCACCACTGTGTAACAACACTAAGCCAGCTTTGCAAACCTTTTGTGAGCATAACCTCTGCCTTGTCACAGTTTAGTTTAAAAATAATCTGGTTCATCCATAAGAGGAACACCTGTAAAGTGCAGACACTGCAGCAGTAGTATATGATTTTGTCCATAACTAAATGAGAACATCACCAGTATTGCAGTGAAATCAAAATTTGTGATAGTGATTTTTCTAAAGCAATTACAGTAAATACTAAATAGTGTTGATCACTGTGAGAAAGTGTGGCAGCTTGAGATTTAAAACATTCAAGATTTACGAATTTGTGCTTGTGGAATCCAAATAGAAATAAAATCATCAAAAGGAAGTAATAGTTACTGTACATCTAAAATAATTTCCCACGTGCTATGTTGTGACACCATGACACCATGCCACTCTCAAAGCATAAACATAAAGGTTGAAGAAAATTATTAAGTCACCCCAAGTGCAAATCCTGTTCTGATGAATGATCAGAAACCTATTCATGACTGAGTATGGAGTTTATTGGATGTTAAAAGAAAGAATATAGTTTAGCATCTTCCATCTTTGGAAAAGTACTCCTGAAAAACACAAAGTCAATTGGATTTTTTTGTACATTGTTAAATTATCTCATCTGTAAAGTCACAGTATACTTTTTGTGAATATTTTTTCTTCTAAAATAATGCAAGCTAGTAGAATTACTATTGATTAGCCAAGAGTGCCTCACATTTGTCTATGCTGATGCAGTGTGTACCTTTACCCTCTACTGTCAGCATGGGATTGCATTAGTAGGGCATTACTTCTGCCAACCTTGAAAGACTAATGGGCTTTGCAATTTCTTTCAGAACTACCGGTTATTGAGAATGTCATTTTCCAAACACATCCTGTCCTTTTTATGGTCTGGTAGAGGAAAATCTTGTACAGGTTCTTTCAGACTTGTTATTTTACCTTAGAAATGGATGAAACCTGTTAAAACCAGCCAATCGAGCAATCACCTGATAATTAAGTCAGAAGTGTTAAATGTTTGGAAGATCTTAATATTTAAACAATAAGATATTATTCTATAACATGTAAATGGTTACTATTCAAATGACTGATTTTATTAAATCATATGTGGAATACTTGTTTATTTTAGTCAGTTGCTTTATTGACATACTATACGCATTAAAAGTGATGATTGGCACTATTTAAAAATGATAAAATAAAGACTATAATATACACAATGTATTTTTTACACAAAAATGTTTGTTTTGTAAAAAACTATTTAATATTATAGGGTTACGAAAATCAGTATTTGACCGAGCAGCTTAGTCAATCAGTGAAATAATTATTCATAACCCCCAATTTATTTCTAGCAATATACCAGAGTGGCTAGTATAATTAGAGGTACCTGAATTACTTATTCTTTGGCACAGCTTTATTGAGAGGAGTAATAATCCTGGCACACTTGGTTAAAGCAAATATTTATTACAATAACAAAACACAAACTATACTAAACACAACATACAACGCACAAGTTACTTTATGTACAGTATTTACAAACAAGGTGTTTCAGAGGCCAAACATTCCGGTCACCCAGAAAACTCCAGACTGCTACTAAGCATTAAACTCATAATGTCTACCGAGGCCACATAAGAGATGAGCTGCCTTCTAACTAAATACAATGTAACCTGCAGTTAAATCTCTATGCACCCCAGATGCCACAAAACAAATGGGAGCCTATATCCCTATTCATAAAATTGCACCCTATGCAGGAAAGACATTTCTACCTAAGGTATCTCTTATCCAGGAGATCTACTGTAAGTTCCATAAAAACACAGAAAAGCACGCTCTTCCTAACAAGGTTCAAATACTTACTGTAGCTCCAGTCAAGTTTCATTTGGATGATCATGAAGCAGAGCCTCTCACCTGGCGCAAGTTTCAAATCCCAACTCCTCCAGAACCCTCTCTCTTCTCCTTGTTTCCTGCCCTTTTCTCTTCCTCTTTTTCTTCATGTGATCTTATATTGTGTGTGTCTGTACTGCTCCTTGCCAATCATTAACCCAGCACTTCCCTAGGTATACTAGGGTAAACTTTACAATTGCTCCTGCTCAAGGGGCCCCCAGACCTCAGCAAACATCCTCTCTCCTTTGAAGTGTTTACTCTTCCCAGTGTCACAAACTTTATCTAAAATTTAAGAGACACTTCTTAGTCTCCTAAAGCTGTAACAATATACATGATATATTTTATAAGGGCACCTTTTTATCAAACATTTAAAAAATACATGAAAGTTGTACCTGTTAGACCAGGAGTAGTCAATCTTGCAGCTTCCATTCTGTGTCATTATAAGACATGAAACCTTCAAAAATATTAGATACTGGATTGAGCCTTAATTACTTAATTAACCTAGGTGCTGAAGACTACATTGACATTTAACTTGAATAAATACTTGCAGCTGGATGAAATAGAAGTGCCAGGGATGACCTTCAATGTATGAGACAGATAAGCATTTTTAAAATAATAATAATAATTGCTTACACTTATATAGTTCTTTTCTGGACACTCCACTCAAAGTGCTTTACAGGTAATGGGGATCCCCTCCACCACCACCAAGGTGCAGCATCCAGCAAAAGTGACTGCATGTTATTAAATGCTGTTTTTGTGGTGCCTTTGTGACTCACTGATCTCACAGTAAACAAGAACTGGAATTATTCTTGCATATTTAAATTAGAATAGTCCTTTGGGGTTATTTAGTTTACCCATGGCATATTTGTTCATTTGAAACCTGGAGTCACTACCACGTCGATATGTCTTTCTCGATATAACTTGAAAAGCACATTATTAATGGTTTTATTCCATGATGCAATTCAAAGAGAGACTCTTTGAATTTTAAAGAAGTTTCATTTTGCAGATCTGAATTTAAACACAAATAATTTAATGTTGTATTTCTGTTTTTCTCCCAAAAAATGTAAAAGACTCATAAAAAAATAAGAATCCATACTTGTTTAAGCTACTCCAGATGATGAACCATGGAACAGTCTACGCTGGTCCCTAAACTGTCATAAAATTAATCTAACATAGTACCTGCATCCAATAAAACCTTACCCATCATTTTTAATGTATTTCTCTTCCATTTTTCTTTCTAGGAATTGCTGTCGACAAAAGAGGTTTTGTATACTTTGTTGATGGAACCATGATTCGCAAGATTAATGAGAAAGGAATAATAACAACAGTGATTGGTTCCAATGGCCTGACATCAACTCAGCCACTCAGCTGCGACTCCAGAATGGACATCACTCAGGTAAACAGCCTCAGTCAGTGCCTGAGATACACACATTAATATTCATCTTATTATAGTGACTCAAAATCATTTTCGGCTAGAAGGCCTGGACGTGACTGTTATAAAACGTTGACTGTGACACTCATTTCCCCAGACTGCTGTTAATGTGTCTGCTACTTGCAGAGCACTCCAAAATGAAGAAGATTTTCATGTTAGAACATAATTATTTCTGTCTGAAACGTTTGATTTTGTTCCTCATTCATTATTTCTAAATAGCACCTCAGTAAGTGGAATAAAGTGATGAACAAGACACATAAAATGCATAAAATGTTTGTTTGAGTACTAGAAGCAACCAAACCTGTTTTGTTCTTTAAAAAATATGGTGGTAAAAACACAATATTTCTATGGTACATCTTCTTTCATGAATTAAATGAATGTTTAATTAAAGAATGGTTTGTAAGGCTAGCAAGAGCATGCATATCTATATAACATAAGGAGGATACACACAGAATTGAACATATTCTTTCTAAAAGCAAAATCTAAATAAAATCAAGCTTATAAAAATCATGTATTTTCATTTAATGATAAGATATTTTAGTGAATAATTTATAGAAATTCATTTTATTTGTTACATAACATTGGAAAAATAGAACAACAATTCTTATTTATTTAAATAAGTAACATGATTTTATGTTATTGGTTTTTGTTCAAAGACCGATATTATTCATGTTATTAAAAGTTCTCATTTCAAATTTCCTCAGAAAAAAACCTTAGTTGCTAGCATCTAAAAATGTGGCAGTACTGATAAAAATTGTTAAAAACTTAACAAACATTCTAATCTTGGTTCATTGAACTGTCAGAGCTCTGACAGCATTATATTGTGTGCTTATAAATGATTTAATCACAATTGTGGAGTTATTGACATTGTTACATTCACATTGTTAATGTGATGTCAAATTGAACTCTCTTGAAAGCTAAGAAGGTAGATTTGTTTATTCTTCTTAAGAACATTTTCTTTATAATATATTGGCACTACCCTCTGACTTTGTCTGTAAGGCAGAAACCTTTCCCAAGCGATACCAGGTTTCTGAACTGCAGAGACGCTAAATAGAGAATCATCTGATCTATGAGCCATTTTTCTTAGTCTGCCCCTTGTTAAATAAAGGTTCACAAAACAAACCTACCTTTATTAAGCACTCATAGAAACTTTTAAAATGCTGAGGCTGGCTGACCTTCCCAGTGACTGCCAAGTGATACCCTGCAGTTACTTGGAGCCACAATAATAGAACACATTAACCCACATTTAAGGGAATTTTAGGTGGGAAAAATCATGTGGGAAAGAGAAATGAACCAACGTGAACACATAAATCCATACAGAAGAACTGTTTTATCATTCAGACTGATAGTCATCCATTATGAGTGCAAGTGGGACTATTTTTTTTTCCTTGATATGTTCTAATGTTCTTTTACTACCACTATCATACTTCAGCTGAGACTATAGAAGGATAGCATTTTTGCTGTTGTGGTCCTCAAGCTCAGATTCAATTATACATTTTTAAAACATGATATTTGAAAGAAACAGAACATTTCCAAAGATTTTTTGAAATAGTGGACACTATTTAGCAGTTTAAAGAAACTACCATTTGTAGTGTTGGAGTGTTTTCAATTACATATAGTTATAGTTGTATCTAATTGTTATTTAGAGAAAATAGCATTGCTAGGTATTGTGACAAAAGACAAATATATTTTCCAGTATGGGTGGTTTGAAAGAATACAAACATAGTATGATGGGTGATTTAATATTCATGCTGCACTTATTTATTCATATTTTATGTTTCACCTAAAATCTTGTTCTTTTGATTCTCTAGGTTGTAGTTTTCCTGTATTATCTTCTTGGTTTATTCCCAAAATTAATATCTTATCAACACTGAGATTTAATTAATTAAATGCATAATGACAAATCATAAAAACCTAGCACCACACAGTAACCTAAAAGAACATAAATGTTACATACATGAACATACATTCATCCCTTTGCATAGATTACAGATTCCTACCAATGTTATCCGCCTACTTTCAAATATAAAAAAGATTAATAATTCTATTTTGCCATTCAAATAAGGTCTGGTGCAGTACTGTAAATGCTTCACAGAACTTAATAAATTTAATCATTTAATATATCGGTCATATATACTGATGGAAAAAAGAAACGCAACACCTCCTCCTCCACACTCTGGCCCTCCCGTCTGGGTGGAACAGGCTAAAGAGAGACTCACCATGAAGAGGACCTGATGCAACTGCCCGATGAGTCCATCATAGCCTATGTCTGGCCCAAGCCAAGGTGTGACGTCTAGGAGGTGTGAGCAGAGGGCGTCTGACAGGTCGCCTTGCTCTAAGGCCAGCAGCATAGTGTCACGGATGTCGGAAGGGACGAACCGTGGAATGACAGGAGAGCAAAAAGACCCTATGCTTAGTGGCGAGACGGGGGTTAGCCCGGGCTCAGCTGTTCAGGGAATGCCGTACAGAAATCTATGCCCTCAGGCTGCAGACATGGGGCGACCTGGTGCTAGGCGGGTTTCAGGACATCCGAACGTCAATGCTGAGCCAAGGCAGACCCGGAAATATATAGCCCCAGAGAGAGAGAAACACCGGAAGGACAGCAAAGAACCGGAAATGAGAGACAGGACAGAGGAGCGCCCTCTGGCTGCAGAGGGCGTGAAACATAGAGCCTCACTGAACTTGAACTTGAACTTGAACTTTATTGCCATATGTAACTGGTACTGGTACAATGGAATTCTCTGTCCTGTCACTGATGCAGGCATTGTGTCTGCCGACAGTTTCAGCAGCAGTACGGGTGGCAGATCTGAAATGATCTCTCAGATGCACCAGTCTGATGTGTCGGTCTTGCTCTGGTGTGGTCACTCAAGGACGACCGGACCTTGGACGGTCATCTGTCCTGCAGGTCTGATGAAACCTTCTCTCATAGTCTCTCATAGTGTCTGGCAATTCTGGTACATGACATGCGTGCCTGCAGCATGCCAATGGCCCTCTCCCTTGCTTCTGGTGATATTCGAGGCATTATGGAATGCACAGAAAGCTGACTAAGTGTGGCCTTTTTCTTGCAGTGACCTAAGCTTTGAATTAAGGCCTTTTTAAAGGTGACCTGATCAGGCATAGTTCCACCTGGACCTCATTGAGTAAAAGTACACCTACAAGCTTTCGTGTGACTGGCAAGTTGCAATGCCTCATTTAACAAGCTGTATTGCTGGTCAGAGGGCTTATAACAAATTAACAACATTTTGTGAAAGTACATAAACTATAACTATAGTATTCTCATTCCAGAAAATGTTGCATTTCTTTTTTCTATCGGTATATATATATTTAATATATATATATATTAGATATACAGTAGGTATCTGAAACCTCTTTGTGTCATAATTATTATATAAGTTAGATGGTTTTATAAAATATTAAATGTTAGGTATAGGTAACATAGGTTGTGACTATTTTGAAATATTATGAATTAAAAAAACAAAGCAGCTTCTGAAAAGAGAAACAGTATGTTCCATCAACACTGGATTCATCGGAGTTCCCCAGAAAACAATTAGACACAGTTGTATTAAATCTATAACACTCAATAAAAAGGTTGTAGTTCAGGTGGGTAGCTGCGTCAGCATGCGTAGGCTGAAAAGGAACAAGTAATAGGTTTATTCATGGAATAAACCTATTACTTGTTCCTTTACTCAATAAAAAGAGCAGGTTACAAAAATGCATATTAAAATATGAGCTTATGGACCACAACTATTGCACTGCTACTGTGTCTACTACTACTCAGCATGACTGCTGCAACACAGTAAGTCAAGGACCAAAATAAGTCCAAAATGTTCTATCATTATTGGTCTGAACATTTTAATAGAGACAGAACTCACCTCTGATTTCTATTTTCATCAAAGTTGGGTTTTAGAAGACCAATTACTTTTTTCTGAAGAAGGCCGATATTTATACTGTTAAATCACAGTTTTCACTAATGTGTTTTTCTGGACGTTTCCCTGACATTAAAACGCATTATATTATTTCACTAAGGACAACAAAATCCAAGAACTGAATGCTTTGTGAATGTTTAGAATACTTGGTGAGATAGATTTAGCGTAACTCACTTGGTTAATGGGTAGCCTCCCGACCATTAGACAAGGAGGCTTGAACCTCATTGAGAAGGACTGAAAGAAGGGGTAGCAGCTACTGTAGGTGGAGAGATGCTCGAGATGAATTCAAAAGGAGGTGTTTGTGTCGATATACTGTATTATAGCTACATTTCATAATGATGGTGATTCTTGCCTGTGCTGCTTTATACTGGCAGAGTGGATACACAGAGGGGCTGCATGTGTGCTCCACATTATGTATTGTCAAAACAATGTTATATTATTAACAAGCAAGAAAGAAGGTTCATGTGTGCTGGGAGTACGAAGTGGGAGCCATTCGCAAGAGAATTTCTTTCACATTTGTTACATAGCCCTATAGCCTCTAAACATACAAAGACAATAAATGTTTTCCTATAGCAGTCAGCAGTTTCCGGAATGTAGAGCCTCTGTTACCAAGAAAGTAGCTGCTGACTGCAGGAATTGATTTTGACATGGAGAATAACATAATGTTTGAATAATTTTACTTAGACTCTAACCTGTATCCTAGATTAAACTTTCTGTAATGCTGTATGTTAACTGCCATTCCAAAACCAGGTCTTTAAAGATTAGTCACTCATCTCACTTCCAAAAGTTTTCTTGCAAATATACAGAGTTTATAAGGTGTTAAAATTAATAAAGGTCAAAATGACGACGACGTCAAGAATATTACCTTAAAAGTCCAATATTAATCTTGAACAACCTGAATATGGGAAAACAGGCAACATTTCAGTAAAGTCTTGACATGATTAAAAATTGAAAAGGCCCTTTGCTTTTCTAAGAGAATTCTATCCAGAACCCTCAAAAATCTCACAAAAGCTGTTTATCCACTTATTTGTATTTGGTTACCTACCTTGGCCTTCTTTCTGATGTAACCTGACAGGTCCAAGATAAAGTGCTGGAAAAAGGCACTTAATTTATAAAAGTTTGATAGGAGGCCTATTGGATCAGTGCAGTAAAAGAAAATAGAGCTGTTTGAATGGCACATTCATAATGAATGAACACACCACAATAGCATTCTTGTTTATAAATCTCAGTAGAGGTCAGCTATGGTTTTCTCTATGCAATTTCACTGGTTAATGCGTCCATCAAGACATATAATATAACGCATCCTTCTAGTAATCGTCTAAAAAAGCACATAACATAAAAAAATCTTTTGCTTTACACTTTAGCCTTCATTTTTGTGTTAGTTTTTGTGGGATTCAAATCAAACTCTTATGGTGATATGCTGTAATATATGTAATTAAGTCAAATCCTGCTACCATGTTGTCTGTTATACCATAGCCTGGTCAGATATCAAAATCTAAACAAGGTTGGTCCTGGTTATTCCTGGGATAGGAGACCTCTAAGTAAAAACAGGTTGTCCCTGCAAGACACTTTGGAGGACCAGCAGAAGAAACGTTTCCTTATAAAATAGTGTTCCAAATTAATGTACTGTATAGGGACAGTCGACACAGTGCTATACTACTTGGTCTCTAAATATCTTGCTGTATTTTTGGGGGTATTGAACCCATGTTTAGGTAAAATTAAACTTTCTGTTTGTACAATCTGGCTATCTTTAAGTTTTTCATTTATTCAATTGGTGAAATAAGTACACACGCCTCTATTTCCCACTTATTGGGTCTGGCAGTAAACAATTGTTGACTTAGGTAGGTGCTACCTTTCATTGATGGGTTAAGTGGGTCCCATCCTATTCATGAAGAACTTTGGAATCTTTAGGGATGGAAAGTGTGCTATACTTATAAACTTACTGTACTTATAAAAAATCAAAATTATTACCAGTAGTTGTAGGAATCTGTAATTTCTTTTTCGTCTTCTTTGCCTGAATGAACGTTTTGTATTGGGATATAATGTTTGCTTGTTTGTTTGTTTGTTTGTTTGTTTGTTTGTTTGTTTGTTTGTTTGTTTGTTTGTTTCAAAACTGAGGGTGTCACGTGTCAGAATCAGGAAAGCTGTTTCAAGCTTTGGGGACTGCAAACACATGATTTTGCTAATTAATAATAATAATAATAATAATAATAATTGCTTACAGTTATATAGCACTTTTCTGGACACTCTACTCAAAGCGCTTTACAAGTAATGGGAACACAGTGCACCAAAATGTTCACCACACAACAGCTATCAGTGGGGAGGAGAGCAGAGTAATGAAGCCAATTCATAGATGGGGATTATAAGGAGGCCATGATAGGAAAGGACCAATGGGAAATATGGACAGGACACCGGGGTCCTAAGCCATTCTTTCAGATACAACAGTTTTTGCAACCCCTAAACCCCTGCTCTTAAGCTCTTGATTTTAGATTATGGAAATGAACGTTTAAATTGTCCATTGAAATGTAAGAAATTAAAATCCTGCTCAAACCAAGAGTGAATAGCATGGGATGGAGAATCAGATCAAAGCTCTAGGTTGGAGGGGTCTTCAATGGCTAAAATATTAAAGGCCCATATTTAGAATACATACCAGGTTTTGTAGTCTAGATATCGGTGAGCAGAATTCCCTTAACAGAGGTACACCAAGTGCTGGCCAAGTACTCCTAGAATCTAGTTGGCTTTGCTTCGCCAGAGGTCCTGTGGTTTGTTCTACATTTGTAGAAGCTTTGTGAAGCTTTTATTCCTGTGAATAAGAGTAACATCAGTCCACCATTTAATGTTAACTCTGCTGTAAATACTGCTGGGACTCACATTGCAAATAAAGGCAGGTGGTATCTTAGAAGCATTCTCTGTCCTGTTCCCTGAGGTGTTGACACATGTGTCATAGCTCTGAATCACGTGGATTCAACAGTTAATGACATCAAGTAGGGGAGGTTGAACAATTTCACAGTTTAGAAAAACATAAACAGAGTAGCTATGCATGATTAACCTGAGAGACATACCACAAATTGTGGTAAGGAAATTAAGATATGCTCTTTCAAGATGGCCTGATAAGATCACTTCTAAATAGGTGGGCTAGAGTAAAAATGACACTTATAAAACCATCTTATCAGACAATCAAGTGTCTGTCCTATTAATATGCAAAAAAAAACCCATACATTTTTTTCTTTTATATAAATGCTTAAAATAAATGCAATTTCTTATTACATAGGCTGGGGGTTTCAATTGATTTGAGCATGTAAATGTTACCTCTATTGTCCAGGGCTTGATCCCGGTTTCCAGTGAAGGGGAGAGATGAACATCTCACACATTTTGTACGGAAGTGCCTCTATTTATTTTTATATCCATACGTACTTCCATTTTCTAATTTATCCACGATAGAGTCATGGATGAGCCGCAGTCTATCCTTGCACACAACAAGCGCAAGGCAGGACACACCCTGGACGATACTCCAGTAAATCACATGGAATTATATATACTGTACATTACAGAACGCATAAGATTATTATTTTAATATATTGCATATTTCTTTCAGGTTCGGCTTGAGTGGCCTACAGATTTAGCCATAAACCCAATGGATAACTCGCTCTACATCCTGGACAACAACATTGTGATGCAGGTGTCAGAGAGCAATCAAGTTAGAATAGTGGCGGGAAGGCCAATCCATTGTCAGGTACCTGGAATTGATCATTACCTTGTAAGCAAGGCCGCTGTCCATTCCACCTTGGAATCAGCAAAAGCTATCAGTGTATCTCACCATGGAGTACTCTATATCGCTGAGACCGATGAGAGAAAGATCAATCGGATTCAGCAAGTCACAACAAATGGAGAGATCTCGATTATAGCAGGAGCACCAACAGAATGTGACTGCAAAATAGATCCCAACTGCGACTGTTTCTCAGGTGGGTTTTCAAAGCTGGTCTTTGGCCACCATATCTTTGATTGTGTTAGTTTAGTGTGGTTTTGTTATTTTTACTGAATTGAGATTCTAAATCTGTTTAATCTGTTTCATTGTTCCTGAACTCTTTGATAACTTGTAGTGTGGCATCATATTTGCTGTCGCAGAATGAGAAACAAACATGCAAAATGAGAGATTGGCAAAGAACAAGACACTTTTCTGTGGAAAAAAATAACTACAGCATAATCCCCTCATGATATTTATTTTAGCCAGGGGCTTAGAATGTAAATTATAATCTCATAGTCTCCGTTCTGATTTTGTCTACTTCCCCAGTCCATCTGTAAAACAGTCTGTTATGTTCCATACAGTAGATTGAGTACATGCTACTAGATTGCAATGATGATTATTATTTAATAAATGTTGTAGTAGTGTAGCAAAGATAGTCTAATTTGCCTTTCCTTTTTTAAGACAAATCACATTTTTGCATAGATCCTTCTTGTTGCTCTAAATGTACTAAATAACAATTGCCTGTACCCGACAGAATCTAATCAGTAGTATATTTTTTATTTTAAAACGTGAAAGCAAAACCTACAATACATACACTGTGAGCCAACAGTGTGAAACATTTACTATTTTTCATGTGGTACTTTGCATATTTTCCATCACGTCATGCTGTTAACAGATGATTGCACTCTTTGGAGGCTTTTACCTCCCACTTCCTTCTCTCGAGAAATATGCATCCTGTGCTACCCTGTTAGTTTCTACAAATTCGTGTCTGTCTACTTTTGGTTATAACCAACCCCCTCCCCCCAACTCAACTGCTGGCACACAGCACTCAAAATGGTTTGCCCCCTGGAGTAAATGAGATTCAAAAGCATTTCCTAATGTGGCAGATCTTTGATAAAAAATAATGATAAATGAAATAGTTTTTCAGCAAATCCTTCCTAAATGTGAGTAAGCCTGTGCCATGAAGGATTTTGTGAGCCGAGTTCCTAGTATGAACAGAATATGCCTGCTTTCAGCTGATGGGTTATTAAAGTGGCACTTTTCTAAAATTCTGATGTTTTTTTTTTTGTTCTTGGTTTCATTGTTTCTTACGTATTCAGGTGATGGAGGATACGCCAGGGATGCTAAACTGAAAGCCCCTTCATCCTTGGCAGTATCTCCTGATGGCACACTCTACATAGCTGACCTGGGAAACATCCGAGTCCGGGCCCTCAGCAGAAATAAACCTAATCTCAATCACATGAATATGTATGAAATAGCTTCTGCAGTGGATCAGGAACTGTATCTGTTCAACACCAATGGGACCCACCTTCACACGCTCAACCTTATAACAGGAGACTATATTTACAATTTCACTTACACAGGGGAGAAGGATATTAGCACAATCATCAGCAGCAATGGGAACTCTGTGCACATCCGTCGGGATGCTAATGGCGTGCCTCTCTGGCTGGTAGTGCCAGGCGGTCAGGTCTACTGGCTCACAATCAGTAACAATGGAGCCCTGAAGAGGGTCTCTGCACAGGGACACGACCTTGCACAGATCACGTACCATGGCAACTCTGGTCTCTTAGCAACCAAAAGCAATGAGAACAGTTGGACTACTGTTTATGAGTAAGGTTTTTCATTATTTTAACCCCCTCCCTTTATTAAGTCTCAAGTTTATTTTTTAATTGGAAAAATGAAAGTGGTGAGATCGGTGTCTCACTCTCCACCTCTCTTTTGATCTTTTTCTGGCAACACCCGCATTTGTAATCGAAAAAGACATTTTACAATTTGGTGCTGTTTGCTTTAATTTTTGTAGCAAACTGAAATGCCTTTGAGGTCTGTCATTCCATCTTTACACCATGGGTATTACAAAGGAGATGAAAATGACCCACAAAGGTTATGCTGTTGTTTGCCTCATTTGAAATCCCAATGAATTCAAAAGGGAACTGCATTAATTTTAATATGTACTCTCAAATATGTAAATAGCATCCGCTTAAGGTACAATCAAATTTGACTACAGACAAACAGGCTAAACTTTAATACTAAGATGTATAAGAAAAAAAGATGCATAGAGAAAAGAATAGTCTTTGTGATTTTTACAAAAATATATCAATTCTATGAAACCCCATTATTTCAATTTCTTTGTTTTTCCATTCTTTGTTTATTTGATCTTTTAACATCCACATTCTGCTGCCCTGTTTCATTTTTGAAAGGTTTGATAATATCTGATTTTGGTCAATTAAAAGCTAATTTGCTAACAACATAACTTTTGACTCGTTCCTTGGAAATCCAATTGTCAGCTGAACAAAAGAGGTATTTTTAAGCAGCATTTGGTCACCTGGGAAATTAACATTAGCAGTGCTGACTATGTACCGTATTGACGTTTTTGTGGTTTTATGCTCTATACAGTGTTACACAAAATTGTGACCCAAAGTTAGCAGATGGAAACGTTCCCTCTGGATAATTTAGCTGAATATTCCAGAAGGTTTAGTTTAGTGTTTACTTATTTGTTGTTTAGTAATGTTAGGATTGTAATGTTGTAAATAAAGTCTGTTATTTAGTTATGTTGGGATTTTATAGTGAATTTTATAGGAGTTTTATAGACTATTTTATCTAGACTAACTGCTACTTGTTAACTGGTTGGCTTTGTAGAAAAACAGCCTGTTATGAGAGCAAAAAACTGATGAGTCTGGTGTCTTCAGTAAGACATTTAAATAATCTATTCAGCTTCAGCACTTCATCTTTGTGCTTCTACTCTGTTTTATGATCTAGGAGTCAGCCATGAATGGAAACATCAGATGTTGCAAATATTATATTTGTAATAAGCAAGGATTTTTTTCCCATTAAATCTGTGTTTGGTGTCAGGCCACCAGGACATATACAGAACATATAAACAAATAACATCAAGTACTATTTAACATTCTTACAGATTAATGTACGAGTTATGACTTGTGATCCAAATATAAAATTTTGAATTGTATCCCTTTAACCTTAGGAAAACGTTAGCAGTATTTTATTGTTGTTGTTATTTTGCCATTATGACTGTATATATTTAAAGTTCAGTTTTAAAATGCAAGTTTCAAAAGTTTCAAAATTTCAAAATGAAATCATATTACTTTTATTATACATGATGTTGACATATCTGTCACTGTTTCTTAAATTTTAAATGTTCATCTTCGATTCTGTTTTCCAGTTTCACTCATGTTATTTTCCATGGTCATCTTTCCTAGATTTAAATCAGTGTTTTACTAGTGCCATCCAGTGGAACTTGGATGGCACTGCAAACCTTTGTTAAGTATATCTTTTGTTTTCTATAAACCTGCCAGAAGGGAATTGCAGATACACCATTAAATCCTAGCTAGCCTTCAGAATTAAAAGAACTCTAAAAGTAACATGATTAGGCAAAAAATAAAACCAAATGTTGTTTATAATTTGTCAGTTATAAATATTAAAGTATTAAGATAAATTAAGGAATGGCCAGGAATGGCATTACTGTAATTCTTAACCTTTTTTCTTTAATTACATTTAAAGATACTCAGCCATATCCACATATTTTGCTTCCTCTTAATTCCTTATTTACAGTTTAATGCTTCTGCTCCACCACTGTTTCCATTTGCTTTTTGTTTTTTTGTTTTTATTGGAAGGAATTATGTAGATAATACAGGTGCTAAAGGTCTCTTCAGTAATTAGGGATTAGCCAAAACAAAGATTTAAAAAAGAATGAAATGGAAGGATTGACCACCCTATCTTAGTAGCATAAGTTTTGCCTCCCTTTTCACAACTACAGTATGTTGTTATTAATGTCTGCGTTTAATTAAAAGTACTGGAATGCCTCGATGTTCTCATTGTTCAGTATAGAAACTGAAATATCATTCGTAACTATTTTGTTTAAAGTGGTCAGAATACAAAGCACAAATGGAATACAAATAGCAGCTAACTGTTCTGATTGCGTTTGTAGGTATAACAGTGAAGGTCATCTAATCAATATAACCTTTCCGACGGGAGAAGTTAGCAGTTTCCACAGTAACATGGAGAAATCTGTGAGAGTGGAAGTGAACACTTCAACCAAAGAGAACTTTGTCACTGCCACCAACTTCTCTGCCACGAACACTATCTACACATTAAGGCAAGGTATGTGTATGGAATTGTGATATGTTAAGGGGAGTCTCAAACTACAGTACAATTATCACCTGAGATTGAGTTCAGCCATTTAAAAGCCAACATAAATAATACATTGTGAACCACAGAGAATTGTATTTCAAATTTTAAATATTTTTTTATAATCCTGGAAAACACACTTATTATTTTTTCTCAGGATTAGAGGAATGTTTAGACAACATGTTATATTCCAGTAAGGTGGCATAAAAATCAGACTCTTACTAAATAAACACTGTTAAGGACTAAAATACTATAAATGGTATACCTTTAAAAATCACTTTTGATTATTTGCCTGTGAGTGCTTAATGCTGTCCTGTACATACGTAATAGTTCTCTGAGAACAATTCATATAATTTCAAATAACAGTGTTCTTGTGAACCTTGAAATGCCCCATTTTCCCAACTGTTATCAAAATTATTACCAATAAATTGTTATTAACAATTTGACTTATTGTCAAAAATTGTTACCAAGTGAGGGTCTGGGTTGCTGCTTTATACTCCTCTTAGAGTAATATCCTGCAAAAGCAATAATGTAACCAATTATGCTTAATGTTACAGGCCACTGTAAATGTTTGTCCAAGGGTAGCATTCATTTTTTATTGTTGATGTAAATCAACACCAGTACTATTAATGCAAGCATTTTTCATCAGCCTGAGAAAGAAATGGGACCTAATTAAGAGTTTGTGGTATTGAATGCTTTGCTCATTGTTTCTGTTATCTGATTAGTGAAGCACGTTGATTGAAATGTATCACTGTGCTTTGTCTTCATTGTAGATATAAATGACACAGATGCAGATGCAATTTAAGGTTTACTATTTCAGGAGTTTCCTTTCAAACAAGTGGTTCAGCTTTAAGCCACATCAATCTCACTCTCTGAACAGCGGTTGGAAAATGTATATGTTAAGAAGATATGCTGTCACTGCTGTTGAAACTAATGAATAAAGCTGAGCGTACAACAAAAAAACAAGAAGCAGCTAAACCTAAGTCATTGAAGTTAAACCCTTTCCTATTGTGTCAATCATTCTAGTGCAGACACTT
The DNA here is from genome assembly GCF_040954835.1 of Lepisosteus oculatus. Classification (NCBI taxonomy): domain Eukaryota; kingdom Metazoa; phylum Chordata; class Actinopteri; order Semionotiformes; family Lepisosteidae; genus Lepisosteus; species Lepisosteus oculatus. The sequence continues at coordinate 41,812,074 of NC_090703.1, read as the reverse complement.
GTTAAGAAAGCACTTAAGAAAACAGCAAAAAAGAAACAAGAAACAGACGACAAACAGAATACACAAAACTGAAAAACCTAAGGTTGAATCGTTTATATTAGAGAATCAAAAATCAAGGCACTATGGTTAACTAAAACAGTATATATTTTGATATTGCATACAGAGGTATTGAGAGAAAACATCACAGCCTCCTTACACTGTTTTCACCTGAATTAGTATTGCAATTTAAGTTTGAGACTACATATTGGCAGCTATATAATATAGTTTTGAAGTGCAGTTTTAAATAATGCTTGTATTGAATAAAGCCTGATAGCTCTGTAAAAATGAAAATGAAAATCTTAAATAATATAACACAGCTTTAAATAGAATAGCTTTGTTCTCTGTAACATCGCATAGACTAAGAAAACATAAGAGGGTGTAACCTGTTTCTATCGACCCAAAGCTAGGTGGGTCATCCATGTGTATTCATTTTAGATAAATTAAAGTATATATAAACTTCTTATTTATAGTAATACTAAGTGATATATATTTTTTAAAAGATTGTCCGTATCTGCTTCAATTCATATTTTTCAAGTTGACAAATTTATTTTTGTACTTATGAATTCTGAAAATTATTTTTAATATTGTCAGTGCAAACCCATACATAAAAGAAAACTTGGAAAGCCTTCTAGTCCAATTCAAGTAGAGAAAATACTGTCTTACATGAAATGATAATAAAATACCCTTCCTCCTAATTATAATAATCTCTACACAATTAAGAACTTATCTCCATGGTTAATAAGTTATGAATCCTGTTGATGTAACCCAGCAACTATTATCATTTTCTGGCCTACCACTTTTCAAATAGCTTGTTATTTTTGAATGTATTCTACTGGCTGACCATTGATGGTGAATATACAGCATATACGTAGTCCCAGCTTCTGCTATATAGGACACAGTTATTTTACCAACTGGTTTTAGAATTTGAAAAGAAAAACAGGGGGGAAGAGGAAAAACAGAAATGAGTGTTTCAGGGAGAAACATTACCTTAGCAAGACAAATGGCTCTTAGATAGTTGTTATTACAGACTAAGTGCTCCAGGGAGAATAACCAGTTTTAATGTTCTCACTAACTGGAGAATCAGAGATTACAGAAATCTACAAAAGCTGAAACCTGCCAGTTAGCCCATTTTATGCTTGCTAGTGAAGAAATGGAGTCTGTAGCCACCTGAATGCATTATGATGATTAATGATTTCTGATTTTAATAAATTGAAATGGGGTTTTGTGCAGGTGAAAATTTATCAAAAGACTTCCATTGACTTGTTTGTATCTTTTTATCATTACTGATATAATTAGTGTAGTGCTTCCCGCAGGCAAGAAGAAGAGCTTTTATTTATTTAAAATGTGAAAGTGATTTTATACCTTTGTTTTCAAGCTGAACTTTTAGCTTACGGGAGGCATGTTTTTTTTAGACTGAGATAGCTCTCAGCTGCATCTGACTTCATACGTAGCAGTGTGGTGGTTTTTGTCTTTTTTCATTTTTATAGATATGTATCACACTGGGTGCGAATCAGACATTTTCAGTGCAGCTGGAGTGTGAACATGTGCATGCTATGCATAATACAATGTAATTTGTAACTTTTAAAAATGCGTATCTCCTCATTTGAAAATGTGAAGTGAAAACCCAGAATCTGACCTGTTTGAGTAAAAATGTGGTTGTTCCAAATTCTTTTTTACACTGTATAGAATAGGTGTAGAGGTACAAAGTGTTGGGTTTTACAAGGAAGATGATATATTGTCTTGTGCATAGCTGCCTTTCTAACCAGCTAATCACACATTTGCAGAAGAGTGAACAAAGTATGTGTGAACAAAAGACAACATGAGACCTGAAATTGATCAAGTCAAGTAACAAATGTAGTTAGGCATTTCTATGTTATCTTTAAGTTTAGCTCTGTGAAGATTTTGCAAAGGTGTGAACTGCTGGCCCAAAGTCAATTATAATTGGGTAAACAGGAAACTGAGGCATAGTGAATCTGGTTCCGATGTTTTTCAGTCTCATATTAAGACACACATTATAATCAGAAATGCTCCATGAAGAGCATTTTGTTACTTTTGCAAAGCCTGATTTTCCTTCATCTGAAAATGTAGGCAAGGTTTAAATAACACAAAGAGTCATCTTTAGAAACCTTATTTTTGAAAGACTTATCTTACATAAAGTCCAAATTAAAAACCAGACTAGTTTATTGCATTTTCACAACTTTTTTTATTACATAAACATCCGAACACTTCACGTCTTAATGTGTTATTTCAATAATAGCAGAAACAACAGAAAATGTCTACTGAAAAAAGTCAAACATATTTCCTGCTTTAGTGAGATCATGAAGACAAAAACTAGAAAGAAAACACTAACTGCTCATCATTCTAGTGCCATCATTCATGCTTCTATTTTTTTTTTGTTTTCACACTTTTTCTGGCAGTTGATGAGAACTCGGTGTGCCACCACCTCTGGGAAAATAACATTTAAATGAGATTTCAGTATGTGTCAGCAAATATTGTGGTAGCAGAATGCCCGTTGCGATTTCGGGTAGATTTTCCTAAATCTGTTCCTACTTGTTTTTGTGTCTCACAGACAATGCACAGAACACGTATCGTGTCAGCGCCGACGGATCCCTGCGCGTGACCTTTGCAAGTGGAATGGAAGTGACTCTCAACACTGAATCACATCTCTCTGGAGGCGTGGTGAACCCCACAGTGGGCAAATGCAATATCACCCTGCCTGGGGAACACAGCTCTAGCCTCATTGAGTGGAGACAGAGGCGGGAACAAGCCAAAGGAAATCATACAGCCTATGAGCGACGGCTGAGGGTAATTTCATTTCTTCATTGCCAATGCAGATACTTCAGAACATTTACTCATCCTTAAATAGCTGTAATGCCAACTTCTCTGTAATAATGTGAGGTTAAATTCTATAAGGTTCTCTCCCCTTTCTAAACCTGCATTAAGTATGAGAATTGTATGTTTTAGAAGTATGTAATCATAAGTACTTGCACAAAAATGCGCAATGTCCTTTTTCCCCCCCAGAAATTTACTTCAGGGCCTGCATACTATTGTTTTCTCCTTTCTTGGTGTACATTCTCCTCCTCTGAATATAAAAAAACAAACAAAATACAACTGATTGGGACAAGTTTCATTGTGATGATATACAGAGGTTCTACTTTGTTTCATTTTGGAAGAACAAGTACAACAAACCATAAAGCTATTTTGAAGGATGAAAAAAATACTAAAAAATGAACACTGGTGATGAAACCAGAGATAGCTTTACATATTACTTGAGATGTTTTTTATCTTTGTATTTATTTTTGTCATGCATTTTACATTCCATAAATAAACATTCACTAGCAAGTTAGTCTACAGCTTTATTACAGTATGTGTATATAACTGCCATGAAGTTGTATATGTTTCTTGTTTAAGTTTGATTGTTTCACTAATCTTATATTGTTGATATTCATTATTAGGCTCATAACAGAAATCTGCTGTCCATAGACTTTGACCAAGCAACACGAGTGGGCAAGATCTACGATGATCATCGAAAGTTTACCCTTAGGATCCTGTATGACCAAATGGGTAGACCCATTTTATGGTCTCCTAGTAGTAAATACAATGAGGTCAATGTCACTTACTCACCTGCTGGCCTAGTGACCAATATACAGAGGGGAAACTGGTCTGAAAAAATAGAATATGAGAATGGCAGGATTATATCCAGAACCTGGGCCAATGGAAAGATATGGAGCTACACATTTCTTGAGAAGGTGAAGTATGGCTGACATGACGTGTTTTTTGATGATTGCTAACAGTTCCTAACCTATTTTACCAGAGATTTTTTTTTATTTTTAAGGATAATTCCACCGAAATGTATTTAAACGTTTTGTGAAATTGATCACAAGTTTGTTTGATTTGCTGTCCTTTGTTATTAGATCCTTTTGTAAAATGTGGGTAGTCAAAACCTGTGACCTCTGGGATATGTAAACACCCAGAGAAAGAAAAAAAGAAGTAAAAAGTGTGTTTTTGTCAGCATGGTGTAACATAAAGCTTTTTATGTGTTTTTCAATAGTTTATGTAAATGAGAATTTACTAATGGTGATATCTTTAAGTATTCATTCCTTCCTTAATTTATATACATAGTGGTCAAATATGTTAATATGGTAAAATATGTTTATATTCTGTATTTAATATTTATTTTTCCTACTTATAATAGGTTAAGCATGTCTCCTCAAAGAATTCACTGTATTTTATTTGCCAGAACTGATTTTTGATTTTATGACAAAATATACATTTTCCTCCATTATGAAGAGGGTATGCATATACTGTAGGACTGAAAACAGAGGAGTCTAATGGTTATCGAGATCTGGAACAAACTACACAATCATGAAACTAAAGCAGATGTTTCAATCAATAAGCTACTAACCAAGCAAGCACAAATACCTGAATGGTCTCCTCCAATTTCTGTAGTTTATATTTATTTTTAAATAGGAGATTCTTATTAATTCCAGAGTCCTTAGTACGGTTTCAGTTTTTGGCATGCTCTCTGTGTTTACATGGAAGCCAGATGCTCTAGTGTCTTGCCATTTCCCAGAGACAGGCTGCCTTTCTAAATCACTCTGTGATAGTCTGGTGTTCCATCCAGAGGATGTTGTGTGTCTTATACCTGTGATTGCCATGAGACTCACCAGGATAAGCAGCTTTCTGACAGTGAATGGAGTGTGTTGTCTCAATAGTGTCTCTTCAGGGATGCCAAACTTGATATTAGATGGAAGATGCAGTATTTTTCTTACCAATTACTATATGCTGCTCTAAATTATTTCCTGTAGATAATACTCTATACAGTATGTATCATTTGTGACTATGTGTGTTTAATAGTACCTTCCATTCAGATCCTGTTTCAAAGCATATATTTATAACTATTTAATGTTTAACAATGAAGACCAGATACCACAAAAACTGGAATTCAGGTCCCCAGGCAGAACATATTAGATAACATTTTAGATCTGTGTCTGAAGAACCTTCTAGTTGGCAATGTAATCCTCTTATTTCTGGAAAAAAAAAAGCAATTAAACTGTATTTTTCACTTATAATAATAACAATATAATTGACAAAGATTTCTGTTAATGTCTTGGTCTATTTTTCTTTCTATTTACAGTCTATAATGCTACTTTTGCACAGTCAGCGAAGGTACATCTTCGAGTACGATCAGACGGACCGACTCGTGTCTGTCACAATGCCCAGTATGGTACGTCACAGCCTGCAAACTATGCTGTCTGTGGGATGCTACCGGAACATCTATACCCCTCCAGACAGCAGCACCTCTGTGATCCAGGATTACACTCACGATGGCCGTCTGCTTCAGACACTGTACCTGGGAACAGGGCGTCGTGTCCTGTACAGATATACCAGGCAGTCGCGCCTCTCTGAAGTCCTGTATGACACCACACTAGTCACCTTCACCTATGATGACTCTTCTGGTGTGGTCAAAACTATCCACCTGATGCATGAGGGTTTCATCTGCACTATCAGATACCGGCAGACAGGTAATAAATCTTTCTTAGTTTTACTCATTGGTTTTAAATTAAATACCATTAATGGAGTTCATTATTAAATGCTTATCATGTTAATGCTTATTATACTTAAATATTATTAACTACTAACACTTTCATTTAAAAATAGTAATAATAGCTTTATTAAATTACCCGGCTCAGGTGAACAACAACCCAAAAAAAAAACAAGAGAGACTCAATGCTAATGCAGAATTAGAAAGTTTGGGAAACTAAAGAAAGAATAGGAATAAAGGTATGATTATTGGACTGAACATATAAAAAGTAAATGTGAAGTTTGCAAGAAGTTTACTTCATAGTAACATTGCCAAGTCGACTAAAGAGTGAAGGTTCAGGACACACTGCTCTGAAGAAATATTGTTACAGACAGGGTAAAAGAATGGAATGAATGAGAACGTCATAACATCAAAGCAGAATCCTTAACCATACAACATGGTCAGCGAACTTACAGTGGATTGAGTTTGGGTTTAATAAAAAGTCCATTACATCAGAGGAGCATGGCTCAAGGGATTAAATGCAGTGAGTGGGATTCCTCAATGAGTGCCAAACCATTTGAAAGAATGGCTGGGAAGTATTTGGTGCTGAAGCCAGCTTAGGTAGCGCTTTGAGGAAGTGGTGTAGGAACCAGAGGTGATTCAAAGAACATTGGATCAGAAGGGATGGCGGTCCAAGAGACTGGCATGGACTCATAATTAGTGGAAAAATTGAGATGCAGTGCTCTGCAGAACTGATCCATGAAGGTGACATAGTTTACAGAAGAAAAAATTTCTGAAGATGGGGAGGCTGCAAATCCGGTTTGAGAAACAGGGAAGAGCAATCTGTATTAAGAATTAGTTCCACATAGAACACCAGACGAGATATGCAGCTACAGTATAGCTCGTGAAACACAGAGATAGTGATTTAAAGCACCTTAATTTATAATGTGTACCACAGACATATTATATAAGTGCAGACATTTTGGCTGAAGGTGAAACCCCAATGTAGAGCGGATGATGATGATAGGGTACAATTCTCAAAATATTACAGAGGAATTTGAGAAGATTCATGAGGCCGGGGAGCTGTGAGCAATTATCCTCTATGAAGGCTGTAAAGCAATGGATAGTGCAGCATAATGAAAAGTTGGAGGTCATCAGGAAACAGAGGGTCATCATTATAGAAACGATTCTGTTCCATTGCTCCAGGTACAGGAACCATGGCCTTAATTTACTGTGCAGTTGGTGTCCATGTCCAGATGTTATGGAGGAAGCAAATTTGAGAAGATAAGTTATGGTGCACCTCAAAGAAACAATATGCATAGAGCAGGCTAAGTGAACGAGGAGGTTGAGGAGCTTGCATTGAATAAGGGCGGCAGCAAATGGTGGTATCTTAATGCAGCCAAGCATGCCTTGTGATAAGGAGGTGTGAAAAGTTAGAACCAAGGACGATCTCTAGAGACCTAAAGGAAGGAAAGTTTCCTCTATTGAAATCTAAGTCAAGGTTGAAGGTTGAATAGATGGGAAATCAACTGAGAAAAGAAGGATGGAGGAAAACTTGCACAGTCCGAGGACTTAGAGTATAATAGTATTTCTCTCATGATAGTATGAAGTGTCTAAGGTTTGGGGTTAACAGCATAAATTTAAGGGCACTGAGGAAGGAGATCTGAGCTCTGGGAACCCTTTCCGCCCCAGGGCTTGGTGGGCAGAACAGTTTGGAAAGAAAATCAGGGCCAACACCACACCAACACCAGGGGGAGAAGGGAAGGGAACCCTCAGTTTGAGAATTCACTGCTTTTATGTACTCTCTATTTTCTATTTATTAACCAATTTAAAATCCCGGTACACACATTTCTCTGAATTGAGAAATTGTACTCACTCTTGGGATAAATGTATTTTGTATTTCAAAGCAGAGTAGGTTCTCCCCTGATTCTGAAGGATCCTCCCATATCCTTTTAGAATAGCTGCAAAGAATTGATTCACCAAGTTTAAGTTACCGCACATGAATGCTGCTTTTAGTATTGAAAAACATTGCACAGAATTGTGTTTGATTTAAAACTCACATAAGCAGAAATGAAAACTCGAGATCTCGCAATCTATAAAAAGAAATGTGAAAATAACACAATACAAATGAATCTCCTCTAAAAGACTCAGCTGACCTTTTTGAAGACACTCAGGAATGTCAACCGTAATCTGTTGTTATCATTTTATTAAACACACATGTTGCATTTGTTGAAAAAACATTTTTGAAGTAGCCCATACTGTCTTTAGAAAAATAGAAAAGAAAATATTTTCCATTTTCCTGCTAATAAGTTGATGAATGTAAAAAGTTCTATCTGTGTTTTATCTGGGCAGCTGGAGAAGCAGCAAGAAATATTGTTGGTCAGCTTTAAAGTGGATTTTAATATTCACTAAATTAAGAGAGATTTAGCCAGCCTTAATTGATTATTATGGAACTCATTGGTTGAGAGTTAACAAAGCAGGGATGTCAGTTTTTAAGCTGACACAATATTGGGAATTTCTTTACCATTGCTTAGTTTAATAATGATTTTTAGAGAGGGAAAAGTGCTAATTATTCAGAAGATGTCACACGTGTAAAATCAGTTTCTCACTGATGAGTTTTGATGCACTTTCTGACTTTTATGCTAGTATGAAAAAACGTTATATCTCAAGAAGAGATGCATCTTGCTTGAAAGCAAATGCACAGGCACTTGGTCAGACTACATGTAAAACCCTTTCAAGTTTCATACAGAAAGGCTTAAAGTAACTGCAAAGAACCGTGGTTCTTTTAAAATTCAGGGCCCTAAGTGAAAACAAAACACATCAGAAGAGCACTATTTTCTGAAGCATGAAATTCCAATGACAACAAAAAAACACTTGCTGATGACCCCTATGGTAACCTTTTTAGAATCTGTTTTTCTCACTTTTTCCAAAAACAAATTCTAAAAGACTGAATAATGTTCAGCAAGGCTAGAAGGGTTTTACATCAGCAAGGCTAGAAGGGTTTTACAGTCACACATCATTAAGTTCAAATTCAACTGTTTTCTTTATAGCTAATTTAGATCACACCTGTTCTGGTACAGCAAGTAGCTAATGGCCTGATGTCTAAAAAAATGGTTAGTATTGTTTTTCTGTAATTCTAGTTTACAAACTGTTCTTTCCAGGTCAAAATGAAATTCAATTATATTTCTTAAATAGCTCTTCATTGCTACTATATATACATTATCATGCTTAGAAATGTAAACTGACAACACATCATAATACCATTTCTTCTATCAGTTTTAAAATGCTGTGACAGCTCTGAGCACTGAATTTTGACAAAAAAATGTAAATTTGTAAATCTTACAAAAATAGTTACACATTTTTGTAATTTCTGTACTGTCTTATAAAATGAGGAAAATTGTTTCTGTTTCACTCAGAAAAAAATTACCTTTACAGGGCCTCTTGTTGGGCGTCAGATCTTCAGGTTCAGTGAGGAGGGTCTCGTAAATGCCCGCTTTGACTACAGCTACAATAATTTCAGAGTGACCAGCATGCAAGCAATGATTAATGAGACTCCACTGCCAATTGACCTCTATCGCTATGTGGATGTTTCTGGAAGGATTGAACAGTTTGGCAAATTCAGTGTTATTAACTACGATCTCAATCAAGTTATTACCACGCATGTAATGAAGCACACCAAGATATTCAGTGCTAACGGACAAGTAATGGAAGTCCAGTATGAAATCCTGAAGTCCATTGCCTACTGGATGACAGTTCAGTATGACAATATGGGCCGAACCACCATCTGTGACATCAGAATAGGTGTCGACAACAACATCACGCGGTACTCCTATGATTATGATGCAGACAGCCAGCTTCAAACTGTGTCAGTGAATGACAGACCACAATGGCGCTACAGCTACGACCTGAATGGGAATATTAACTTGCTCAGCCATGGCAACAGTGCACGACTCACGCCACTGAGGTACGACCTACGAGATCGCATAACAAAATTGGGTGAAATACAGTACAAAATGGATGAGGATGGATTCCTTCGTCTTCGGGGTAATGAGGTCTTCGAGTATAATTCTAACGGATTACTGAGCAGAGCTTACAACAAAGCTTCGGAGTGGAGTGTGCAGTACCACTATGACGGTCTGGGTCGACGGGTGGCAAGCAAGTCAAACCTAATGCAGCACCTCCAGTTTTTTTATGCCGATCTTGCCAAACCAACAAGAGTCACTCACATGTACAACCACAGCAGTTCTGAGATAACATCCCTGTATTATGACCTTCAAGGACATCTGATTGCCATGGAGTTAAGCAGTGGTGAAGAGTACTACGTGGCTTGCGATAACACTGGAACTCCTTTAGCTGTTTTTAGCAGCAAAGGACAGATAATTAAAGAAATATTGTACACCCCATATGGAGATATATACCAAGACTCCAACCCTAGCTTTGAAATAATCATCGGATTCCATGGGGGGCTTTATGACCCCTTGACCAAGTTGGTTCATCTTGGTCGGAGGGACTATGATGTGATTGCAGGACGGTGGACCACCCCAAACTATGACTTGTGGAAAGAACTGAGCTTACATCCAAAGCCTTTTAACCTGTATTCTTTTAGGAACAATTATCCAGTTGGGGATTTACAGGAAGTCACACAGTACACAACAGGTAAGAAAGATCTCCGACTAATTTTATTTCAAAGAATGTAATAAATTCCTTCTCAGGCTTTACTCTTGTACAATGTTTTGCTCTGGTAGAACTGAAATTGTAAGTTAAAGAGAAGGTACAGGCAACTAATTACTGTATCTCTTCACAAATCAGCCCACCATGCACTGCTTAATTTGTGCAGGACATTTGAAAATAATTTGAAAATGATGATTAGTTCTGTGCTGGAATAGTTTATGGTCTTCTATCAGGATATAGTTTTCCATAGATGTCCAAATCCAGAAACAGTGAAAGGGAAGTTTGGGGAAAATATTGCATGTTTCTCTTAGGTGCTTCATTTAGTATGTGTCATCTGAATTTGAAAGAGTTTAATTTAGCCCTTCACTGTGCAAAGAGGATTGATAGGTGGCACTTGTGGTGCGTAAGATGTAAGTGAAATGGTAGCTTAATTTATCCAGTTTTACTGTTACTTTAAATTCACTTAATATGTAATATTTATATGGAAAAATGTAAATTATGATCGCTGAAAATAATATTGTGAACAATATTAATTGATGAATATAAATATAGGTTTATTCCATGCTGAAAAGAGAAGAAAGAAAACACAACATTTTGGCTGTGGAGCTCTCTTTGGGTGTGACTCTACCAGCTATATAAATATATTTATATAGCTGGTAGTGGTACAACCAGAAGTGTTTAGAAAAATAAAACAATATGACTAAAAAACACTGAACGAAAGCTTACATGAAATTACTGAGAAACTAAAAAAAAGTATACCATAAATCAAAAACATCTTGTTGTAAATATTGTGTTGTGGCAAACGTGTTTTCTGCTCCTTAAGGAGAATCCCTGGTGCTCATTGAATCTTTACTGGGCTGGGAAAAACCTGGAACCGCAGAGCTAGACATTAACTGAACAGACTTTAGTATGTTCTTAAACTGGTCTGTTCTTATACATATTTGTACTTTATTTCTCTACTGTTTACTTAATAACAGTAACATCAGGGATCATTATGGATCTAGACACTGATTTGTTAAGGACTGTGATCTCAAACACTAAGCAGCAATGTCTAGTATTAAAACAGAGGGAATAAACTCTGTGAAAAAAAACAGCAGAATCCCCTCACTTCAATCCAATAGTGATGGTTTGACATTCCCTCAAAGACTGCATTTGAAAGACAGTAAAATCAACCACAAAGCAAAAGCTTATTACAGATTCTGGGATGAAGAGCTGAAAAATCAAATGAAGACCTTGTAATGTATTTGATCTGTTTTAAATTATTGGTTTATATACAGTACAGTAATGTAAAAGTGGAACCTCTGAATATTTGTAAGGAACTGTGAGTTAGCTGTTTCACCTGTACGTGTGTACTATGATACCAAATTAGAACATGGAAAATAATCTCTGTGTTATATCCTATCTCTTGTTTTTCTTTTATCAGATCTTTTTATCAAGTACTGTTCTTTCAATCCACTGATGGTTAAAAATTGCTGTTTGTGAAGTTTTTCACAAATTGTATTCAATTACCTAATTGCATTTTTAGTAAACTCAGCTTTTTGTTTGTGTGCAATTATGCACAGGCTAGAATACAATATAAGCGTAGTATACATGAGTTCATACTGTAAGAATTATTGTTCAACATGTACAGTATTTATAGGCAATACTGTACCTAAATATGACCATTTAAAGCAGAATATCACAAACTCAAAATAGGATACAATAAGGCATCTTGTGTGAGTATTAAACCTTTCTTTGATTAAAGAAAAACGCTTTATATGCAGTAGTACAGACTTGTATCAGCTAAAATTCAACTTACAGTGTGTGACTGAAAAAGACATTCAAATCTACTCAAATTTCATTTTAATATGGCCTATTTTTTCTTTTTCAGATATTTTCAGATATATGTTTTTAACAACACTGTATATTTTTTATTAAAAACATTTAAAAGTGTATTCAAATTACTGTTTGTACACAATTACTAATAATTCTGTATATTTAATTAAAGAAAAACAATAATTATGTTAGTGTTATACAGTATTGCGACATTCAGTATCTTATTTGAAGTTATGGTAGCAATGTGGTAAAAACATTATGTTTCAACAATGTTATCATTGCACTTGATGAAATACACCATGATTTGCGTGGGAAAGTACTAATACTATAAACCTTTGTCTGACAACCACACGCAACTCTGGTACTTTAAGGATTTGCTGCACCTCATTTTTACAGAATAGTGCAGTCCTACATCAGATTTGTTTTTAAAATTCAGTGCTGTCCATGATACCGCTGTGCCTACTGCTATATACCGACTGACACCTCGCATACTCTAGATGGCTGCATCTGTATGTCATATTATATATAATCTATAGTCTTCTCATGTTTTTCTTGGTACATTATATGATACAACATTAGTTTACACAATCCCACCATTTAATAATAAGATTCAAGCTGACATATCTTCCAAAAGTTTTATATAAAAATCACTGCTTTGTCATTTTGCTCTGTACTTACACCAAAACTCTTTTTTAAATGACTATTTTACTTTAAATGTTTTGTTAAATATTCATTTACAAAATTTACAAATTTACATTTACACAATGTAAAATGTATTTACATTTACAAAAACATTTACATGATAAAAACATCAGCCAATACTTGCATATTACAAGGAAATATACAGCAAATCAACCAGAGCATTAAAAAAGTAGCAAAGTGCAGCCACAAGAGGTAGAACTTAATTCCAGGGGCGCCGTACAATGGCCGACCCTGCGCTCTGACCCCAAGCTTCTCTCCCTGTCTGTGTCTCCATGGGGAAAAGCTGGGGTATGCGAAAAGATGAATTCCTAATGCAAGAATTGTATAGGGCTAATAAAGAAACAATATTATTATTATTATTATTATTATTATTATTATTATTATTATTATTATTATTATTATTGTTATTATTATTATTATTAATAATAATAATAATAATAGTCAGTATTTTCTCTATTTTAAAAGTATATATGAAATTATCTTAAAAACTCGAGTGCTCAGACATTTATTTTTATATTTGAAAATGTTTGGAAACAAATATAAAACCTCCGTGTTTTATCACTGTGTATTTTTTTAGACATTGGAAGCTGGTTGCAGCTATTTGGATTTCAGCTTCATAACGTAGTTCCAGGATTCCCCAAACCTGATGTAGAAAACATGGAGCAGACTTACGAGCTGATGAAAACTCAGACAAAAACACAAGACTGGGACCCAAGTAAGGTAAAAAAAATAAGCATCACACCTTTTTTATTCCATATATGGAACTCAAAGCCAAGAAAGAGTTGCCAACTGTTACTGGCAGTAGTACACATTTAGTGTTGAATCAGAAAGTAATGAAGATTACAAATGAGTGGAGACCAATCAGCCCTTGAAGACTGTAAAATAAATACTACAGGCATTTCAGGTGAAAATAATACACCAAATGATTGAATGGTTGGATGCTTATAATTGAGACCAAACAAAAAGACTTGTGTTTTGTTTTTGTTTTTTGCAACAGGTGGTCCTTGGAATTCAATGTGAGCTCCAGAAACAACTGAGAAATTTCATCTCTTTAGAGAGGCTTCCAATGACCCAGATCAGTGGTATCCAGGAAGGATGCCAAGACAGGAGGCCCGGGTTTTCCGCCATTTCTTCAGTTTTCGGTAAAGGTGTGAAGTTTGCTATATTGGATGACGTTGTATCCACTGACATTATTGGAGTTGCCAACGATGACAGCAGGCGGATTGCGGCTATCCTGAACAATGCCAGATACCTGAGTGGCCTCCATTTCACCATTGATGGGAAAGATACCCATTACTTCATCAAGTCAGGGCCTTTGGAAGGTGACCTGGCAGTGATTGGCAACACTGGTGGAGGCCGCATTTTGGAAAACGGTGTCAACGTGACTGTGTCTCAGATGACCTCAGTGGTGAATGGAAGGACTAGACGGTTTGCCGATATTCAGCTCCAGCACGGGGCCTTGTGCTTTAATATTCGTTACGGGGCCACTGTTGAGGAAGAAAAAGTGCACGTCTTAGAAATGGCCAGGCAGAGGGCAGTAGAACAAGCCTGGACTAGAGAACAGAAGAGGCTGCAGGAAGGAGAGGAAGGGATTAGGGCATGGACAGAGGGAGAGAAGCAGCAGCTGCTAACTACGGGGAGGGTCCCAGGCTATGATGGATACTTTGTGTTGTCTGTAGAGCAGAACCTAGAACTTTCTGACAGTGCCAACAACATTCACTTCATGAGACAGAGTGAAATAGGAAGGAGGTAACAGTGACAATAGACTGCCTGCCTTTCTTTCACCAAAGACTGCCTGTTTTTAGACATTCAATGATTTGTTGTACTGTTTTTCTAGAATGACAAACTCTGTAAATATAAAGAAAACTGGAGAAATCATTTCCAACTGCCTTTAAATGTGACAAATGATGGTATTTTATTATTGTTCCATTGGGAGTTCATTTAAATTTGTGGCCCATGCTTTGGAGGACTGGGGATTGCTGAGTTATTACAAATTGCTAAAATTTCCAGGTTATTCAGCATTTTATTTGAGGGCTTTTGTATAATCAGAGGGCCCTGCATTGATCCTTGATATGCAGAAGTATCTCTCAGATCATTTCATTAAATTACTTTTAAACGTGCAAACAGGAGCAATGGATTAAATGCCACCTTTTAGGATAGATTGACATAAATTCTCTGAAATTACATTTAGAAAAAATAAAGTTGATGGAAATAGTATTTCCAGTCCTTAAGAAATCAGTCAATAAACCTCACTTACTTGTGAGAGCTTCTAAAGCTTTCAATAAATTAAGACATCTGAGCTAGTCTAAAACTAAAGCAAAAATCTGTTGGTAAATGCTGGAGAGAGGTCTTGTTACAAAGCCCTCCAATGTCAGTCACCTTAATTCAACACTCTGTCTGCCTCTGCTCTGGTGTTTGAAGTTATGATGGTAACAATGGAGTAGAATATATACATTTAGTCACAAGGAACTGTAAATAGCAAGTGCATTAACAAGAACAAGTGCTAAAATCAATATGTCGTCACCCATTATAATCAATATTATTGTTAATCTGTAGGCGCAGTTTTTTGCAGACAGTAAACATTGCTACAAATATTCATGCTAAAAATCTGTATAGAGTTTACTTTTCTACAAATTATTTAATGCATTACAGTACAGATTAAAGTTATTATCTGTGCATTATTGGTATATAATGCATAATTTGGGTGGAGCTTGTGCCTTTTTGTTTAAAACAAATATCTTTTAAGTGTGGAATAGCAGAAGAGAATCTTAATGTTCTTCAAGTCCATGTTTTTTTAGACCCAGTGGGGGAAAAACTAATCAGTCGTAAACTGAAACTTTTTATTCCGTTTAATATTGAGTGTTTTTCATTGCATATTCACTCGCTTAACAAAGTTGTAAAATATCCCATTTAGGGATGCAAAAGTCATTTCTTATCGTAGTGCCAGAGCTCTTTATCATCACTCACTGTTCAGGAGTTAATAAAAGACAGCCCCCTGCACATATTTAATGGAAGTATTAATTGTATGTTATTTGCTTTATTTTCTTAAATCATTTCAGTAATGTAAGATTCCACATGATTGTAACTTGTGCAAGCATTCACCTGTACAGTATTTCTTATTGAAGGAAAATTGAAGTGAGGTGCCTCATATAAAAAATACATACCATTCTATTGTCTTTATACAGTATATGTTGTCCAACTGTGTTTTCATGTATGATTAAAAGATACCCTTCTTTTACAAGACAGAGAAGTGTTGACAACTACACAGACATTCATCAAGTGTCAATTTCTGTAACTGATTTTTTTCAGTTGCAAAATATTAGTAATCTAGATTGTTTTATTAAGAAAGATGTGCTTTTGTAACCTGAATTACACCATATAAAGGAAGCACCATGGATATAAACAAATTCTTACACAACATTGATTTGGAAGAAAATGGGTATGTTCATTGACTCATAGGAGTATCACCCTTGATTTTAGTGATGGATTAAGTTATTTTTAAATACAGCTTCTCCGAACAAAGTCTTGTGTTCAAGTTGGTTTACTTATTCTCTTTTCTGAAAAGATTTTGACATCTGATAAACCAAGTCCTCAAGTGCTGTCTTTAAAGATCTTGAATGCAGTGGTTTCACATTCTGAAGACATGGAATGATGTACTGATTGCTAAAGACTACTACAGATGAAGTGAACTGTACCTTCTGGCTGAAGTATTCTTAACAAACACATCTGACCATTCCCTTTTCAAGAAAAGCCTTTGAAAAATTGTTAACCTTCTCTCATCACGTCCATATCTATAATGCATTTAAAAAACTAATTTCATAACAGAGAATGCACAGTACTTCTGAAACTGCAAAGCAAACAATATAGACATTAATACTTTTTGAACAATCTGGCTGCTGTGAGTTCAATATAGGGGAACATTACAAAGAGATTATATAGTAGGATTGCAACAGAAGACTTCTTAGCCTTCTTAAACTAAATGTCAAGCAATTGGAAGGAAAATTACTATAACTAAAGAGTTGTAGGAAATACTTTTAACATTTATTGCTATTATATGCCTCCACATTCAATGAAGGATCATTACATAAATCTTATTTTTATATCCATATTTTATAATTAATCTCCCAATAAAAAATAGGTTTTTGTGGTCCATTCAAATATGTTTTTTCTGAACAATGCAGTACTAGGTTAAATTGTCACAAATGCTCCTTGGGCCCTGCTTCCAATATCTGGTCATCAGATATTCTCCACTTTTATTACTATAGCAAAATTATAAAGAACTCAGTATTTAATAGCAGCTATAGTACATCTTTAGAATTATAAACTCATACACTGCACCGGTATTTAAAAACATTCACTTTGTATTGTTCTTCTGACAGATGACACACTGTCATTATTAAAAAGAATGCAACTGCATATACATGTGGTTTGTTATATCTAGGAATCTCTTCATGCGATTTAAATTAAGTTGTGCTGTCTAAATCAGAAACTAACAATACCATTGGTCTAATATGGCTTCTTCATTATGGCAAAATATAAGCAAAAAGTACTTCTAATAACTTCAAATACGCCTTTCAATTGTACATTTGTCGTTATTTTATTGTTTTGGTAACAGCTTTTTGTTTGGACTCCAACCTATTAGCCAAACTAATTGATGAACAAAGTCCGATTTTAAAGTTTATCATAGTCATTGTGAAACCCAAATTGTTGCACTTTTTCTGAAGAGTGAGGAAGAATATACTCTTTCTCAGGCAATCTGTTTACATGCTGTACCGAAAGATAAGAAGTATAAGAAAGACAGCACTGTGAAACTAAGGCTTTACCAAAGGTGTGTAAACATCCTGTGAATCATGACACATTTCGTGGTTTAAAGCCAAAACATTGTGCACTGATAGAAAATACATAGTGCATGCATTCATACATTCTGGTGTCATTACTACAGATTCAGTTTTTGTTTTATTTTGTTTTAGCAAAGTATCTTAAGTTCTTAATTTGAGAATTACAGTCATTTTAGGTTAATTTGTAGTTTCTTTCTTTGTGGTATTGTAAAAATCATTGAAATATATTTCCTTAAAGTTTGTTGCATTGCCTTATGGTTTCTTTTGTAACCTCTTCAATGTTCCTTTCTTTACAATTCCTTGGTCAGATACATAAGGTTAAAAATAATATGAACATTTTCTCTTATTGTCTCGTATTTTTGTCAGTGATAGAGAAAGTTTTAAAAGGTGTTTAAAACATACAGTATGCAGGAAAAACTAACCTATTCTAAACTGTGTTTCAGATTTTAATGTATGGATCAAACATGTATTTGACAAATATTTTTTCCCAAAAAATTCTTTGTTCTTTCAACTCACTATTACCAATGCTAACACTACCTGAGCAGAAAATTGGGTTAGTACAATGGAAGTCTTGTTGCTAGGAAACAGTGCATTCCTGTGACGTCTTCCTGCTCTCTTCCTGTGGCTGAAATGTGGGTATTGTGCAGGCTCTTGTGAAAATGCTCTACTGAATTTCTCTCTGGGCTTCATACCCAAGGCATGTATTTTCTACAAGTGCTCCACAGCAACGTGCTGTAAATAGTAAGAAGAAGTTCATATATTTAAGTGTCAAAATTTCATGAAAAACTTACTTTGAACTTTTAATTTTTAAAAAATAAATGTGCAAATGAAGCTTATGTTGTCTTGGTTTTTTTTTCTTTCTTTATACTATTAGACCAGGATTAATGACTCCATGCCATGCTATGATTTTTACATTGTTTTCCCTATTGTGAAAAACGAAACCTAAGTTAATGTGTTTTAATGAAAAGCCACCTATTTTAATTGGAATATTTTAGATTTTCTTCTCACTCTACATAAAGAATTCCAAAACAACATTACTACAGACATTACCTTAGGTGACAACACAATGCTATATTAAAAAATAAAACATACAATATATAACAAGCTTCTTTAAAATTAGAATATAATAAATTTAGTACTCTATATAGAAAGCAAGGAGAAGATATAATCACCAGATTAGATTTTTACACACCACCAGTGATCTGTAACCTTATCTGAGTCTTTATTATATGTGAGTATAAAATGTCCTAAGAAAATAAGACAAAATGAACAACTTCTTTTTGCCTTTGCAGTGTCTTGATTTTTATGCATTTTACCATGTACATAAGGGAATAGAAGTTGTTTACACTATGTTAATAGTCTCACACCATTAGTATATAGTTTTGTAGCACTTAATTAATCTCACTGTAACATATCATATACAGAGCTCACACTAATAGGGACAATTAGCTGGTCACCATATCACTTTTCTTTAAAGTTTGTAACTTATGTAAAACAATAGCAAAAAGAAAAAGAGGAGGATAAAAAGGCACTTGACTCAAAATCATCTGATAACCTTGGTGAGGCAGAATGTGTTTTTGACATTTTGACTGTTTATGTTCCAAAAGGTAAAAAGAAAAGCCTGAAACCAATATACGCTGATTGTTATGAGTTAGAAACATTTTTCAAGTTGTGTTCATGTGTGTTCATTTAAGTTATATTTAGTCTTAAATTTAGTGAAATAACTCAGCCACAAACAAAAACTGTATTTTGTACAAAAACTGTATTCCACTGATCAAGAAAGTCCTAATGTAGTAAATAGAAATCCTTAATGTGAATGGATATCGTACAATTATGTTTTTTTTAATTACATTTTTTATGTTGTTTTTTTTTTACAAAAGAAAGTTTAACTGATTGTTGTTATCCAGGACACAGTGGAAAATTCAGCTATTGTGCATTGCTATTGTTAGTGTTATAAAATAAATTATACCGTGGAGCTGTAATGTTGGGCCTTGGAAGAGAAAAACGAAAAGTGAAAGATTTTGGAAACGTTCTGCGGTATTGTAATTCTTTACAATGATAAAGTGAAGGTTAGCACTTACTCATTTTGTGTCTTCAGAAAGGCAGTATTTTTCTGTTTGGGTGCAGTTTTGGGATGCTGATAAAATATATATTTTGTTTCAGAGTTGGTTTCTAATACCACTTGTTTCAGGTGCAGTGATGTGTTGTTTGGAGTCATCACAAAGCCTGATTTTGTTCTTACTGATTTGAATTTAGCAAATAAATACAATTTACTATCAATTTATTTGAAATACTGGGTAAATGTCACCCCACACACACAGCTTTGAATTAGAATTACATGACAGGAGGTGCAGTTCTTGGTTTGTTTCCACAATGTGGGTTTGGGGAACTGGGGCTTTGGGGATTTATTTATGTAGTGCTTTGATTTGGGCCCTTTTGAAGTTCATCGTTGCCTCAAGGTATACCACCTTAAACCAAAGAATTGCCCAGGAATGATTTGCACTGTGCATGTAACAGAAATAGCAGGAGAGGAAATATCTAGAAACAGATATAGTCCAAGTTCAGGAGGTCAGAGCTGGAGAGCTGTTTCACTAAAGTATGGGAAAAGAAGCATGATCCTCCATCACAACCAAGTCAATCCCAATACACAGTCAAAAAGTATTTCTACAGTGATGATGCATCTGACCTGTCGTTCAACTTGATGTCTATGACCCAGTTAACCAGTAACATTCCTGTAACCCAGAAGAATTCCCCTGTTGTCTACAGGGCTGCTTTTGATATGTTGCCTAACACAGTAGATAATGAAACCCTTAAAATAATTAATAATATAACGGTTTACATGCACATTCATCACCTCAGCAGCTTCTCTCACTCTCTTTGCAAAAACAAACACAAGCAAGGCGATGTTTCAACACCATTCTCAATAGCTTCCAATCAGAACATTTCAGTGAAAACATGCTTTGATCTTGCACCACATTGTTTTACCAAATCTAAAGCTGCAACTAAGCACATGGAGTTTCATCAATTTAACACTGTGACTGCATGCATGCAGGAGCAAATAACGATACCTGTGTGAAATGACTGACCATTTGATTAAGTGTGATTGATTTGACTGGGCTACATCCATAGATAACAACCATCAAGAATGAGAGAGCATCTTAGTGATCTCCTTTATGCCTACAGTGAATACAAAATCAACATACCATACATATGACAAATTATGTCATACAAGTGAACTGAAAAGTTATACAATAAATGACACAAAGTTGTGTGTGTATCTAGCGTGCTTCTAACATGAAGCAACCTAGCTTACCTAATATTTACTAAGTACTGGCGCACAATGGCTGCCGTAGCATTATCCAGGTAGGTGCTGGTGGTGAAGAGGAGTCCCCATTACCTGTAAAGCGCATTGAGTGGAGTGTCCAGAAAAGTGTTATATACAATAAGTGTAACAAATTATTATTATGAATATTTACAACTTTTTCATAGGTTTGCTGTTGTATTTTAAAAATGACATGACTTCTGTTCATTTGAAGTGGTTTCTTAGACACTAATTATTGTTTTTGGACTACCTAATGTTACATTTAAAGTGTTCATAAATTGATAGTTCTCTATAATAGCCCTTGGATTATTCCAATTATACAATCAAGAGAAAAGTTGCTATTCAAATAAAAAATAATGTTGCATTTGATTAGGTCTAATATATATCTGAAATTATGATTATGTGAACACTTTATTTCCACTCTCACTGAGTAAATTAGTTTTCTCATTTCCTCCCACAGAGCTTTGATTACTCAGTAAAATGTAAAATCCTGCAGTTGTAGAGGAGTGGGTATAGAGAAACTGGTTTGGCTAATCTGGGCATTTTCAATCTTGATTATGTTGACCTAAGTGTCAGTGAGCTTTCAATTCAGCTATCTTTTCAGTTTCTTAATTGAACTTCACATTTCTACAAATAATGTGACCATTTTAATAATTTTTTCATATTTGCAATTTTGGTAGGTAAATTAACATATCTGCCAGTTCCCAAATTGAAAAAGACTCAAAAAGGTCTAGCTATTTAAATTTGCGGTTCAATTATATAATCAAAAGCTCAGCTGGAACGAAAATCTTAGGATCATAAAGGTCTGGCCTAGTCATACAAAACAGTAAACTGTGCAACATGAAACTATGAAATTTGGAATACACCGATAGTAGGCATAGCCAAAGAGTCAATTTGGAAGACAGTAATCACAAGAGGGCACTAAAATCACAAGCGTCCAACAAAAAATATGGACCCAAGCCATCATGGATCACAGAAACAAATGGTGGTGCAACTTAGTATAGCACCTTCTGTTTTCTCAACAAATTGATTTGCTTCACAATGCTGATTTCTATAGAAGCATGTTAGTGCCACAGAAGACAAAAATATTTTTGTGTGATTATGAGATAATATTGTATTATTTTGCAATACATCTTCAGCGCTTGCCGTTTTTGAGATACTGTTGCTAACAGATCACCTTCAACTGTACTAGATTTTCATATAGGCACATAATATTTTAATGGATTCAATTAAAGGTTTAGGGGTTTGAAGCTAGTAAGATCTTTTTTTTCTGTACCTAGTCCTCTACAACCCTTTATTGTGGGTTACATTAACACACAACACACTGTAGCTTGTTCTGTCTTGATAGTACATTTACATTTTCTCATGGTAAATGAAGGATCAGTGTAAAAATAATTTGCTACTATTAAACTACACTTGTTTTGTTGTCTTTATTATTACTCATACCTTGGTAGCTAAAAGCAGTATCTACCACAGTATTCACATTGCACCTGATACTTAAGAGATGTTGTTCTCATTCTCAAAATCAAAAAGCTTAGAAAATAACACCCTAAAATCATATACAGAAACTAACGCAAGGCCATTCTTAATATCCAACCTTGGAATAACATATGCTATACTATATGACTTTCATGATCACACAGATATCAGACTCATCTATGATCAGAAACCTGCTTAATCCTGTAGAGCATCATGGCAACCCTTCCCCTATCCCAGAAGCACAGGGCACAAGGCAGTACTACATTGTGGATGCAACACTAGTCCATCAAAGATCCCATACACAGAGACAATTTAGAGACAGCAGTTAACCTAGTCGTCACGTTTTTTGGGAGTGATGTGTTGGATGCAAAGCAGAACTGAAAATAAACAACTGCTCATGCCCTTAGTTCAGAAACCAAATCAATGACAGGGCTATGTAAAAAAAGGATAACTTAGAATAGGCAATCAAACCTAAATAGTGTGTCCAATTAGCAAGAAACTAGAGCACTGATTAAAAGCCCACTTTTAAATAGATGGAGCATGCAAACTTCACAACAACAGATATACAAAGCAAGAATCAAACCTACGTTTCCTTTACAACATACAGTTATCATGTCTAACAGCATGTTTCTTCAAAACTCAGATTGTTCCTGTACAGTATTTTTTTTAAATTCATATCGGTCATTTTCCGTTTTCTTCGCATGAATTGAATGTGCACTGAATCACAGCTACATTTTAACAGTCAATGGAGTAAAAGTAATTTTACTACTCATCATTAGTGTTTCACATTTACATGACACATACATGGGAATTGGAGACTAAAACAAACACTAATTCTCATCTTTCATCCTTACTAATAAAAACACACTATTGAAATTATCCAGATTTTATACATGATAAAATGAATAACACATCAAGAGTGATTTTTTCACAAGTTACTCCAGACATTGAAGCTTTCTATCTTTGCAGTTTCTTGGTCATTTCAGTCCTGAGACTCATACTCTCTTGATGACGGTTATGTGTAAAAAAGACTCAGCACTGCTGTTTCTCATTATCACTGCCAACAAGTGAGTACAAAACTCTCCGGATTCCTCAGGCACATTCAGTCTTGACCAATACAATTCCCAGATAACAAAATTAACACTTCCCTTATAGGAATCACATCTGCTTCCTTAGGTTTTGAATCCTGATGTCAAGAGTGAAGAGATCTGAGGGAGAGTGAAAGCAACTGAGAACAAGACTATCAGATGAGGATGAATAAGACTTTCATTGCCTTTTATAGTCAATGTGGGCTTTTTCTTTTAGTTTAGGTTCTGTGCAGCAGCTGTGATTTGCTTCTGGCAAAACAGATAAAAGGTATCCTGTCAAAGGCAATCTTGCTGTGTCCTTTGGAGTTCAAATCAGGCCATCGGTGGAAAGCTGCAAGCTTGTTTGTGCAATGTCTCTCTTCACTGCATCTCCCACATCTTCAAATGGTGATTTGCCCTTCACTGTCCTCTTCACAACCTTGTGAGACCGCAAAGGCATCATTTTCAGCATCCAAGCTGAAACACAGTTTTTTGGTTGCATTAACTGATACATCTAAACATTTTAGTTTTATACAAAATATAATTTTTTTGGGTTGGAGCAGTGGCACTGTGGCTAAGGAGGTGGCTGGTTACCGGTTACCGGTTCAAATCCCACAGCCAGCAAAAGGAATCCTACTCCGTTGAGCCCCTGAACAAGGCCCTTAACCCCAGCTGCTCCAGGGGCGCCGTATAAATGTCTGACCCTGCGCTCTGACCCCAACCTTCTCTCTCCCAGCCTGTCTCTCCTCATGGAGAGCAAGCTGGGGTATGCGAAAAGACAAATTCCTACTGCAGGAAATTGTATATGGCAAATAAAGCGATCTTATCTAAAATATATACAAAACACTCTTTTTATATTGAGTAAGTCACTGCTCAAATAATTTATACATCTTCAGAATTACCACCTCCAGTTCTTAAATGCCACTATTTAGCATGTTTTCATGGATTCATTAAAACCTTTCTTATAAGCTATGAAAGAAGTGTGGTTTAGAGGTTGAGAGTTGACAACTCTGTTGTGCCCTTGATTCTTCCAACAAAACCTACCTTGCACACATTCGTCAGTGCAAACAAAAAATTCTCAGCCATTCTCAGCCACTCCTCAGGCTGCTGCTTAGCTGCTCTTATTGCGACTCATTGTCCTTGTTTTCAGTTTTCTGCTATCAGCCTCTCTGCTGTTTGTCGCTGAGCCTCAAACCTTCGGCTTGGTCAGCCTGTCTCACTGTCTCTATATGTGACACTCTCCAGGGGACACTTGGTGTGGCTGTTTCTTGCTCTGGTGTTAGCTACCCTCCCTCACCTGCTAAGATGGGGGACGCATATAAATAAGGAGGAACTTAGCTGTCAGGTGAAGCTCATGATCATGAAGACCAACAACAGCTGGCTTCTCTAAGGCAGTAGTTAAGGCTGACTGGCTGTCAAAACCAACAGTTTTGAATGAATTGTGTTAACTTTGTTGTTTATTATATATTGAAACCTAGAAAACCAACATGAGTAAAATGCTTATGGACTGGTTTTTGGGCTGTAATCTAGACAGTCACTGACAAATCAAAGATGGATTTTGGATGTACAAGTTCAACATCCTATCAAGCACTAAAATCACAAAGGAAATAGAGACATTACATTACAGTGTAAATATGCAATTTACACTGTAACCTGAAATAATGACTCAAACCTCATTGTGGGTAGTTTCAGGAGCTATCAGATTCTTACTCAGGGAAATGAGGTAAATGAACAGAATCATTACCCAAAAATGTTGGAGGCACAAGTAAGAGAGAATAGTGATCACATGTTTGAGTATACAGTACATATGGTGATCTGTTAATAATTTCTTCCTAAAGATCTGGTATGAAAATTTCAGTAAGTCCCATGACACATTTCTATTTTCACATCAGACACAACTTTATTTTAAAAATAAATTTGTTGATTCTGCAGAAAAGAAGGGACCATCAGTTTCTGGTGATAAACAAACACATACAGAATGTCTTGTGGGTATACTGTACACCAATGATCCACATGTTGAATGTCCCACAGAGTGCCTCTGAATTCCCCTGCTCTCATATTTAACACTGTGACTTGCAACAATAAGTGGTTCTCAAACAGTTGTATGAATGCAAGATCCTGTTTAACCCAAAGCACTCATAACATCGCCATGTTATAAGCTTAAACAGTTTCTGGAATAGAAGGTGTTTACTTTTTCAGCAGGTGATTTTCTATGTTCTATGTCTTTCATTGTGTTGTCAAACCAAAAAATAAAACCTCAGCAGGATTTTTTAAATACTGCTCAGGTCTTTGAAAGAGCATATGGAGGTTTGATTTTCATCCAATGCAACAAACAAAAACACCCTAAGACTTGTCATGCAGATTCTGACCTGTCTGCATTTGCTTTTTTATTATTTATTTCAGGGTAGGACTTCACCACTTGGTCACTTCTTTGACCTTGCTAGATGTTTTAACTATCTTAGTTTTTCTTGTTTTGGATTACTACCACCATTAGAACCAGATACGTTTTTCTCTTTTGGCTGGTTTTCTTTCTGATTATCCCACCATAGACTTTCCTGGACTAATTTCTATTTTGTATAACAGATTTTAACATTAGTTTTAAGATCTGTACTCATTTCACTTTGGAAAATTAAAATTGATTTAGCTTGTTCTTTAGCACAGAATGACTCACAATATTACTAAAAATTACACTTGATTTAATTTGCCATGTGGGCTAAAAAATAATTTTTCCAGACACTCTGCGTGCCACAAATTCTGCTTTCTAGTCTTTGTGGGGCTCTTGTTGCATTAGCATTGCCTTTGAAAAACAAAAACATGTTTTTTTATGTTTGCACACTTCCCCACCACAATACAGCTATACTGCTGTCCAAGGAGAGCACAAGAATCTGTTTACATTAATAATTCACTTCAAACACAAACATCCAATTGTTTTTTTTCTGCAAACTAAAGTTTAGAATCAACGGTTATAACGGTTTAACCATTTTACCTGTGATATTGATGTTATTCTCACACAATCACATGAATAATGACTTCTTTACTAAAGCAAAAATAAGTTCCACACAAAAAGCTACTATTGCTGAATATGAGTATCCGTCTTGACTGTAATGTTACCACATGAAGCCTGAAGAAGTATTAAAATTTGTTTTTTAATGCAACACACTTCTTAAGCATTACAGTTAAACATGCAGACCCCTGGTCTTTCAAAAGCTTCACTTCCCATTTAAGCATTTAAAGTGACAGCCCCTCACATGAATTATACATAGATGTACATTAATTTTGCATTTAATACATCGGTTCCATTTGATCTTAAGTATATAAGACATAAATCAGTCCTTAGTGGCTAACATATTAGAATTATTTCAATATAGCAATATGTATTGCAAGCACTATCTTTAATCAGGAATAAAAATCTAGTTCTAGACCATCTCCTGAGCTACCGAACACTAGGTAGTTCTAGATTTGTACCAAGCTAAACCAGTAGTATCATATATAAGGCATATTCTGTATTGGACACTCATAACTCCTAAACAGTAAGTTTGTCTTAGAATGTACAGTAGACCTAAAATATAGTGCCATCTGTAAATGTCTCTACTATCATTTATACAAAGCCTCAGATTTATGTGACAATATTGATTTATAGCCTTATTTATTTTTGTTAACTATTCCAGAGGGGTTTATTTGCAGTTGCTAGAACCGGATAGAATTAGTTTGTTGTCATTTCCCACGGAGTTCATTAATCGTGTTGATTGATCATTATGTGTCACTTTTATGTGATCAATAGAGTGCACTTGTACGCACTTGGCATGATTTGGTTTAAAGTTTATTTTTCCTTTGTTCTCTCAAATTGGAGTCAGAAGATCTGAGTAATTGAAAAAAAATGTTTTTTTTTCTTGCAGAGATTCTCTCAATCTTTATTTTTAATCCTTTAAAAAAACTGTCAACTTAAATGTTGTTCCTTTCTTTCTACCATTGCCAGTTTTGCAATTTGACAGACTCTCAATGTGTCCTAATTGGACTTGAAAACTCTGGACCAGACAAAAAAGCACCACCTCCTGGTTGACCAACACTATTTACAGTGCAAACCAGAGGTCTCCCATCCAAGTACTGACCAGGCCAGACTGCTGCCTTATGTCTTTGAAACAGTATTACAATTATAATTGGAATGTTAGCATTTATGGATTTAACTGTGCTTATTTTCTATAAGAGAAGGATACATGTCGAACAGAGAATTGGGAATATTTTTTTTTATTCAGATAGCCGAAAGAAAGGCACAGTGCCAATATGTGTGTGCTAAAAGGGGAAAATCTATTCTTTTGAAAAGGGCCCTAAGAAAGGATGACTGATATCCTCAGAATACACTTTACAGGATTCTTTAAAATGAGGAGTCTCATTTTTCTGTTTTATTTTTCCAATTTTCAAGTGTATATGGTCTCTAATACATATTTTGCACTTTATTCTTGACACCTAAGCTGTGTCTGCTTACTCATTTACAACTAGACCTCTGCCACTCACCCATCCTCCTTCGTTAACAGCAAGAGTACGTTTTTATGGGGTCTTTGTTTCACTTTGTTACACAAACCGCATTCTTCTTCTTCCCACCAAATTGTTTAGTCAGACATGTCCCAAGTCAATCTGAAGAAAATGATACTTTGTGAAATGCCATCAGAACACTTTTAGTAGCATTTCTAATGCCAGCCATGTGACATGTACTTTCATCATGAGAAGAGAAAACTAAAAATGATATTTTCTTGTTTTACAGAATGGTACACTTAATATGACTGTACAGAACAGCTTTGCTTCTTGGTAAGTTTTGAAACAAAGTAACACATAGATCTATTGGTGCTTAATTAAAAAGAATAATTCCATGGTGTATAATTTTTGCATGAATGTGGGCATGTCTGTGTCTGCCCTGTGAAGGACGACCCCACGCTCCTGAATTGGAAGAAGCGAACTGAAAACAGACGGACATAATATTTGCAAACTAATAGAAATGTCAAGAACCAATATGATACTTGGTTGAGTCTTTCCATCTTTTAATTTGGTTATCTAACAATGTATATAGTGATATTCTACATTTTCTATTTCTATAAATACCACGTAGTGAACATTGGAGGGTAAGAGAACAATATTATCTGTTCTTCTTCCCTCAAATTCTCTAGATAGCCTACTGCACCAGTCGAAAAGGCAAAGCCTCTTACAATACTGAAAAGGAGGTGTTTTGTCATACAGGTGTTCTCTTGATTAGCTAAGACATTTTCCACTTCCCAAGAGAAATACAAGTAGTGGCTACTTTATTTAGCATCTCTCCTTTTCTTGTTTTTTTAAACTTTGACTATTTCGTTCTTGACTTTTTTTCTAAAATACTGGATATAAAGTTAGCTGAGTGCCACTAGATAATGTATTTAGCAAATCGCTATGCTTTTGCTTCAGTTTGTTTTAATGTTAATGTTTTCACACACAAAACTTGTTTTGAATTTGAGATCTAATTTTCTACAAAAAACAGGAAATGAGAAACAGAGTAATATTAGAAAAAGCCTTCATGAAAGTTAGGAAGTGAACGGAAAAAAAAATAGAATATATTAGTTAGCAAAGCAGAACAAAGTGCAGAACATATTTTAACCATCTTCAAAATAAAATATATGGTCCAAATAATTTTAGTTTAACATGCATTGATGTACAATTCAGAACTTAAGGATTTTGATGTTCAGGATTTCAGATTCAACTAGATCCATTTAGTGATCCCAGTTTGATAAATATGCGGTATAATATAACTTATTCAGTAATGAATAACGCATTTTAAGCAGCTTTTCCTTTGAAATTTCCACAGTCCCCTTCTTCTTAATTCTTGCAAAACTGCAGAACATCATAAGACGTAAATATTCTTTTATGCACAGGAATGGCATAGAATAGCAGTTTTGACTTCTGATCCTGCAATAGCCCTGTAACTGCATGTTTATGCTGGTTCTCCTCAACCTGCTAATTAAGAATATGTTTCCTAGTGTCTGAGGGAAAACGATACTGTATCAGACAACTCCAGTGTTGAGCAGCCTTTTCCCTGCTGCTTAAATCTAATTGTTTATTTTTCAGGTACACACCTGACTTAGGGCAGACCAGAAACTCACTAACTAGCTCATACCAATTACACATCTTATTCAGCTTAAGACCTGAAATATTTTTTTTTAAAGGCCTGAAATAAAAAAGAAATTACCCTGTAAGGAAGAAGTTGGTTGGGAAACCAGAAGTCATAGGTGTTACCCAGGTCCAGCTGTAAAGGGGACATTTTTAATGCTAAGGCTTAAGAGCAGAAAAAAGCCCAGACAAACAAACAGCTCAATTAGTCAGCAATTAGGTTATTAAAGGATCAGTAAGAACAAAAAGTAGCTGACACAAGAGTACTCCAAAACCAAGACTGAAGATCACTTATTTAAAATGTTTTATCAGCACAAGCAATATAACATGAATATATTTTGCTTGTTTTTTTTTTTCAAAAACTTGGTAAAGGATTAGGGAACTGTGCATTTAAATGCAAGAATTTGAGCATACCAATATGTACAACTTGATAAATTTTATTTTAAAATGTAAATTTCATATTTCCATATGACATTTATAAAAAAAAAAACAGAAATGACAACCACAGAGCTATACAAGGGTGTAGTAATGACTAACAAAAATTCTAAACCATATAGTATATCATGTGAACCAAGATTGGAATATTGCAGTTTGACTCATGATTTCTGAATTATGCAGGAAAGAATGTTAATATAAATTACAGATCTAACCGCTGTACTGAAGTAAGTTAAAAAGCACACCATATTCCCCTCTGACAAAATGCTGACAAACTCTGAGAGATATTAAACAAAATACACCCATTTTGTATCCATAATATAGGAAAACAAATATTTCAATTTCCAACAGAAAAATCTAAGTATTTTATCCATTAAAGAATTTTTAAAATACCAAAAAATACATACAAAATGATAAGTGCAAAAGCAACTTATTACATCAACCCAGAGGTTCTCATTCAATGCACCCACTAATGACATTTACAGGTCATAATACTTACACACACTAACGAGTAATTAATTCTCCCCTAAACAATGTGTATATCACATAGTAATCTATACACTTTGCATAGCTGTTCTGATAGGTCTGAAGAAAATAATTGTTAGATTTCATTAAGGATTTAGAAACAAAACAGGGGCAAAACAAACGTTTTTTACACTGCAAACTCATGGTTTCATCACTCGTTTTCTTTACAAACACAGAGATAATTCTGCCCATGTATAACGCCAAGAAAGCTGGTTTAAAAACAAACATGCAGTTAAATTCATTTTTTTGGTGAAGCAAATTCTACTCACAGCACAAAAACCTTTTGTTTGGTGAATGACAGCCTGCAGCATTGTGTTGCTGCTCGCCTTGCTGATATGAGTGATGCGGCCACTGATTAGGTGGAATACATTATTGTAGAAGAGTTGTATAGATTCTCCTTTTTAGTTCTTATTGCATGGTAATGCAGCAAATAATCAGGATACAGAGGAGTATTTGAAAATCTTTTATCTAAAACCTACAATGCAGTCTATCTTAAAATTGTAAATTATGACCATTTCTTTTGTTTCTGTTACTACAGACCGCGATTTTAGAGCTTAGGACACATCCCATGTATCATACAATAACAAAAAAACACTGCTTTTCTTGGTCATTGTTTTAAAAGATGGAATTAACGTATTTATTTTGTTTCTGCCACTGTCTTTGCAATGGAATGGATTTCTTCGTCAGTAGATGTTTTGATTGGAACGTTCCTAGGACAGGTTAAATACAGCAACAGCAATAACAAAGACAAAATGAAAAACAAAAACGCCTCTCATTATCAGTGCATGAAAAGTGTCAAAAACTCTTAAATGAAAGACCTGGTTGTTTTGTAACCTAGATACAGAAGTGTCAAAAAATGCATAAGAACAAAGCAGAGACTGCAGAAAGACTGGACAGGTGTAGAGCTGATGAGTTGCAGTAAGGCAATAATATTTTCTGAAGTGATGAAGACACAGTATAACTACAAATGCAATTTAGAAAGTTGTTACACTCTCAACGTATCTTACGTATTCTAAGAACACAGTCAGACATGGTCTCTAATGTTTCGATAAACGTACAATGAAATTAAATTTAGCTACTATTGTTTCTGTTTTACACTTTTATATTGCATCAAAACATTTTTATGCTGTATCAAAACCTTTCTCAATCGGTGAAGATAATAATACAAAATCAAAAATTACAATACAATGAAAGCTGTGACAACCTGTTAATCAGGAGTGCACAAAACAATATATGGTGTTCACTTGGATTCTCTCCTCCTTCCCCAGTTATGAATATATCTAATTTAAACACATGGGTGACAATACAAAGCATGACGCAAGGACAAGGGAATATTTTTTTCCACAGTCATGGTTTAGCCATTATGTCAGTCAATGTAGTCCCACCAGTAAAATTTCCTTTCTTGGAAATTAGTGCAGAAAAAAAATATACTTGGACAACAGCTTATGGCTTGTGGTCTAGATAAAACTGGCATTGCATGTTTGTGCTGAGCTTCCCAAATGAATGGGATTTGCACCTTTTTCCCAGCTGTAAACAGTTGAAAATCTTACTGAAGTTGTCATTTCTATTGTGTTAAATGCACAATATATCCAATATATGTACATAAATCCACTGACATATATATGAAGATCAAATGCTGTGTTTAGTAATGCCCCAGGGCACATGTAAAGGTAATTATCTCAGTTGTCTCGATCTATTAAAAGAAAAATTGCATTTTTCATGACTTGCATCAGAAAAAAAAACACTACTCTTATTAATTACAGTGAAGTATCCTCAGGAAAAGACTGATCTTTTTGCTCATTTAATCACATCTTCACCAGACTGCGCTAAAAAATGCAGGGTGGGTATTTCTCTAACAGTACGAGCAAGTAGTTAAGAGTCTCTCAAAAGCTAAACTTGTTAAACAGGACTGAGTTTTGGTTGGTCTTGACCGTTGTAAAGTCCACATCCAAATACATGCAACATTCTTTGAGGGGGGAGTAATTTAAGGACAAGGTGATCAAGATTAGTCCACTGGCATCTGATCTGGAAAGGAAAATGTCCAGAGTCATGGTTCGGTATTATACAGAACGTCCATTGAAGTTCTTCAGGTGAAGGAGGCATATATAATATATTTGAAATATACAATCCTTTCCTGAAGACCTGTAGTTATTATGCCTGAGTCAGATAGTCATCCAGAAAACAATTATTTTATTAAATTAAATATATATTTTTAATATTTAGTAAGTTTAAGTCAGTTTTGATGTAAAGTTAAATAATATTGGCATTTTTTCTCAATGGAAATATATATTTTTACACCTTTCAAATTGTCCGATTTTTTAAAAGCTGTGCTCTATCCTATTTTGCCATTTTTTTCTAATGCAGTCATTTATTTGATCTTGTTACACCAAATCGTATCACAGATAGGGAAGCACTCGGCATCCACCAATGATTGCAGATGATCACGTATATTCCTTATTAAAATGGCTAAATGGACAGTTCATGTAAAAACAGGGAAAACTCCAAGTGAAATACAAGGTCTGCAAAATAAAAACATTTTATAAGCACATTGTATCATTGAGCTGAAGTCATTGCACAGAGGGAGTAACAAAGGACATTTTCAGAAAATGATGGTGTTTTGACAACTCTTTGACTCAGCCAAACTTCTATCTAATGCATGTAAGATTCAGTATCGTGCCCAGTCTTGGATTTACTGATATAGTTATTTTCAACGGTAACTGGATAAAGCAAAGGAATTGCAATGCCCTGGTCAGGTTTCTGGTAGGCTGCTATCAAGTTCTTGATCTTCCGAAACATTCTTTTATGGACACCGGGAGCTGTCTAAAAACAAAAACAAAACGAACAAACATTCAGCATAGTGTCTACAGTGCATCTTCAAGTATATGGTATTATTTCAGGTCTTTTCTCATTTTTCATCAGTTAATTTTGAATCTTGCAAAACACATAAAAAAGACAGAGACGAGACATAATACCAAATAATGAATGAGAAAAAAAACATTTAATTTGACAGATGTTTTCCATTTTCAGTCTACCGTATTTAAAAATTCAACAATTTATCATTCTGACATTTTACCACCCAAGGCTTAAGTGTTCTAAGAGTGGATTATAATACATGCATATATAATTAATATGAGAACAGAAGAAACAAAACAGCAGTGTGGATGTGTCATTGGCTGTAGACTTGAGACTAGAAGATTGTGAAATCAATTTCCTGATGGGATACTGCATTGGTACCCTTGAGCAAAATGCTTCACTCAGACTTTACCACTTAATTGCTCTGCCGCACAAATGGGCACAAGTACGTGTTGCTTTGGATTAAAACGCAGCCCCAGTTGCTAAACATTTTTGTCTCTTACCTCAGCTGTCCAAGATCCCCCTTCAACCTGGTACAGCCTATATGTGTAGACAAAGCCTTTGAATCTGTAAACCAAATGACAGATCTTAATAACATTCTCCCATCAACTCAAGACAATAAATAAAAATTATTCTAGAAGTAATTCAAACTTTTAAGACATTAATAAATTGCGTTGCATTCCAATTCCCAAAATCATTTTACGGAACTGTTGTTTATAAGAGACAATACATTTGACATAAAACAGAATATGAATTAGAATCAGCGGTATGCTTGTGTGGTACTTGGTACTGCTGTTGTTTGGCTCAGCCAGTATGTGGAGTTTTCATGCTTTTTCCAAAGTTTATTTCAGTTCTCTCAACGTGCTCAGGTTTCCTCCCACCTTCTAAAGATATGCAGGCGTTGTTAACTGGCATATCCAAACAGTGTGTATATGCCTGTGCCCTGCAATTGACTGATATCACAGCGAACACCTTTCTGACATCGGATGGATGATTTAAGACATTAACGTTTTATTCTGGGTTCACACACATTTTGTAACTTTCGCTGAGCCATCCTTCAGATTAATTCTCAGTGCAAAATCTATATATTTACAATTTAAATAAGCCATAGTTATATTACTGTAATAGAATCAGGCTTTTGAAAAGAAATGTCCCCTTTTAAAAACACAAACTTATCACAGCAAAAACTATTGCGTTAGGTAAAAAAGGAAGGCTAACATTTCTGGCTAAAGAAACATTGTATCTTGGAAGACACGCATTGCAATGTTGAGGTCACATAAAAGCCACTGAAGCTCAATGTAATGACATATCAGTTAATATATAATATATAATTCGTATAAGCATATAATATACAATATACTTTGAGGCATTAAAAACAAAAGCTATTGGTACCAATAGTTTGTAATGCCTCACACTGCATAACTCTATAAGCAGTGTACTGTATATAACCACATGAATATTATCTTTTTCACAATTATTCACAATTGAAATGCTAGAAAGTCCATTAAATGAATAATATTTTTGAAGTAAGATTTAGCATTATGTGTTTTCTGTGCCCTATAGAAGATGAATTTGTAAAGCATTTAAAAATTCTATGATGTTCAATGTGTTCAATTTGCATCTGAAAATACATCTTGAAGTAAGTTAATTTATGGCAGATAAGCGCTTCATAATTCATAATTTCAGATCAAGACAGCTTTAAAAATGTAAAATTTAAAATTAAATGTGTTAGAACAGAGAAGTCAAGGGAGTCACAAAGAATAAAGGAAGTGCATGAATTAAGAAACTGTGACTTCTGTATGAAATGTCCAAACCATTAGATTATGATTTCCTCAGCATGCAGCAAATTCAATTACAAGACTGTTCTATGAGAAAATGTCATATGGTTTGGCTGCCCAAAGTGGAACATTTTATCTCATCGCCTTGTCCTGCTACCTTCTCCTTTGTATTCTATTCTGGCATTCATGTCTCTCACTTTCTGGTGCTATAATTTCTTATGAGTGGGAGTATTTTTCTAACATGTTTTTGAGCTTCTTGATTAAAATACCTACTTAAAATATGTGAGTTTACTAGTAACAGACACAATTCCTGTCTGTACAAGGAATGTCTGTACATTATTTATTTTTTCTCCACATAAACGCACAAAGATTTTTAGATTAAATTATTGGTACTCTGTTTTAAATTAGTTTACTATAGCACCTCAACCTCTACTTGATACCATAAATAAGTCGTTCAAAACTAGTTTAACAAGGAATATTTCCTATATACAGTATAATTAATGAGTCACTGAATAATCTTATTTCTGACATGGGTATAATACTTCAATTTGCAGCTACCTACATTGTATATTAACTGCAAAAACTAGTTTTATGTCACACATTAGTACTTCTATTTGTTTTCATTCAACTGTTTACAAAAACATCCTGAACTCGTTTTATCCCACGGAAAAAAAATGTAACCTGTCATAAAGACTCTTCCTATAGATGTCTGAGGTTGAAGCAGAAACATCTACAACCATTATTTAGCAGTACTAAAATCCATATAGTACTGCTTACACAATTTCACATAATGCAACATACCGTCATCACATTACTTATAGATCTTTTTATTAACAATTTAATTTATGCAATGCACAAATCTTTGGTATGACCAACGACCTGAGAAAAAGCCTGATACTCCATATATTCACTGAACTCAACAGTGAACTCAATTTAGCAAGACACATTTCGATCCAACATTACTTTTTATGTTGATTGCCCATCACACAGCACCTTCTGTTCTCAAGCTTCATTGTTTCTGTGTAAACGCAATATATCAGCAACCCACTAATTTGTTTTTTTAATGTGGGTTCTGCAAAAATGATGTAATGCACACAACAATGGGAATACTATAAAATTAACTGAAATAAAGCGAGACTCCAGATTTAAGTTTTGCAGCAATGAGGTGGGCCTACAGAAACTAAAAGCTTAGTGTCCTACATAAAGAAAAGCAGCAAACAGTGGGTTAAATTTAAGAAATGATGTCAATGACAACTAAACTCTCCTTTTCAATGGCTCTTTTAAGAGCTATTCATTTACTAAACATTACAATACTTATCCAGTGACAAGCCCAGAGACCGAATGGCGGCTCCCACTTGGTTTGAACTAGTAATAGTCCAGGATACATTTTCGCTTCCAAATGTTTGTAAATATACAAATAACTACTCTTCTGTGTGCCATTTGTACTGTGCATTTTCATTACGCAGTATCTAAAACATGCTGAGGGCTTCAAATACGGCAGACAGAAAATCTTTTGGCTACTTTTGGTTTTCCGGCTAACAAAACTGCTAATCCTGTTGGCCGGAATGCATGAGGTGAACAATGTACTGTAAGATCAGGAATATTCACTTTTATCCTTAACTTGTACGTTTACATTTTTGGGGTCATAATAATTAATGTACTATATTGCACAATAATACCAAATCATACAATTTTTGTCAAGATTACAATCAGTAATCAGTTTTTACTTGAGAGTGATGGGGTTATCAATCAGCTCTGTTTCATTATCCTGCAATCTTTCTCTCTCAAATACCCAAATAAAGCTTCACAGCCAAACTTTTTTTTTTGCTTTCTACTTTTTTAGCATTTAGAGTTAGACTGTAGTTGCTGCTCTACAACAATACCAATATATTAAAGTAAAGAAAATGTCCTAGATTATAAAGTGGATTTATAGACCTTGACTTGCCAGCATGGACTTGCGAAATGTGTAAAAGTGTGTTTATAATGATGTAGTGAAGAGTACATTCGATAATGTGCAATTATATGCTGAGATACTTATTAACATCAGGTTAACATTTACAATTATCTTAATTCTGTAATTGTGGTAACACAGGCATTAAATAGCAAACGAAGCAAACGAAGAGAGCAAAGACATATTCCAATAACACTAGATGGTGAATATATTTGTAATTATTTAATAAATCAAATATTTGAAAAATTCACAACCATTATTGAAACTCAAACTCTTTCCAGCACAACATGATCAGATTAGGTGTCAGTTGTATTGCATTCAATTTGGACTACACTTTAACTTTATAATGTAGTTTCACTAGTGAAGATCCAAGCCCATTGAATGAAGACATTGTGCTCAACATGAAAAAAAACGTTAATAAGAGGCAGTCTTATTAGTATGTAACAATAAATTAATCTCTTTAATTTCTTTAAATTAGTGAAGACATACATTACCTTAAATGAGCCAAATCCTAGTTTTTAAAGTGAATAATAACTGTACAGAAGACATACGTCTCTAGCTAAAATGTATACATACAATAAAAATACATGCACTAATTAGCTTTTTACAGTAACTGTTTTGAACATAAGTGAACATCAATAAGCAGTGCTGCTGTTGCCAAAAATATAATTTGTACATCAAATCAACAAAGTTTCAATCATGTTCTGAGAAAGTTTTTTTTAGAGAACCATTTTTCTCCATCACTGCTGAATTTGTGATGACTGAAGTCTGGCACTGATACTGTAATTTGCACTGAAATTGAAAATGTATTTTCCAATGCATCTGTCTCAATACTTACAGCACACAGAGGCAATATACACCAGGCACGCTCTCGCTGTCTCGTATTAAATAACTGCCATCTTTCCCAGCAGCACTCAGAAGTTTTTCACCTGTTTCCCGGCTGATGCCTCCATGATAAACAGACAAAGAATCCATCATGCTGCTAAAACCAAGGTGATGCAAGTTGCAAGTATTGTCAGAGAAGTGTTCAAATAACTGGGGTGTGCAGGAAATGAGATAATAACGAATAGAAAGAAAGAAACACAGGAAATAACATCACAAGTGGTTCAGTCTCTCCATCTCCAACATCAAAATGAAATTAGTTGGTTCTGTTTCTTGTTGTAAATTGGCCAGTCAGCAGGTTTATTCAGCTTCTGTTAAATTATTTATAATAAAAAAGGTTCCTCTTCCAGAGTCAAGAAACTATACTCATAAAACTTGTTGCTAGCACACAAGGGACAGCTTGAATTGTTGTGTTGTGGCCCATAAGCTCCTCATTCTGTAGGTACATATTACATGAGCACCAGATAAAATGTGGGTTTCCATATTATGGTTTTGTGCGGAAGTACATTTTAAACCAAGAAAATGTGGGTCTCCCTTACATGTTGGCTTGTGGGTGTATTGAATGAGCTGCCAGCTACGATGTTATAGTTAATATCCAGGGTTCTTTCAAGAAAAAAGCTGGGCAAGATCCTTGGATCTTTTAGCTGTTTTTTACGTGACCTGAGGTAGCAGAAAATCTACAGATACAAATCTTTTCATTTACTGTATTCATAAATGAAACTGATATGAACTTCAAACACTGAAGCCCTGTAAGAAAGCTCAGGGCTGGAAGACGGCCGAGAGAGAGCAATCCAATACCAGCTATGAGCAAGTTACAAACTAGTCTAAATCACTGAGACTGCTGCCTGTCAGTCATGGGAAGATGCATAGAATTTAGAAGGGGAAAGTCTAACTGGGATAATGTGGTATATGAAACTGTTAAAGTAATGTAACCTCACTGGAACTTTAAAAGCATTCCAAACCCACTGGGTCACATCACTGGTCTTTTGGCTGAACAGATCTGACACTTGTAAGGCACCGAGGTCAGAGAAGCACTGAAGAAGCGGATCGAATCTCATTTCTGACCACAGCTGCCAAACTTCTCTTAGCCTGAATCACTTAATACTTTGCCTATTAATATCCCGTATAACATGGTAGGTGAGTAACTATACACCAATCTAATTTCATCACTTACATTTGTTGCTAAAGTTGCAATTTCACAACCTACTTGTGAATTCTGAACTTCAAACATGAAAAGCCTGGATGTAATATTCACAGGGAATTTCATCCTAATAAAAATAAAGGAATTAAACAGCATTAAACCATACCACACAAGAAAAAATAGTATTTTATTAACAAAATGTCTGTTTATTCTCAGTACAATGCTTCAGACAGCAACACCCTAATGCTGTATAGATAAACATGTCAGAACATGTCTAGAAAACCTGAAACTTTTCGGGTGAGGATACAACTTTCTTAGGATAAAGACGTGCTAATTTAGAGTTGCTGTAGAGAATGGTGTACACTCCCAAAGATGTAATATCAATGTAAATGGACTTACGTAAACTTTTGGAAAGATCTGTACACATGGTTTAAGTGTCTAACACTTCAATGGCTGAAAACAACTTGAACCCATTTTCAAAGCCTTCATTTTTCACGCTTTGTATCTTGTATGTGGGTTAAGTGATAAACGGTCTTGATCCTGAAGAAGCAGCACCTCTTTCATTATTGCTAATCAGACAGCACATTTTCAAATCCAATGTCTAAAATGTTTAAAGCATCAGAGGGACATTGTTTTTTTAATGTACACCTATACTTAATATTAAATATTTATAACCTCTTTAAAATACTTAATGTTCAAGTAGTAAAAAAAAAGAGCTACTTCCACCACTATACACTTAAATGTGTAGCTGACTAAGTTAAGGTCACATGAGTCAAATTAAAAACAATTTTTTACAGTTATCACATTAACTGCATTTTCACCAGGTTTGCATTAAATGTTCCGCTTGAAAGCATTTTTCTGCAAATCAGACCATCTAATGTAAAACTGATAACTATCAGTTACCACAAATGTTTCAGTTCTTTCATGTTATGTGCAAGGATTTTAATTTCCTGAGAATATTCCGGCAAACCACCTGGTTTTCGTTAATTCTACTTTTGTTATGAAACAGGTGAGCAGATAGTATCTGTACTTTTCCAATTTATGCCTCTTTTGAAACAATAGAAGCTTTGTCAATCATGACGCAGCTTAACTGAATGTGGTTGCACGTTCTTTTAATACAGTCTCTCCCATAAGTGCAAAATCAACCTTAAATCAAAGATAACATCTTTAAGGTAACTGCAACGTGAGGTAGCAGTGTGCATCCTTCCATTACACTGCCTGGCCTATGTAGCAGGAGGGATTCTCAGAACCTTGTATGACGATCATACAATATGTCATAATACAGACACGTCGACAATATACTGAGAAAAGCAACAGATAAGAATTTTGCAACTGTGATGTAAAACTATCAAAATTTAAAACAATTAAAAAAACAGACATGAAATGTATCCATTGGCAAAACCTTTACATTGAACAAGTGGAACTATAGCCAACACAGACTACTTCAGAATCTTGAAGATATCAACACCCTCCTCAACCCCCCTTCAGTAGTAGTTCCCTCCAGGTCTCCGTCTAAAAGCACCTAAAACAGCTACAATAAAACCTTCATGCAACAAGGCTTTCAGCTTTACGAATCTAAGCCTTAACGTATTCGTAGACTTAGCAATTGAAAGGTCTATATAAACAACATCACAATGGGATAGAATCCAGCGATGCCAGTAGAAGGAATGAAGAGACTCCCAAAAGCATTGGCAGCAACAGCACAGTCATGCCAAACAGCCATATCTGTTTCTGCCGCTGTGAGAGATCCAAATTAGTTATCTAGCAAGAGTACCAAGTGCAAAGTGAGAATCTCTCGATTTAGAAGAGTAGAAAAAACATGAAGTAGGGTTCTAGAATTTTACCCCTGGGCACACCAAAAGCATGTAAAGAAGTGGTTAAAGAACCGACCAGTGTGTAGAAGGAACTACAGGAACACATTACAGAGGAATACAGGGAACTAGGAACTAGTTTCAATGACACCATCTACAAATGATCTTGACACTTGAAACAACATAAGCAGCGGCCATTCAGCCCAACTCGCATCTCTAGGTAGGATGCAAGATAAATTTGCAATATCCCAACTATTGTCCTAAGAAATGGCCTCTTTGGTGACATTCGATTCTTTATTCCAAGAAGTAATCACTGCTGAAGATTTAGATGAAGCCTGTGATAAAAAGACATAACTGTCCATCCTTTTCTGTGTTCCCTCAACGTTGAAGAGATTATGCACTGCTTGTAAATGTAACTTTGTCTATTGGGCAAGTACTATAGAATGGCGAAGTACAGGAAGAAAAAAATCTATCCTGGAACACGCCAAGACCATCGTTAATATAAATCAGAAAGTGAAATCCTTTCTCACTTCAATGTATAAAAGATTAGAGAGAAACAAGTTTAAATATAGTGAGTATGGGCCTTCCATTTATCAAACTGGTTCACTTTCATGCTACATTTTAAAATGTGTACGCAAAACTCTTAAAGATGACTTCTCAATATTCCAGTCATTCTAATTGTATTTAGTACATTTTTCGATCGAGAATGCCATGCATTAGAAAGAAACCCCAATAACAGGAATGCCCCACTTGCCGTCTTTACTGAAACTGAGAAAAAAAACTCAACTGTAACCCACTTCTAAAAGAAAAGAGGGAGTCCTCAACAATTTAACCATGACAACAGCGGTTAACGATTTTGAAGAACAGACTTAAACAACTAGACTTGTTCATGTTTTGACTTTCACAGTAGCTGCAAAGTGGTCTTTCAATTTGCAATACGCAGTTACTTATCGTTACCTTTGTTCAAAAGTGAGTGCACACTAAATTAAAATATTAAAGATATGAAACGAACAAAATGAAGATTTGTGTAAACAGCAGAAAATTAAAGTGCTTGATAAATTCTCGCC
This sequence comes from Lepisosteus oculatus, assembly GCF_040954835.1. NCBI lineage: Eukaryota > Metazoa > Chordata > Actinopteri > Semionotiformes > Lepisosteidae > Lepisosteus > Lepisosteus oculatus. Next base: position 41,770,045 of record NC_090703.1, on the reverse strand, counting down.
CACCCCACCCCCCTTCATAGCTTAAAACAATCTTTCATTAAACTGCTTGCCTTATGTATAGCAGCTTCTATAAAGCACGGGAGATTCTTAGAACATTACCTTGTGCAATGTTCATACAATCTATCGTACTACAGGTACACAAGAAGAAATCTATTCAGAAAAGCAACAGGAATTTTGCAACTTAAAAGATGTAAAACTATCCCAATTTAAAATAATTAACAAAAAACAGCTATGAAATTGATCACTCAAAAACCTTTACAGCAGTTTTAACAAACAGAACTGTAGCCAATGGACTACTTTGCAAGTTAGAAGTTATGATTCTACCTAATGACACCTAAAATGGTTCAAATACTCCAATAAAAACTTCACGCAACAAGGTTTCAGCTTTTGCATCAGCTTTACGACTCCAAGCCTTATTTTAGTTTTCGACAATGAAAGTGGTCTTTTAACTTGCAACAATGATGTAAAGTGGCTTGTTGTACCTTTATTCAAAAGTGAGTGCTAAGCAACTTAAAATGTTCATGATTTAAAACTGATGATTTTCGTAAACGGAAATTTAAGTGTTCGATAAATCCTCTGCCACTCCACCCCCTTCATAGTTAAAAAAAATCTCTCCCACAGAACTGAATAGACCTGATGCAAGCTTTATTTTTGGATTAATACAGAAAAAAAGGTAAAAGCTAATTATCTCTTCAAATGGACAATGTAGTCAGACAAGAAAGCAATTAACATGTCAAGGTGTTATTTTGTCTGAAGCAAAATCAAATGTCAAAAGGGGCCAATAGTAAGAAAGCAAGCAAATGTTTTTAAATATGGATTTTAGACTTACCAACTGCAGGGAGGAATTTGCTATTGTTGTTGTTCCCTTCTTAAAACACAATTACCACAAATATGCCTTGGTTTAACTTGGAAATTATTTTATGCATGTGGTCAAAACGTGGTGTACAGAAAATGTGAAGACTTTACAAAGAATTAAATATCAATTTTAGAATTACAAGTTTAAATTATATGGCACTCTCATTTTAAATATATTCTACATTCAAGACAAATATAAACTTAATATTTAACTTAGGTTTATATTTTTTTCAGCTACTGCAACATTTAAACTGTTAAGATCTACCCATTCATCCATTTTCTAACTGCTTACTCCAGGTAAGGGTCCAGCTGAGCAGGGCAGACCACACTTCCCTTCCGACAGCTACAGTCTCCAAACTCCACCTGGAGGATTCCCAGATGCTCCCAGGCCATCTACAGGATATAATCCCTCCAGCATGTTGTGTCTTCCATAACCAGTACAAGTCCAGCAGGTGGTGCGCTGGGGGCATTCTCACCAACTGCCTGAACAACCTCTTGATCCAGAGGAGCAGCGACTCTACCCCCAGATCACAGTGCTCTTCTCCACCCCATGTTGAACAAGCCCAGCAGCCCAAATGGCAAAACCTCACTTCCACTTGCACCTGCAATCTACTTTTTTTGGTCACTATCCAAAGCTAATGACTACAGGTGAGGACGGGGACATAGATTGAATGGAAAAATGAGAACTTGGTCCAAAAACTTAGCTCCCACTTCCCCGCAGCGGATCGTTACAGTGTCCACATTACTGTAGGCACTGCACCAATCCGTCAATCTTGCATTTCCCTATACCCTGACTTATGAACTACACCCGGTGTTATTTAAATTCCTCCACTTGGGACAGGTGGTGCCCCTTCTGGAGTAAGCAAGCCACTCCTTTTGTGAGACAACCATGTCCTCCAATTTTGTGGTGCTGACCCTCATTCCATCTGTGAAACACGGCTGCACACCTCTCCAGTGAACACTAGACATGACAGTCAGAAGAGGCAAACAGGACACAAACAACTGTTGCAACCCTCAGATCCCCAAACCTCAACTGTGCCTTGACATCCTGTCCATGAAAATCACAAAACAGGACAGGAGACAAGACAAGGCCTAAGCGGAGTCCAACTCTTACTTCAATGGGCTTGACGACTTAATACTGAGAATGCAGGTACAACCCTTGTCCCGCAAATACAGGGACTGGATTGCACACAGCACTAGCCCAGGCAACCCATACTCCCACAAGATTCCCCAGGGTACACGGGAGTATAACTAATTTTATATTAGTTTTAACAGAGCTAATATAAAGTTAAACTTTTTTTTTATTAGATGCTATGAATTTGAAGATTGAAGAGGGAATGACTGAAAGGAATAACATTTGCTGGTCATTATGGTACTTGAGATTATCACACAACTGCAGAAGGTTTACTTTTATTCAAAAAGTTACTGTCTCCAGACAAATACAAATCAGAAACAGTACAGTGGACGACAGAAGATGGGGGGACAACAGGTTAAGGTAAATATATTTATATATATAAAACATTTTAAGCTGGTTGAAAACATACAGCTTTAAAGAACTGCTCACACAAAGAAACACACCTTTGAAAATAGAAAAAAATCAGCTTGCACTTAAATTTATATATACAGTCCTTTCAGCAGTTCTGTTAATGCAGTGGTGTGAAAAAAACACTAGGCAGTATTCTTCAAAGCATAAGAGTATTTACTTACGTAAAAATTACGTAAAACAAACATATGCTGTGTCAATAGCATTTCTAATCTTTTTCTGTCAATATAACACTAGTCAATTTCTATGGTTTTTGGCTACCACAGCCCCATAATTAAACCTTTAAACATAACTAGTTTTATTTACTTACATGGAAGATTTCGGCAAGAGAAAACAGGGAGTTTTGTATTGCAAGCATATTAAGGCATGGAATGATTATAAAGAATATACCTCAATAAACAAGACATTTAACAAAAATGTACATTTTGTACTATAAGTTAATGTTATACTTAAGCTGTGTCTAGCTGCCCAAGCATTGCAGAATAATGTTCATGTCCAAATAGGTTTTTTAAAGATTTGTATGTTACAGATTTTTTATTTAAGGATTTGTGAAAGGACATTTAAAATTTAAAAACTTAAAGCTGAACTTTACAGAATACCATGATGGATAGTTTCATGAATCTGTTATCCAAACTAATTTACATATATAGGAAAACAAAAAAGGTATTGAAACCTGAAGACTTTGCAAAGACAAAGAAAAAACAATATAAAATACAAATTTAAAAATCTTTTTTATGCATGAATACACATGCATTCATTTTTAAACATTTTAATATATTTCTGAAACCTTATAATTTTAGGTTGGAATTTAAAAGTAAGAAAAACTAAACAAACTGCGCGATTATAAAATCAGCACCAATTTATATATATATAACTTTATTTAAAATTTAGATACCTATTCCCACACTCTAATAAGCTGTATAATTGTGTTTTGAGAAAATTATTTTCAGCAAACATACTATACCCAAGCTCTTTTTATTAGAGACAATACAGTGGCACTACTGGAAAGATTTGCACTTTCTTCCTTAATATTAGTCACTCAAAAGGACTGGCAAACAGTTTAAATCTTTGGGTAAGCTTAATGACTGCTTCAATATAGTCATCATCATTAGTTTCCAGCACTGCATTGATACCTCAGAAGAGTAACAGGGATTTACTTCTTTATGTCTCATTAGTCATAATCTGCTCCAAGATCACATGGCATTGGAACCTTTTTTTTATTTTTATGATACAGCAAAAAGAAAAAACAAGGAATCAAGAGGACAGGTTCCATCATCACACATCATAAATGTCAAAAAACAAAAAAAATGTATACTCATTGTATTCAGAAACAACCTGCTTATAAATTACTAATTTACATCTGATTACGTTCTATTACAAAAGGGCTATACATTAGACAAAGTCTACTTTAAGTTATAAAAAAATTCACCCCAGTTTTAAAAATACTGTAATCTGATTTAGAATTCTGATAGCTCCCTGCACAGGGTTTCAATGCTGAAAATGCCTCCCTGTAAATTGAAAACATTCATTCTTCTACTGAAATCAATATAACTGAAGTCTAAAAATCCCAGATCCTTCCTAATTTGTCAGTAGCTGTTTAACTAAAAACTGGAAAGCTTACCCAATGATTGCAAACGTTTTAGTAGTTTTAACAAGTCACCTCAGCAGGCAAACAATGTTGCCTCAATGCACTTAGTCCAATGAGCATGTCCAATAAAGATTCTCCACAGAGGAGAAAAAACATCTGTACAGCATCAAGAGGTTTACTGTAACAACAGAAATTGTCTTTCTCCTTAGCAAATCTTCCACAAAATCTGCTTAGAACATTGATACTCCAAGGACCTAAAAATAAAAGAAAACGAGAAGTTGAACACATGATGGAGCACAGTTCATTCATATGCAATTTAATTCAAGCATTCAAGTATTAATTTTCTGGATGTTCAAGTTCAATATCTGTTGGGACTTTTAAAACATACATGATTTCAGTATATTCTTTGCATGTTTAAACGTGAAAAACTTGGTAATCAACTGAAAAACATCTAACCTTTTGATCCAATCAGTTTTAAACGCCTCACGTACAATCTATTTTCACCTTCTGCAGCTGCTTATTGCCATCTTGTGGTAAAATAGAAAATAATCCCATATGCACAGAAAACTAGACACTACCAAGATTTTATCATACTTGAAATATGCAAAAACTTCGACAGAGGTTCAGTCTTAGCTGTACAATGCACCTAATAAGGCTTAACTACAAACACTTTATATATATATACTTTATATAAACATTTACTCAAAATATTTTTAGAGAAATGGTTAAATCATTACAGAATCATCCATGATAGAAGCAGGATCAAAGAAGTCCGGTTTCAGTTCTGATCTTTCTCTGCGATTTTTAGATGGTGGCTGAAAAAAAGGTTTAATAAAACAAAGTTGTTGATAAAGAATTTAACAACTCAGCACATCAAAATTTAACATCTACTATTTGACAGAAAAAATAATCTAATGATTTCACTCTGTCCCCTAATTTGATGAGCTATAAAACACTGGCCTGTTTGTACATAAAGCTACGCTGAATCCTGAACAGAACATTTCCTTTCCCGTCATATGAGTTATATATAGTAAGAATGCCACCTTGTGGTGGTATGGCAATATAAATCTAAATTATTTTAAAGAAGATTTACAAGATGAATGTTAAATATGTACAAATGACAGACACTACCAAAGCATGTTATTCAGTTTATAAACAGCACATTCCAACAAAAAGTGAAATGTTTTCTTACCAGATCAATATCCATGGTGTCAAAATCCATGCCTTCATTGAGATCTTCAATGCGTCCTTCAGATGACATCATTACATCTTCTACAATTGGCTCTTCATCATCTTCCATAAGACCTGTACCACGCCGGCTGGAGCAAGTTAAAAAATAATGAGGTGAGGGATTTTTGTTAATTAGTTTGGTATATACTGTAAAAATTATCTGTGCATTTTCATACCAAGTTTAGTAACTACTCATTATTTTTAGTAGTTATTAAAACAACTTTTTGTAATAAAAATATACATGACTTTCATTGACACTATATATAACCAATATATGAACCCCACAACATAATCTAAGACTGACAAATTACATAGTGTTCAACACTAAACACTAAACTAAAGGAAATCAAGAGTATTGTTTAATATACATGGCTCAACATTTAAAGATTTCTAAATTGTTTTAACAGAAACATCAGCATTTCTTTTTCACTTTCTATTCTGCACTTTAAAGTTACCATTACATTCCTTACATTGCATGCTGTAAATTGCTTCTCAGTTTGGCGTAATTCATTGCTCTTTCCTGCTGCTGCCGGACTTCTTCTTGTTGTCTCTGAGCCAACATCCAAGTTACCTGGGTACTGGAGAACACAGTACAGTTATATATTTGTAATTCCTTGAAAACACTATCATTATTTGCAGAATTTTATCTGCCATGACCAGGGCTTACAGAAATGCCAAGTTTCCAAAATGTCTTGAAAATGGAAAGGAAGAAAGGGAGAAGGGGAGACCGAAAGAAAACCCTGTTCTCCCCCTCTTGATACTTTCTCTGATATGTTTGGTTGAGTCTGGAACCAAGTTGTATCATATTTACTAAAGCTATCAAGTAGAGCATCATGATTTGACATTTCATAAGTATTCAAAAGAAAAACAAGTGACTAAATTGGTATATAAAATTGCTTTATCATATAAGCCTCAACATACAACTTTTATTTAAACAGAACTCTGTAATCATATGTTTTGATCTAACTGAACCAACTTCCCCTTAATTAATCATGTACATACTTGTAGTCCATTGGTGTTTGATGATGCTGTTGTTGAGGTGGCTGCTGTTGTTGCTGTTGCTGATCAGGTGGCAAAGAGTAGACTCCCATGTAGCTTTCTTCTGGTCGTAACCTCTTGGGGTCTCTCATGACAGTAGATGTGAGGTGAGGTGAGGGCATCATAACTGGTGTCTGCATTGTCTGTTCCCTGTTCATCCACATGCCATCACTGCTGCTGCTTTCTTCAGCTATAAACAATTAAATGTTATAACTAATTAATTTGGAGATGTGAATTCGAACATAAAATGTAACAGATAATTACAAATATTACATATATCGGTGGGTTGCTAAGTCAGCATGCGTAGGCTGCAAAGGAACAAGTAATAGGTTTATTCCATGCTGGAAAAAAAGAAGAAAGAGAACACAACGTTTCGGCCGTGGAGCCTTCTTTAGGTGTGAGAACACCTGAAAAAGGCTCCACGGCCGAAACGTTATGTTCTCTTCTTTTTTTCCAGCATGGAATAAAGCTATTACTTGTTCCATGACATATATTGGCTTGTTTGCATTTACATGTCTTATACAGATATTTTCCTTACCTTCCGTTAGTTTCCGTTTCCCAGTTGCAGGTTTTGCCTTTTTACTCCTCATAGTTGAGCCTCGACTGCTTATTCCGCTTATAACAGACATGGTATCATCGTCTCCTCCAGCAAGCAAAGAATTTCTGTACGAGATCAGTGGAAGCCAGCAGTCCTCTCTTCGCAGAGCCATCTGAAATGTCATGAACTTCTCCAGGTAAACGTATCTGTGGAAGGAGCAAAAACATATCAAAAGAACAATTCTGATTAGGCAAGTGCAACAAAATGGAAACAATGCAGACATTTCTTCTTGATAACTGCCACTGCACATTGGATATTTTATCTGTTGAAACCCTTTTGCCAAATTTTAATGTCACATACTACACAATTTTCAGATGACTTAAATTTTAATACATAGTTGTCACACAAGTGGCAAAGGGACAATAAAAGATTAAGCATTTAGAAGAAGAAAAAATTCTGAAGTGCAGAAAGTTTGAAGATTTTTTCACTATAACTTCAAGAAACCATATGAACTATCCTTGAAATGTTTTTTTTCTTAAAGAACGGTTCAGGTTAAGCGTTATATTCACATTATAAATCTGAATTGAGACTTACACTGTCCTTTTGTCCTGTCGAAGCAGTTTGGAGGAAAACTCACTTAAGATATCCAGGAAAGCTAGATTAACTGGGGGATTTCCTTCTCCATGAGGACTGGGCTCTTTAAATGCGAACTCAATGCCATCTCTGAAAATAATCAGATTTCTCATGTTTTAAGTGTTTGATGAACACGAAAACCAAAAATAAAACTTAAAATCAATACTCCAAGACAAAAAGCTGGGCATCTTAATTTCATAAAGCAATGTGAAAATGCAAATCTTCCATTTTTCAAGTTTAAATCTAAACTTTAATTTCAGTGTGCAAAGCAAAATTGAAAGAAAATGGAAAAAACTGAAAATGTTCAATTCATTTTACTTTTTGTGAAGAAAAAGAAAAGTAGCCTTTTGCAATCCATGCAATTATTCTAGTGACTTACTTGTGTAACATGGCAATAGCTTCCCTGGTTTTAAGCTGATCAAGCCCAAACGTTAACGAAAAACGCCGTGCCAGTTCTTTTATTCCACAAAAGGCTGAAGAAGATCGGTCAAAATTATACCCAAGTTCTGACAGCATCTCATTGAACAGCTAGGAAAGAATCAATTTTGTTATCAAAAACTGAATAGAACAGATTTCAAAAAACGTTTTAAAATGTTTTTAATTTTTGTAACTGTACATTGCAAGAACGATTATTTCCTCATATACACTGAAGTAGGTTTTAAATACTTGTGCATTTTCTATATCTGGAATGAAGATAATTTTATGTTCTTAAAGCTTGTTAAGCTTAAAACTGAAAAGGTTTGCTCTTACCTGCTGTAAGCTCAATATGAGTGTTTTTGCACACTGGATCTTGTCTATTTGTCTTGTTTTGCTCATAGTTTCTTTGATGATATCCCCATAGTCATTGTAATACTACGAAAATACAAATAAGAATAATTAAAAAATCATGCAAATGACCACACAATAATAACAATAAGTGAATGTATTCCAGACCTACCCTCATGTATTGTTTGAATATGTCTGCTCCTGTATTTATTTCCACAACATTATAAATAATTAATTTACAGTAAGCTGCAAGGAGGTTTCGCCTTTTGTGCAAAGCTTCAATTTTTCCGGCTTCGTCATCTTGTTGTCCATCTGATTAAGAAAAAGAAGAGTCTTTCTTGAATCTCTAAATGAACAGAAGGAAACCAAAGGCTAACTGCCCTCACTCTGTAAACATTATTTGCATAAAATGTTAACTAAAGGTTAACTCATCACCAGGGAGGATTTTTAGCTATTCGGTTTTAGATTTTCACCAGCTGTAATATTTATATAGCCATATGTCAAGTTTATTTTCAACCAGATGTTAAAATTTGTAAAGAGACCAACTACAAGTCTTAATTTAAATGGTACAATAAAACGTTTGAACAAGGCTAGACAGGATTAAGGATTTCATTTATAATATAGACCAATATGCTTTTACATGACAATGTACACATCACAATTCACAAACTTACTATGTACAATAAACGATGTTTAGAAGCTTAGAAATGCTTAGAAGAACAATTAATTTTAATCTTCTAATCTTTCAAGATCATTATGTTGATAACACAAATCATGTTAATATATTCAATACACTTTAGAGCCCTCTTACCTGCACTGTTGCTGTCATCATCTTGATCAATAAATACATGATCCAGAATGAAGTTAAGTAGTTCAGACTGCAGAGAAGAATCTGGGGTGTAAACTAAAGGCTCAAGCATGTCACGCCCTCCTGATACAATCTGATGACTAAATATCATCAGGACATCACAAAGGATAGTGAAAGCCTAGAGATCAAAGGGAACCCAATTACTAAGGATGACCTGATCATCAAAAGGCATTCAGGCATACATGGTTATTCAGAATAGGTATTGACAAGAGATTTGAAATACCATGAAAAGTCACTGTTGATTTGGTTTTTCAAGCCATGGCACTGTAAACATTAAGTATTATAAGATTCTTTGAAAACTGACAATCCTACACCAGTGTTTTTTCATTCCTTGGCACACTTGTATGCATTTTAAAATGTTGTGACATACTGCCACACTTCCTACACATACATGTCTCTAGCCCAAGCACATTATTAAAAATGTATTGCCACCATATCATAGCAGGAACTGTTAACAATAAAACAATTCTTGCTAAGGCAGTGTTTTTGTTATTTCCATCAAAACAAAACAAAAAAGAACTTTGTATCACACACGACACCCACGTGTGCAGTCTTGAGCCTGATCACGGTCCCTGACTTGTGTGTAAAGTCTGAAGGGCAACAACATTTTAGTTATACTACAAAACTAATATATAAACAATATTACATTTCTTACGTTGGATTTTTCTCATTAGGGACTTTTCCAAAATTCTGTAGCATTCACATTAACTACAGCACCCAACACAGTAATATGACATTCATTTATTCATGATCTTATCTTTCACAAAAATAAAGTACGTAAAAAATTTAAAAATAAGTACTTTACAAAATTACAGACCTGTTCTTTAACGGCTGTATTTACATTTGTTAGGTAACGCTGGCACATCAGACAAAAAGCCCTCATCTGTTTCCTCAGGTTCACCATATCCTCCTGCAGGAAGACGAGAAAATACACTTCATATTAACCACATTACTGTTACAAGAACACCCAAATCTAAAAGGTGACACTCCACATATTACACACATTGGTATAAAAAGCATATAAGAATTCATGCTGAAACAATCAATATATCCTACTTGTCAAAACTTTCAATACATTCTGATCAAAGTACCTTGATAAAATTGTATGAAATTTTTTTACCATCACTCTGTTAACTTTGTTTAAAGGATGGTTTACACCCTACAGTAACAAAAACAGTAGAAAATCTACAGTAATAATAACAAACCCTTCCACATTAAGGGAAAAACAATTTAACACCGATACAATATTTGAAACTCCAATAAAAAAAGCATACCTTTGTAGAACTGCCTTCCGAAATCTTGGCAAGACGCCACAGTATCACGTAGTGTGTGCACTGCAGTGCGTGAATGACAATCTGAAAAAAAAACATGCAAGTTTCTCATAGAGAAAAGTCCTTTGTAGAAGAAAACATTAGAAATTGCCCATAAATACCTGTTCTGGCATGTCCCCGTTCTCAATCCCAGTATTAAGCAACTTGTAGGTGCTACTAAATAGGTCCCACCGGGAGAGGTCATGTGCACTAATAGAGACAGAAAAAAAATTAGAACATGCAACAAAAACCACTGTCAAGAAAAATATATGCTGAAGATTTTATATTCAAAACTAAAAAATGTTTAAAGTGAAAAAAATACATCTATGGAGCTGTCAAGTGACTGAACCAGTAAAGGCTGGAAGTTGGATCGAGCTCTACAATGGAGACATTGTGGGTTATAGTCTGGGGTCATATAAGCCATCAATGACTAGAATTATCCAAATGGCAGTACACAACTGGCTATGTGTCAGCAGGGTAGAGAAAACTAGTGCTAGTCAACCAGGCCTATCACAGCAGAACAGCAACTGTGTAAAGTATAGCTTTAAGCAGGAGAAGGCCTTCTTACTTATGGAAAGCTGTGATCCTCTTTAGTGTGGATAAGACCTGATAAGCATCATCCTCATCTGGCTCTTCTCCCTGTGAAACAGAGTAACAATATAAAAAACACAGATAAGCATTAAATTGTCCATCTTCAGCTTTATCTGGGTTTAAAATGCATAAGTAATTGGAGAGTTATACAAACCTCCTGCAAAAAGTCCTCTAGTAGTCTGTTGAACTTGTCCACCAGCTCATCTAATAATTGGCTCCTTGCTATATCCACCCTATTAAATATTGTGAACTCTTCATTGCAGAGGGCATGGTAGGTCTTAGAGCAAGCCTCTAAAACATCAGTGTCTGTGTGTTTCTCCACAATCTCCCTTATTTGCCGTAACAAACAATCCAGGTGCTGTGAATAAAAATGCATTTGATTTTAAAGATTACTTAAAATATAACATATTACTAATCAAAAAAAGTTTAGTACAAACATATTATGAAGAAAAAACATTAATTACAAATTTTGGTCCTCACCTTTTCTAACCGACCTGTTGTGTATATTTCTAGGTCAAAAAATTGTGGAAGCTGCAAAAGATTGGTCACCTTTTCAGCATCTACAGAGTACTAGGAGAAAAAAACAAAAACAAAGCTTATACTTCTTCCAGCAGAACTTTTTACTTTTTGAGGCAAATTTATTTTTTATGCTCGAGGGTAAAGAATGAGATAATCCACCGTGCATGTTATATAAAATATCTGACGGCCTAAATTTAAAAGTCACTGATCACAACCAATGTTACCTCTTGAATCACACAGTAAAGGAATATCAAGATGAGTAAATTTTCAGTTTAATTCAAGAAAAAGTTGCATTAATTTTTGTAAATGACAAAGATGTTCACCTTCAAATATAAATATATATTTGGTCAAAGACAAACATACATTGAAAGCGACTAACATGAAAACCTCCGGCATTCTGAATTGTCAAATAAAATTAATTAAAAGGGAAATTTAAAATGTGATCACTGACGTCTTTACAATATTCAAATTTAACTTAATTACATCAAATGTGGAACTGGTTTTTAGCAGAATCTACTAATATGACATTATCAAAAATGACTGATAAAAAAGAAACATCCTCAAAATGAATGTGAACTAAAATACCTTGGCTAGCAACTGAGGCAATGATACAGCAAACAGCTCAGTAATTCTCGTCCGGTCATCGAGCTGGGTTTTTTTTTCCTTAGCTGTGAGTACCTGTTAAAAAAAGTACAAAGTCTTTACATTTCACTGTAGAATCAAATTCTAAAAACACAATAAAAGAAGTGCCCTCCTCAAATACATTCATACCTTACAGATTTTGGATCTACACTAGCTCAGAAAATATCTGAATAAACCCATTTTGGCCAATGTCGAACAGTTTATTTCCCTTACCACGGGATCAGCATTGCATAGTCTCAAATGCGACCAAACAATATTTGGCTGTTTGGTCTTGTCAACACAGCCACTTGAAACATCATAATAGTGCATTTTTCTTTAAAAAAAGAGGAGCACATCAGAAAGAGACATTCTCTTAAATACTGATAACATCCATGGGATTTGTCCCCCCAAAGAAAAAAATTAAGCTATGGAAACCCCCCTTTGAGCTCCAAAATTATTGTATTAGAACCCAATAACTGTATCGCACTCCTGAACCTTCTGTCGGGAGTACTGCTTACCCTTTTCCCTGTTCCTCTGCCTACTGGAGGGTGGCATTCTGCCGCCTGCCGTATGGTGCAGAGCATAATTTCAATCAGTGCAGTCTCCTGGCGGTCTGTCAAAGCTAAAAACAAAAATCATAGCTTATGCAAACAAAAACTTTCAATATATACATGACACACTCAACAGATACCTGAAAAAAGGCAACAATTACATTTTCATTATATATTAATATCTTAATATCAATTGAGCACAGGAGTATAAACTCAATTTAATCCATGTACATTTTAATCAAGTACAGTGGTGTATCGGCAAATGCAAATGTCAGAATACATCCAGAAAAAAATACAATTGAAAAAAGTAACCTATGATACAATATCCCATAAAATATTCACATTACTGAAGTCATATACATATATAAGCAGAGTAGCCCTTTACCTTCCTCGCCTGGAAGTGGCTCTTCCAGCAGAAGGCTGATCATGCACTCCCAGTCCTTCAGCACATCAGAAGCACAATCCCACATGCTGTCCACGAGGTAAGCTGCATGCTCATGAAGCTAAAATGATTACATACATTACTACACCAATCATCATAAAGCTCAAACCTCAACCTCAATGTTTAATCTTTTTACTGTAGTGTTTGAACATTGTTGGGAAATCCAGATCTTGTAAATACAGTTTAATTATCAGATTGATTATCAGGTTGATTAGGCTCAATTCTTAATATTTCTTTACCTCAAGTATTCTGCTGTACGGTTACCAACCAACAAACACTTCTGAAAATCATCCCTGATTAAGAATCTTTCACGTTTTCCCTATTAAGAGCATACACTGCAGTCCGGCTTTGATGACTGAGGAAGTGCCCTTCTGTGAGGCTTGCTGGAAAACCTGGGATATACTTGAACCCTCAACAGTCAGCATTAAATAACTTTAAATTGCCAAACTCAATATACACACGTTGCCCTTGTATTAATGATGTCAGCAGATTTAAGGGTTGTGTGCAAACAATGTATTGCTTAAGAAGGTGTTAGGTGTTTAAGAAGGTTGTAATGATATGACTTCACAAAAATGCTCAAATTAAATCAAAACTATAATAGCAAACACTGGACATACAGTGCCTTGCATAAGTATTTAGTCCATTAATCTATGTATACAACTTACTGAACACTTTCAAAGCAGTAAACAAATTAAAACAGGAAGCCCTGATTGCTTAAGTATTCAAAAAATTATGTTTATGCAACGTTGAAGAATAAGTGTTGCAATGCCACTGCAGATGACCTGCACTATAACTGCATCACAGCACTATACCCTGTACACATCTCTGCTGTAGCTATAGGCTCCATCACTGCATATGTCCCATATTTAGGAATAATTATGTGGATTTGGTGAAGAAAATATTTTTAGATTCTGATTCACTCACTACCAGAACTACCACAAAAAGAAACGATTGACGTGAATGATGAAAAGTTCACAATGAAGATGGGATTTGAAAATTGCAACACTCTGTTAAGACGGGAGTGAATTTTATGGAGATTGAGCCCCTTCAATATGGAGCGTGCAGTTTAAATTTAATCTTGAGCTTGACATTGGGAAGCATTATGATGTGGGACATGACTTTAGAGCAATAATCATTATAGTCAGCCAACCCTGCTGCTGCATAACTCACCTTTCTGCCTGTCAGTTCGTGCCACTCTCCTGACCTGTCATTCGCCCCAGTCCCCTCCACCACAGCAGAGGCTATTTTCTCAAACCCCTATATCCGTACAGTTCCTAACCTAGATACTCAGTTATTAACTGTTATCATCTGATATTTCTGATAATATTTGAAGAAATATTTTCCTTAACTGTGTTGATAATATCATCCCCATGCCACTGTAGAATGTTAAGAGTTTTGGAAACTATATCTGCCCATGGGAGTTAGTCAGTTAAACACATTTAACACATAACTGAACATTTAATGCCTCTGAATACTGATGTTTGCTTTCATGGATAAGTTTTTAATGGTTTATAACGATATTAATGTTCTAGAGGTTTTTAATTCATTAATATGCAACAGTATGCTAACTGCTATTGATATAACGTCACTAAAAACTATTATAATTTAAACACTAAAATTTAATCTTACCTCACTTTCCAAAAAGAAAAATACAGTTGTTTTCACAAGATTAGCATTTGGACTTTGCCTTCCCCTTCTCTTTGGCATTCCATCATCTTCTGTATCCCGGTGACTGAAGAGTCTTGAGATTAAAAAAAAAGTTGCATTTTATGTTTAACAATTGATCGTGGATCCTAAAATCTGTTAACATCCATGAACTATTGGACTTTTCTAAGAGCCTAATACACACTGAAAGTAATTGTACCAAAGGTACAAATAATAGGTTTATTTCATGCTGAAAAGAGAAGAAAAAAAACAACGTATACTCTAAAATGTTTTCAGAAACAAAAGCCCAGCACAAAAAACACTTCCAGACAACTACAGCACACAGAGGTGCTACTTAAATATGCCAGTTATCTAATGTTATTTTATGGTTGACAAATTCTCCAAGGACTATACATAACAAAACTTTAAGAAATGTGTCTCTTTAACTATTAGAAATGATACCTATATAGAAACTGGAGTAACATCTTTCTGCTCCTAGATGTCATAGCAGATCACAGAAGAACGAACAATGAAATCCTGCATCAACCTCATCCCCTTTTCTCCTTTTTCTGGTCAAATATGTCCAAATTTGGCATAATTTACAACAAAACATTCTGTCATGAAGGACGCCAACATACTCAGTGATAAAAGTTAAAAATCTGATGCCTGTACAACAAAATCACAATGACATTAAATATTCCAAATTCAAAAGATGTTTTGCTTACAGATTTAAGAAGTACATAGCAAATGCTTGATGTCTATCAGTTTTTTTGTTAGCAGGTTTCATCACACTATCTACTTCAGTCTTGCATATTGCAGCTAAGGATTTTACACGTACAATGGGACATTACCTGCTTAGTGAAACATGCTTCATACTCCTAACTAAATCTTTAAATGTCGTACTCCCCTTTTACCATTTTCCCTTAATTTAGGTGCACTGTCAAAGTAAGTGGGTGAGGATTTGCTTGGAAGTCTTCAAAACTACTTGAGGTTTTCTCATTTAAATTGCAAACATTTAAGTGCTGTGGATGTAACTGGGTCAGATGGCAGAGATTTCAGAAGTCTGCACCTCAATTATCTTAAGCTTCATATAGATATAATTAAATTACTTGTTAAGCTGAATAGCATTGTACATGATTTACAAATTGTTGGGCATTACCAAAACCACACTTTAAAGCTTATAGCAATTGAAATAAAACTAAATGGTCTTTACTACAGCTTCTCTGCAAACTGCTTTAAAAAAATATTTTACATTTAGAAATAAGGCTGTTAGAACACTGGTCCTTAACAATGTACATTCTTGTTACCAATTTATTTTCCTGATCCTTTGTGTATCATTCTACTCTGTAAAACTAAAATACATATTTTATATTATGAAAGGACCATTGAAGCTAATTTTACTATTACCATATAAAGCTCTGCAAGCACAGTATATTATAGTGTTGTATGTGAACATGCAAAACACAGCATAAAATGGAAG
Source organism: Lepisosteus oculatus (assembly GCF_040954835.1). Taxonomy (NCBI): domain Eukaryota; kingdom Metazoa; phylum Chordata; class Actinopteri; order Semionotiformes; family Lepisosteidae; genus Lepisosteus; species Lepisosteus oculatus. The sequence continues at coordinate 41,753,829 of NC_090703.1, read as the reverse complement.
AATAACACAAGCTTTAATATTTCACACTAAAAATAAAACTTTGATCAGATTTGTTCATTACTACAAAGACATCCACACAGCCTATACACTTTTGCACAGTATACTTTCAACACGAAAGTACAAGTCCAAAATATTCAAAAGGGTCCAAAATATACCTACAAAAATACAACTTTGAAGCAAAACTTGCTTTCAAATAAACATTCATCTGAAATTGTGCCACTGATGAATAGTTAATAATTTTGGGTTTACTCAATATGCCTAGAAGAGCTGCTTCGTATACTTCATGAATCCATACATGCTTAAGCTTTGTCCTCTGTGTGATTCAGTAAATTGATAAATATTTTTTCTTCATAATTACACAAACAATATGTAAACAATTAAATTAAAGCAAAAACGACTTACTTTTTGTAAAGAAACTCTCCTGCTGCAACAGCTACTGGCCGATGAGCTGAATAAACTAAGTGATAAACACTTTCACAGTCTTCTGCAGTTAGAACTTCATCGCTACTACTGTAAAGAGAAAATAAATATTCTTTACAAGCTGCAAGACTTTAAAGTTGTCTAAATTTTTTTAGGGTATAACACAAAACAACAGAATTCATGTTCAAATTTGTGAGCATCCCAACACATTTTTCCTGAAAAAGAAAGAATGTGTTCCAAAAGGAGCACCTATCGTATCTGGTATCAGACCATTTAAAAAAAGAAATGAATGGAAAATAACACATAAATCTGCCTCCATTTTCAAATGAATAAAAGAATGAATGAATCAATAAGATTGTGACATCAATAACAATATTAACCCTAGTGCATCTAAAGATCATATAGAACACTATTATTTGATTTATACTGCAAAGTAACAGAGTACACTGGTCATATGTAAACATGCAGCCAATACTGAATAAACATACTCACTGTAAAACAAGGGTCAAAAGTTTTATTGCTTGTACTGCAACATCATACTCCTTGTCCAGTGTCATCGACACAATTCGATCCTATGCAAAGAAACAGAGATATTATAAAGGAATCATTTTTAAATTCAGCATGCATTGACATGCTCTACATATACCAACGATTAACTCTCAATAAGGAAACAACCAAATGATCAAGATGGGTATAATGGCCTTCTTTTACTTGTACTCCTTGTTCATCTGTTGGACACTTTGAATATTCAATAGTATAAAAACATTCTAGTAATACTAAAAACAATCAAAACATCACTTTCACTAAACAATTCTTTGCAGGTCATGGTGCTGAGCAATGGACTTTTAGGTTTGGCTTAATATAATTAGTTGGCATATATTCTTGCAAACTGAAAACATGACAAACCACAGAAATTTGTTCAGAAATGCTCACCTTGAAACGGCTTGTGAATAACTCAAGCTTGGCATTGAGTTCTCTGTTGTAATACAGGCCCTGAAGAGCCGTAAGACACTTGAGCCTCACTTCCCCTTGCTGAAACAATAAAACAATGATACAAATTGGATTAAATGCTCCTATATAAGTAAAAATTAAATTAACATAAAAAGCAGTGTTTATGTTCAGCTTTTATGCAAAGGACAAAATTATGCATAATTTCAAAAAACATGAAACATGTTACCATCTTACTGCAAGCCTAAGACCATATACATGAATGATTTTGTTAAAGGATATGTATCTTCTTTGAGAATCTTACATGACCACTTGGCCGGCAACTACGTATGCTGCCTTATGGTTATGTTTTAGGACTGTGTGCTATGAACTGTTTCAGATGATAATATAAAAAAACAGCAATATAAAAGTATTAACTCTGTGATAATCTGGATAATTAAGTAATCTGGAGAAATACTTTTATCTTTAATAATAATTTACCTTATCATGCATGGTCCACCCCACATATTTTAAATAGCTGTCATTGAGAAAGGCATCACTGTACATCTTCATCCAGACACCAATCTCTTCAATGCAGATTGCACGAATTTCAGCTATTGAGTCCCTGTGAAAAGTTAGCAAAAAATAAGATGGGAAAATTTACAAATAAAACAAAGACAAATGCAGAAAAAATAATCTGTTTATTGTTTGCGTGCAGCCCTAAGAGAAAAATACATGTGCTTTTTGTAACACTTATGGTCTTAAACCTCAACAATCAAATAAGTTCAATTGCAATAAAGGCTTACAGTTTATTTCAGTTCCTTTGTGATTTTATTTCTTTAATCCTAACATTCTCGGAATTGGAAAGATGTCTATACTGTGCATATTAGAACCATATAACAGGAAAAACCCATATGGAGAAACAAACTCATACCGATATCTGTGAACAAAAACGCCTTTGAAGATTGCATTCATCATGTTTTCAATTTCATCCTGATTTTCTTGAAGCTGCAAGGAAATTTGAAAAACAAAATGCATTACGACTTGCAGTACAGGTCTGTCAACAAGAGAAAAGGAGCTGCACTCAATACATTGCACTGCATTTTTTAAGAAAATGAAGAAAAAGTGCAAATTAATTTAAAGTGATCAGATATATCCTTAAATAGTCAATTTTTGAAAAAGACTGATATACTGTAAAACTAAATGCACACAAAACCTTACGCTGCGTGAAGGCCTTCTGTATTAAATGCAAATAACCAGATGGTGACCCAGCAGGCACTTTAGTTATGTAACTCAGATGTTAATTACACTGCTAGCTAAACATAAATCCTTCACAGTGAGAAGTCCTTAAGTACAGTATTCAGATAATTCCAGACCATGGAAAAGCAACAGCTAGAGTCAAATATAAGATGCTTTACAACTGATACTTGCCATTTTGTAAATTGTGAACTTGAGTTTGTCAGCTTATGCCTAGGGTGTCAAACTAATTTGCTATGGCATGCCAGATTTGATTTAAATGTACTTCAAACAACATGCAATGCCATTAATTATCAAAATACTAGGCACAACCACTACACTATTATTTGTAGTGCCTTCATTTTACTAAGCCATTTTTATTTAAATGAAGTCACTTTGCTTTGTAGCTGCTTCCCTGTGATAGCTCTCGCTTATTATTCATATTTAGTGTTGAATATCCTTCTTTATTTTTAACAGCAATATCTGCATCCAATCCTTCAGAAATTACAAAAGTACAGAAGGAAAGCACTACTCTGGCTGTAAAACCTGGAAAAAAGATCTAAAGGACTAAAAAAAGCAAGTGGTCGGAAGGTGTCTGCATTGCCTTGAACTTTGATGTCAAATTTAAGTCTTTCAAAATCCAACCTGTATTCTTACATTTCTTAAACATGGTGATTATCCATAGCACATCAGGTATTTAAGCAGTGGAGACTAAAGAAATGGAATTGTGGAGGGGATGGTCTTTATAATTTCAAGCCACAAGTTACTCACCTTGACAACATTTTGAGAATTTGTAATCCATATGTTAACATTAAAACAACCATTTTCAGTGGAAAAACATGGAAAAAAACTATGGAACAATCTTTGGATGCAAAGATGGCATGCCAACAATCTTTAAGTGAGAATATCTAGTTTTGCTTTCAACTTTACCTCTTTGCGCTTTTGTAGGAGCAGCTCCAGCCTATCATTCGCTCTCTTGCCTATCATTTTGTTTCGCTCAGCCTCGTACTGCCTCTGTGTGTTGTCCATGTTGATACTAAGATTCAGTGCCACATTCACCAAGGCGGTCATCAGCTTCATGGCTGTTGAGCAAACATTTATACGTCACAAATTAAAACCTATATCCGATAAAATTACCTAGTGTGGTTTATCCCACTGCAGAACATTAAGCCTATATATTGGTCTCGTGCATGTTTTTTACATGAATGAACAGTTACTCCAATTTTGATTTTTTAACTCTGCTGATAGTTTTCACCTCATAACTGTAGAACCTGGAAAGGATGACAACCAGCTGAATTGTTATATTTTTAATGCATTATATTGTTTGTGGTAAAGCACTACTATGCTTGGAATGTTCTGTATCAGTTTTGTAAAAATATTAAGTCTTTAAACAATCTGTCAAGATAAAAAAAACTTGTGATAAATGATAAATGAAGTCTGTCCCAGTACTAAATGTTATAAAAAGTTTTTTTAATTCAAGCTAGTTACCTGCTAACGTGCTGGTATGTCTGAAAGCTCGAACCTGGGAGTCCGAAAGCCCAGTCAGAAGCGAGATTACTGTGTCCATCATGTATTCATCATATATGATGCTGTATTGACACTGTCGAACCAGTACCCCAATAAACTCACAAAAACTGGATTTAAATTTTTTCCACTGTGGACCAGCAATAGTTAATGGATAATCACCGCTGTCCTGAAATCAAAAGAGATAATTATGGTTATTTATGCATTGTAATTACTATGTCTAGTGCAAAATTCCTTCAAGAACAGTAATTCAAAAACACTTTGTTTTAAAAACTTTAACTTATTTAAAAACATAAACAAAAATGTTGATGCAATGTATATTGCCTATTACAATGATGATAAATAGGAATTGACTGAAAATTTGTATTTATAAATCAAACCAAAAATAGAGCTTTTAGGAATTAAAATGGATTAGTACATAGCAAGCAAGCTGTTTTACAGTATAGTACTAATGGGATTAATAAATGAGTCAAAAGTTATATCCACTGAGGTAACAAAAAATGTAAATTACTGGTAATAAATTATTAAAGCACCATAGAGATTATTTTTGTTTTACGCATAACACTGAATATTAACTTTAACAACAATAGTAAAGCACAAGCATAATTTCTTAATTAGATTAATGGCACTGAGTGAATGGAGATAAAACACCATTTTGTTCAAATATGCCGCACTTGTAGTTTTATAAAATACATGGGTTTCATATGGTTATCTCAGGCTATCAATACCGTAACAGGTAACCTGACTAAAACTGTACCTCATCAAACTCCTCAGTCATCTTCCTGATGATTTCTGAATTTTGCATGTGTCTGAACATTTCAGCAGTTACAACACCTGTAAGACAACAAAGATTATAGGACTAAAGGTGTATGTCTACTTTAACAGTATTTTTGTGCTTGGCTCATTTAACTACACATATGTTATTCTTGTTAAAATATGAACCAAAACTATAAGGTGCCTGAACTGTAAATTAAGCATACAGACTAACTAAATCCAAAACACTGCATTAAAATTTTTACTGTATTTTTACTAACCAAATCGTGTTGAAATGACTTTACAGCTTCACCTACCTTTACAGCCTGAACACTGAATGAAAAAGTTGATTAAGTCCAGCAGTGCTGTGTCTCTGTCATGCTTGTAGGACTCTATCCAGTCATCAACTACAGACTATGAACACAAAAGTAATCAACATTTAAAATCATACATTTACAAATTGTTAGCAACTATGCATTTATCTTTTATTTATGTAATTTTAAACCCTAGTTATCTAACATTTGAATATTAAATCAACATTTTCATTTGCATTTTCAAGGTTTCAAGGTTTGCATTTTCAATCATGTTAACTTTGTAATCTTCATGGACAAACATTTCACAGGCAATATACCATATTATGTCTCACATGCTTAGCTTAAATATACCTATTTTTTTTCTTCTATGTATAATGATATGAATAATACTAACCTGCATGGCACACTTTCCCATTTTCACCACCTCAAAAAGCATCATGTTTTCCATTCCATTTTCCTGATGGTGTCCATTCATTCGGCTCAGGCCTCCCCCCTTTCCTCCATTTCCAGCCTTTCCCTTCTCTCCCGTGACCTTCTTGCCCTTCTTGACAGTCTAAAGTGCACAGAAGAAAACATTAAATACTGGAAAACACAACACAATACAATCCAGACCAAAACGTTTAACCCACTGTTTTGGAATATGCACTACAGTATAAAAAAATAACTATTTTTTCTTACTTTTCCTTTGCTTGCCTTTGGATTCCTTCCATCGGGATCTTCGAAGTCCGTATCAGAAGAGAAATGTGTATCAGTTTCCCTTAAAAAAAACAGTACTTAATTTTGAAAATGAAACGGACATAGCTTTCAGATACTTGTTTTTGGTCACACGTAGAAGTCTAACAGGCTCAACAAAGCAAAAAGACAGGCATTCACTTACTGTGGAAAATGAAACTCCGTTTGTATTTCTGGTGCTGCTATCATTTCTTTAACATCTTCTGTACCACATCAACTTAGTAAGGACCTCCACCATTAACCAGTGAAGACCAGTCAGATCCAGAGATATACTTGTTAGCTCTTGAAACTCCTAAAAAACAAAAAGCATAGATATAAAAAGTCATAAAAGCACAGTCTCCTTTAAAGGTAAATTGAACTGGGTGGTAACCATGCAAAGTCTTCGATCTCTTCATCAAGACATTGAGGAGAAGCAATAATAAAGCAGACACAAAGAAGAGCATCAAGAATGATTCCATTTCTCAGGGCAATGTTGTACACGTACAGTTTGAGGGTGCTAAATATCTTCAGAACAAAGGAGGTTTCATCCAAGTACAAAAAACCTAAAGGATATAGACCGGTTTCGTTCAACCTAGGGGAGTACATTAGTGAAACAAAAACAGGCACAGGGTCACAAAAACTGAAGCAGAATTAATTTAGGACAGACAATAATGAACAAAAGGGATGAAACAGAGATCTCACCCTGGTGTTTGAGGCCCAAACTCTTTGCACCCTTAGGCAATGGCTAGAGGAAAGTTTAGATTCACTTGGCTACTAAAGTATCAAACAAGAAAAATGAGCATAACGACCCCACTTCATTGGCAGATCTATTTGTTATACTTTTAACCAAAAAGAGTATAGAGGTAAATCAATGCTGTTCCAATATCTTAGTTTTAGTTAAAAGATGTTACATCAATTTGCTAAAGGGCGTAAAGTTCAAGCACAGTATTTTTCTACTTGCTGAAATTCCCACAAGGGCCAAGAAAAATGGTCAATTTTTAACCTGACAGCTCTTGTTGAGGATTTTTAATTAAAAAAAAAACAAATTGGTTTAGAATTTTGCCTTGTACTAGAAATTTATAATGTAACAGTGCTATACAGGTTGTAACCACTAGGGGAGCAATGTTGCACTCCTTTTGAACTCAAGCTCGCTTTGCTGTAAATTGAGATTTACTAGGAAGTCACTAAAACATGATGCCTACTCTTAAACAATGGATATCCATTGATTTTGTTGAAGGTCTTGGAAAGATCTCTTATTTTTACCAAACTAAATTTTCCTGTCTTGTAAGAAAATGATTAATTAAAGTCGAGTTAAAATATTGCATTGGCCTTATTACCTGAAGAAGGTCTTATTCCCAAAAGATTGCAAGGTTATGGTTGCATGACAACTTTATTATATCTCCTGTAACCTCAGTAAAATGCAGCAACTGGCAAATCCCAGTTGACTGAAGTGCCTTAAATCATTTACTAAACCTGAACCTATGTGTTTTTGTTTGGTGTTTTTAATGTTCTCTGTATATATACATATTTGTCCTAAAATAATATTTCATTGTTTTGTGAATCTTTTCTTAAGACTTTCACTGTATATATTATAAGTAGTCATTACAGTAACACTTTATAACCTTTCCCAGTCCTGGGACACTGCTTCAGGACCCCAGATGCTAGAAAGGAATCTACACCATTCAACTTGTCAGTCAATCCTATTTAAAACTGAAGATATAACTTGAACTATACTATGTCAATCACATGGTTCAGAACACAAAATACCCATCTATTCAAAGCTATGGGCCTTCCTGTGTGGGGAAAAATGTCGTTTTAACTTCTCATTGTCCACTGTGCACTTGGACAAGCCGAACTCCTAAGATGCTCTTCAAGTTGGTAACCTTTGTCCTATATACAGAAGCACATTTGAACAAAAAGTGCTACACATAAGCAAGCAATTCTATCTAACTACACATAACCTTTAGCAAGATAATTTTGGTCTACACTTCTTGATGCTCAACAAATAATCTACAAGAGCTGGAAGTAACATAGAAAACTCAGTATCTTACCCACTGTCAGTTTGTCTTCTGCTTCAGTGGTTAACTAGGCACTAAATTCAAAAAGATATTAAAGCACTTCTAAAGTGCACTCTCCGTACTACTACAATACTGTAATTCAGTTTGCAATCTCAATCTCCAGACTTCAATTATTTGCATTTCAAGCACAAGAATGCTTGAATTAAGCACAAAGAAGATGGTTTCTTTTCTTTAAAAGGACAATTAAACTTTATGCACTTTCTGTGAGAACAGACACATTAAAGTTACTTGCATAGAAAAACAACTAAAAACAAAATGAAGGGTTACGGGGTGTTTAGCTTGGAGTAAAAACTGCCTTCTGACACCACATTACCTATTCATCAAATTGCGAGGGTTTTGGATCAAAACAATTAATCACATAGATACATGCTATCCCTTCATTTTAAATCATCTGCTGAGTCAGAACTTGCCTGTTTTGTCAATATGTCTCACCTGTAGGATAAGAATTTTGCAACAGAAAAGCTTTGCCCATTTCCTTTAAGACTTGCTTATGTGAACTTTTTTTTAGTTTTGGACTACAAGGCCAAGGAAAAAGATTCTTTAGGTAAGTCAAATAGTTCCTTCTACAGTATTAAACATTTATTACAAAAGACTATTGTGAATGGTGCCATGATTATATCTTTAATTCTCATGCTTTTGTTAGAATGTTTCAAGGCAGTTAACTTATCAAAACAGGATCATCAATATAAGTGCACCTGTGACCTACTAAAACACATTCAGCAGATGCAGACTGCCTTATAGAATTGAGGAGACATAAAATAGATTTTCCATTGATTCCATATAACCTGTAAGAGACACTGTATACAAGCTAGCCTGCTGATCAATTACATAACTGTCTACACAAAAAACTTCAATCTGCAAATTCTCTGAAAACCACTTTTGCTAACCACATTCTCACTGAGAAATCATATACATCACGGATAATCATATATATTATACATATATATACACACACATTTCAGTTAACAGTTTGCTTCTTAACATTTGAAGGCACCACATGTGAAACAATGTGTTATTTTTTCTCTCTACTTCTCATGCTCTGAATTAATTCTAATTGTCCCTTTGTGGTTTCCCACTCCCCGTGTGTACACTTTATTCCTTATGTCCTTATTAACCCTAGTCTCTGAAACACCTCTTGGGAATCTTCAAGAAAAAATGTTTCTAGAAACACTGGCAAACAAACCTTCCAGATCTTTTCTATTATGGTTTTTACTAGTATACCAATGAAAATTGTATTAGTAATTACTGGAATGAGTCGCAGTACTACTCATCAAAAATGAACTACTTACTGTTAATTGTTAATTGGTTTGACAGACATCAGAAGAGATGAAAATACTCTAAACCCCTTTGTATTTTCCTAAGCAGTTGTTTAGATTTTAGCTTTTGTGCTATTAATACCTGAAAAACCTACCAAGTAACAGACTATACTACACGATTACAAAGTTGAACATTCAATTGAGTTGGAACAGGTTATGAATTTGCTTTTTGACTCTACAAAAGTGCATTCTGATACCATAACATTTTCAGACATGACTGTTAGTATGTAATGTTAAAATGTTAGTATGTAACATTTTATTAGTTTCTTTATCGAGTTTTAGTTTTATTTTTTATCTTTTTTATCGACTGGTGGTTTCTGCACACCAATTTAGTAGCCTACGCCTCACAGTGCACAATTGATGTTTACCATATAGAAGTTAGCTGTCACTAAAAAAATGAAATGTCTTGATAATTGCATTACCACGTTATAATGACTTATAATCATAGAACTACTACTCCAACAACTTGCACCGGATAAATGTACGTAATGCATGAATCATTACCCAAGCACAATTACCACAATGTACAATGTACACAATACAATGTATTTTAGACACAGTCTAAAGTCAAACATGATTACGATTTTTTAATGCTAAGCACTAAAATTCAAGATTAAAATAGAAGGCAGGTTTGTTAGTCTGGAAGTAAAAGAACTATAAATCTAAAACAAAGTAAAATTTTGTCTGTCGTTTAAATTGTACAAGTTGCTGTACAAGAGTATCAGTTTTGTGTAGGTCTACCCCTGATAGTAACACATACATTCAAATGAATTAATGGTTTCCATTTGATCAACAAGAGCATTTATACATTATATTTTTAAATAAGTCAGAACAAAAAAGATCTGGCCTAAAACCTAACATTTTAATATGGTCTGGCATCTTTTTTACTTGGTAGCCTGATTTCTTCTATTATCCAGAAAGCAACAGAAAATAAAAATGAATTAAGTACTCCTTATGTTAAGTGTCCTAGAATAGAAATTCCTCTACATAACCCAGTGATGAAAGCAAAACAGAAAAGATGAAAGCAAAGCAGAAAAGAATCAATTAGCACATGCTGAGATGCTATTGTTAAGTTCAGAATCCATCCACAGTATTCACGGCTTGAATGTAATATTTGTATGCAAGGAAGATTTCACCCCCATGCTCCAGTAAATAGGGAGCTTTCAGAATTTTTCGGGTAGCTGGCAAAAACAACAATGCCAGTTGAAGTTTGACTGCTGTAATTGAAGAAATGCTAAGGAAAGGAAAGTAACAGAACAGTTAAGATGTCAAGAAACTGTAACAGAGTTATAGACATTTACTAGTGTTGACTAAATGTAGCTGTTATCAAACCTAAAAAGCATACAAGGAAAAGGTACAGAGCTATAAAAAGAAACAACTTTTTAAAATAAACATTGAACCATCTGAATTGTAAAGCTCCAACAGAAAATATTTAAATTAAAATCTAAAAGATTAGACTAAAAACAGCAAAAAGTAATCCTGATGACAATAATATATCCAGCTACCAAGATTACCATGTGGCACCTTTGCAAGCTCAGACCGTTTTTTTTATATAAATCCTTTGTTAAGAGGCATCCTTAGCATCCATCTGTTCTTTACATTTATCACTTGCTGCAACAATCTCAATAAACCCCAGCTTACTTTCCTGAAGAACTATTTTGATCTGCTCTTCTACATAAAGCAGAAAATATTTATCAAACAAAAAATTATATATAACTAGTAGTCATTATATCCAGCAGCCATATCACCCTGCAACTCACAACTGGCAACCCACTGAAGCTAAGCAGGTGTGAGCCTGGTCAGTACCTGGATGGGAGACCTTCTGGCAAAAACTAAGGTTGTTGCTGAGGTGTTAGTGGGGCCAGCAGGGGGCGCTCACCCTGCGGTCCATGTGGGTCCTAATACCCCATTATAGTGACGGGGACACTATACTGTAAACAGGCGCCGTCCTTCAGATGAGACGTAAAACCCAGGTCCTGACTCTCTGTGGTCATTAAAAATCCCAGGGCGCTTCTCAAAAAGAGTAGGGGTGTAACCCCGGTGTCAAATTTCCAATTGGCCCTTACCAATTATGGCCTCCTAATATTTCCCATCTATGAATTGGCTACATTACTCTGCTCTCCTCCCCACTGATAGCTGATGTGTGGTGAGCGTTCTGGCGCACTATGGCTGCCGTCGCATCATCCAGGTGGATGCTGCACATTGGTGGTGGTGGAGGGGAGTCCCCATTACCTGTAAAGCGCTTTGAGTGGAGTGTCCAGAAAAGTGCTATATAAGTGTAAGCAATTATTATTATTATTATTGTTATTATTATTGTTATTATATCAACACAAATACCCTCTGGTAGCTGTATTGCTATATGTAATGCAGTTTCTAACCAACAATCATTTAATTTAAGTTTAATCAGAATCTTTATTTTTGTTTAAATAAATCTAAGGTACTGCGCACTACTACACTGCATTCAATTTAATATCAAATTCATTCAAAATGGAAAAACCTCATGCCCAAGAGCGCTTTCAGATTATATTTCAAAGTTAAAAAGGGCAGATTAGTGTAGGATCTTAAAAACAGAACATTCTGAGAACTGTCCATTACAATCTAAGAATTCTAAGAATACTACAACTAAAAAACTAAGAAAATGAAAAGAATTCCATAACTACCATCATCTGTGGGCTACAAATAAATCTAAGAATATGTTTTAAATAGTCTAAATATCAGATTCCCAGTCAATTTCAAATCTCTACTTGTCTTGACAAATTAGTTCACAGCATTAGTCCTATACCAACAGCATAGAAAACACTGAAGTGCAGATTGACTTGATGGGAAAGAGGGCTGGAAGAGGCTTTCTGACATGCTACAAACTCCGCAGTGACACATATGAGGTAAGACAGCAAATGGATAAGAATACAACCTTCATGATGTCACCATAAGTCTTCAGGTGCCCGGGACATAGCAGAGGTCACACCAAAAATCAAGAGAGTCCTTGACAACCAATCCAAACCCTACCACAGTGGTAGCAACAAGGGTTTCTAATTGTACTAATTCTGTCATCTCCTCTTTTAAAAGGTCATAAACCAGATACAGATAACTTTGTAGGACTATCTACCACCTGCTATCTTGTACTTCTAAAAAAGACAATAACATGACTTGGGTGATGCTTTCTTAAACTTGTTTTGATTGTATGTGTAAAGCAATGCCAAATAACTTGATGAATAATGCTACTGCTGGTCTACACAATTTTGGCTAAGACTGATCTGGCACACTGATATATTAAGAAAGCAACCTCGGAATTGTTTTGTTCTTCTCCTTAATGAGAGAAATAGCATAATGCTCAAAGAACAGGGAATTACAAAACATATGTTCCCCACTTCAATTTCTAACAAATCCTGAATGTATAAATAAGACTGGCAGCACACATTAAGCAAAGCCTCCATTTTCTTTTTAGAACCAGATTCTGAATATTTAGTGGCAATACTTTCATGGCACGTGCTTCTCGGTGTAAAGAACCGCATCACAACCAAGAGATTAATATTAGAAATACAAGGAAACAGCCTGCATTGACAGGACTGACATCTGTATGTAGGCAGCAAGATCTTTAACCAAATAAGCCTGACTAGAACAGTAATATGTTTCTGAGAATAACAGAGAACTCTAGGCAGTGTTGCCTTCATTAAAAGTCAAAATACTTATTGAATAGTAAAGTGTATTTCAATATACCTGCTCCATAAACTATCTGCTCACAACAACTCTTGCTTCAAATACATAAAAAGTAGTTAAAGCTAACTTTCAGAGCAGAATAATTAACAGTCAACGGCTTTAACAAATCTTAAAACGCATCAAAGATAAACCTAACACCTGATTTATTTTTAATTTCAACTCTAAATTTAACAAAGTGTAAGATGAAGTGCTTCACATGAGCAATTTACCAAATCATTCAATTTCTTCACAAAATACATAAGCCCTGCGTCTGTAAGATTCCTTTTTCATGATTCTGTCATACAGCAGTCGGGCTTCATAAATTCTGCTCTTACAGTGTTTTTATTCAAGTACACATTGTTACAAAGAAGTATTAGAATAAAAATCCCAAATCATTAAACCCAGGGAACTCTGCAGAGAGAAAATAAAATTAATCAAGAAATGCATTATTTGCAATAGCGTTTTTCCCAATTGAAATTGTTTAACTACTTATGTTCCCTCTAAAAAGGTTAGGAGATCATTTTGTAATTACAATGCAATTTCAAGACATAATGGAGTGCAGCCTTGTGACAGTAAGGCTATACTAAGTCTCAAGGGGGGGAAAAAATTAAATTATATGATACCAGTATAAACATTTGTATTGAATCCTTGCATAGTTCAGCATTAATGCACCACTATTTTACCAATCCCAAACAGATGGCTAGAGGCCATTTAAAGAAACCTCATCAAGTAAGAAAAAGGGCAGTGCAGTCATTAAAATTGAAAATACAGTACCCCATTCTGAAAATTCAGCTACTTGATAAAACACATTCTGTGCATTACAAGTGCTACAGTTCCATCTTAAAAGTCTGCCCACTTCAAGAACCTGACATCATCTAAAATACACCTATGACAAAAGTACCAAAAATACCAGAAGGTAGCTAGAATAACAAAACCGCAGCCTTGGGATTTTTTCAATGATATAGTCATCAGCTTAACTGATGATTAACCTTCAGATTACCCGTCAACCACACAACAGTTGTTTCAGAACCAAGAGAAAGAAAGTTATAAAATTACCATAAACAACATCCAAATATTGCCAGGATCCTTAGAAGGTTGTGGTGAAAAAAACTGCCACATTTGAGTATCCCGGAGTGCTATACACAATTCTGCTTGCCACCACCATTGATTTGAACAATGTGGCTTTATTTTAGGAAACATTTACACCTAGTAGTCATTCCTTTGGGATAGACTGAAAACTGGTGCCATTTATATGGAACTTATAATAGCATTTTTTTTATTTAAGCACAATTACAATTGTATATGCTTTTAAAAGTCAGCATATACAAACATTTTACATAAGAACATGGCTCCCATGTCCTTCATTATACTGTTGATTTGAATGTTCCTGATAACCAGTATGGAGCACAGTGCACAGCAAAACCTAAAAATCTTTTCCTTTGAAAATGAAAAGTTGTGGGGCTCAGAGAGAAAAAGGCAGAACAGCATTTTCCTGCTGCAGATTCTGCAGATTCTACAATGTGTAGATACCTTAAAGACAAAGATATTTTCATGGCAACTCCAAAGCCTGCTATTCAAGGAGGAAAAAGCACTGCGCTGAAGAAAACAAATCAATCGTTCTTACTTCATTTTTGTAAGAATGTCAACACAGAATCCCTGTCTGGTAAATTAATGCAAGCACAGGCAGACATTTAAAAAGCATCAAGGAGGTCAACCCAATTTTAAAGCAAACACAGGGTGGTTCTAACACTAAGAAGCAGTTTAGATGGCTTTGTGTGGGGAAATAAAAGTTGCAGATCACAAACCTTAAAGATTTTTTTTGTTGAACATAAACATGTATTGGGATGTATTGCAACAGTTGAATAAACTAGAAATGATTAAATTGGCATTCGATGTTATCATTAATTATGTTAAAGACTTTTGGACATTTACATTCCTGCAGAACTCAAAATACTGGAGTGCAACACCAGCCTCTTAACCTAGAGGGCTTATGTCAACTTCCTTATCAAGGCATGCGTAACACAAAGATGACAACTAAGCAATTTAAATTATCTTTTAAAACTAAGAACTGCAATGCATTAAAAACTACCTATTATCAAGATGCGGGCAATCCATAACCACCTCCTTTGGAAAGAAAAGCCTACACCGCTGTAACTACATTGTGACTTGAAGCAGCTTTAAGATTAATACAGGAAAAATATATATAGTTACCATGTTTTTTTAATGTAGAGGTTCCCCAGAAAACAAGGGAACAAAGCCAAAAACAGAAGGAAAGTTGGAGACAAAAACTAGAGCATAAAGGATTGTTGGTTGATGTCATAAAAACGTGTACACAAATCCATTGTTTAATACAGTTTATATAAAATACAAAAATATATTTTTATAATTGATACACAATTTAAATAAAAGTGTGAAGACTAAACTTTAAATCAGAAGAATAGTGGTTTATCAGTTTAATCTGTGAGAACTGCAGATCATTCTGGGATCAAAAATGATGATAATCTCTAATGAGAAACAATGTGGTCCCCCACTTATGGACCCCACTCCTGCATTGTAATGTTGGAGCACTGCATCAGAAATACCTTCAGGCACGATGACAATACTTTCTAAACTACTAAGATATGATCGTCTTAAATAGACAAAATACAAGGTACTAGAATGCAACTAAAACAACAACAACTGCTTCTGTAACATGAAAGAGTTTGGAAACATTTTAGATTCATTACTGGTGGCACCTAGAATGCAAAAAATGAGTGAGATGGATCACCTTGCTAAATAAGCTTAAGTGACCTAGGGCTCTTTAAACAATGTATTTGGCACCCACAGGTTTTGGTCTAGGAAGCAGTGGTTCCATAGATAAAACATGAATCTCAAACACTACAATTTTTTTTCATTAAGTATGGAAAAAGACAAGCCTCTTTTGTGGTTTTCTTTGTCTTGGTATACTAGAAATGTTTTTAGGGCATGTTCCATAAGAACCCACAATGCACAGCTAAAGGTGTTCCAGTTATGCTCTTTTTAATGTTAGCATTAAATAAACAAAAGGTACAGTATGTAAAGTATTCTTCATAATGAAATATAAATGGCAGAGAAAAGGTGATGAGTCCCCGAGGTTCAATACTGTTCAATATTCTTGGACTTAGACCTAAAATATAATTACATCTTCATCAAAGAGTGATTAAAAGATTAAGATAACCCTATTAAATGTAACACAAAGACAAAATATAAATTTGGATTATTTAACAAAATGACCCAAAACCAAATACCATTGCATGACTAAGTATGAACCCTGAGATTCACTAAAAGCGCCTTACGAAAGAGCCCAGTGTGTTTGGATACGTGCAGCGTGAAACCCAATAGAATGCTGGTCAGCATTACCTTCAACTACCTTTTAGAGAAACTGAAAAATAAACTATAAACATCCAAAAAGATTAAATGCTTTTGGTGTCATATTGATTCATTGATCCTTCATGATTGTGTTGTACTCGAATGACTGCTGCATAAGCAATAAATCAAGAAAAAAAACACACAAAAGAATAGATATGCTCCATTTCTCAACAGAGCACCTTTGTGCCATTGGTAGGTTAGAGCAACAACCCCAGGTGGACTCCCAGAGGAGTGCCACATTAGCAAGTAATGTGTAGACATGCAGCATGATCCAATAATTGCTGTCTTTAACAAATTATTGAGGAGGTCCAAGGTCCTGGTATAACGATCTGGGAAGGGTGTGAACTTTGCTCATAGTGATTGATGAAAACCTGACTACACATTGCTACACTACAAGTCCTGGGTCCCTGCCTGCTACCCTTCATGACATCCTGACTTAACATTCTAGAAGCACAACACATTCACGAGAAAGGAAAGGCTGGACTAGAGCACCAGTGAATTTGCAAGACAAGCTGGAACAAGGTGGCATGTTGTACTAGGGGACCAGTTAATAGACACAGACATTGCCCACAGTCTTCAAACAGAACGGGACAGAATACTACAAGAAAGAATCTGCGACCTGTTACAAAGCACATATTGCAGATGTACAGCCCGTATTGTTTCCGCCAGTGGCTATACAAATTAATCAAGTCTTTTGATACTAAATGTTAATCTGTGTGATGAATGAAACTATGTAACATCTGTTCAATACATTGTCAGCATATCTGCTACAAAACGGTAATTCTGTTGATATTCTGAATTTGTTGCAGTTACAAGGGAGTTATCTTCTGATGTTCAGTATGTATAACTTCATATCCTTGAATCCTTGGTTTTTCCGCTGTCACTTACAAGAATTTCTACATCAACTCAGCATCAACTGTGGACTACAGCGATTCACAAATATTCACAACCACATCTGTACCACCACTTTACAGCTCTAAATATAAATGTTTTAACTTCATCTTCATACCTGCCACCTGTGTCTGCCAAATAATACATCACATTTGTAAATGCCTACTCATTTCACTTACATTTATGGAATCCGAACAGACTATATAGCCATGTCTAATCTATATTTGATTAAACTTTCAGAATGAAGATGACATTACTGAGTTTTGCCTAGTAACAGAAATTACATTAACCCAGCAGAAATCCAAGGATATTAAACTATTTTGGTAACCTGGTGGTAGAAGTCTGAATTCTGCCACACTATACTATGATATAAATACAGTATTAGAGCTGCATTCCTATATTAAACTTTTTTAAATCATATATCTTTATTTAAAAATATCAAATATTATTTTTCATACATCATACATACTGTGAAAGCTAATTGAAACTTCTGATGCTACAGCAAGACATAGTACAGTAGATTTTTCAATGATTGACCTCAAACAACCAAGTCAACTTCTGTGAACTCACTCAATCAAACCTTATATCTGTACAGCTGACAAGTAATTCAACTTGTGTGAAATTACTTGCAGTATTGATTAAATAAACTTGGAAAACAAACACAGTACTTTCAAAGTTCTTATTACTAATTATTTTAGCAAGAGAAACATCAGGCCAGATCAGGGGCTGTTGTAATCAAGCTTTCATGATTGCTGAAATTATGAGCTATTATAAAGGCATTCGTTACCATAATACATTTGATAGTGCCTTATTTTGCTCTTGCTTAAGTGTATCAGTGAGGAATGTTAAAAGAGTTCTATTTAAATGGTCAAAATCCAATAATGCTAAGTAGTCATTAGAAGATTTACTGAAGGGCGAACATTCTTATATACTATGTTTTTTTTAAATATAGCTAAAACAGTAGGATCTGCAAGGAAAATTAAAAAAGATTTAGTAAAATTCAAGAAAGGCAAGGTGACATTTAATGGAAATAAGAGCAGTGTGCTACATATAGGTAACAGAAAACTTATCAACTGCTTTATGAAAAATAGCTTAAGGGTTCATGTTGAGAAAACTGGAGTTTATTCTTACATTTTCATTTTCTATATAATGTAGAGAAACAATACAAAGACAAGTAGAACAATAGCAGATCTAGTTAAAAGCATAAACTACCTATCTATGGTGCAAGATCCATCATGCCTTTCCAAAATAAAGTTGAACAAGATATTCAGTTAATAAAAAGGAAGATGGACTTAATGTCATCCTCTCTTTTGTAAACATTATATTCTTACCTTATGTGACGCATATCAAATTCAAACTGAGTAATGAAATGCCTGGTATTAAATGAAATTCCAGAACAGTTGAATAATGTTTTAATTTCTAAAACAATAAGGTGACACACAATATTGCTGTAATTTGTGAAAACGAAACTAACTGCCCGCACAATAACAACTGACAGGGAGACGTGCATTTCTTGGTCTAGTACTGGCTAATTAAGTAGTACATGCTGTAAATGCCATGATGTCATCCATATAGAAGAGTATATCAGATCTTAATGAATTCTGAAAACCAAGGTGAACTTAAGAAAGTGGATTAAAAACTTTAGTCTGTCAAACTGCACCAATGACATAATGGAAGTGAAACTAGGTAAATCAATAAAAGCACCTGGGCTACTATAAGTAAAGACAAGCAAAGCACTATAACTGCTCTGCAGTTAAGAGTATGATACAATCCCTCACTGCAAAGAGAACATTAAACGTTTACTATTCCTACTTGTATTCTGTTTTATGAAAAGCCACTTGTATGATAGAGGGTGACAAAGAAATCAGCACAGAAAAACCATAAATATATTGTGTGGTTTTCTTTCCGTGAAACATTGCAACATTACAGCCATTTCTAATATTTTTTTCTAACAAGAATGCCATTCAGCTTATCTAACCCGTTCAATAGCTAGAAGCTAGCTGACCAAAGATGATCATTCAAACAGAATACCCTCATCCCTTGTTAAACGAGCATTTACAATTACTTGCTTAAACAAACTCTAAACCTGTTTGTTATATGTGTGAACTTCCCCTGCTAATACGAGCTTCAAGCGTGTACCTAGTTTTTCATTGTTTGCCTTTCATCCTCTTTAACTATTTTAACAGAAGCTGTAAGGGTACTATACAAGTTATGGTATGGAATAATGTCATGAATGCAGAAATTTGTAAAAATGTCAGTTGAGGAATTTTAATACTTTATACAAAAACGCTTTATTTTGATTCTGCACCCTATGAATGCTCAGCATCAATATCATCAGACTGCTTTTATACTTTTACATTATATCTCCACTTCTGCATAATACATTTAAACATAACAGCCTGCATGTGCTGGTAAATTCTACTTGTCATAAAATATACTCTTCAAATATATCAGAAATGTATGTCAACTAAGCTGGTTTATGTCCAGTTACAAGCACTTGAACAAATCAGGTACTTAAATGTATTTAAACGGGAATTAAGAGCAGTATTTAAAATGTTTCCACACATTTCCACATATAAGAAGAAAGTCTGGAACCAGTTATGCTTGTTTCCATTACACCATACAGACCAACTTGGTAGAGTGACTGGGATATTATTAACTCATGAACATTACCTCCCTTTTCAGCCACTGAACACTACAGCACTTTCAAAGTCACAGATTGTCCTACAGCATCCCTAACCAGTTTCCTCCTTGCCTAGCTGCTTTGTAAGGCATTTTCTGGGCGGTATGAAACACACTCCACTTCTTAAAGATCAGCTACACAACACTAAAAGGAACATTCAGTGTTTTTGTTTATACCTTTCTCCTGATCTGTCATTTTTATTTTTGAGTTGTTTTGATAGTTGTCCACTACCTGACCAATGAACTTCACAAAGACAGAAAGGCTACCTAACTACTTTTGTGGCACATTATGATAATTTTTTGCACAAAAAATTTAGTTTTCCATAGTCAAGGCAGTGAACCCCTATGCAATCATAAATTTGCCTTTTTTCTTTAATATTTACTTTTTTTTACTTTCTATGTGCAGAGTAGGTTACGTACATAACATTAATTGCTACTGCGAAGTGTCAGAACCATAAGCTTTAAAGTAAACTGAAATCTGTGCAAGGGTCTGAGAACCTTTGCAATCTGTACACCTGTATGTAGTATGTAGTTCACGTTAACAGCAAAGTAATGCAACAAACTGTACTATGCCATCAGAATAGTAAAGAATACACTACCTATTGTTCAAATATATTACATATGCAAAGGTAGGAATACATTCCTGGTTTGCATACCACATTCTTCCTTTTTCATCTAACAAGCAGTATTATCTTACTAAAGCACACTGTCTGCACCCTCATCTGTGTAGTAAAGAGGAAATAAGATGTGGAAAAATTACAACAAGTTAACCTCTGCTAATTGTAACTCTCCTAAAAATACTTTTGAGCTTCTAGCTCTTCATTTGCCAAATGTATTCCTACAAATAATCTGACTAAATACTACCATGGATAAAAAACTTATATTTGTTAATGACAGTAAGGTGAACATTAAAAAACGAATTAAGGAGAGAAGTGCAGAATTTACTGGATAACTTCAAAGACAACTCCATATGTTCCACATTTTCTGATGAAGGCAAACACTAAAGACTCTTAAGTATTTTAATAAGAAACCATTTTTATTCAAATGCAGAATGTCCACTGTGTAAAATACAGAACTGTATGTTTTAGTATCCATGTACAAACATTTCATGTAGGATACCTGCATTGTAGGTGAGGTGGCTATGATGCTTTCAATTCCCAACGTTTTAAAATGTGAAAACGGAAAGACAAGAGAGCACAGATTTTCTCTTTGAGGTTCAGTCCTACCTCGAGATTTCTATGAGCTCAGGCTTTCTTCAAAAACTAAAAAACAGATAAAGAGTATTTTAGTTTTCCTATATATTGCATGTGCTTCTGCATTTCATTGTCACAATTAAACAATGAAAATTTTATGTTTATTTGGTTTTACAAAACCAGGCCATTCGTCCATGAACGTAAGTGCTGATGTATTTTAGGACTCCTACTACAAAGTACTGGTATTATTCTACCACTGTACTTTTTCATTAACATAACAAATATTGAAAAGGGCTATCAATTTTGGAGAATTTTACCTTAATTCTCAAACACGAAGAAAAACAGTACAGCTGTTGTCTTATGAGGAAATATTGGGCAGCTTGCAGTTTAAACACTACCAAGACAGCTGACGCATTAATACTTTTACTGCAAAATTGTCACAGGAGACGCTAACCTTAAACTATCACAGAAAACATGGAAATGGTGATGTGCTGCAAGCATTAAAAAGAAAAAACTATAAAGGTGCTAAATGCCAAAATTATTATATAGAGCACAGATTTCATGTAAAGTCACAACTGCATGACACAGAAAGGTGACAGTTTATCCAGTTACTGCATAAGGTCACTTCTCTTGCTTAATTCTAATGCATGAGCAGAACACCTGATGTGACAAGAAATTATCAATTGACAGATGCATCTCTAGTGCCAAAATCAAATTTCTATGCACAAAAGAACCACTGAAGAATTAAAACAGTTCCAATTTCTGCCTGCTAGAGAAGGGAGAAAAAAATAAGCCTGTCCTATAAAGTGTTTTCAGGTTTTTCCTAGTATTTAAATTCTGATGCTAACGTTTGAACTTCACTAGTACATTTCTTAACTTCAAATGCAAACTACTTCATGCAGTTCCAAATAGGTTGTTAGGTGTGAGACAAGGTCACCTAACAAAAATAATTTGATATTAATTCCATTATACCCTTTATTAATGTGGTTTAACTTAAGAAAACCAATTGACTGTACCTTCTATTTTTATATTTGCCATGTTTGATAACAAAATGTACCAGTCTAGTATATATATATTAGAAAAGCACCCATGTGAAAAATCTGATTTTTTAGTGTTGCAGGGGATTTTGAAATTGTATATCTATTATCACTTAATACAGGCTCCAACACCTGCATTTCAGTCAACAACAAAACAAACGCATGTAAGAATTTTGTTATCCACATTTTAACAATTTAAAACTGAACATTAAAACCTCATTGCTTAACTCATGAACTCCTTTCAATCAACCCCTATTAATTATCACTTAATTGGTAACTGAGATGCTCCCAGTTTATAAAATCACGAGTGCACCAGAAGCTGAAATTGTTATGCAGTCTTCAATAAAATTTCAGCATGTTTCAGATCTAAATACATGTACAAGAGATTCATAAATGGACAAGGAAATCAAGCTGCTGAAGAGAATGGTGAAACTGTCATAAGCAGTGAATTCCAACAATTAGTAGGCCAGTAAGTGCCATATTGCAGAGGACAACTAATTGATAAAAAAACTTAAATAAAATGAATACTGTTCCCAATCAGTTGGCATTGTTATGACTTTAAGTACTTTTTTTAACATATATATACTTTATGTCTGTCACAAAGGTGCTAAACAGCCACAGCATCTTAAACTCCAGATTTTCAACTGATACAGTATATGACATGTTATGACAAAAGCAAAAGATGCATCGCTCATTGAAATAGCTTACTTTTTGTAAGATGTACTACATGCAGGTGGTAAGATATAAACATGATGTAGTAAGTGGCAGTAAGATGGTAAGATGTAAACATGACAGTTTTCCATTATGAGGATATTCTGAGATGCTTTTAAAAGCTGAAGTGACAGTTATCAAGGTATAGCAAATGCCATCTAAATAGGGGAATAGTGCCCATTTTCCGATAAAAGAAAGAACTATACTTAATAAACCTCTACTGAAATGTTGTTTTTCATGCATGCAACAGGAACTTATCAACATCCTGCAGGAACCACTATCAAACAGCTTGTCAGATAATCTTAAATCAGATAAAGCTTTCAATCAATATTATTTACACACCTGTTTGGTCATTTGTTAACTCTGATGCAGCTGTGAGGGCTTTGTGATGCAGCAGATAAAAGCAACTTAAGTGTGTACACCAGAGACCCTGTATTTGAATTACACCAGGTGTAATTTCTATACCACTTCTATACATATATGGAAAGCAACTGCTGCCACCCATAGTTACTTATATAAAAGTAATAACATGTACAATACAACAAAACACAATAAATGACTTATAAGTAGTTTAATTCAAGTACAGTTAGCAGTGATATCACCATACAGCCACCTTACATGTTTCCTATAATGTTTTGTAACTGGTCATATGTTTCTGATATCTCTGCATGTAGTTATGTTGCCAAAGAATTGTCTGTTATGAATTATACGCTGCACCACAAAACCTTATAAATGTGTTTTGCTTTATTAAGACATGCATTCAATAATGGGAGAATTAAAATCCTAATTTTAAATATCCTTTGATAGCCTTACCATCTTTACTTCTGCAATTTTATATTGAAACATACCAAAACTTTGAGCTTGTAAGGTATGCAAATTAGGAAAGCGTTTTTAAACAGCTAAAACACTGTAGAGTATTCTTACTTTCAATAATCTCATCAGGAAAAGGGGGGGTGGTTCACTAAATTCTATATAATTATACTCTAACTATAAAAACTATATTCTATATAATGTGCCGTTGACTATATTTCTGTATGATTAAAGTTAAAAATGACTTTTTTCCCAAAAGCTGTATCCCTAAAAAGCTGTTTATTGTCCACGTCAACTACTGCAGCTTTTATTACTGGTAGGCTCAGCTTTCTTTAAAAAAAAAGACTCTATACTATATAATCTATGTTGACTCATTTTTGAAGGCATTTAAATTCCTATCAGCATTTGGGCTTGTCCTCAACAATTTGCTGAGCTTCTCTTAACAAACAGTCCCTTGTTAGAGAAGAACATGTCACTAAGAATACAGCATTATTTGATGGCTGTATCGGTCTCTTTATTTCGAAACATAGGCAGTTACTACACTAAACCTGTAATAAAGTGTTTTAAAAGTGAATAAAAGACGAAGATAACTGGACAATTAAAACACAGCTTATAAAACATCCTCGTATTGTTATGTGGGTAAATCTATGATGACTCCGCAAGAAGCTTCTACTTCTATTTTAGTTTTTATTTATTCCAAAACCTATTTTCAGACATGGATTTTATGAAAAGTGGGGAAAATCCAAATATGGACCTTAAAAACTACGGTTAGTTACGTCGAGTTTCCTTGTCTTGCGCCTCGCAACGTGCATGATTTATTAGGGTTTCAGGGATTTCGATGGTCCATATAAAAGGACTGCCTCGACAGCAAAAAAAAAAGCATGTACATGAGAAACGTGCCTAACAGGCATGCTAAAATCCACCAATGACGTGCTCAACACCGTTTTACACTAAGCAAAAACTACATTACATAAACGCCTAACCCACTTATTTCATGCAATACCAGCTGCTAAACTGCATGTAGAAAAGAAACGAGCTGAAAAACCGCTGGGCGTTCAAAGGTGTCGACACAACCTCGACAAAAAAAAGGAAGCGGGGGATATTTTTTTTACTGGACATTAATATCTACTTTAAAACCATTTCTAGTTCATCAAAAAGCGGCAGGAGGGAAAGGGGGGGGTGGGGACAGTACGCCCCCCCTTCAGTTTCCTCACTGGCCTTCATTTCCCCTCCCGTTTCCAAAACCCCTTCGCCACTGCTCGCGGGTCCTGCCTCCTCACTCCATACAAGGACATGTCCCGTCCCCCAGACTTCCACCCTCTGGACCAATCAGCGCAAATCATTAACATTTGCAGACGTAAACAAGCCGAAACAGGAGCAAAGAGACTCCGGTCAGCGCTGCTGAAATGACGCATTTTCGACAGGAACAAGGGGGCTCGAAGCTTTAGAATCCAGGCACGGTGGGAGGAGGGGAAGGGGGTCTTGAATCCTCTTACATTAACATGACACTGGGGGAAAAAAGAAGAAGGGATCGCCTGTTCTCTTCACTCTTCTCCCAGCCAAGGATGCATATATAAATAAAGCCCAGTCGAAGTTCACCTTTTTAATCCCGGTTAAGGAAGTGATTCTAGCGCCACCCAGCCCCCCCCTTTCGAAACGAAGACTATTTCCAAGCATAAACAGGGTGTGGCTTAATATTACTACTGTATTTGGAAGACACAAAGAAATTAATAAAATGCCCGTTTAAAAAGTAGCAACAATGTGAAGTGGACATTACTTTAGTTCAGAATGCATTTATTTCACAACGTGCGTACGTAACTATACACAACGAAGTTAACCAGGTGCTTACACGAGAAACATGAAAAATTCACGACATGGAACAGTGGTGCTCATTTTTTTTTTGCGCCCATACGGTTGTTTAAAAAAAAAACCCGTCTGAGTTACAACTTTCAAAAAAAAAATTCCAAAGGAGGTTAAAGAAAACAAAGACCAAAAACAAACAACATTTTATTAACGCTATAAATATGGCACAACGTCGTGGGGAAAAAAAACATCGTTCGGCAAAAACGATTGTGCAATTTAGATTGTATTTTAATGTCTGGTTGGCAACAACCCCCCCCCCCAATTTAATGATTTCATACAACTATAAATCTGGCGCCAAAAAGTCCACCTAAGCAGACTTCAGAAAAAACAAAATAATGTCTGCACGTCCCAAATTTCTAAACATTACTAAAGAACCTTGCACAGAAGTGGACGCTGATCATAAAATCCGCGAAAGCATTACAAAAATTAATACAATGTTCAGGATCATCCTGGGCCTAAACCCACTCGCCGGTAAAACCGCTTCAAATACAATATTCTTCAGCTGGGACACGCTAGCAAACTACACGGTACATAAAATGATCAAATCCAGAGTATATCCTCCTACGACTACATTTAAAAACAGCTTTTCTGGGCTCCACGCTTTGGAAGGCCAACAAGCATGAAAAGATCCGTCTCTGTAAAGTCATGAAAACAGTCCCTCCATATTTCCCTAAAAAAAAAACGCAATTTCTGAGAGCTCTCCAACTACTTCCTCACAGGTAATTCGGTTAGTCATCGCAGAACGCAATCGGTGTCCCCTTGGGTACACACTATGCCATGCATCTTACGATCCCGAAAATATCGAACTGAAAAATACATATATAGTCGAAAAAGCAAATAAAATCCTCCTCCATCTTGAAGCCAGCCCAGCAGCTGTTCAGGATTCTCCATCTTGACTCTGTTGAAAACGCAATAATTTTCCGGCCTTCTTCGACTAAGCCCGCAACTAGCGCGAATTCACCAGCACAGCGGTAAAAATACAGGTTTTAATACTCCATAAGCGCAAAGCCCGGTGGCTTAAATAACTAACAGCATTTCCCCCGTTTTGAAAATATCTCGTCCTTGTGTCCTCCATCTTGCCTCAGAGTTTGAGTTTCAATAACTCCGCGGCTGTCACGTTTGAAACAGTTCCGACATTAGGGGGGATAACAAATGAGAAAATACCAAACAGAAAAAAAAAATGGAAATTAATCGTTGGTGTTTGATCTGCGCGTACCGAAATAAAACGGTGTTAAGTCTGCTCCTCGTTTTGAAACCAATCGAGTCCGTTTAAAAAAAACATCTCCCCATCGACTCTCTCGTTCCTCTCTTCCTGACACCGAAACACGAACCTCCGACACAAACCAACAAAAACACAAACCAACAAACTTCCAGAACCTTCTCCGCCATTTTACAACTTACCTCGCCGCAGAGAGCAACCCCAGCAGACTCCCCAAGCCCCTAGTCGCAGCGGTAATCCAGATTTGAAAGCCTTGGAGCGCTTAATTTTGTTAATTTTTCTTCTTGGCTATTTTACCGACCGAGTTTGAAAGTGGCGGTCACAGGCGGTTTTGGACTCTCTCTCTCTCTTTACCCCGCTTGCTCTGTTCGGTTTGTTGTTTCGATGATTGAGGAGAAGGGAGACCTGTGCTGCAGAGGCGCCACCTGCCGGTCAGAAGGAACGCCGTTCGTCTCTCCGTGTGTTGGCTGACATCTAGAGTCAGGAAGAAGGACCGCAACACAAGATCGCTATGGTGTTCTGAGTTAACAGAAAGTCAAATATTTTTAGAATATATTTGTAAGCAATTGCATGAAACATTTTAGTTTCCCTTCTGAGTAGTTATTATTTTATCATACAGTCGTCTATATCCAAGGCAACGTGCATTAATGCAAGCTATCCCAGCTAAATAACAACAAAAACAAAACAGTACGTGTACTAAATACAACTTTTAATTACTATTTATAATAAATGGAAACTTTTAATTCCCTGGAGGTATACAAACATAAATATGTGGAAAAATGCTGCGTTCTGCAGTCTACGTCTTTGGTAACTAAAGAACTTTAGTACGATTGAAGTCGATTACTTCACCAGAATACATCTTATATTTATCTTAAGAAGTTATCACATTGCACAATGAAAAAAAATATATAATAATAAACTTTATTTTATATAGTGCCTTTAAAGGTGGCTTTTCAAATTGCTTTACAGGATGACAATAACAATAAATAAGAGAATACAACAATAATAACACTATGTGCTACAGGTACATATTGTATAACAAATACTGTGCCTATAAAAAGTATTCACCCCATTGGACTTTTATTGTTACAGCACGGACAGAGACTTTTTACCACTCATCAACACAAAGTACTCTTTAATGTCAAAGTGAAAAAAAAATCCAGACATTTTACTAATTTAATTAAAAATAAAAAACAGAAAATAATTGAATGCATAAGTATTCACCCCCTTGCTTTGACAGACCAAATTACCTCTGAAGTAACCATCTCTCTCCTCCAAGTCACATGCTGTAATTATTTGATTGAAGTCCACCTGTGTGCAGTTGAGGTGTTTCATATGATTTCAGAACAAATACACCTGTGTCTAGGACTTTCCCCACTTAGTGCATTTCCAAAGAAACACTACACTATGAGGATGAGGGTGCATTCCAAGCAGATCTGAGACAAGGTTCTTGAAAAATACCAGTCAGGGCAAGGATATAAGACAATTTCCAAGGCATTGAATATACCTCAAAGCACAGTGAAGTCCATCATTAAAAAGGTGAGAAAATATGGAACAACTGTGAATCTGCCCAGAAGTGGCCGTCCTCCAAAACCGAGTGTCCGGGCAAGCAGAGCCGTATTAAGGGAGACCACCAAGAGGCTTGTGGCAACTCTAAAAGAATTGCAGTCCTCTATGACTCCAGGGGTGTTTCTCAAAAAGAGTAGGGGTCCTGGCCAAATTTCCCATTGGCCCTTACCAATCATGGCCTCCTAATAATCTCCATCTATGAATTGGCTTCATTACTCTGCCCTCCCCCCCACTGATAGCTGATGTGTGGTGAGCGTTCTGGCGCACTATGGATGCCGTCGCATCATCCAGGTGGATGCTGCACATTGGTGGTGGAGGGGAGTCCCCATTACCTGTAAAGCGCTTTGAGTGGAGTGTCCAGAAAAGTTCTATATAAGTGTAAGCAATTATTAATTATGACTGAGACCGAGATGAGCAAACAATAGCATACACACTTCTTAAATCTCCCTTGTATGGAAGGGTGGCAAGAAGAAAGCCTTTGTTGGGGGGAACTTGTATCGCATCTTGACTGGGCTTTCCCCAGGCATGTGAGAGACTCAACAATTTGGAAGAAGATTCTATGGTCTTCCAAGGTGGTCCTACCAAATATTATCTCGGGGGGGTTGAATACTTATGTATTCAATTATTTTCTGTGTATTTTTAATGTAGTAAAATGGATGGATTCCCCCCACACACACTTTGACATTATAGAGTACTTTGTGTTAATGAGTGGCAAAAATTCTCAGTTAAGTACATCATGGATCCATGCTGTAACAATAAAATGTGAAAAAGTCCAAGGGGGATGAATACTTCTTATAGACACTGTATATAATCCAAATTATTTTATTAATACACAAATGTTTGTAATAAGTAGAACTAAAGCCTATGGATGCTTAAATATAAAAACTTTTTTTTCTTTAATGATCCAAAATAGATACAATTATGGACACTATTTTGAACAAAATGTTGGTTTCTATTTGTCATGCACAGCCCAGGGACTTGTCACCTGAGAAAATGTAATAAGATAAACTAAATTCAGCAGCACCCCAGTGACCTACTATAATGTGTCTATCTCAAGATAATCTCAAAAACTGAGATTCTTTATCATAATTGATCCCAGTAGATAATCCATTTTTTTTTCCACCTCCAGCTATACTTCATTACTGTGTTAGTCATTTGCTTCAGCATTTAGCTTTTATACAACGGAAATCTTTTGTCTTCTGACTTGGAACTGCCTTCTTGTTCTCCATTTTATGAATATTAATTTTTATGTATGAAATGCATTTCATTTTTACACTGAATTCTCACAGATGGACACTTTTTAGACTTGATTTTATTTCTTATTTTGATTAGCAGATGCCCTCATCCAAGGTGACTTGTAATATCTTTGTTTTAAGATCTCTTCACAGCTGTTTTACCTTTTAAGATAAACACTTGGATGTCCAAACTGATACTGTACATCATTCACTTTTTTTCTCTAGGCAATGTGAGGGGACAATGAAAAGGCATATAGAATGCTACATTCTAAATGTTAATTTAATTATATAATGCATTAATAAGAGAAAATAACTGATAAAACATAAAAAAACAAATAACAGAACTGAATCTTTATCTTGAAAAGACAAGTCAATGTGGAAGCCTGACCCTAAGTATTAAACATCCTTAAAAGAAATTGACTAAGTCAACACAGAGAGCCTCTTCATGGAAAAACTGTGAAACCGGAGAACACGAGGGAAGAGTGTTTAAAACTGAGAAGAAAAAGGTATCAATTTGTAACCTTTTGTGAAAGCGGTTATGTTCTTTCACTAAACATTAATTAAACTGCGTTCAATTTTATAAATATGACCAATGCCTTCAGCAAGATTTTTTTACTTGGGTTATCTATGACAGCAAACTGATACTAATGAAGAAATACTTTGTCTAAAATCAGAAAGTCCAGCCTTTGGTCACTTGAGGTAGTTGGTGTTATGAGGATCACAACATCAAAATTAATGGTCCACCTTGCAGTCATCTTTCCCCCTTCACTGTACAGGGCTGAAATGCAGACAGTATACAAGAGATGCTCAAAAGCCCTGAAATCATATCACCGACACTACAAACAGAAGATTTTATCTATCTGTCAAGTAGGAGAACAGACACCACCATCCGATAGAAGCTATGCATGTCCACCATCAGCTCCACTTGATCATGTCTTTCAGTTGTCAGATACCAGGCTTTCGATGAAAGTCCTCTTCTCTTAGTTTAACCAAGGCAATTACACCCCAGCAGGACAGCAGAAGCGTTTCGAAGATATGGTAAAAGCAAACTTGCAGAAATGCAACATCCATATCAACTCTTGGGTGGTTATATCCCTTGACCAAATCAGGAAGAGTTGTCCAGAGACACCTGCTCAATCTGCCTGAGTGTGAGAAAATCCCATATTAACCTTTATCGGTCACCTTCAGGTTCTTGACCCCAAGGGATAGCCAATGAACACATGATTATTTAAGCATATTGAGTGATGCTAATTGTTTAAGGAATCTTTCTCTGTTTTCCTCACATACATCAAGTAAACTGAAGTTTTTCATACAGTTATAGCCACTAATAACATTTTTCGGCTCCATGCTGTCCAGAGAAGTCATGCAATTGAATTGACAGACACTACCATGCAAATATGTTTCCTTGAGCATCATTAAGATGACTATCATCCCTTGACAAACTGGAAGCACTAAGCTTCCAATAAATGTAGGCTAAACTAATCATAGCTCTTGTGTGTTCCAGTCTTCTGACTTATCAGTTGCTTCTGTAGATTTATCAAGTGTGCCGAGTTGATGGTGACATTTGAATGGAGTTAAAACTTACTGAAATGAAATTAGGAAGTCTGTAAATATCAAAACATGATTATGTTATCTGTTTAATAGAGTTGTAAATGACAAAATAGGAAATTAGAATAGAAAAACAGCATGCAAATTAGAAGCTGAAGTCGCAACTCTTACTGTATGTTTCATGTGCTACTCAGTCAGATTGTGCCATTTGGCCTTTTGAAATGCTTTCAGATCT
Source organism: Lepisosteus oculatus (assembly GCF_040954835.1). Taxonomy (NCBI): domain Eukaryota; kingdom Metazoa; phylum Chordata; class Actinopteri; order Semionotiformes; family Lepisosteidae; genus Lepisosteus; species Lepisosteus oculatus. The sequence continues at coordinate 41,722,474 of NC_090703.1, read as the reverse complement.
TTCTTGCTTCTTAGCCAGTTCAGTTTTCCTAGCGATAATCTCTTTCTCTTGGCTCTGACATTCTGTTTGTCTGTTACTAGCTGACGCAGGTAAGAAGAAAATGTCAATTATGCAGGGGCCAAAGTGCACAATGCTTCTGCACTTAAGAGCCTTTTACCATTTCTTTCATATATTTAATAACTAATTGCTACCTAGACCATCTGGCAAATCGAACTCAATAACCAGTTTAAAGTTACTGGGTTATTTAATTGGCATAGGCAAGCAGATTTGTCAGTGCACACAAACTACATGTAAAGGGCCTTTAAAAATTAAAAAAAACTGGGAGCCAAACTGTAGCCAAACTTTATGAGATAAATAACATACTTTGATATGAAAGATTGAGTGCACCCAGATAAGCTCTGGGTTAAATGGCCTTCTGATAACAGATGAATTAATGATTGTCTCTGAATATGACTTTTGAATTACAGTTTCTAGACTTTTGAGTAATAGGTTGTGATTGAGACAAAACTATTTACACCTCCAATTCTGAAACTTTAACCTATTCTAATAATTTTAATAAATCTAGTAATTTTAAAGTTTATGAAGGGGAACAAACAAATCAAAATGGAAAAAATTAGATCAATGTAATGGTTCAAAGAGTTTGAGCATATAGTTGACCTTAAGTTGGAAAAAACTTAAACCTAGAACAAGCTTTAGATAATTATCCTGTGAGGGAAAGTTTTCCTCCTTCCTTAAAAGTATTAATCATTACAGCTAAATTAGGAGTTATATACAAGATATATTGTACCTGTGCTTTTTACAGGTAGTATTTATAATGACTGAGGAATGGCTGTTTAGCCTAACATCAGACCACTGAGAACAATCAATTTGAGATGTTTGCTTCTGACAATTGGCAAACAGACCTTAAATATTACTTTGTGGAGTGAAATACTATTTTAAAAGCATCCATTGTAAAACATTTATAATAGGTTTAACAATAAATCCAGATCCTGCAAGCTGGAAATACGAGTTTGTCCATTATGTTATACAAAAGAGTAGTGATCTCATGGGAGAAGAGCACCTCTGAAGCACTCTTTAGGAACTTTTCAATAATGGAAAACACCACTTAAGCTTTAAACTAATTTTTTAAGTGCCCACTGATTTTCTGCAAAATGATAATTGAACCTGTGAACACATTTCATACCATAGTTTTGCTTAAACGTTAGTTCCCCTCTTTTCTCCATATAGTCTTTATGTACTGATGGCACACATAAAAAGTATTGATTTTTAATGGCAGGATGTGTCTGCTTTCTGTATAAAAAATACTATTTAATTTTAAAATAAAATCAACCACTGTGACTTTTATCCGCTACACAATTTCTTCTCTATTTTAGAGAAAGAAAAAAAAAAGATATTAAAGATTTTTTTCCTTCTGTACTAGTGGTTCTCAGAAAGGTTTTCAATAGTATTAATAAACTCAACTATAAGGAATTATAGTATGATACTCTTATAGGTGCATTGAAAACCAAGATCTATTGATCAACATTTTTTTTTACTACAAAATGTTAGCGTGCTTTTCATTATACAAATTTAAAGACTGAATACAGTAGTATAAAAAAAAACTAGCTATGCATTCCATTTAAAGTTTTAACGGTTATCTTTCCATCACCTGGGTTTCAAGCCATGCTTAGACCACAAACAGAAGAAAAATTAGAAAAGAAAGCTTTAATATTAGTAGTGAATGTAAAAATATTTTAGCCAAGAGGTCATCATATTTTTTCTTAAAGAAACAGTTTGTGTCTGAAATTCCTATTCTTTTTAGTATCAGACACAAAAGTAAAAGCAACATGCTACAGCAAGCAACCCAGGAGGCTGAAAATTGATTTCTGCAACAGGGAATGTGAAGAGTACAGAAACGTAAGGCACAGTGTCTAATGCCGTGCAGATAAACAGTTGTGGATTTCCTGTGCAGGGTACATCAAACCTAACAGAGCAAGAGCAGAACGCATCTCCACCATCAGACACAAGAAACAAAGTGCACTGAGTAGTTCAGAAGTATTTATTCTTCAAAATGACAAATAAAAGCCCCCATATTTTAATATTTAACACAATAAATTGTTCATCTTTAAAGGTGTACAGTACAAATGCACAGTAAGGTGTATATTCCAGGCACACATCTAATTCTCCTCATGAAACCTCCCGGTTACAGCACACCCACCTACCTTCTATCCTGTTTAAAAGGTGTACTTTTATGCAAATGAAAAACAACAAATTTATACACACAAAAAAAAGTGTTTTTCTACTTGGAATTAAACTCTGTTTAGTGTTCTCTATAGGTCAATGATGGTCAGTTTTGGAAAATCAAAATGTAGTTGGATTCATGTTACTACAAAAATGGTTTGAAAACAAATTCTGATTTATAGATCACCTTAGAGGCAGCATCATCATCATCATTTCAGACATGGCGTACAATTAAGTAACATTATTCTCTCCTGTACCAAGGCAAACTGCCATCTTATTTAATCAAGAGTATGTGCAACCTATTCAACACCATTATTTTATATTGTATATACACTGTAGATGAAGAGTACGGTTATATTTGTATGCATGTAAATTACACCAAAAGATTTAAAGGCTTTTTTAAAACGTTTATCACATTATTACTATTTTAAAATGCTCAAATTTAACAAAGAGCTACAAAATTATGTCTGTAGTTTCAACTGTTGGCTTAAAGCTACATTTGATATAGACCTCATTGAAATTTTATTTCTTTTGAATTTCTTAAAAACAAAATATACATTGTATTGTTCTTCCTTTAATAAATTTATATATAATCATTAATGTTCTTTATATATTTACACACACAAATTCCAACACTAAAGTGCTATATGGAAATTTATCCCAATAACCCACTAGTAAAAATATAAATCAGAAGTATCTGTTCTTTATGATACGAAAAGTTAAAATAACAGATTAAAAAACCTGGAAAACATAATATAAATAATCTATATATTTCCTCCTTTTATGTTTTAAAAATAGTTATATTTTAAATTGTTAAAATCAGCTTATAAATGACTGACTTACCATTCAAAAAGTCAAAACACAAGGCCCTATCCACTGCCACCCTTGTTCAAACAAAAAGTTTTTGAGTCTGACCAAATTCAGATCTACTCCACAAAGGGATTCAAAAAGAATATAATATCACTTCAAAACAATCTTGCTCAGGATTGCAAGGATCACTTGGGTCATTATAATCCATTTGTTATAAAATAAATCTTGTTTTAATGAAAATTACGAAATGTAGGTTTTGACTTTCTGTACTATAGCTGCACAGCATATGGGGCATTTACTGAGGGAGTCGGAGCACCTCTTGCAGGTCACCAGGTGGCCACAGGGGATGAAGACTATGGCAATGTCTCTGTCCATGCAGACTTTACACTGCTTCTCTCTCTGCAGCTTTCGGAGTTTCTCCATGGGGTCTTCTGCCAATGTAACACAGAGGGAGAGTGAGCAGAGGCAGGTTTTACCAGCTTTACCAGACTTTTCTAATCCTTCTGCACATTGGGACTGCCCAGGTGTATACCGTCTTAATAATGTTCAAGGAAACTGCATTTAACATTACAGTTTTCTGTCATTTTGCTCAAGGGAAACATCAAGCACTCAAAATCACTTATGTACGTTTTAGTAGTTCAAGCAGACAGCTGTGTCAGCATGCGTAGGCCGCAACGGAACAAGTAAAGATTTATTCCATGCTGATAAAGACTCCAAAGTCGAAATTCAGTTTTCAGCATGGAATAAACCTTCATACATTTTAGTCAAAATGCAGGAGATGCTCAGTGGAATTGTAATTTCTATAAATTTATTTTATATTATTTAAATGGGAAGAAACATAAGTATTAACTATTCATCACCTTGTGTTATTTCTTGCAATGCTATTTATTTCAATTAAAATATAATTAAGCTGACTTTTTCTTCAGTATTTAAAAAAGTATCAAGGCAATAAGGAATAAGGAGATTTGTAGGTCAACAAGATGACAAAAATATCTCCATTAGAACATTAAACTGAGATTATGCTAATAGACTTGACATCATCTTCACAATGATAACTTCAATGGCATTAGTGGCGTTGCTAAAATCCAACTCTTCATGCCAAAAACTAAAAGATTTTTACCAAAGCTTTTCATTTTTCTAATGCTTGTATAACTCTTGGGGTTTCCTGAAACCTACTCATAAAGTTGAATTATTAAGCATTAAATTTCATATCACAATCCACAGTATTATATCCATTAGTTTCACTGAGACTACAAATCCTCCTCAAAATAATTACCTATTAAGCCTAACATTTGCAGTCCCAGTTTCTCAGACCGGTCAACTAAATATCGGTAACAAAAGAAATTCATTGACGTTAAAGAAAAAAAGACATTTTATGAACAAAATTATGAAGTTTGTGAAAGTACTGCAAGTCACAATGTTGTCAAACTCGCACTCAAGTTCCCTCGAATTGCAATGTGATGGGTTCCCTTCTGCTCACTAGCCTCAGTAATGACTAATGTAAATTGCATCGATTTTGTGATGCACATTGCAGGTTTGACAAGTCACTGTGTACATTTTACTTTTATCGCGGTTTGATATACATTCAATAATGCAGATTCTTCATAACCCCAAATTAGGAAAACAACATTGCGGTGCCGCTTTAAATGAGATTCTGACCACTGGGATATAAATGCCTTTGTATTCCACAAGAGGGAGACTACAACACTAGGATCGGTGCGGGATATGCCAGCTAACCACAAGCACAAAACAGGAATCTTTGTTTGGGTCATCCAGGATTTCAGTTAAAACCACTGGAGTTACTTTTGATTTATTGTAATATTACATCTAATACTAATCTTTCTTCCCACAATAGAAAGAAAAAAATGTCTTCTTAAAAAAAAACATACCATCATTTTCAGGCGTCTCTTCAGAATCACTTTCCACGTCTTCATTCAGAAGGTCTTCAACCAGAAGCTGCACAGATTTGTACCCTTCTCCAGTTGTACGGATTTTCTCCAAGATTTTTGTTTTCACCTGGGTCTCATCCAAGCCCATTTCTAAAGCTCTTTGGGCCACCTCAGAGAGCATAACATCAGACTCTGTGACATTACAGAAGAGGAGATTGTTTTTATTTAAAAATACTTTTCAATTGAGTGAGAAACATTTACACTAGTTTGAGATTTAACTCTGGCATACCACTTACCAAGAGAAACAACTTTTAATTCCAGCGTTTTAACACTTTAAGGTCCCCACTGAATATTTATGTCTAAATAAATGAAGACTCATGAGGTTCAACTGCATGTTGAAGGAGATGAAGGAAATATTTTTTTTAATTTTCAGTGGAATAAAATTTAGTCATAACATACCTTGTTCAGATACAGATAAACTGTTTTCATCATCTTCATCCTGTAAAAAAAAGTATTACAAAATATTACAAAACACAAGTATACAAAATATTGTCTGAAGTTAGCTAGTAAAAAATGATTGCAGGATCAACAAGTCAGGACCCAGTCAGGAATAATGGAGAAGAGTGATATACAGTGCCTTGCAAAAGTAAATGACCCTTCCTAGGTAAAAATACAAAATTACGCATACATTTCTAAATGTAATATTCTATTTAAAACCTGAGTGGTACTCAATATGGAAACCGTGGGTATTGCGGTTGGTGAGGGAAACCTGAAATTATAATCCTCATAATTCAGTGGTTAGCATTGCTGCCTCAGTGCTGGGGCCCTGGGTTCAATTCCAGACTCGAGGTTCTATCTGCATGGAGTCTGGATGTTCTCCCTGTGTTCGTGTGGGTTTCCTCTGGGTGCTCTAGTTTCCTCTCACAGCAGAGTTAATTGGCTGTTGGGAACATTGGCCCTGGTGTGTGTGCGTGCGTGCCCTGTGATGGGACTGGTGTATTCAGGGTGTATCCTGCATGTTCCTTGCCAGGATAGGCTCTGGCTCCCCTATGACCCTGTATTAGATAAAGTAGTTAGAAGATAAATCTGAAATATCTGTCTTTCAGGAATGGTTAGCGCTTTAGTTTTGTTATGAATTCTCTTCCCGAATGCAAGAAATCCCTTGCTCATACACAGGTCTGGAAATAGAAACTTAAGCACAGGATTTTCCACAGACTCATGACTCTTTGTCGTCTATTCCCTCCCTCACACATCACCCTTGCATACGTCTCTTCACAGAGCTAGGGGTTCAGTTATTCATCTTCTACGTTTAATAATAATAATAATAATAATAATAATAATAATAATAATAATAATAATAATAATAATAATAATAGCTTACACTTATATAGCGCTTTTCTGGACACTCCACTCAAAGCACTTTACAGGTAATGGGGACTCCCCTCCACCACCACCAATGTGCAGCATCAACCTGGATGATGCAACGGCAGCCATAGTGCCCCAGAATGCTCACCACACATCAGCTATCAGTGGGGAGAACAGCAGAGTAATGAAGCCAATTCATAGATGGGGATTATTAGGAGGCCATGATTGGTAATGGCCAATGGGAAATTTGGCCAGGACGCCAGGGTTACACTTCGAGAAACACCCTGGGATTTTTAATGACCACAGCAAGTCAGGACCTCGGTTTTACGTCTCATCTGAAGGACTGCGCCCGTTTTACAGTATAGTGTCCCCGTCACTATAATGGGGCATTAGGACCCACAGGGATCACAGGGTGAGCACCCCCTGCTGGCCCCACTAACACCTCTTCCACCTCCCCACTAACACCTCTTCCAGCAGCAACCTTAATTTTTCCCAGGAGGTCTCCCATCCAGGTACTGACCAGGCTCACACCTGCTTAGCTTCAGTGGGTTGCCAGTTGCAAGTTAAAGAGTGATATAGCTGCTGGCTAGCATCTCATTTTAATTCTCTATGCAAGTTTCTATTTTTAATTCTCAGGATTCAAAGCACATAGCATTCAATTTAACATTTAATTATATTGAAAATTCTTTCATGCGGTGGAGTATACTTCTATTGTATGATATTTGTGATGATTAAGGCAATGTTGAGATGAATAACGCACTATGGGAATCGGAACTCAAGGATTTACCAATCAGTGGGATTTTCAGGAATGAAAGTTGGCGATGGAAACCTTCATACTAGATTACCCATGAGCTACAAATTTGGTGGAAGCAGCCTTGGCAGCAATACCAGCTGCACAACTTTTGGGCTACCTCTGGAGACTGGCTAGGTGCAATATTTGCCCTTTCTCTTGGTTTATTTGCTTAGGTTCTCTCGTGTTACTTGGGGATCACTTACGAAGAAACGTTTTAATGTTTTTTTTCCTAGGTTCTCAATAGGACTCAAGTCAGGACTTTTTGATTGGGCAACTCAAGGGCATTCACTTTCTTATTCTTAAGCCACTCCTGTGTAGCTTATTCCTATGTTCCTATTAGTCTTGGCCAGTTTCCCAGCCCCTGCTGATGAGAAGCAGAACTATAACATTATGCTGTCTGTCACATGCCTGACAGTAGGGATGGTGTTGACTGTATGATGCACCATGATAGGTTTGCTTTAGATGTACTGTAACCCTCTGCTTTTAAACCAAAAGGTTCCAATTTTGTATTGTCCACAAAAACTCTGCAGTATTTAGAATAAATAGGATTTTAGATCTTTCTTTAATTTCCATTCAAGACTCCTCTACGGATTGACTGGGATATTGTTATCCCATGGATATTTCACCCACTGAACCCTGCAACTTTTCAAAGTTACTACTGACTTTATGGTAGCATCCCCTAACCACCTCTTTCTTCCTGGCCGTACAGTTCTCAGAGATCTAGGCAGCATCCTGGTACCTTCAATTTGTTAATGATCAAACTCACCATGTCAAGCTATGGGCATTTAAAAAGTTTTTATAACCTTTTCTTGATCTGCGTCTTCACACAATTTTATGCCCAAGTTGCTTATAGGTTATGCATATATCAAATATTAATTGAAACATCAAAATGTCATGACTACAGCCAAGGAACAACATGTGAAAACTGCAAGGGCCTGATTTCTTCTGCAAGGCACTGTATCTCACACTCATCACTTCAAAAAAGGGCTACCTTTTTCTACAGTCCTGCAATGCTACATTTCTAGCCCTTCAACAAACTATACACAAGTACACATGCAATGTATTCAAAATATTCCAAGCATTTTATTTCCCTTCACTTCCTTGCTAGCTTTAGCAAAAGGGTGAATGGAAGCTACTTTATGGTAGCACCCTTTTGCTAATTTGTACAAATAATTCACTCACTGTACAGAGCAGACCTATCATTACTTCTCAGATAGAAAAAGAAAACAAAGTCATAGCACTCAAATCTAAATTACTAAGTTTCTGAAATTTATAGAAGAATTCATGTCATGTTAAAATAACCTTAAAAATATGGGTTTAAAAACCTAATTTGTAGCATGAAAAAATAGTTTTTAGTATTAGAAAAGAACTCAAATACTTCTAAAAAAATAGAAACAGATATTTAACATTTTAATTGAAAAAATGAATGTTTTTTTTTATTTTTTAATTGTTAAGGGTAATATTTTACAAATATACAATATGTATACAAATACATAGGTTCATTATAGCAGACAGAAATTTGTATAAACAGGTTATTTTTAATGCATTAAAACTCCAGACATATTACTCTACAGTGGATATGCTAGACAAACTTCATAATAGTTTTTACATTCCAAAAGTGTAAGGTAAAGAAAGTGCAATAAGAAATCATAGCCATCCATACTTACAGGAAAATTTCTTCTGTGGTCTCGCAACTGCATGCTGTTCACAAACTGCTGGCCTTTCTCCATAAGCACAAAGCTACATCTGTTTGTTTGGAAAATAAAAAGTAGGTTTAGTAAAATTCTGACACTGGAATCGTTTTTATTTGCACCTGGAATGAACTATGCCTCATGTGAAACAACAAGCAATAAAAATAACTAATTTTAATAACTTATGCAGTTTTTACCCAGGGTAATACTTGGCATGTTCTTCCCAGGGCTCCTCATCCGACTGCCAGTCTTTTAAGCCTCCTCCACACTTGAAACATATCACACGGTCCTGAACACCTGAAATTGCACAGCTACATGTAAGCCTTCAAACGCACAGAGGGCAAATATAACATTTCTTCTCTCAGACTCATTTATGCAGATTAAAAATGTCATACTCTGGGTTAACACTTTACTTCATCATTCGTTGTTAACTATTCAACACCGGTAATGGACAAAGCTATCCAAAAATGTACTCATTTTCTTTAGCCAATACATGGATTTTTTAACAGCTATACAAACTGCATGTGCTTACTCATGCAGTTGTGAAGCCTACATTTCTTGTTGCCTTCCAAGTGTCTTAACATATATAGAGCAAGCTTGCATTCTGACCTGATGGCTTAGAGAAGAATCATAGATAACTATTAACTACATATTTGGAAATATGTTAAATACGTTAGTATTTTGCAATGCTACTGAATTTGCTCAGATAAATTTGTACAGCACCTTCAGTATAAAATCCTGCTCGGGCAAGCCTCTCAGGGTCAATGGGATGAGGCACACTAGCAAAACTTCGGAGACGATCCTCAAAGGACTCCATGTATGTATGCGAATGGTTAGCACTTTCAGGAGGCAGCTCAGAAGGTATGTTGCCAACATCATGACCGAGGATGAAGAAACAATTCGGAAAGTGCCTCTCGTGTTCCTTCCAAGGTTCGTCTTGAGGTTCCCAGCCTCCCAATACTCCTCCACAGCAGAAACATTGTACTCGGTCCTGTACATCGAGGTAGTACAGACCAGCCTGAGCCAGCTGTCTCGGCCTCACAGGGACTGACGAAGGCCATTTCTCAAATGTCTTCAAGCGGTCATCTTCCCTGCACATGTGAGGGGTCCTTGGGTAGGTGGAGTTGTCCACGATCTCTCCCGTTCTCAGGCGGTATTCCAGATCTTCTGCTTCTTCATCATAAGAGCCATTGGCCGAAGGATCGGGGCTGTCATCAGGGCTTGGCCTCGGGAATTCACTGAGAGCAGCATGCTGGGAAGGGAGCAGATGTGTGCAGCAGAGGTACTTGCAATTGGGGGACACCCGATGGTGTCTCTGCACAGGGGCATCCCCTCTGCGCCAGTTCTCCACCGTCTGATTGCAGCTGAAGCACTGCACCTTGTCAGCCTCACCAGTGAAATAGAATCCTGCCCGGGCTAACCTCTGAGGGGACACCACGTCGATGCAGGGGAAATTTGAGAAGGACCGCAATCGCATCTTCATGGCCGACATGTCCACACAGTTGTCCGATTCAATATCGCTATCATGTTGAGCGCTAGCCATAATGTATCTTGCAGAGGTTTCTTGGGAGGTCTGGTGATCTGAAGAGAGAACTGCCTGTAATAAGCACAGGAGAAATTAGCACGTTGAAAATGTAAAATTATATAAATCCATATTTAGGATTTATTATGGGTATTAGACTTTTAGAGTTTGGGTCCCTAGCTAGAGAGTGTTCATAAAACAACTATATTCGATTTCTAAGATAAGATTCCCATTTATATCTGGGAATATACCTGGGGGAGCAGAATATATTGGCGAAGTACTGTGTCTTTAAGAAAGATCACATGCAGGGCTTGTCATTTCCATGTGAGGCAGGAGGCATGTGATATACTCTGCTGCTGTGGCAGCCAATAAAGACTAGGCTCGGCACATCAAATAATGAGACAGTCATGAGGTTTAGTCTATACTCTGCTTGGGCGTATTCCGAGTTTACTATTATTACATAACATGGACAGATCCCAATAAATAATTTTAAAGCTACGGTAAATATGGTTAATTAAAAACTGAAAATAAGAAGAAAACCTGTTTCTCTCTTGTTGGTGCTTATTTCTTGTTTCTTTGCATTACGGCTTTAAAATGTGCTATACATTTCGGTGAGAGTTTCAACGCAATGTTTTATACTTTCAGCGAAGTCCAATGCTTGCACAAATGCGCACGTGTGCCGCTGACACTTTCGTACAGTATTAGACAAAGCAGAAATGAAAGCCTTAAAAAAAAAAAAAGAGTAGGCGGGGGAATCTGCTGCTTTGAGCATTCCTTTGAGTTGCGTTTCAGAAGCCCGTCTAGCCATCGAAAGCTTCATTGTCTCGCCACACCTTCCATTGTGAAAGTGATGTGTAGGGAAAAAGCCAGGAAAAAAAACTGCGACTGAAATGAGAAGAAAACTAAAAAAAAATCCTTTTCGTTAGAGAACTTTTCGTTTCTCCGTTCAGTCATTAAATGTTCAGAAAATGTAAGGACCACGTTTGAAAATCTTGGGAGAGCATATTTAGTACACCATGTCAAAAATGTAATAACCTGTGGCTTAAATTTACGATTTCTGAGTTGTAACTGCCAAAAACAACCTCGGTATTCTGGTTTGGTGGAGAGTACATTGTGGTGCTCGCCTTATACAAAGGAACAGCAGTGTTGTTAACATGCAACGGGGAATGCTGGGAAGTGGATTAATGGAGTTCTTTCACAGCGAACTGTCCAGAACAGCCCACACTTGCCCAATGAGGGTCACATCCAGTGAAAAGCCGAGCCATGCAAGAATAGTAATGTGCAGTCTCTCCCTCTAGCAATGTTTAGACAGCGTGACCTGTGAGAGGCAGATGTCCTGCTCAGAGAAAAAGTTAGTAATTAAACCCTTGCTTTAAGACCTTGCAAATATTATGGAGTACAGTACCATAGCCCACACATTTAATACTACACAGAATGTTAGCAATGTTAGCACTTGACACTCTTCTGCTTTCGGGTGAATCCCTCAGACCTATGTTGGAAAATTTGTACACCTACAGCTTTTCTCAGTTCAAAGTTTTTGCATTATCTTGAACTTTAAGATCAAACTGACAGGAATTAAAGTATTGCTGACAGAAATGGCCCAGTTGATGCAGTCCTTATAAATAGAATATTCTAATCATCAACTAGAACTAAACTATTTCCATTACAGGGACACATTCAATATAACAATTATATATGACAATATAAAGACTGATAATCTTTGAGGCTTTCAAAGTTAATAAGCACAACAGAAATATTGTAATTATGCATTATTCAAATTCTTATTTTATGTTCACTAAAAAGTTAAAGTAGGTTTTCAATATATTGTTAATTCTTCTCTTACATATTGTATAATATGTTAAGTTCTGGGCTATAAGATATACAATACATGACAAAAAATAAATAAAAAAGGAACAAGAGGATCACAATTCCCCTTTTAATACACTCAAAGGGGAAATTCATTTTTCAGCGAGTATTGTTTCATAGTTGGAGAAGTTCCCATAAAAAGGTATTTGTATGGGCAGTATAAAGGTGCATTGAAGAGAACAACATCTTGTTTCCCTGAGATCAGTCCTATATCCATTTTAAAGTAAACTATTTTTATTCACTGACTATAGCATGAATTAGTTTTTTTTAAAGTACTCCTCTCAAATCAATTTAGGTCTATCCATGCAGTCGTACTATAAATTGCTGTAACTGCAGTTATAGTTTATCCTGCTTAAGTATATACAGTAATCATCAAACTGCCACCTTCATTAGTTTTTGAAGTGTGCCACTTTACATTTTGCTCTCTACTCCATTAACTGTCTTCTAAATTCCCCAAACTCTGTAGGATCTGGACTGTAACATTTTGAAAGTCAGCTGTATTATTTAACATTCTCATGCAAAAGACACACTCAAAGAACATGCAGGTCAGGCACAATGAAAAATCTTCATGCTGTAATGCTGTAAGGAAACTATGGATGCTTAACCACATGACAAGAATGAAATAGGTAGCAACAGGGGTAAAGCAAATTGCTTAAGTTAAATTGGACATTTCACTCTGAGTACTAGAGGGATTCTACTACTCACATCTCAAACTAGCTTTGTAGATTTTGTTGTTCACAGAGTTTTGAAAATTGTTCAAAATATTATCATAGTCATTTATGAAATACATTCTTGACTACACTAAAATACATACACAAACAGCAATTTCAACGAGGTAGGTGTTGTGAGTGGGCACTGCATTTTATGAAGACTAGGGAATTCTGGTGTAAGAGACTTAGATGAGAAATGATGTGTACCTAAGATTTAAACAAGGGTACTGAACCTAGCTGCTAGATTTGTTAGTAACCAGCCGATAGTACATTGTTCATCAAAGCAAATCATGAATAGTGTAAGGGACACAAAGTACAGCCCAGGAATGCGGCACTCCCTTACAGTCTCTTAACACACCTGGCAACCTAAGATCTAAACTAATAAATTACTGGATAAAATAATCCTTACTCTCGCTTTAACATGTAGATTATTGTTAGAATTTAATAAGAACTTAAACGTGTCCAAGCATACAAATCAATATTGTGTAGTTGCATGAGCACTAGGTTAATTGTTTAGCAACAACATACCCCGATCAATCACAGCCCTTGTTCCCACACTTTGAACCTGTAACACGTGTCCTTTTCAAAAAACAAACAAACATTTGATCCTTCTAAAAACAAGTTTCACACTGCAAAATGTCACACAAACCAAATTCATAATAAGTGACACAAAATGAAACCTATTTTGAAAAGGAGCAACATAATTTTAACTAATCTGGTATCTTCCAATAAGATTAACTTAAAACTGTAATAAAACTAAAAACATTGGTAGAGGTCTTACAGACTCTAACCTATTATTACAGACCTATAATAAACTCACACACTGGTCATTTTTAATTTACTGTAAGCAAAGTTAGATACAGCCAATACCAGAGCCATAACAGCTCAACTACTTAACCTATAAAACTCTCCAAATTTTGTAGAGGGCAGACTTTTCTTAAAATAATGTTATGTATATCTATTGTTCCTACAAAGAGACAACACTACATAAAATTGCATTTAGATAAACATGCCTCAGTTAAAACTCCTGTTGTTCTTCAGTTTAGTGTTTAGGGGCTCTGGATTTTTAACTGGAAGATGGCAAGTTAAAATCCCATCACAGTTGTACCATTGAGCAAGGTATTCAAAATAATGAATTGGCACTTCCAGACAGTAAATAAGAAAAAGGTCTGTCTATTGATTTACCTGGTTAAATATTCAATAGCATTTTAAGACCCTAATGCTAAGAACCCTGATGTCTCTGTTGTTAAAGACATAACACCAATAACCTATTAATAAAACATCTTGTGCTATTGCAGAATTTTCTTTAATATTTTAAATGAAAACCCAACTAGATCTTAAATGTCCAACGGCACCATGCGCTTGAAAGTGTTGAAAGCTGGATTACCGACACCGCCAAATTCAATACACTGTAAGTACACCAAAAGCCAAAGTATACACTTCAGCTTCTAGTATTAATATTGTTCTCGTATTTACATTAAAGTAACCCTTAATGTTTCTCATCTGTAGGTAAAGTAATCTCACCTTTCATACATGAGAAATTCGTATGCAGTCTGTTTCGTAAGCGGTAAGCAAGCTAAATCTATATTTAAAACGCAGGAAACATTCTTGCTCATTATAGGGAAAATATCTAGAATTAAGTTACTGCTATAAAAGTAAGATATTCAATTTGACAGTGTTATTCTTATCATGTTTAACTAGTGGCTGAAACTAACATGTTACCGAAAGTACCAGGGATCCCTTCATGGTTTCGAAACACTAACTGAAAGTGTCCAAGTCCATGACATCTCCGACGACCGCAAAATCTTTATAAATTTCTATGCTATATTTCAGTAAAATGCGCATTCTCATTTCGCTGTATATTTCCGAACGTATTCCTGGTACTATCCGGATTGTAATGCAAAGGAACAAGGTGATGTACTTTAAACAATTATGTCCTATCTGGCACCGTTTCCCTAAATAAGGCATTTAAATACTGTAAATTTTCATGTTCTCAATAAACATAATTGCTACACGTTGGTACTTACCTGTCACAGTGTGTGTCCCCTTTCGCGTCCTTAGTTTGATTCCTCTCCGGGTACCTTCTCTTTTTTCGCTTGCTTTCCGTACAATTTATGTTAAAGAGCCGGAAGTTACGCATGTGACATCAAGCGCTTTCAGGAACAGTGGGTAGCATGGGGGTTTTCAAACCTTTTTGATTGGAGTGCCCCTTGCAGAAATTCCCTCAATAGTAGTCATAAATTATAGGCAAATGTCTGTCATTATTGTATCTCTAGTATTAAATATCAATTACTAAAAGCAAAACGGTACAGCTGTATCATAAGCGCTACCAGTGTAGACGTATCACGAAGGTCTGTATTTTCCCTCTTCAGGGCGAGTAAGAAAGAGTGTTCTCGTTCTCTCTTCATACTGTGAACAGGAAGTTATCCGTAACTTAAAAAAAAGGAACAAGCTACGTTTTAATAAAAGATGAAATATTAAATTAAGCTTTAACAAACGCCTGCCACATTCCTAGATAAATGCACACGACCAGTGTTATTCTACATCGAAACGGCTGTTTAGTTTTTATAGTTCTAGTAGCTATATCATCGTGCAACTGACAGCCCACTGAAGCTAAGCACATGGAGCCTGGTCAGTACCTGGATAAGAGACCTCCTGGGAAGGCTATGGTTGCTGGTGGGAGAGGTTTTAGTGGGACCAGTAGGGGGTGCTCACCGGGTCTTTGTGGGTGCTAAAGCCACAGTATGGCACAGTATCTCTGCTGTTCTTTAGAGGAGGCGTTAAAACGAGGCCGTGATTCCCTGTGATCGTTAAAAACTTCAGGGCCTTTCTCAGAAAAATTAGGAGTGTGACCGCCCTGGTGTCCCGGCCAAATTCCCCCCGGCCCTTGTCAAGTTCAAATTCAAGTTTATTTGTCACTCCAGCCATGTACAGGTATACAGTAACAATAATTGCTTACACTTATATAGCACTTTTCTGGACACTCCACTCAAAGCACTTTACAGGTAATGGGGACTCCCCTCCACCATTGTGCAGCATCCACCTGGATTATGCAACGGCAGCCATAGTGCACCAGAACGCTCACCACACATTAGCTATCAGTGGGGAGGAGAGCAGAGTAATGAAGCCATTACTTAGGAGGCCATGATTGGTAAGGGAAATTGGGAATTTTGGCCAGGAGGATGTGGTTACACCCCTACTCTTTTCGAGAAACCCCCTGGGATTTTTAATGACCTAGGTTTTATATCTCATCCAAAGGACAGCGCCTGTTTACAGTATAGTGTCCCCATCACTATACTGGGGCATTAGAACTGGCCCCAGTATGCTGCTGGCCCCACTAACACCTCTTCCAGCAGCAACCTTAGTTTTTCCCAGGAGGTCTCCCATCCAGGTACTGAGCAGGCTCACACCTGCTTAGCAGCAATAGGTTGCCAGTTGCCAGTTGTGAGTTGTGAGTTGCAGAGTGATATGGGTGCTGGCATAAGTGGAACTAAATATCAGTGGAACTAAATATAATTCCTCCTGGTCCACGGTGCAAATACAGACAGAACACTGACATAGACATTGTAGACGGGATACATATAGTGCAAATTACAAGGCAAATACATAATACAATATACACAACACACTGGGGGGATTTAAACTCAGGTGCAAGTAAATTCCAAGGTGTTGAGGAGCCTGACAGCGTGTGGGAAGAAGCTGTTACAGCTAGTGGAGCTAGCCCATACACTGCAATATCTTTTTCCAGATGGTAGGAGGGCAAAGAGTTTATGGGAGGAGTCATGTACTATACTGGAGGCCTCTTATCAATCACAGCCTCCTAATAATCCCCATCTATAAATTGGCTGCATTACACTGTTCTCCTCCCCACTGATAGTTGATCTGTAGTGAGTTTCTGACACACGTTGGCTGCCGTCAGACAGATTAATGAAGCATTAACCAGCTGTGGTTGCTACACGTTGGTGGTGGTGGAGAGAAGTCCCCATTACCTGTGAAGTGCTGGGAGTGTAGTCTCCAGAAAAAGTGCTACTTATGTAGTGTAATCATTCTAATTTATTATTTACAATGATATTTTCTTTAGCAGTTGAGAGGGCAGTACAAGAATTAAGTGAATGTGTGTAAAATGTATGACAGAACTGTGAACCTAACAGCAATCCAAGAGGCACGTATTCTCACAGCTCTGATTATCGCACGGACCTGTAAAGAGGGAAATGGAATTCGGTTCGGAACACAAGTCGCTATAGCGCCACCTTATGGGAGCAATGATATTGCACAGCATTGCAGCGGCTTTAAATGGGATTTTTTGTTGCTGCCTTTTAGTAAACGAGTCATACATGTATAATGTATTCAAAATAATTCTCGATTGGCATTGTATTGTAACTGTTTGATCAAACACCAAAGTATTTGGTGTTTGATCCAGCTAAAACTACAGGTATTCGTATTTGATATTAATAATAATTATTATTAATCATTTGGATTATATATTTGAGTCTTCTATACTTGAGTTTTTGTTTGTTTGTTTTTTTTTTGGGGGGAGGGGGGGTCTCGAATCATTACCAAACAATGATTACATTATTCTTTTTGCAATTTAAATTTAGGCAAACTGTTTGTTTGTCTATCAACTTTGCAGAATCACAATAATATATGAAAAGAGCTTTGTCCCTTGTGGTTATCAGGTTTCAGAAGTAATCAATTGTTCATAAAACTGAAACTTCTGGGGGTAGGTTTTGTAATTGCACGGGTAAATATATTTTTTTGTCTTTAAATCAATAACAAGCAGTTGAGAGGTATCCTCTACCAGCCTTCTAGTTCCTTGAACAATAGCTGTCCCGCACATAACTATAATTTCATTCCAAGATGTCTGTAACTTTTGTTTTTAGCAATCAATATACATTTTCCATCTGGTGAAAGGTTTGTGGGAAATGTTAATTCATCAGTATTCTGTGTATACTTACTGTATTTATATTTCACAGTGTTTTTAGATGTCAAAAACCTTTGCTTTGCTTAATTACAATGGCAGCAAATGATTCTTTTCTATTAAACTTTTTTCATTGTGGCCATACTTTATACAGTGTATATCATGCAGAACAATTAGGGAATGATGCTTTTAATTAGTGTGGACATGGTCTGTACAATGCAGTTTGTAAGTTCTCTCTATGTTTGGGTGGGTTTTCTCTCACAATCCAAAGTCATACCGACTTACACTTTAATACGCCAAAAGAGAGTAGATGTCTTGGGTTAAAGTGGAAATCTGTCATGTTAAACAAAATGAGAGATACTTTAACTTTCTTCACAGCTCTTGGATCAATTTAAATATTTTATCATTTGTATATGGTCTTGATTGGAATGGATATTCTATACTTTTCCATTCATCCATTTTCTAACCATTTTATCCAGTTCAGGATCGCAGGGGAGCCTGAGCCTATACTGGCAAGCAACAGGTGGAATGCAGGGTACACCCCTGATGGGACGTCAGTCCATCACAGAGCACACACACAAACACATGCACACACTCACAGCAGGGCCAATTTTTCCAAAAGCCAAAATAACCTACCAGTATGACTTTGGGCTGTGAGAGAAACCCCACCCTAGCATAGAGAGATCTTACAAACTCCATCGTACAGATCATGTCCACCCCATCTGCAGTACTGAGAGGCAGCAGTGCCAACCACTGTGCCACCATGCAAATATAGATTTTTGTTCAATTACAATATGTAGCATTAAAAATGAAATAAAATACACTGCCTGAAGAATTATTACAATGGGATAAATGTCTTTAGCTATATGAAAAAGTTCAGGCCAGAAGATTCAGCCTACAGAAAACTGCACAAAATACAGCTTGACTTCTTTGTGAAATTTTGCAGTTTACAAGCAGGCAATTATATGGGAAGTGGGAATCAATAACACACACTGTGCAGGTGAGTGTCCCAAATACCAAACCCCCATTTTTAAGCACTGAAAAACTCGGGCTGTGAAGGCTGAACACCTATCCTTGAAGTGGCAGAAGCTTAGCATGGGAATGGCATTCTAACAAGAAACCCATAAGATATTCAGGAAAGGAAAAGCAAAGGAAGTGTAATTGGAAGAGAGAGGACACAATGTGCTTGGCTGGCTTCCTGAGATATGTTAACAAATAATAAAAACATCTGTTAGAACGAATAACCTGTTGTAAAATGAACAAGCTTTTGTGACACAAATAAGGTAAACTTAAGCTGCTGCGTCTGCTTTTAATTTTTGAGATTTTTTTGTGTGATGGTAGACTTAGTCACCGTCCACTATCCTTTTCTGCAGATCGAATAAATCTGGTTCTATTGAACTCCCACTCTCATATTTTCTGACTCCTGGTTTGGATTCTAACAGTTTTTTGGCATTGTGAGCGGGGTTCCCCAAGGAAGGAACTTTCCGAAGATGGCAACCTGGTGCTTTCTAATGGTGAGCACTGTTTTTTACCACC
Organism: Lepisosteus oculatus; assembly: GCF_040954835.1. Classification (NCBI taxonomy): domain Eukaryota; kingdom Metazoa; phylum Chordata; class Actinopteri; order Semionotiformes; family Lepisosteidae; genus Lepisosteus; species Lepisosteus oculatus. The sequence goes on along the minus strand of NC_090703.1, from coordinate 41,703,154 downwards.
TTCAGATAGGGCTTGGGGAAATCTACCTGGCTGCTGGTTGGGGAGAGTTCCGTTGGGAACTCAACACACCTCAACATTCTCAGAACTCAGCATTTACAGAGGGGCGAGTTCAGGCAAGCATTCAGTGAAATAACAGATCTGTTGTGCTGTTGTGTCACACAGTAAGAACTGTATGGTTGAACTTCGTGCAGGGGTTGTTCTCGCACTGTGTTACTCGCACTGTAGGACCAGGTGTCGGATGAACTGCGTACAGTTAAAGTGCAGTAGGACTGGGTGACAGAGAGCTGTGGAGTTAAAGTAGTGCGTTAGGACTGGGTGTCAGTGGAGCTGTGTGCAGTTAAAATCGTGCGGTAGGAATGTGTGTCAGTGGAGCTGTGTGCTACATGGTAGAATCGGGGGTTGGTGGAACTGTGTGCAGTAATTTTGACCATGTAGATTGTGCGTGGCTTTGTGAGTCAACTGAGCAAGACACCTGTGCAGGAACTGGGTGCAGTAGCAGTGTGCCATACCGTAAATATCCCAGAATGAATAAACTCAGTATGCGATGCAGAAACATAAGAAGGTTAAAACATGAGAGAGGGAAGCGTGTTTGTTGATAGGATGGCAGTGTACGTCAACTGCTGGAGTGGGGATCTGGTTAGATGGAAGAAAAGACAGGCCACGGTTTTTATTCTATGTGGAGAGACCTAGAGGTCAAACAAATAATAAAACAATTGCAAGATGAAAATAATGCCGTGTAGCCACTGCGTTCTGGAAACAAATGCAACACCTAGTGAATATGAATAATGAATTGTAGCACTAAAAAAACTTACAAAAAATGTTAAAACTAATTGCTTAAAGATGTGTGTTTTAAGAGCTCTGGTTGTGGCTGTGTGTGTCAAAGACAATGGCGCAAGTGTGTTTAGCCACCTGGACCAGCTAGGTAAGACTAAAGAAAATAAAACAACTATAAAGTAAGTAAGGTAACACATAAACAATATCAAGACAAGGCCAAATTACATTATAGTTACAGGTGAAAGTAGTTTAAAAATAGTTGCTGATGTTGTATCAAAAAAAGATAAATCAAGTGTAAAAAGAACTGTAACGCATATTTGAGCAGCTGTGAGGTACAGCTAATAACCAAGAAAAGAGAGCAAAAAAGAAAGTAACTACATATTCATATCTTTGGTTAACTTTCGCGAGAATTCATCAAGACATAATTACACTAATTCATCCCTCTACCATTTTTATAGGTGTCTTCTATCTTTCAGAGAAATGCCTCATCTTCAATCAAAACCAAAAATAATCCTTTCCAACACAAACATTTCATTTACTGTTGACAACTACTGCCTATAGGTTGGAGAGTACTTTTTAAGCCGGTTTAGTGTAATAGACTTTTCTGCAGAATTAATAGAATTTGTAACAAGTAAGCCTGTTTTTTTATATGAATAACATCTGCTTTCACAACTAGTATTGTAAGATTTCTTGGTAATTCTATGTCTATAATGTTATTCACAGTGTGATTGTATGAAATTAAGAGTCCTCTACCCAGCACTGTAACTTATCTCACCTGTGTATATTATATGTATATGTTCTTTTTGTTTGTTTTCATTGTGATCTAATCGTATTGAATGAAACAATATTTTCACATACCTGTACACATAAAAGAATTGTGGTAAAGTATCTACAAGTAAATGTACTTGTACATGAGTACACAATGTACATGTGTACATGAGAATCTTTGAGAACACTCTGAAACTTGTTGTTTTCATGGGTGGATTTATGCTATTAATCAGGTAGGGCAAAGCCTTGAAGAATTTGCAATTGGAATATAAGCCAGCACTAGTAAGGCTTGATAAGTAAAGATTAAAACTTATCTAAAAAACAATAATACTGATGTAAACTGACGTAAAATGTAGTTTTATTTTATGGGTGAGTGGACTTGTGAGAGATGGGCTAGTTCAAAAGGACACAGGCTGAAGCTGAAGGAGGAATAGAGATCCGTTTGGAGGCAGTGCTTGAAAAAAAGGAGTAATGCCAATACTCCCTTCCCTAGTCTTAATGCCTGCCATTTATTACTTAAACATGACATTAATCTGTTCATCTTAACTTGGGATGTTAAGATACAGGATTAAAAAATCTGTATGACTTCTAGTTTGGATCAATGTGTAGAAATAACTAAGAATCTAAAAATATCTGGACTACTTCATAGCCTGAATTTTACAGTTAAGACTGTGAAATCATATATCTGTGTTTGATCTGGGAACTGGAGAGAGCTGAGGGATGCGAGCTTGCCAGAAATGATTAAAAGTGATGATGTTCAGTATAACAGAGTATAAATACAATAAATTCTGATTCCAGCTTGATGAAAACTACAAAGACAACCATTAATAAGAAACTTAATTCAGTGAACCAGTAGCTGAGAGTCAACATGAAGTGCTGGTGTTCAAACACAAGAGAGGTCAGAGGCGCTGGTGCTCCACACCAGATAGTGCTGGCGCAATTCAAAGAACTGCTTGGAGGAATTCCAAGAACTAAAATGTGGTGAGACAACAACTGAGATCAAAACGTGTTTTGTGTAGTAATTTTGTGTGTATGTCTAAAACAGCAGTGCAGGAGCAAGCATGTGTGTGAGTAGACACGTCTTTGTTAAAGCCTTCATCAACTGAGATTGCGGGGTATTACTGTATATTAAGAATAACGGAAAAGAATAAAAGGCATCTCAGCAATCTCAATATAAAGATGGAACTGCCAGTGTAGTGTGAATGTGCAGTTGTAAGTACAATGTATGTTGTAATGGTGAAAATATCACATGCAGTTTGAGAGAGACAGGAGACCCAGTGAAAAGAAGGAATGCAGAAGTAACGGAAATTGCATATAATGTAATGGGTAGAAATAAAATGCTGGTGAATGGGATCCAGGATGAAGGGCAGCTAAAAAGCCATATCAATATAAGCAGGACGATGGAGATTTCTGTGTGGCTCCACAGCTCTTCAGCATCCCTGCAACTGGAAAAGATGCCCTCTGTGTCTGTTTTTTTTTTTTGTGTGTCTGCTGCACATCTAGCAAGTGCAGCAGAATGTTGTCTGTCTCTGTGCTGTATCCTCAGTTGTCTTGTGTTTTGTGTTGTGCCCAAAAGCTGATGGTACCCTTTGAGGAGACCATACCTTAAATCTAGCCAGTATGTAGAAATCCAAAAGCCAAGAATCTCATTTTGTCAAATCAAGCTACTATCTGCTGTAAAGGAAGCAATATTTAGCTAGTGCAATGAAAACCTGACATTATTTGGCAAAGTGTGGGTAAGCTGTCAATTACAACTTTTTATGCTAATAAGGTTGCAGGGTCTAGTGGGAGTATGGGTCTACTCTTGATAACCAGTCAAAAGATTTAACGGAACTAGAATATTGCTGAAAGACTCTTAGTTATCAAGCCAAAAGAAAAGATCACTCTAGAGAAGAATGATGAGGTGGAGTTCTGAGCTTAAGGGGTTGTTCTGCACTGACTTCTTTGGGAGAAAATACAGAACAATTTAAGTCTGCAACAGAAAAGATTAAGAAGGGACCTAATATAAAATTTCAAAATCCTCAAAGGGCTTGTCGAAGTCAATCTACTGGACATCAATATCACTAGTGAAACACTTGCTGGGGGACACAGGTGGAAGTAACTTTTCGTATTTCTTACTTATTTAGTCTTATCAACTATATTCTGTTCCTTCCAACAGGATGGCTGGCAGCTGTTATTTCATTGCAGGTGGTGTGATGGCTGAGGGCTCGAAGAATGAAGAACCTATTTTTACTATTCTCAGTGATTTCAGCCACTACCTAGAGGCCCCAGCAGTAAACTTCAATAACATGATACTGGATATCTGCTGGAAGCTTGGGAAAGCGCTCACTCCCCAACAGGAGGGAGATGAGGACTGATAAAGGAACAAGGCCTTTGGGATCTGAGGAGGATTTGCTCAAATGAACCACCAAGTCATCATAGACTTGGACATGAGGGAGAATATTCTGAGAAATAAAAGAAATTTTATAAAATGTTTAAGAAATAAAATGTTTCAATGTGAGTATTAGTGGCCTGAGCTGTGTCTTTTTACTGCAGAGGTGCCCGGTAATATTATTATGGAATAACCAAGGTAAAAATTACACATTTTATAATGTATGTTGTGGAGGCCACATATTATGAAGATGCTATAGAAATATAATACTAGAATTTCTGTGTTGAACTACACTGTGCAGATCAGTAGTGAATTGGCAGGGTGTATGTGATGAAGGTCTCCTGGTATACCCTTTCTTTCATAGTTCTGTGTAATAGTTAAGTATCTTATAGGTTTCAGTTATGAAGGAAGTTGTAGAATGAACGACAGAGCATGGGCCACATACATGAAATAATTCAATCATGGGAATGGTTCAGGTGATCACTATGAGTACTGTACTGAGTCAGCTCATTAGATTACATGCTCCCATGGCACTGTTTGTGGGATACAAAATGCCGATACCATTGTAGTCTCTTCTGAGCCGATCAATAACTCAGACTATACAGGTGTTGCCAACACTGTGGTATTTTCTCATTGACAAGATGGTACGTGCAAGAGGCCTGCATTGTCTGATGCCACTAGAATCCACATTCTACCCACGAGTGTCAGGCTCTTTCACAGAGGTGGTTTAGCCCGCAGTGTCCAGTAGTTATACAGCAGAACAATCATTCAAGAAGAGGAAAGTAAAAGTCTGTCCAGAACAAGGAACAGCAAAACGAGGTTGGAAGACCCTGCGATGCTTGATAAAATTCTGTGTAAAATTCTCAGCACGCTTAGATAGACAGCTCACTTTATTGGCCAAGTAAGGTTTCACTTACAAGGAATCTGACTTGCTGATTTGCTCATACACTATATATATACAGACATACCATATATACATAGACACAAAGAACACAATATACATTTCAGAAATGAGAGGACAAATACATATTGCAAAAGATTTTTCAGTCTGATTCTCCACAAACAACTTGAACACCCAAAAACAAACAAAACATGTAAGAGCAACACACTGTGGCTGCCGATCGAGCCGCTATCTTTACAGTGAGACACTCAGAGCCTATTTCTGTCATCATCTGTTTTAATAGCGTGACTACAATTCAGTTATGTCATAATTTTAGTCAGGGAAAAGCATCCAGGTTTTTACCAGTAACCTCTCACCACCAGTTCAGGAAATAGTAAATAGTATCAGATCTAAACAAACTCCAAATTCCCTCCCATCTAAATCCTTCCAATAGGGAAAGCCTGAGGCTGTATGAGGAGTGCAATTGACCTGAAATGTCAGATTAGAGCAGCTAAGGGTGCTCTGCTGATGTTTATATAACCATGTAGGTATCATAGGTAACCTGCCTGGGCTGTTGCTAGGCGGTTAACAGGAGGACTGAAAAGCTCAGGTTGTGCAGGCCAAATGCCTGTCTTTGAACTCACAGAGTTTCAGCACACTAACAAGTATGGGAATGACATACTAACCAGAAACCCATGAGATATGCAGGAAAGGAAAAATAAAGGTAGTGTAATTGGGAGGTAGAGGAGAGAATATGTTTGGCAGACTTCCTGAGATGTAATAACACATAGTAAAAGCATTTGTTAGAGTGAATAGCTTTTTTGTCAAATAAACACGCTTTTGTGACACAAATAAGGTATACTTAAGCATCTGCACCTGCTTTTGATTGAGCGTTTTTCATATGATGGTGGACTCTGTCACTCTCCGGTATCCTTTTCTGCAGATTGAGTAAAGCTGGTTCTTTTGAACTCACACTCAGGTTTTCTGATTTCTGGTTTGGATTCTAACAGTTTCTGTCACAGTTTATCTTGATTCTCAATAAATTCCCAAAAATCCAAATTAAGCCTGCAAATGTACAAAGGTCTCTAATAATTTTAGCAGACAAAATGTTACTGATTTCAATTAAATTTACTTCAGTTTTCCAAGATAGTGAATATTGTCTTGTTTCTTTCTAGTGCATTTTAGCTGAAATAATAATTTCACAAAATGTATGTCTGCATTCAGACTTTTACTGAGAAGTAATCAAATAATGTATCCCGTAACTAAAACGCCATGTTTTATATATATAGGCAAACAACTGATCTGAAATGTTTAATGCATGTTGTCTAAAATCATTACATTGTTAAGATAATTGACTGGTAACAGAATCTAACGTAAACCTCATAGCTTTATTCAAATTACACCACTGTAACAAAATTACAATAAAGATTATAAATTAAAAAATAAAATTGCTTTTTAGATACAATTTCAACCACCAGCCATAAACAAGCGTTCCCCCACAATCCCAAGATGCATTAGCGCGCGCGTCCTTTGACCCGGTGCTTTGTGCTAAACATCCGGGCTAAGTGCGGTATAGTGGGGAAGATGGCGGCGGTGGTCCTCCCTACTGATTGGATCAAAAACTGGGAAAAAACAGGAAAAAATGAGTTGTGAGTTTACTTTCCGTCGTTGTGTTGAAATGATAGATAGTCAATCGTTCTTGGTTTTAAGAAGCACGTTTCCACGTGATCAGAGTTCGTGTTTTAAAAGCGCGGTCCTTTAGCGAGTAAATAGTACTTTCTGCATTGTGTCCACCTCCACCTCCATACTTTCTATTTCAGAGCAGTGTGGACCTCAGCGTTACAGAAATCGAAATATTTAGGGGGAGGGATAATATGTTCGTTGAACTAAACGATTCACAACGCTTCAACTCTACTGATTATATAAAAATTAATGCATCATTTGTATTTTTAATACTTTCGACACCGTACGCGATCACTCTGCGCTCGACTTTGTGCATGTGATTTGTGTTGCGCACGCTTACTTGGTGTTACTGCTAGCACGGTCGTAGTGACACTTTTTTGGAATCACAGTTACACCGTAAAAATGACTGTTAAATCTGATATACTTGACATTGAACCTGAGGATTATGCACATTCAGTATGAAACTTGTTTTTTTTTCCGTGCTTTGTTGCAGCATGGGCTTGAAGCAGTGGTTAAACGAGTTGGGTTTGCGTTGGGATTAAATAGTTTTTAAAAAAAACAACAATATTGCTTCTTGTTCCTGTGGTCATATGAAAACGTCAAGAAATAACTTTTGTCTTCAAGCACTTAATTTAAACCGTTTATTAAATTTTGCATAATATAGCTCATCATAAATGTTTTTAATAAAAAAAACAGTAGCAGTTCCCCATGGGCTATGGGTGGGGCATATATGAACCTGCACGTTCTTTGAAATCTTATGGAATATTTTGTATAGTAAAATGAATGCAAATCTACAGCGGATCCTAACATTATTTTGAATTGTTGGTACAAAAGGAAGGCGTTTGCGCAGTTAACTTTATTAAAAGTTTAAAAGAGATCTTTGGGCACATTGTTCTTGTTGTCACTAATGGGAAGCTAACAACCTAGTTTCTTTTTAATGATAAGCAGTTAGGCCTAGTTCAGACCACTTTGTGTTTTGAAAATATATAAGTGACCCATATGTAGTGATGCTATGGATAATTTTACATGTGAAGCATTTTATTTTTATGGTAGTATGTTACCGTTCCCCTCATATTTTAATAAATCCTAATGAAGACCATTCGATCAAGTATCCTGCTCCACATTAACAAAATGTGGAGTTGAGCCTGTTTACTTGACTTGTGTAGGTTAAGAGAACCTTGTATAATGTAACCACATTGACTTAACATAGCACCATGTTGTGTATGCACATCAAAGGTCAAAAGCTAACATTTTATATGCCCTTTGCACACTTGGCAATATGACTGAGGATTTGACTTGGGTAGACATTTTTACTAGTTTGATAGCATCTACTGGGGTCAAGTGTTTTGAATGGTAATACCTCAGAATGGTAGTAATCCACCTCAGGTAATGGGTTTACCCATGCAGAGCATGACAATCTCCTGTCCTTAACATTTGACAAGATAGTTGTCAAAGGTAGAGGTTGAATACCAAGATAGATGAAAGTTTATTTAAGCATGCAAAGCCAAACATCATTTACTTGAACAAATAAAGCATAGGTATCTGCCAAAAATAGTTACCTAAAACCTAGAGGTCTGTTTTATTTAATTAAGATAAATATCCATGAGGAGAGTTTCTTGAAAAAATCAGGAAAAACATGACTGCTAGCTATAAAATAAGTTTGTGTGTTCAGTTCAGAAGACGTTCAGTTAAGTATTCAGAAATCTATATTTTTGTCTTTGTGTTGTATTTGTCGCTCTCTAGTGCTGCATTAATCCTGTGTTAAGTGCAGTGTGTAATCGCTCAGCTAGTACTCCTGGCATCTTTGCAGCCCGACAGGTGTGTTGGGCTGAAGTGTGTAAGCTGAAATACAGTGTTAGGTGAACGCAAGCAGTGTTTTTAAATCTGCTTCACTCTGATCCCTGGGTTACTAATATCCTGGTGTGCTTGAGTCTTGTTCTTAAAGGAGAGGAGAAAATAAATATTTGGTATACATGAAATGTTTTTCCTGAAATGTTATTTAGATCATATTTAAAAAAAAAGATTATCGTAACATCAGTTTCAACAGCTTACAAGCAGGAGACGGAAATGCCCACTTCGTGTGAATAATGAGGAACAGTTCTCTTTAGGTTGCAAGACAATTGTGGAGATTATAACATGCTGGCTCCCATGTTACAATATTATTTGACATGTGACTGTGTTTTAAACTCCATCTTGTATGTGAAAGGTGCATGCGTTAAATCAATAGTTAGGTGTTATCGTTATCTTTCATTTACATCTTATTGCTGTGGAATCTTTTTTTTGAGTTCTCCTTTAAAAAAAGCTGTGCACTTAAATAAAATGTGAGCATTGAATGTTGCTGTAAATCAGCTTAGTGTGTTAAGTTTGTTAAATTTCCTGAAAGGCATAATTTATATTTTTTTATTAGAGATAGCAATCAAAATAAAAAAGAAAATCACGACCAGTGGCCAGTTGTTTCCCCTATCTCTTCCTGTAATTTGATTTTAACACTGGAAGTCCAGGATTTAATCTTTCTAGGCCTCTGTTTGGAAATGAGTTTAATCTGCAGATTTTAGGCTTTATCTGTTTCTAGGTGGAGGCTTATAGTAATAAGACTTGGAACCCCCCTCCTCCCCTAAGCATGTGGCATCTTATATGTAGCTAGATATAAAAAATTAAACATTAAATGCATGCCTTTTCTCTTCCCTTCTGACATCTCTGCATGTACATACTGAAATGCGTTGCTTTCAGATTCTACCGATTTGGATAAAGCCTCCATATGATCACATCCTATTAATAAGTGACCTGATGCTCAGAGTAACCTTTAAAATATTTATAGCTGAACATTTATCATTTTCACCATGCAAAATGTTACTTGCCTTTATTCTGTGCAGTATATACTTAAATTGTGAACATAAAAAATCCATGTCTGTTGTGAAAGATCACCTTCTGTGTGTTCAAGTGTGGAGTGTTCTCAAAGTGTATAATTTTTTTAGAAAAATCAAATTTAATATTAAAGCTGTGTTAACAGCTCCAAAGCTTTCACTAACCTGGACATATACATCTGTCTGAAATATTTTAAATTAACAATAATATTCTCAGTGGGTGTGTAGAAATGCCTGTTTGATATTACTTTGTTTTGGCTTTAATGGTGCTCTTAACCTGTTTCAGATGATGTTGTACAAAGTCATATGTATATTAAATTAATTAAATCCTAAGGACTTGTACAAGAATTTACTTAACTGTTCTAAACTATGTGAAGCAGAAGGAATGCTGGAATAAAGGAAATGTGTTTAGTTACCTCTCACAACAGTGCCTTTCTAAGCTAATGTGTTTAGAATAATTTGAATGTCTCCTTTTCCTATTTTCTTAGTTCCTATTCTGTCCTCCCCTTTCTTTCTCAGTAGTTGATTGTTAATTTTAAGAATTGCATATCTGCCGAAAGTTAAGAGTACAACATCTGTGTGTTTTACATGCAGTGTGATATTTAATAAAGTGGTCCTTGGTAGATAAAAGTGTGAACCATGGGTGAGTAGCTGAAAAATGTTGGCAAAGTCCTTTGATAAGGGCCTAGAAAAGTGTCAGTCATGTAATGATTGTATAGTACATAGGCATTTTTAAGTCTGCTTGCATGCAGTATAATTATTGGACTGATATTCTTCTCTATGATTCATTCTTTGCAACTTGAAAATTGCTTCCCTGTGTTTTTTAAATTATTGGTTTCATCATCCATGTGACTGACATTAAGTAACACCTTTTTACAGCTGGAATTCCTTTTTTTTCACATCTGTCACTTTCTTTGTAAGGTTTGCTGAGAATTTAGTAAGTTCTCTGAAACAAACTCCTCCACATACTTCTTTCCCAGGATATGTAGGGGGCACTCACTAATACCATACTTTGTGTTTTGTGAGCAGAAAAGTCCGATATAAAAGAAAGGAAGTTTTTATTACTGAGTACAGAAAAGGAGCCATCGTACTAATATATATTTTTTATTCTTTAAAAGAGAATAGATAAAAAAAGACAATAGAGAATAGTTAATATGAAGTTTATCAACAGCATGTGTCTTCGCACATTGCACAGGGAGTAATGGAATTTCCCATTTATTCTTGAACATGACCCATATTTTGTGCAGTTTACTGTAGTAAAGGAGACATTTCTGTAGTGGGGATATCTTCAAATGAAAATTTGTTAAACAGCTTGCTTACATTTGATTTTTTTGCTCTTGATGTGGATGTTGTAAGAATTTGAAAGCATTTCTTGTTTAAAGCATATTGTTAAAAAGAACAAGTAATAGGTTTATTCCATGCTGAAAAAAAAGAAAGAAAACACAACGTTTTGGCCGTGGGGCTTTCTTCAGGTGTGATGTGCGAGTCACACCTGAAGAAGGCTCCATGGCTGAAACGCTGTGTTTTCTTTCTTCTTTTTTTCAGCATGAAATAAACCTATTACTTGTTCCTTTGCAGCCTACGCATGCTGACACAGCTTCCCACCTGAAATATTATTTAAAAGTTTGGTTCTAAGTATTTAGATATTGTAGCTTTTTTTTGATGGTTGAATGAATTTATAATGTTAGTGAATTAAAACTTAATTTTTGCTTTTTGTTTTTCAGTGTACAGTTATGTCGCAATCTTGCTGACAATAAAACGAATGATGACGTGACGTTAAAAGGTAAGATGTCATAAAATGTGTTCATTAATTGCTGACAGCATTATTCCAAGTCCCTCTACTGATTTGTTTTTCCATATTAATGAAAATGTCTGTCCCTGTTCAGATTCTTTGCAATTTTGTGTTTACAATAAAACATCATAGCAGATTATTTTTTTTTTCTGGTTTGTAACTTTTTTTCCTTCCCAAAGTAAAAATGTTCTTAATCAGCCTTTTAAGGCAGCTTTCCTTGGGAAAAAGTTAAGTCTGCCTTTTTTTTTTAAATTGTAATAAAATGAAAAAGAATAAAATGGAACCCAAAGGTTTTTTGGCAAGTATGAGGTTCTTTGAATTTGTCTTGCACCAGCCTTGACAGAAGATGTTTGCAGTGAGCTAGTCCCAGTGGATTCTTGATTCGCAAAAGGGTTTCTAGGTAACGAGCGAGAGATTGGTTACCACGGACAACTTGGGGACAGTACTGCGATTAGCATGCAGTGAAGTTAATATCAAATGCATAAGATAGCACCCCTCTGTTGTCTTTCTTGTTGACCTGTGGACATTAATTAGCCATATGTTTTGTGTACTATGTAGTATTTTGAAATACATTTTGAAACTTCAGCAGTAGAAGTACCAACATTTGTGGCCTCCTCAAAACAGCAGAAGTAGTGATAAAATTCTCTGTGCACTGACTCCTTTGAGACACCTTAAATAGCACAGGGCATGTTGAGGGATTACCATTCACTTACCTGAATATTTAAGGATGTTTGATTTTCGTGTTAAGGAAAACAAAATATTTTCATATCTAAAAAAATGCTGCAGAAATCAGATATAGTCCTTAAGTAATTTGGTAAAACGTTTTGTGAAGCTGTAATTTAATAATGATTGCACACTTAACACAAATCTAAAAAAAAAGGTGTATTTTAGATTTTGCACTTTGTGTGAAGATTGGAAAAGCACATCAGTTTTGATAAATAGAGCTTTTGAAGTCTTTAAAGATTTGACCAAAATAGTCTAGCTTGTTCAATCACACTATCACTTAAAATAAGAATGAAAAACATTTTTTGAGAACTAGCACACATTATACAGGCTACTTGTATTCACCTAATTCATTACTGTCCCAAGAAACTAATTTGGATCAGAGCATAAGTACAAGTCATAGTAATTTATTTTCAGAGAGGCCTGTGCATATTTTTTGGGTACATGGTAGAATGATCAATATATTTAAACCAGCTAGGTGTTAAATCATATAACCTTCCACAGTTACACTGTGTACATCGGATTCATCACTTGGATGATAATGGCTCATCTCCAGTGCCATGATACCTTCAACACTGTTGATGAGGCAACACCTTCTATAGTTGTGGTTGGGTGGTGGATGACATCATTGATGAACTTGTTACACTCCATTGCTGTTTTCCCAGAGCCCAACAAAGCAGTTATCTTTGTCACTATATTAATTCATGCATTAATAGCTTCCATTTCTCACTCTTTCCTGGTGAACATTTAAGTTTGCTATATAATTGAATTTGGGCAGCAGGGTAGTGAAGTGGCTAGCACTCAGGATCTGGGGTGCTATCTGCCTGGAGTTTGTATGTTCTCCATGTGTTCGTGTGGGTTTCCTCAGGATGCGCCAATTTCCTCCCACAGACCAAAGACATAGATTAATTGGCTTCTTGGAAAATTGGCCGTGGAGTGAGAGTGTGCCTGTGTCTTTGTGTACCCTGCGCTGACTGGTGTCCCATCCAGGGTGTATCCTGCCTTCTGCCTTCTGCCTTCTGCTTGCTGGGATAGGCTCCAGCTTCCCTGTGACTCCCTGTTGGATGAAGTGGTTAGAGGATGGATGGATGGATAGAATTGACCTTTTTATATGCTTCTGTGTCTTCTGTTAAGTCTCCTGTGTCATGAAGTCTGGGAGTGAGTATCCTGTCTTTTGAACTGGCAGTTTACGTTTGTTGCAGCTGCTCCCCAGCATGATCTGCACTTAATTATTCAAACTCGGAGCCCTGCTGAAACAGAAACTTGGAGGCACATTCTGTTTCTTAAAGGCAGTGTTGCCTTACTGAAGGGTGGTAGTTTCCTTGGCCTTTTCAGCACCGATTGTCCTGTTCAATTAAAACAATTTGTGAAGAGTTTTTCTTTTGCTCAGAATCGCACTCTTGGAGGTGCCACATCCCAAGGAACAGATATATTGGACTTATTAACGCAGTCTACATTAGCACTTATCAAATTGATTTAATCAAAAAAGAGCCCTACAAGATTTTAGATCATAATGTCGTAAGTATGCAATGCTTTGAGGAGTTTACCATTATTTAATAAAGAACTGTGTGTTTTGCCTATTGAAGGGTACCATTGGGTTTTGTTTTTCAACTGAACATCCTGTATTTGAAAGTGTGATCCATAATTGAGAGAAACAGAGAATACACACAAAGTAGTGTCACAGCCTTTTCTAATATAATTGGCTTCCAATTATTTGGTATACACTGGACCTGTTCTCTTTCTGTGCACTTTTCTCAGTAAAACATGCAATGCTTCAACTAACTGGCTTCTAAGGTGCCATTTAACATTGAAAAGGGCACTTCTTTTTTTAAACTTGACTCTTTTTCTAGCTAATTAGCTTCTCTAAAAGGCATTTATTCTGATTCCCAGGAAACCTTTTTTTAATTTGGAGTCACTGAACTGAGACCTTTAGTCAACTTGTTTAATTTCTCTGTAAGAATCTGATCATAAACTTCATTGTAATAGAGCATGACACGGATTGTTTTGTAAAAAATGTATTACTTCTGAGTATGTTCTGCGGCTTTTGAATGTCTTTGATTTATTTTATGGGTAGTGTCTAATTTTTAGACTAATGCTGCTGTTTGTACTATATTTTTGTGTTGCTATGGAAGGCCTTTTTCCCCATTGAGTTACTCAAAGTCGTAAATGGATTTACTTGTGGATTTTACCTAAATTTTGAACTCTGTAAAGAACCTTACTAACAGAAACTACAACATGAACGTCATCTTTGGCTTCATCATTGATAGCTTTTATTTGATCTCTTTCCTTTCTTTCCTCTTTCTCTTTTCCTTCTTTATTTCTCTATCCCGTAAAGGTTTATACATTTATGTAGAAATGAAGATATTGACAGGCTTGTGCTGTTTTTACAGCTTTTGTAGGAAAGCTTAAATAATATTTTATATATGTTATTGAGAGATGTTTTATTTTAGAAGTCATGTAGCATACTACAGCATACCTTAATCTGTTTAATGTTTTATACATGGTAAGATAGAATGCACGATGAAGATAAATGTATTAACACAAGTAGTGGCTCTTTGTCAAGAATCGATTGGTCATAACATTTCTTTCTTTAAAATGAAGTATTTTAAAGTTTTCCACATATGATGAAAGTATGTTATCAGAGAAACAGAAATCAGTCTTTCTGCATGTGAGACCTGAGCTTGATTCAGACAGCTCAGAGCTCAATAGGTTATTTCATGAAAGCCTGTGTTGGTATGAGGACTTTCAAAATGAAAGATTTCATGTATTTGACTGTTGATTGTTGACATTTGTAGGTAACTATGACTTCGGTAAATTAAGATTAATGACTGACTTACCACAAAAGTCTTCCAGTCACTTTTAATAGCATAAATTCAGTAAATACTAGAGGTATATACGGTAATGGGTATTGAGCCTTTTGTTTCTTTCTGTTTAGTGATTACACGTATTAACTTCGCCTTTAGAACTAGGCACAGATTCAAAACCAGATTAATATCTGCATATTGTAATTAATATAATATTTTTCTTTTCCTTCCACAGATATTCATGCTGCCCTCTATGAACTCTCATGGCATGTCATCAGGGGCAATCTCAAATTGGACCTGGCTGCCAGTGTTCTTGGTGACATAATGGTACGAGGAAGAATTAATCCTTCTGTCCCAAAGCCAAGTAATTCTATGCCCACAGGCTATTAATTGAACCTGGATACATTTCAGATGTAAAGTAAACCTTAATAAATTGCAGTGCCTTATTAATGATAATTGACTGGATATTAGAGATCAGCTTTATGAAGCGATTGCAGCTACAGATGTTGGAGAGACAGAAGCTTAATTTAGCCTGTAATATAGTGTGAGTTAAATTCTCATCTCGCAAAAGTGCAGGTTTTAAAATGACGTGGTGGTAACTGCTGCATTATACGTTATAAATCTAAATCTTAACGTACCATTACCTGGCTCATAATTTCTCATTTGGTCAAGATATCACATTTTTTACTTTAATTAAAGCCATAATTGTACAAGCAATGATGTTTTTGTTCTGTTGACTTAGAAAAGTACATTATATTCACCTTTGAATCGGATAAATATAGATAGATAATATTTTATTAATCCCGTCGGGAAATTGATGTGTTACAGCAGTCCAGCCCAAGACAAGCAAAAACAGGCGTCAGAATAGTTATAAAACAAAAGACAACAAAATAAATAAAAATAAATAAATACATAGGTGTGTGCAAAATGTGATGATCATGGTCACTGTAAAAACAATAAAATATGTGCAAAATGTCCAAAAAGTACAATGGAGCAAACATGCTGTCCATAGACGAACAAATGAAGGGCTAACGGTCCTAGCCTAGGGCAGCGTTATACACCCTGACACCCTGTAGTATGCTACATGACTTCTAAAATAAAACATCTCTCAATAACATATATAAAATATTATTTAAGCTTTCCTACAAAAGCTGTAAAAACAGCACAAGCCTGTCAATATCTTCATTTCTGAAGATATGTAGCTGTAGCTGGAGCAGTCTGTTGCTTAAAGTGCTCCGCCGCCCAGTAACAGTCCCATGAAGGTGTTGTTCATGATGGCTGTGAGCTTGGTCCTCTCAGCCACCACCTCCATGGGGTCAAGGCTCATCCCCAACACAGTGCCAGCCTTCTTGATAAGTTTATTGAGCCTATGTGCATCTTGATGCCCCAGAACACAACAGCGTAGAAGATGGCCGCTGCCACCACTGACTGTAGCAGTGTTCCACACACACCAAAGGACCTGAGCCTCCTAAGAAAATAGAGTTGGCTCTGATCTTTATTGTACAGGGCGGCAGTGTTACCAGACCACTCCAGCTTATCATCCAGGTGTACCCCTAAGTACTTGTAGGAATGTATACCCTCTATGTCCTCACCCTGGATGGAAACAGGGTTCAGCGGAGACTTATTCCTTCGAGGATATAAATATATCTTTATTCACAGATATTAAGAATGAAGATGTCTATTACTGATCAAACAGACAGTTATATGCAAATAGTGTCTGTTTTGGTGAATCTTTGGTTAAATTGACACAACTGCTGTGTGGTACACACTTAAACATGAAATAATTCTCAAGCAAATGTTAATGCTCAATATTTACAGTTTTGGAGATATTCAAAATAGTAAAACAGTGAAAATGACATGAACACAAGTTTGGGCACCCTCTCAGTCAGTACTTAGTAACACCAATGGCAGGTATTACAGGTTTCAAGCATTTCCTCTAACCAATTAAGAGTCTTTCTATTCTTGCTTTTGGAGTTTTTCCTCACTTTTCCTTGGAAGAACTCTTCTAGCTTAGAAATATTCTTAGGTCTTCTTGCATACACTGCATATTTTGAGATCTCCTTACAGATTTTCAGTAATATTTAAGTCTGGGGACTGCGAAGACCATTCCAAAAGCTGAATCTTTAGTTCCTGTACGTACTTCATGGTATGTTTTTGATGTATGTTTCAGATCATGCTAAAATATCCAACCTCATTTTAGCTTCCATTTCTTCACTGACTTTGGGACATGAGCTTCTAGGATTTCTTGATATTTAGTTGAATCCATTGTTCCTTCCACCTGCACAGTTTTTCCTAAGTTATTGACTGCCACACAACCCCAAAGCTTTACCCATTTTTCTCCAAATGTATTTTTGGTGGTTGTGGCCATAAAGTTTAATTTTTGTTTCATCAGTATGCTGCACTTTGTTCTAAAATGTTTCTGGCTTATCCAGGTTTTATTTTGTGTACTTCAGACATTGACTTATTTTGATGAGGTCATGGGAAAGGTTTCCTTCTGACAACTCTCCATTTTTGTATAAGCAACACTGTACTCTGGACCTGTGGACAACTACTCCACTGTCAACTAAACTTTTCTGCAAGTCCTTTGCATTGATCTGTCGATGCTGCATTGTAGATCTGACCAGTTTATGAGCAGTTTTATCAGAGATTTCTCTGGGTCTTCCAGATCTTGCCTTGACTTGTTTAACTTCCATTTCTTAATGTTTCTGACAGTTGAAAGTGCAAGCTGGAAACTTTTATGGACTTTTTTATAGCCTTCCCATGCTTTGCAAGAGTGAATTATCTTTATTTTCAAGTCCTCAGACAGCTGCTTAGAGGAGCCTATGGCCTATAGCCAACATTTATAGCCTAAGAGGTTATAATCGGCATCATTTTTGTTCACCTGACTTAATCTAAGGCCAGAGTCCCACAAGTTTTGGGCTCTTTTGAAAAACGCCAATGAAAAAAGTAATGAATCAACTGGAAGGATGCCCAAACCTTTGTACATGCCACATTCCATTTATTTTTTAAAATGATAAAATAAGCAAGTACTTTTAATGAGCAATTACTATTTTATTTCCATGCTGATAATGTGTCATCTGTTTAGAGATTCACTGAAACAAAAAATTTTACCAGGGTGCCTAAACCATTGCACACAACTGTAAGCATTAGGATAACTGCCCTCTTTTATGTAAAATATAACATTAGTACATTTTATAAAATGATGTTTACAGTGCAAATTTTATCAGAAGAAACTAGAAAAAAATTATTTCATAAAACATTATATCAAAAGAAACATGTGTCTACAGCAGTAACAGTATAACATCTTTATGAAGTTTTGTGTGACAGGAGAGTAAGCTTCTTGGAATTCAGTGACTTTAAGCTGATAAAATATTACCATTACACCTGCATGTCAGTGGAATAATAATTTTTCATATTTTGGTTCAAAATAAAGAGCCGTGTAGCCTAGATTATATTGGTAATTTAAAACCACTTTTCAAACATGGTTTGGATGAAAAAGAAATGAATTGCTTTGTGTACAACATCTTGATGATTCACTCTTTTTTCAGGAATTACGGGAAGACATGTCATCCATTTTAGCCGATGTATTCTGTATATTAGGTAGGTGCTTTGTTAGAAGCTATTAATGATATTTTGCCTTCTTTTCTGTTTCGGTACCATATATATATATCTGCTGCAAATGTGTCCTGAATGTATTTTTAAGATGTGAAATTGCTACTGTACTGTTTTGGAAACAGAAAGAAGGTTATATATTTATATTTACCTTGTAGTGGTACAGTGTGTGGGTATAATGATATGCTGAATATTATGCGAAATACTTCCTCAACTCAACTCTTCCAGTAAATGCCATTGAAGCTGGTATTGCTTGTTTTCATTGTAGATATAGAGACTGGTTGCTTGGAAGAAAAAAACAAGCGTGACCATTTTACCCAGTTGGTAGGAGCGTGTTTGGTAAGTCCCGTCCTTGATTTCAGCACAGACTGTGTTGTGAAGAGAACGAGTAATGCTTTACTCAGTGTAATGGCAACGTCAATGTATCGAACTTAAAGGCTTCAATGTTATGCACACTAGATGGCAGCATTGCATTTAACAAATCAGATTATTTTATCTTTTACTGACAGTGCTTTGAGCATGAGTTTGATTTCAGACTTTTAACACAAATAGTTTTCTTTGTGACGCTTAAATCCACTCCCCCCAGACTTTTAAGATTAGCTGTTTTAGTGTGATAGAGTGACCTACATTCTGTTAGGAAGTGTTCATACTTTCCATAGAAAATAGCTGTTCTCTTGTGGGGGGAAGCTTTAATGTTAGTCTATAATTAGATGTGAAATAACTAAAGAACAAAATCAGATATTTAAAATAACTGTGTAAGCTTTTGAAGTATGCTCATAAGCTGAGTTTTCACTCATTTATTGAGGAGCTATGAGGAATGGTTATTTTCAAAGTCAAAGCTGGGAATTCAGCACTTCACCCCATTTTGTATGCCTATAGTGTAACACAAAGAAAAGAAAGAAACTGGAATTTTGGTAGATAAGTTTGCTGCTTTAAATGTAGTTTGTAATTGGTTTTGTTTAATGTTTGCTAAGCTTCCATTTTGTTATATCTACATAAGTGATACTAGTTATGTACATATGCTGTTATTACAGTTATCAGTGTAGCTATTATTAGTAAAAATCCAAAAAGGTAAATTTTAGGTTTAACATAAACGTTTAATGTGAATATGGGAAAATCATTTTCTACGAGGGTAAACTTGGATTTGGAAGTCTGAGCCCTAGAATAAACCAAAACGCCCTTTTGTGGGTAGTATTATTGGTCACCTTCCTCACTTGTGTATTTTCTTTCCTCCAGTATTTTGTTTCAGATGCTGTGCTCAAGGAGCGCTTGGATCCAGAGACTTTAGAATCCCTTGGACTCATCAAGCAAGCGCAGCAGTTTAATCAGAAAATCGTAAAAATCAAGACCAAGCTATTGTGAGTAATTGGCATTCCACACAAGGCTTTCCGGTGCAGATTTAAGAGTGAGAATGGGCAGGAAACCTGCTTTGAAAAAAAGCTTAATGATTTGCTGCCCACCTGTGTCTTCATAACATATGGTTCAGCGCTACATTTTCCTCTTGTCTACTGGAATATTACTGGACACTGCCCATTATGCCCCTGCTACTACACTACAGGGCATTTGGCAGCTTTTCCCAACACAGGGAATATATAGCCAGTAAAAAATATATATGACTGCTGAGGCATTATATGACCTCATAAAGAAGAAAACACTTAATAACATTTGATATGAAGTGCACTTCGCTCACAATTAGAAATAATAACCACAATTGGTAATTGCACCTTCAGGTTCAGTTCGCCCTGTAATCTGAGATGTCTGTTGTATGTGAAACACAATAGTTACGCTGAAGTAGTTCTGCTGAAAGCTGACCAAATTCATCGCTGAGCTCTCCATAAAAAAAGTTCTGCATTGAAGGGCACTTGAGAGAAATGTGTGCTCCTTGCAGGCAGTTCAGCATGCTTGAGACTGTCTGTCAGTGGCTGGAATGGAACACAATTAACAATAGGTTTTGCAGCAGTGCATAGGGAGTGATGCAGAGCATGACAAATAATAATGTTGCCCAGTTAGACCATGCAGAGCCTTTAAAACAGTGACAAAACACTGCAGAATTGTGTCGGATTCTAAAGAAAGGTTTTTACCTCAGTACAAGTCTGTGTCACTGCCTGCCTTGATATATTATATTATATTATGAAGAACCTCTGTGATGAGTACTTTGTAAACAATGTGTAAATAGTCAATTTGTTCTGCACCTCATTTTATTTAAAGTTAAAAACACAGATTTTCAGTGCCCTTGGTGATTCATTTGCTTTCCGTTTGTAAACAATAAAGTGATTAAATTTGGTTAATTTAATTCCTTCTTAACCAAATTTAATCACTTTATTGTTTTTGTTGGAAAAGGAGTGGTCATATCTTTGTAAAAGCAGATCTGAATGCTATACCACAAAAGCTTTAAAAAGTAACTGGATACTAAATGTTGACTTAAATAGGTTTAGGTCTCATAAAATTACTCATTAACTAGAGAATGTTGTGAGAAGAGATTTGTAAAGCTTTGGGACAAGTTATAAGTGATATTTTTCATTACAGTTATAAGCAACAGAAGTTCAACTTGTTAAGAGAGGAAAATGAAGGTTATGCAAAGTTGATAACAGAACTGGGCCAAGACTTGTCTGGGAACATCACCAGTCACTTGATCCTTGAAAACATCAAGTCATTGATAGGTAAAAGCTTCCCTTTAACATTGTAACATTTCATGCATAGTCCTGAAGGAGTATAAATATTATTTGCTTTGTGTGCTTATTTTTGTATCTTGATGTTCTGTACAGTCCATAATGTGTTCGAAGTGTAATTATGATTTGGAAACTAATGTCTTCACTATGACAATTCTCAATCAAAAACCTTATAATGAGCAAAGTAGCTTTCTTTAATAAAGTGAAACAGTATCCTGACTTGAATGACTAAGGAGGCTAATAGCCCTAACATGATTGTGTTTTCACACTTTTAATCAAACTGCCCTAGCGGTATATTGCAATTTTTTTAATTGCATTTGATGTTTTTAGAAAGACAGTACTTTTCATTAGAGCTATGTATTTAACTACGTTTGAACTATTTTAGAGAAGAATCTCTAAGATGAATTGTTAAATTCTAAGACGTCTAACAGATTGCTCACTTAGAGTGTGACTCATCTAATGGCAGGCTTTGTTTCTACGAATTATTGTATAAATAATCAGGACACTTCTTATAGACACTAAAAGTGTTGCCATGGATTTCAAAGAGTTTTGCAGGATCTCATTTTCACCACAATCTACGTTTTTCTCCATTTTCACCCTTAGGTTGTTTTAACTTGGACCCAAACCGAGTTCTGGACATCATTCTTGAAGTTTATGAATGTAGATCAGAACAGGATGAATTTTTCATACCCCTTATTAAATGTTACATGTGTGAACCACAGACACTTTGTCACATATTGGGTTTTAAATTCCAGTTTCATCAGGTAATGTTTTTCCTTTTTTTGTGCAATTAGCAGGGCATTTATTTGCATTAGGAACAAAAAAGATCAGTAGTGAGGCCAATTATATTTAAGAAAACTTCTCTTTATAATTTGAGAAGATCCAGTGTCACTGTTTTGTAACTAGCAGGTAAAGAAAATAAATTTAAGGTGAAAAGGAAATAATCAAGTTTTGTAAGTGCTTGTGTGATGATGGCAGACCCTGATGGGGTTTAATTCTGGTTGCTGTGGGTTCCAGACACGCACACTACTCCTTAGATGGTGGATAACTCTACCACACCAGGAGACCTGCTTTTCTGCCACAGCAGAGTTTTACACTGTGTAGCTTTCACAAGGGGGTTACGTCACTTTTGTAACTAAATCAGTTTGCGAGGCCCTGTTTACACTTATTGGTTTACCTCGGCAAAGATCGTGGTGATACTGTTAAAGGCTCAGTTCTGAACTTTTCAGAAACAAGTTGAATAATAGTGTAATGAGGGTCACAGTTTTATGTTCACTTTTCATGATGTCTCCACTCTAAATTAGTATTATGCATCAATGTTATAGAAACATACAAACCATAACCTTGAATTCACCGATTACAATATCTTGTCCCAGGAACCAAATGGGGAGACTCCGTCATCTCTCTATCACGTGGCTGCTGCTCTCCTTCAGCACAATTTGATAGAGCTTGAAGATCTCTATGTGCATGTAAGTACCTTCATCGAATCCTCTTGCTGTGATAAACTAAAACCAGAAGAGCAGTGATTTGCATTTGTAGCAGCTTGGCACGTGTATTTGGAAGCTTAAGTTAGATTCAAAAATAAAATACACTTTAAGCAGCACAACTGTTGAAGATAAGCATTTAATTCAGCTCTTAATGCTAAATGCATACTTATACTGTTTTAATGGGCTCCTAGGAGGCAGAACTGTCACAAATTCTACTTTCAGGAACATTAACATGTACCTTATAGCACCTCTGTGGGATTCAGAGGTAGACTGCAAGATACACAAGTTGTGCTTGATAAATCGCATTTGCTTGTAAGCTTCAGTAAATATATTTTTAAGATAACAGAAGGTTAGTTGTACTGAATTAGGATACAGGCCTAATAGGGTACGAATGCAGAATATAAACTGCCAAAATAACAGTAAATGTGGAGACAGAAATTGTGCGTGAGACCTCAGCGGTGTTGTAACATGTTTTTAATTGAGTTTGCTGTTATTGGTTCTCTTATAGCTCCTACCATTGGATCCCACAATCTTGGAGGAACATAAGAGGGAGATAATGGAGGCTAAACAGATAGCACGGAAGCTAACCATGGTTGTGGTGCCTTCAGAAAAGACAGATGAGAAGGACAAGGAAAAAGAAAAAGAGGAGGAGAAGAATGAGAAGGTACTTTTTCTTCCAGTCAGCACCTGTTTTTTCTTTGTGCCTGCTTTTATTTAATACATAAACTTACTGTTTGGTTCAGATATGGACAAGTCCCTCTGATGATGATAATTGACTGTTCATTATTTAAAACCACTCAAAGCTTGGTTTCGCATCACAGCTTTATTTGAAGAGACGATGCATTGTCATATTTACTTTTTGAAGAGCACATCATCTTTCATCTTGAAAGTACATTCTTGCGAGAATGCCTTCATCCTACCTCTCTCCCAACAAATGTAGTACTCTTAGAAAATTAAATTCAAATTATTTGATGATAAACCATTTGAGAGATGAATAAGCTAAAAGCTTTTGTTTTTGGTGATGTGGGTCCCTTGGAGGAATGTCTTTGTTCTGGAACAGCAAATTTAATTACACTTTCTTTTAAAAAAATGTACTAAAACCATGCCTCTGCAACTTTCATGCCAAGCTTGGTGCACAACCATGACTTTATTTGCAAGGTGGTCTTGTTTTTCTTTTATCAGTCATCCATAATGTATTCTTCCCTAATATTGTTGGCAGTGAGTGATAACCTTGATAGAATTTGCAGGTATGTGATGGGGTTCATCAGTGCAAGAAATAAGTTGTCAAGAGAGATGAAAGGTGTCACGTAAGAAGTACACATAATTTATAATGTATTCTTGTACATCATGTAATTTTGAATTCTCAAAATGCAGTTTTTGTGTACTAGAGCATAAAATGACATTTACTAGATTGAGTAGATGGCCTTTGGTCTCTGCAAAATCCTAATATGACAATAAATGGCCAGAAACAATCATATACCGTAAATATGTGCTCATGTCAAGCCATTCAATTGGCATGCTAATTTGTGTTCTCCCTCTTAAGTACACGTGCCACACAAGTACAAATTCAAAGGTTCTTCATATTTTTCTCTGGCAGCTAAAAAGCAAGGCTGGCCAGCTTCTATTTTTTTACAGTTGAAATAGCAGGAATATCAACAGAACCATCGCTTTCCCTCTTAATTTGAGTAGCGGTGTCCCATTTGATCCTTAAGGGAACCTTAGAAGTGAGAGCAGTCTGTTTTCCTTTTGAAGTCAGAGATTTCAATGGGCTATAACCTTTTTTTATATCTATAATGTTAAAAAAACTAAACGTATTCTGTGAACTGTACTGCAAAAGTTACTTTTTCCTTATTTGCAGCCACCGGATAACCAGAAGCTTGGGCTTCTAGAAGCTTTGTTAAGGATTGGTGACTGGCAACATGCTCAAAGCATTATGGATCAGATGCCTTCTTTCTATGCGACATCACACAAGCCTATAGCTGTGGCTCTTTGTCAGCTTCTGCATTTTACTATTGAACCCTTGTACCGACGGTAAGAGTTACATAGGGTACCAGATTAGAACTGCAACATACATGAACTCTCTTTAAGTTCTTACACTCCTTACACTTTTTTTACTTTATTATTATCGACAGCCTTGGGTGCGCCACATTCACTTACTTAGCTTAACGTTTTCCTTTGCTGAAATAAAACACATTGCTGTGTTTCGTGCTCTGCTGGCTATGTGAGGAGACTTGGCGCACTGAGAATTGGAGAGCTGTTAAGGTCAGGTATGGCAAGCACAAACATTCATGTGTCATCATTTACTCCCTTGCTAACCTTGGCCTCAGCCTTGGCTGTTTCAGTAGGCTGAGAGTCTACTGGGGCCTAATGCGTCTCTGTTCCTAAAGAAGAGACAAATAAAAATTGCTGTAGGTACAGGCAAAAGCTCTATTTTAGGCTTTAATATACTAGCAGGTATCCTGATCATAATTAAAACTGTTTGTTTTAGGTGTTCAAAATTTAAAATACAAGATCATGTTTTTTATGATTCATTTATGGTAAGTTAAGAAGGTAGGCAATCAAACGTTTTTAACTTAAATTCAGTGTGCCAAGTGAAGAAAAGTTTGGGATCTCTTAGGGACTGTTTAGGTTTGTTGATGGATTAAACCCCCAAAAATATAGTTAGCTTTCTGGTTCTTCTGAAAATGAATATTTCACTGAACAAGTCTGGTAGACATGCTACAGAGTGTTACCAAAAGAGCTGAGCTACTTTGCCATACTTTATTTAATAAGGTTGATATGAAAAACAATAGAGAACCTGACAGTGTATAATTAAACCACCCATCGTGAAAAGAACAGTAATTAATTTTAATTATATTTGTACACCTTTCTTCCACCCACTGGTAATTGTAATGAAAACCTATTAGATGTCAGTGTGTGGGAATAGTAGCCATAATTGACCAATAAGCAGCCAATTTGATATTCCTAGCTGAGCGAATAATAGTAAAGACTTCACACATGGTTTTCTTCCTGTACAGTGAGAGATGCAATCTGCTGTTGTCTTTGACCTCTAGGGCCGGCGTCCCGAAAGGAGCCAAAGGGTGTCTTATGCGACCTCTCACAAACAAGCGAGCTCCCAAGCCAGCGGAGACATTCGAAGAGTTGAGGAAAGAAGTTTTCAGCATGCTGTGCTACCTTGGCCCTCATCTCTCTCATGATCCCATCTTGTTTGCAAAGATAGTGAGGCTGGGCAAAGGATTCATGAAAGAGGTTTGGGGCTTTTTCATCTCTTGCTGTTTGAACCAAACTGTATATTAAAAATTAAAATTTGCATGCATTAAAAATCCTTCAGAAGAGACGTGTACCTCAGGAGAAATGGTGTGGCGGTATAATGTAATTATGTGTAAGCTTTCTGTCTTTTTATTTTTTAAGACTTCATGAGCTGACAGATTTGACAGAGATGCTGAATCAGAACTTGCATTTTTATTTTTGTCCAACAGTGGCAGTAATAATGTTGGTGTAATAACAGTCTAAAGGACTATAGATCCTGTTTACGGTGCAGAATTGTGCCTCTGTGCTTTTAGTACAGCAAAAAAAGCCAGATTTGCTGTTAAAAGCAGGTTTTTCAAAGCAAGGTGACAAATGTGAAATTAAATCAAATGGCAGGCGTAGGGCAGAAGTGTTAACTCAGCTGAAGCTCCTCAATGCAGGGCCACATGGTTATAGATTTTTTTTTCCCCAAACATCCCCAGTTAATTGGGAAAGTGTTTGCATTTTTTTCCATCTCCCATGTGAGTTTTGCTTTCACTGCAGTGCCAGAGTATTTTATCATCGCTGGTTTTCATGACTTGTATTGGATCTCCCTATATTTTAAAATCAGGTGATTTGCTGTGTTTTTATGTGTATGTTTTTTTTTTCCAGTATCAGAATGAGAGCCGACAGGATGAAAAGGACAAAATGGTAAGAAATGTCTTTATTGGCATATTCCAAATTTTTGTCTGAAATATGTCAAATTAAAAGGTAGTATGCCATTTTCAATTGGTAGCTCCAGTCTTACATGAAGCAAAGTCCTTTATATAGTCCTTTCACCTATAGGAATGACTGGGGCTGCCCCACATTGCATAAAGAATGCTTGTTCAGTTTTTCAAAATTATTTTACTTTGGGATTTGATTCATTTGAGCATTTCTATTAAATGTACAAATAATAAAAGTAAAATAATTCTTCTAACTGGTGTTTTTTTCTTGTCTCAAGGACACCCTGCTCAGCTGCTTTCTTAGTATTGCGGACCAGGTTTTGCTTCCTTCTCTCACTCTGATGGACTGTAATGCTTGTATGTCGGAGGAATTATGGGGACTGTTTAAAATGTTTCCTTACCAGCACAGGTGAGGTGCTTCATTCTTGTACATAAATTAAGTAGATGGAAACCACAGAGGTGCTTCCATTATATTCTTTGGTAGCCTCATAGATGATGTAAATTTACAAGCAATCAAGATGTTTAATACAGCTAGTTCTGCCCCAGTTTGGGTTTTTTCCTTGTATATTTTTGTCCTTTGGGTTGGCTTCTCCAGTCATAATGAAGCAGAGTCTTTATAATAATAATGTATAATGTTTCTTTATTAGCCCTATACAATTTCTTGCATTAGGAATTCGTCTTTTCGCATACCCTAGCTTTTCTCCAAGGAGACACAGACACACAGACAGGGAGAGAAGCTTGGGGTCAGAGCGCAGGGTCTGCCATTGTACGGCGCCCCTGGAGCAGTTAGGGTTAAGGGCCTTGCTCAGGGGCCAGTATAGCCCTTAGAGACTGCCAGTCTAAAAGCACGAGATATCAAAAAGTGCTTTTGGATACATGGAGCTTCGTTTATGGCAAATCCAGACCGTAGTTAAGCAAATTGTCTTGACTATTTGTTCATGTGGCTGCTAAAAAAAGTAAATGAATCAATTCTGTGTTTTTTTGTTTTTTCCAATTATTTCACTTTGACAATAATATACTCTTGGTAAATTAATTACATGGCTTGCAAAGCTGTAGTACAGTCTGATTTGATTTTTGTTGCACCTCTGTTGAACTTATCATTACTATCAAAAAATGAATTTTCTAGACCAGTGCCTGTACTTGTCAAGACTACCTTAAATTATTGACCTGTACCATTTGACAGAGATTTTGCTTTGTCTTTCTGGATACTTGGCTTAAATCCAGTTTTCATCCCAAGTGGTTCAGGCAAAAGCAGATCTTGTGGTAAATGGAAAGAGATGTATCAATAGTTCTTGTAATCATTTACTTCTAAGCTACAGATATGATCTGTCATATCCTTGTCCTTTGTCCCTTTCAGGTATCGATTATATGGACAGTGGAAAAATGAAACATACAACAGCCATCCTCTACTTGTCAAAGTCAAAGCCCAGACAGTTGACAGAGCCAAATATATTATGAAGTAAGATTTTTTTATAACTTCATTTTACTTTTTGTGCTAAAAACTTAATTCATTAACCTATAGATAAAGCTTTTGGCAAATACTCCACAAAATGCTTTTAAAGTCATTGACACCTTTTAGGTGAAATCTCCCATGAAGTAAAAAAACATACTGATGCTAGCTACAATGCTTAACTTGAAATAAAAAAGGCACTCACATTTTCTGTACTTGCACTGCAAATCCATTCATTTATTGTCAGCTATAACAAAATATGCCTTAAAAATGACCTTAAGTGATCTCAGTTCATAAGGGTGTTGTTGCTACTTGTCTGACTACACAAGCACAGGATATCACTGAATGGAAGGTTATTAATGTTGCCTTTTAAGTATGTTAGGTGAATATGTAATGCAGGCTTGTAATGATATGGTGGACACGACTGTAGATCCATTATGTGTAAATGTGTTACATTTAGTTGCTGGTAGCTTTCCAACCCCTACTTTTAAAACCAGGAAAATGAATGGGGAAAAAAGGTGAAGGAAGAACAAAGGGCAGTGTCGTCAAAATGATATAATGGTGAATGTATACGTATTCATTAAAGGGGGCAGTGAGGTAATGTCATGGGTAACAAATTCAGGAGGGAAGGATTAAGTTGGATAACGCAGAGATGGTGGTACCTCATTAGCAAGGCACATTAAGCTGCCCAGTATGACCGTTGTGCTTTGACAATTTGAGATTGAGTTTAAAGTTTAAATGTGTGTTTCAAGGTTTGTATCCTCTTGGAATGAATAACTCCCTTAGTGACTAGGGCACCGATTCTCCTTGAAATCTGTACTGTGCCGTCAAATTGCAGTGAGAGCAGGTGCATCATTAATAACTAATCTGTACTGCAGAGGTGGAAAATGGGTGATGTAGATTAAAAGGGGGATGCAATCAAGTTTCCATACACTTTCCTGCCTGACTGTGCTTTTGATTAAGCCACCTGACTTGCTTTTGAGCCTCTGACAACAAATTGCTTTGTGAATGGCTAAGTATTGGGTGCCCCATCTTGAGCTTGATTTATGGAATGCAGTGAAGCACCATGCCATTTATCAGACCACCTTACTCAAACGGGGAACTAATCTGGGGAACTGTTAAGATTTGGTGATGGTGTGCCTGTCAATAGTGGCTTTTTACAAACCAATTAGAAATCGGGGAAGTAAAGAACATTTTTCACAGCTTTGAACAAATATTCTTCAACTGTATTGTTCTTCCCAGTGCTAGGGTGTCTTTTAAGCAGGTCAACTAAGTCAGTGATTTTCAGAACTGAATCAGTTCTGTCCCCAAATGTTAGCCTCTCTTAGGGTTTTTTGCACTGAGACTTACCGTCATAGGTGATGACAGAGGAGACTGAATGTTGTTTAAATATATTTTCTACCTCAAAAAATTAATTTTCTTTATGCAATGTTTGGCATTTCAACAGTTTTTAAGGAACAAATTACCTAAACTAAGCGATAGGTATATATGTTTATTAGTTGGCAGACTATGGGATTGAAATGTTAGTCCATCATCTTGATTAGTGATTAGCCTCACCTGTAAACTCTGCTTGAAGGACTAATAATCTCTGTCAGCACAGGCTGTGATAAGTGAAATGCACTGCATCTAGTTTTGTATTTAGCAGACCTTAACGTTTTTAAGTGGGAAACAAAATTGGCAAAAGGCAAGGATAAAAGTATTATGTATGACAAAAACACTTAAAATGTGAAACGGTATTTGATATAAATAAAAATATATTTCTACAACTTGCTATTGGTGTTTAGCACCAGCTTCCTAATGAACAAATCAAGCATGTTGGCCCTTCATTCACATTCACAAAGAAATATAACTTTTTCCACTTCTTGAACCAGAAAAACTATTTTTTTGGATAACATAATTATGGGGTATTTATTACTGTATTAAAAATCGAGAGGCACTAGAGTGGTCTAGTTTCATTAGTTAAGTTGCTGAGCTCCCTCAGGACCCTTTCACGCTATAGTCAGACGTGATCAAACAGGTCCTGTGATTGATTAGAGGTAAAGAACTGCAGGGAACACTGTATGCAAGATGCATAAACCAAAGGCACCTGCAGTGTGTGTAAGCTCTGCAGACTCGGACAAGGTGTGAATTGAATACTGGCTGACGGCTCTGTCCACATTTGCCGCACAGTCCAAACAAATTAGCTTAACATGCCAGATCTGACCCTGTACTCTAGGTATACACTAATTAAGATATTCTTACTCCCTTTCTTGGAATGTGGTTATTTTGTTCATAAAATGGTTCCTAAAACTACTCTTATTCTGTTCTGTTTCTGTTAATCCTGGGTACCACATATTGCTATAATCATTATTCTTCATTTGTTGCCTCTCTACATACTGGATGAATGCTTTACTGGTTTATGCCTTAAGTTCTTTGAACACTGCAGGAGACAGAATCAAAGACTCACAGATCATATTTGCAGTTTTGCGTAATGCAATGTGGATACGAGAGACTTTTCAGAACTCTTTACTTGCAAATAGTCATGTTACAAGAAAACAACATGTTCTGTTGTTTGAAGCTTTTCAGTTGAATTTCAAAGTAATTCTAAACCTGCATGATGTTTTCCAAATTTAAGAGCCCTTTCCTGCAAACAATACATTTTTTAACACCTGTAAATCTGAATTGCATGTAGGCATCACTCTCCTTCTGTACTTTGGTGTAGATTTTAGCTAGGCTTTCTTTTGTCCTTTTTTCTTTTCAAAGTGGTAAATGTGTACTTTAAGTTTAAAAGAAATCTACCAAAATGAAAAATGTAAACTCACCAAATTGAAACCAAGTGTGTGTACCAATGAAGAATAATTTTATGTATACACAATAAATTATGTGACCTACTAAATATATTGTAATTTAATTCAAATTTAAATATACAGTTGTGTAGAGATAACATATACATACATTCTGATAAAATATATTCACAGCATCTTTAATTTGCCATTATTTTGTCATCCTACATACACCTTAAGAGTAAAAAAAAATCCCCCAATGAGATTTCCCATTAGGGTTCAATCCCTGTTGAAAACCCCTGCTGTAAGTCACACTGTACTTTACATTTTGTGTTTTCCTGCTATTAGCACCTTAGCGACGTATCTCAGGCTTCTGTGATCCTTTATGTTCTTTGCGCTGTTGTAAAGTGGCAAGAGTTTTTTGGAGTGGACTTGTCAGGTGTAGCTGCTCGCGATGGTAATATCTTCCACGCTGATAGGAAAAGAAACTTGCTTTGCTTGTAGTGTTTTTTATTTTGTTGTTTATTTTCCTGAGCCTGGCCATTTAAATCTGAATTGTCAAAAGCAATGGAAGTGAACCTTTTTCTTGAGCCTTTTGTGTCCTTAAAATATATAGTTATGCAATAATACACAAATGCTTCTTTATGTTTGAATAAAAATGTGCATTTGTTGTCAATGCTAACAGTGATAAAAGTCACAAAATCTCGCATTTGTCTAATGAAACAAATTGGCTTTTAAGGAGCACTGCCTACCTTTGTGTTAGAGGGAGGTGCTGGTGCAGAAGGATCACGTGCAGTGAAATCCTTTTGTGGGCAGAGTAAGGACTTGATGAATTGCTTGGGACTGCAGTGCTGCAGTAGTGTAATGCTGGGATCGGTGGAGCGGAAATGATGCCACATGCATTTGCGGGGATTATAGATTGGAAAGCTAAAATAGCTGAAGTGCTGAACAGAAAATTGAAGTGCCTGCTACATCCCAGACCGATCAGATTTATCTGAACAAATTGTTGTGTTTATTCACTATGAGTTTCTGGCTCCAGCATTAGAATGCTACTTCATTATTGAAGTTAGCAATGAATTGAGGAAGTGCATTTGTCATACCTGGGCTTGCCTTTGTCTTGCTTCTACCAAGTGAGAGGGCAGCAGGGTTTTGGCTTCTGCACTGGAAACATTTTAATTACCAGGCGTTCTACTGAATGAAGCTTAAAGATTTTCTCAGAAAACCTTTGACCTATTTTTTTTTTTGCTTTCTTCTCTCTTTTAATATATTCTTTCTAATCCCAGAGCACAGAACTGGCTTTGTCATGTTAAGCCTCAATTGATGTCCTTTTCCCACTTTCTAAGGACTTTGAGACGTGGAGTTCAACTTCCTTAAGATGAAAGGATGGGAGAATTATCTTTCTTTATTCACTCATCTTACTGCTCATAGCTCATTTTTGGCATTAGTAAAGCAGTTAGCCTTGGACCTTGTATCTGAAAAACAATGTGCAATGTTCTCAAAAGAATCAAAATGGTTAAATACTTCTTGATTTAAAAAGTGTTTTTGTTTAATCAAACAGCTGCTATTCCTAACTAAAAATCCATGCCTTGTGTTTAATGCTACCTTGAAGGTCTGGGGGGGGGGGGGGGGGCTATTTTGTCTCATACTGATGATTCATGATTTTTCATAACATGCAGTTCATTGTGCTATGAAGGTTAAGAAAACAATGCATCCTGTAGTCACACATAGCTACTTATACTTGGTTGTGCGGCTCAGAAATACAGTGACAATTTCAGTGTTTTCATGCTGCGTTTTAAACAGTACAGAGCTTTGCTTTATTTCAAAAGATGACACCGTCATGGATGATCACTTTTATACAGTTAGAATATAAGCTCTCCAACTAGGACACATAAAATGTTAGTACAATATTTCTTGACTTCCCTAGGTAGCACAGGCATTCACTGTTTTATGAAAACATTTATAGGGATGCAGATAACAGTTTTTATTACCAGTTTAGCTGTCTTTTTATCTTGTGTAAAAAAACTGGGGTTTTGATAGTTAAAGTAATCTTCTTCTGTGAAATTCTTTCCCATGACCACCAATTCTGTCTACACTTGTCTGTTGTAACAGACTTCCAAAATGGAAAGGATTTATTTAAGACAACGGTATTTCACTATGTCAGGTGTGATATGTAGGTATGGTGTTAAAAGTATAACTAATACACCATTAAAAAATTAATGCAAAATCAAAGCCAATCCAAAAATGGTAAAATGGATACTGTGCTGTTTCAAATAAAAGAAGGAAATGTAAAAGCTTTCCTTACTCCAGCAGAAATGCAAGAAAAAAATCTCCTTGCTGATGCGTTAGTCTCTAAATTATATCCCAGAGTGATCCCCTTTAATTTGGCCTTTCTTTAGCTCTTTATTTAAATTTCTGTGAGGTTTGCGGCACACTGGGTTTTATTGAAGTGTCAGAATCCTGTAGGTGACAAAAAGTAATTTGTGAAAACCTGCCCCTGCACTCCTTCATAGTGGAAGCATAATTAAGATACCTACATCTGTCTCTTTGCACTGTTTTTCTAGGCGACTGACCAAGGAAAATGTGAAACCTTCTGGAAGACAGATTGGAAAGCTGAGCCATAGCAACCCAACCATCCTCTTTGATTATGTATGTATTTTATTGCGTTTGGCAGATATAATTGAGCAATGGAAGATGAATGAGTGAGTTTCATGTAGGCCTTTTATTGCTGCTGTTGTAACATAAATTTTCATTTTTCCCCAGATTAGGAAGTTGGTTTCTATTTGATAATATTGACCCAAGCACAGATTTCTTTTGTCGGAGTTAGAAATATGTGGCTAACATTAAGGTTGGAGTCAAACACAGAACAAATGGGGGCATTACTTATGTTTTATTACTAATATTTAATATATTCATTTTAAAACATGATATAGCAAATTTGTTATGGATATCTTGTCCATAGTGTTTTAATAATGCCATCTTTTAGGTTTCACCTAAACACATGTAGATGTTTAATATGTAACCCCTTATCAGGTAGATCATACTGAAACCTATTATATATAAAGGCTTGTGATTAGCAATGAAGAATGAAAGAAAAAATAGAATTCAGCAACTTTGAATGCATCTGCTGTCTTTTAGCTATTTGCTGTTTGTATCTATTTTCAATTTTTCATTTTTATATTTTAATATTTTTTGTATATTTCTATTTTTTTTTTGTTAGTAATGGCCATATTGATTCTAGTGAATTAATTCACTAGAATATCATGGCTTCCACATATTGGATGAATTAATTTTCCATTTAACGTGTAGTTCAACTGCAGTTTGTAACCTCATAGGTTAACTTTGTTTTGTTTACTTTGGTGTTAATATAGTTAAACTAGTTTCTTCTCAAATATTGGCTGAATGTTCTAATCTGTTGGTGCTGGATAATGCAGCAGCTACATCTGTGAGTTATTTGAACCAGTGTTAAATGCAGACAATGGTACAGAAGCATCAAAATGTCACACTTTATAATTTAAACTTAATTGAAATTTGGCTTCCCTTTTAATGAAAAAAAAAACATGACTACACCCAGTACAGATGTTTTCATTTTTCTTTTGGTTCTTAGAAAAAGTCCTGAAAATTGCACAAGCGCTGTTGTCTATGTCTTCCTTATAGCTTTTAGGTCAGCGTTTAGTTCAGTTCTTTCAGGTTGGCCGGCAATCACCAGATGTCTTTCATCTTCAGTTTCAGAGCTTGAACTCTTGTGTAATTTCTTATATTTCCAAATAGTAAATTACTAATATTAAGATATATTTCTTAATAGCTATTAATAGGAATTACTTGGACCAGTATTTTTCAGGCTTTCTTTGATATTGCCTGCAAATTACTGGAGTTTAATTTACTGCCTTGTCAGTGGTGAAGGTGAGGCAGTCATCCTTTTTATTATAGGTTTATTGGTTTGTCATGGAAATTTGAAGCTTTGTTTGAAAACTGTATTCAAGTCAAGTGTTCCAGGTTTTGTTGGGCAACTTAAAACAAATTGATTTACTTTGAGGTAAAACTACCTGGGATATTATAAGCACACCTTTTATACAGTTTAAAAGGGGATATCTTTGAATTGCTATTTATTGGTCTTGATAGAAAATAACTTAAAACAAACTAAGAAAAATTGTATTAAGCACAGCCCTAGCTGAAATGCAAGAACTGAAAACAAAAATAAACATAATATATATATATAATCAATTAAAGTACTAGTTCTGCATAAGGCTTGAGTAATAACAATCTGAATTTTATGCAAAATTGCACAGATGCTGGAGTCAACCAGGACTAGGAATAGGCAGCCTTTCTATCATTATAAAGTAAAGGTGAAATCCTGCTTGGATTCCTAACTTTGAAGAAAAGTCGTGGGCTTCCTACATGGAGATCTCAGAATTCATTTTTAAAATTGTACTCTTGGGGACCTTTCACATAAAACATGCTGGGACAGATTGTGTCTTTTACTTGACAAAAGCTGACAGTTCTTCAGAAAGAACTTTCAAAGAGTTGCGGTCAGACAAAATGAAGAATACCTTTGGTATTGTGTACAAAGCATCAATAAAATATTAAACCAGAAGTTTTGCCTTTGTTCTACTTTTGACACCTGTTTTTCAGCCTAGGCCATATTAGCCTGATTATTTTATCCCATCACTTGAAATCGCTCCCTATAACCTGTAAAGAAATCTGAAGTAAATTTCTGCTAATAATACCTAATATGCTCAGCAAAAGACAGGGTATTTAATGTCATTTATGCGTGTAAAAAGTGAGGGTTTATGGATAGATACCCATTGTTTTCCTTGAATTTTCACCTTAAATTTAGAACAGATTTAACTCTGACGTATTTCTTTGTAGAGAGTTAAAATAATCACTGAAAAACATGGAGCAATTACTCTAAATTGGCATGTGACAAGACACTTCCATTGGTATAAAGAGCTTCAGCTGACCTGTATTCTCTTTATAATCAATTAAAAAAATGCTGCAGCATTTATTTATTCCTTTATAAAGTATTTGTGCACTGAGAATTTTTTAAGGCCATATTGAAAAGTCTGTTATGTTTTAGACTAGTTTGATGGTGCTTTTCTTTATTGGGGTGTAATTTTGGGCTGCTTGTTTTGTATTTCAGATTTTGTCTCAGATCCAGTGGTATGACAACCTCATCACACCTGTTGTAGATTCCCTGAAATACCTCACTTCGCTGAATTATGATGTCCTGGCATGTATCCTTTTGTGGGAATTTTTTAATTTTGTGTAGTTTATTTTATCATGCATAGCACTGTTCATTCATGACCACGGCCTCACATAATGAGTGACTTGGAGCCTGGAACATCATACTAAAGTCATCATACATAATTCCATATACATGCTGAAAAGTGATAAGGAAAGTGTAGGAGTAAACGAAGGCTATTAAATGCATGAAATACATCCTGCTTTTTGCAGTACTGCTTTTCACATAGTTGAAACTGCATTTCTTACATTCATGTATACTTTAATGTAGACATTTTTCTCTCAGTAACTTTCTTTATAATCTGTATTGTTAATCATCCATCTGTATTGCATATCAAAATTTTCTGTCACATCCATATTCTCAAATTATGATAGAAATACCGTTTTGTAACCTACTCTTGACATCTTTTTAGGGCTTAAATTCTCACTTGTCATCCTGTTCGCTTAATGGTCTGGTATTAGACAACTGTCTGACTGTTCAGAGTCTGCAGACTGGAAGGCAATAGCTAATGTCAGCCATAGGTGAGGGGCTTTTAAATTCATCTGGTGGTGTTAACATAGCGGAAAGGTTTTTCTCCTTTACTCTGAGCTCTCAGATTGTATTATCGAAGCACTGGCAAATCCTGAGAAAGAGAGAATGAA
Source organism: Lepisosteus oculatus (assembly GCF_040954835.1). Taxonomy (NCBI): domain Eukaryota; kingdom Metazoa; phylum Chordata; class Actinopteri; order Semionotiformes; family Lepisosteidae; genus Lepisosteus; species Lepisosteus oculatus. Next base: position 41,666,682 of record NC_090703.1, on the reverse strand, counting down.
GCATGATGACACCACTATTTCTGCTTGGTTACAGAGTAAGTGGCTTTGTGATATTTTCAAGTGATTTGAGTAAGACACCTATTCAAGTCAAAAATGTGATGCATCCTTCAGTTGCAAATTACAAATCCAGTGCTCGTTGTCAGCTTTTTGTTTGGCAGATGCTTCTTCCTCCTTCCATGTGAAAATACCATTTAAATTACTGATCTTGTAATTTGCAAATGGGCCTGTGTTTGATCGTCAAGTTGATCGTTTATGTAGGAGTAATATCTTGATTGTTTAGCCTGAGTTAGATGATTTACTAAGTACAGGTATTTATGTTCATTGCCCTTTTTAGCATTTTCTGCTAATGTTGAAAAATAACCATTGTTTAATGTTTCTGGTTTTATTGGCATATGCATCTGTCTCAAGCAAATGCTTTGTGTTTGTGTTTTCGTAGGTCTTGCAAGTCTCTGTGGTGCTGTTTTCAGGAAGTATCCCATTGAGCTTGCAGGTCTTCTGCAGTATGTTACAAATCAGCTGAAGGCTGGGAAGAGGTATCCTGTTGAGACTGTCGTATCATTTGTGCTTCTTCACTGCTTAGCTGTCTAGTGCAACGAGCGCATGAGAGTTGTTTCAGTGAGGCAATACAATTAAGGTGTCAAAATGATAGTAAGCGAAAGATCTCCGATTTCGAAACTGCGTCTTCCAGTGCATGGTTCAGAGGAAATGCTGTTCTATACATTTCCTCCCTTATCAGCAGCAGAGCTCCCCCTCCCCACACACACACACCACAGGAAATGTACTTCTTCTTAGTATCAGTAGTTTTCATGCAATAATGAGGATGTGACTGATAATGGGATGCCAGGTTCCAATTATTTACTTGTAGCACAAGTTAATTAGCTTTTAGCTTTATCTTTGACGCTGTTTACTCTTCACAGTCTAACTCTTTTGCTTCAAGTTATCTTCCTTGGGACTCTTCACAGTTAACCTCCTGGTGATTGGGGCTCATTCTTCTTAAAGAAGCACTTTGTTTCCAACATTAGGGTCAGGACTGCTGATGGAGTTGTCTGTGAGGAGTAAACACACAAGACCCAGATAAAGAGGGCAATTCAGTCCCTGCATTTTATAATACAGATTGCATCCACTGGAGTCTGTGTGAAGCAAATTGTTTTCTTCTGTTTGTAAAAGAAATATTTTAAGACTTTGTTAGGGGGTGGTTGCAATAAATGTGAATAATTGAGACTGTTAAAAAAATGGTGTTGTATGCTCAAACTGTACAGATACGAATAATTCATCCAAATAGAGTAAAAGCTTTTATTTTGTTCCATTTGTTTTACTCTGCTTGCCATAATGAATTAACTTCTGTGTATATTTATTTTAGTTTTGATCTGCTGATTCTCAAAGAAGTAGTGCAGAAAATGGCAGGAATCGAGATTACAGATGAGATGACAATGGAGCAGCTCGAAGCCATGACTGGAGGGGAGCAATTAAAGGCTGAGGTAAATAATAAATAGCATTTTGATTTATATTGTTCTTTATTTACATTGGACATTTCGCAGTTAGTCTCCTCATTGCTTTTTCTCAAAACTCTTCATTATATATTACTGCAATGGTGATAGATGTAAAAATGTTTGCTGCATTAGAATTGGACAAATTAAACAGTGTCTATTAATACCATATGCAAATAAGCAATGCTGTGTAGTCATGTACTTTACAGAAAATAAAATTACATTCTGTAATTTTCTTCTGAAGTTTCAGACACTTGCAGGCTCTGGAGTAGCTCGACCAGTAAGAAAATCAGAATGGTTACGAACAAGAGAAGGCCATTTAGCCCTCTAGCTCATTTGGTAATTAGTAGTTATGCAGCTGGTTCTTGAAGGGGGCCAGTGTATCTGCTTCAACAGTCTGGCTGTGGACTTGTTCCATATTCCCACAACCAAGCCTCCTGTTCTTAGTTTTAAATGCATTCCTATATACGTTTCACTTGTATTCCCTGTTTTTGTTTCACTGTTGATTCTGAAGTGTTTACTTGGATATTTGGTTCATTCCTGCTGCCCAGATGTTGCTTGTTCAAGCCTGGCACATGTCTCTAGCTGACTGTGACTGGGATTTTTCAAGCAGCAGTGCACAATTGGCTGCTGGGCTAACGTGCGTGTTATTTAGACATTTCCAGACCACAACATGGTTGCTGTTACATTAGTGAGAGACACGAAGCTCCTTCAATTGGATTTAACTCTTCTGTAAGACAGCTGTAGTGTCCTGTGTCAAAAGATAAGGAGGAGCATTTATGCAGGGCCTCAGTTTTCTGCATAGTCACAAAATTAATTCATAGACGTGAAGCCTGTTTTTTTTTAAAGTAAATTGACAGTAAGAGATTCATCAAACTCTACAAAATAGTTTCCCTCCTGTTTCTGTACTGTACACGAATGACATATTGATGTGGAACATCTCTCTGGGTAGTGACCGATATGTTGAAAGGAGCAATGCTTTATGTTTCAATGCTGTCAGTTTGGAGTCTTTTAACTCCATTTCCTCCATTCATTTGGGGACCGTAACATTGCACAAGGAGACCTAATGTATAACGTTTTGACAGCCTCTTCAGAAAACTAGGCATTGAACCGTGAATCACAAAGTCATTCCCCTGTCATTTTGTCTTTATTAGTAATTGTTTTAAAACTTACTGTAGACGTGGTTTCAAGGAAGTGAGTTAACTTTTGTGGGTTCTGATGATACTGATTGCATTTGGTTTGTGCTTCGTATTAGGGTGGCTACTTTGGACAGATTCGGAACACAAAGAAGTCTTCCCAGAGGCTGAAGGACGCACTTCTGGACCATGAATTGGCTCTTCCTCTCTGTCTTCTCATGGCCCAACAGAGGAATGGAGTTGTCTTCTTAGAAGGTGGCGAGAAGCATTTGAAACTCGTAGGGAAGCTCTATGATCAGGTAAAGTGGGCGGGAAGTGAATTGTGCATTTTTAAGTTATTATTATGATGCTAATAATTATATAAAGTACTTTATGCGTTTTAGTGTTTGTGACTTTTCACATAACCTAGCTTAGATACAGCATTTATATTGTTGCTGGGCATGACATGCTGTTAAGAAAAGACCTTTTAAAAGTTGTTTAAAGAGGTTTGACAATTTAAAGTTAGAAATGTTGATTATATTAGCGGTTTGTGTGTGAGAATGTGAATTAAATGTCTGGTGTTTTATTACAGTATTTTGTGTTTTGCAGAAAGTAGATGTGAAATCGTAGTATGTCTGCATATAATAAGGAGAAAAATGTAGTTTTTTTATTGTTAAGTCCTTAGTTTGTACTGATGTTTTTTTTCTTGGACCTCTGGAGCAAGCCACGAAACATGGCATTAACATGGCCCTGGAAAAGATTTTAACGTTGACCTGATTTAATGTCATAATAGGAAGCAGTTTCCCTTTAGTTCTCCACATTGCTGTCTCGTGGTATGATTCTTGACTTTTATGAGTTCTAGGATGCGTGCTACCTCTTGGTCTGCTAACACCTGTAATCTATAGATTTAAGAATTCGTTGACATTTTTCACTTGTGGTATTAGCCTTGTGCATCCATTTTGAGTTGTATGGCTTCAGGCTTCTTGCTAATATGGCTTTAGGCCATAAAAACTTTTTTTGTGCGAGCTGTGTAGTAGTAGGCTTATAGCCAAAAGGCAGCTTTAAGCAGTCAAAGAACTGAAAATCAACACTGCTTGTGCATGTGTGTAAAGATTACCCCTTTACCTAATGAAAAGATCCCAGGTGTGATGTTTGATGGCACCAGAAGGCAATTCTAATGGTTTATTGTTTGAAAAACCTTTCATATTCAAATTACATGCATTTTAACTGCAGATGGGACTCAAGAACTAGCAATTAAAGATATTGCAGTGCATGGGAATGTAAAAAGACAGGATTTGAAGGCTGCAGCGATATTGGCATTTGTTGACATTTATCCATAAATGATTCAAATTGCAGCGTTTGGAATAATAGCCCTTTTTTTTACGAATTTTCAAAATGATTGCTCAAGCATTCCATTTAAGACACTTTAGTTCAATGAGAAGCAGTATTATTTGCATATTATTCCCAAACTGGATGGAGATTAAAGCAGTTTATCAAAAGCCACCCAAATGTCCAGATTCTTAAACAGTATTGTTTATCTTTGAATTTAAAATCAAAACTGAAATTAAGTTCAATGGCATAATGTCTGACTTATGTATAGGCCTAGTGTTGTGCTTTAAAACAAATCTCTTTCAGCTAACATCCACATAATTAGAAAACAGGATAATTCCTGTTCATCTAATTATTTTCCTACATATTTAAATTTTGAGTCTTTCTAGTTTGTATTTAATTCATTTAAATCATCACACTGGAGAAATCCATAACGCTCTTTAGAAAAAATATTTATTTATTTTTTTTAAATATTAAATGAGAATATTAAGTTTTAACAAAGAGGGGGTGTATCAATATTTTTTGTTTATAATGCATTTGTGTGTGTCTTGATTCGATTGAACTTTCTATTTGCAGTTTGGGAAAAACAGTTTATCCTTCTTCCTCATATGTTAATTTATTACCAGTTTAACAACAATGTAAATATAATCTAGGGTAGTTAACTTCTAGTAACAAATTTCTCATTGCTGTAAGATCATACAAATTTGGAAAAATCTTCATTTTACTTTGTATTCAAGTTGAATAATGGTTTATTAATCAGTTATGATTTCATTAAAAGAGTGATAGGCAACTTTTCCTGTGTCATCTCGGTAACATTTTAAAACTCCTTTTAAGACTTAAGAGTTATTGTCTTGCTTTTCATGTTGGCTGCTGGTAAAGAGGCCTTTTTGGTGGGAATGAAGGCATATAATTAGATTCAACACAGGGGTGAAGTCAGTCCAGACCTTTCCAGGATTTACTTAGGCTCTAATGGATTGTAAATATGTACAAGAAAATAAGTTGTTTTTTTCTCTTCTTTTGTAAATAGAGGCTAGAATAGCACCATTATAAGACTGGGTAAGATCTAATAATTAGGGTCAAACTATAATAGTGCAGTACTCCAGGATAACCTTATTTTCATGGGAAATGTGACATATGGCCCAATTACAGGAACAAATTGTTTTTTTACCCATCAATGTACATTTTCTTTAATTTGACATATTTACATCCCATTTTTAACTGTTTAACTGGGCTGTGATATTCACATTCATTACCATACCCAGTTAATAATTGACAGGCATCTGAAAGGTTTGAGTTACCAGCTGTTACAGTATAAAGTTGCTGTCTTTTTACTTAAACAAATCTAACATGAAAATGGCTTGAAGTGAAAGGAGGCCTTTAGGCCCTTCTGGCCTGTTTGCTATTAAGTAATTGTATGTAGGGAGTCAGTGGCTGGATATCTTGTTCCATACTCTCACAACTGTTTGGGTAAAGTAGTGCGTCAAGTGCTCACCCAGAGTTTCCACTCATTCACTGCTTATTCTGAAGATGCAATACCATTGTAAGCTTCCTCACATGCACATGCATGTTCCCTGTGTGTAAAATGGAAAGGAATTAAGTTTACTGATTCTTAAGAATTAAAGCTACTGCACTCCCCATCAGTTTTTTTGAAAATGTTTTTGTCATCTTTATTTTTTTTATTTTATCCCCCTATTACAGTGCAGTGTGGCAGCTTGAAATGTTTTAAAAATAAAATGTTTCGATTTTATTAATTTAAGAGAATTACATGAAATCCAAGAATGACTTGCAGCTGTGCAAATAATTTTTTTTTTGCATCTAAGCATAATATTCTAAATGATACATGAAAGGTTGTCGAAATGGTTAACTAATTGATTTTCCTTTTCTCATTTAGTGCCATGATACACTTGTACAGTTTGGTGGATTTTTAGCCTCTAATCTCAGCACCGAAGATTACATTAAACGAGTGCCGTCAGTTGACGTGCTGTGTAACCAATTCCACACTCCCCATGATGCAGCATTTTTCTTGTCAAGACCTATGTATGCACACCAAATTTTGGTAAGTAAAACTGATGTCTTGTTTGCCTGCCAGATATCATAAAAGTTATTGCTTGACTGCTGGTTTTGGTTTCTTTAGGCCTGAGGGTTTAAAAAAAGGATTTTCCTTCTATCTGGAAAGAACTGCCTTTTCATTTTTCAGATGTTCTGTGCATGCACTTCACTTTGCAGACTGTTGTCAAAGTATATCTTGTGATCACACCTGACACTCTTCATAAAACATTTTATTTTCTCTGAAGTGTATTTCTTCTTATCTGTAAAGACATCAGAAAAGCCTGGCAAAATATTTCCAGTTTCTTGACCAGCCTGCAAAGTACCATGCATTTTATTCATAGATGTACTGAAATCCAGAAGATTAGCAGCTTTAGCTTTATTTGAAATGCATGAAACTAGACAGTTTGCTGTGACTGGTGATGTTCACTTATAATACATGTTACCACTTACAGTCCAAGTATGATGAGCTGAAAAAGGCTGAAAAGGGAAACCGGCAGCAGCAGAAAGTTCACAAGTACATCACGGCTTGTGACTTGGTGATGGCGCCTGTCCACGAGGCTGTGGTCTCCCTGCACCCACCAAAGGTCTGGGATGACATCAGGCCACAGTTTTATGCCACCTTCTGGTCACTCACCATGTATGACCTCGCTGTGCCTCACAATGCCTATGATAGAGAAGTCAACAAGCTTAAGGTTCAGATGAAAGCCATCGATGAAAACCCAGAAATGGTATGTTCTCCTAATGTTCCCATGTCCTTTAAGGTTCCCATTTTCATCACCACTGGGTGATGACAACTTTCATTATGTTGCATTAACACTCTATGATGACTACAAAAGCATGCATTTTTTCTTATTTAAATCAGGCACAATAACATACTTGTGATTTATTGCAGATTTAATATTTTCTCTTTTTAGTATTTTATTTTTAACTAGTTTTCTCAGAAAGAATAAATAATGCTGAAAGGCCAGGACATGTAGCTGTGTGTCAGCAGCTATGGAAAGAACGTTATTGGCTTTTGATATTTGAATCTTTTCTCACTTTCATATATGGTGTTATATTTCTTTTCTGTGAACCTTGCAGCCCCCAAACAAAAAGAAGAAAGAGAGGGAGCGATGTACTGCTCTTCAGGAAAAATTGCAAGAGGAGGAGAAAAAGCAGATGGAGCACGTTCAGAGAGTCCTGCAGAGGTTAAAGCTTGAAAAAGACAACTGGCTTTTAGCAAGTAAGGGATGCATGTAGTTTCCTTGAAAGCACATCACATAAATAAGAAGAGAAAAGAGTTGTAAAATTAATGTGAAGAATAGATGCCAAATAGCAAAAAGTATATAGGTTAGCAATCTTGGTTCCCATACCAGCATGATTTCAAAATTTGTAAAAAAATAATAATTTTCACTGAATCTCCATCTTAAGAACTGTTTTCCAAATGTAGAGTTCCTCTGTGTTGAGTTTAAACCTTGATTTTGGCTCTATTGAATAAGGAAGTAACGATGATCATTTGAGGCTGTTTTCAACAGTATAGATGGTGAACGGTTATTGCAAGTGAAAGAGGGTTCACGTTATACTTGCAGGAAGTGACAACAGAAAAACTACACAGAATGATAGTTTTTAGGTTGGAACATTTTTTTTACAAGGTTTCAATTAGTGCTTTGGTACCGGCTTCATTGCTTCTTATGAAGCAAAACAAGAGTTCTTAATAGTTATTTGTTGAGAAAAGGGGTGTTAATGGAGAAACTGCTCAATTACAGTTCAAATTGTATTGTTTGTAAATAAATTAACCAGGTAGGACTTCACACTGGGTCTTTAGGCTTTGGGGGTAACTAAAGAAATGGCTTAAAAGGTAGATACAGAAGGCAGCAATATATAACACTGAAGATAAATGTCTTTGCCCCTGGTGTTCACAGTGTGTTCCTGTGATTTATCCTCCTGCAGAATCAACAAAGAATGAGACAATCACAAAATTTCTGCAGCTGTGTATATTTCCTCGCTGCATCTTCTCTGCCATTGACGCGGTGTATTGTGCTCGCTTTGTGGAGCTGGTTCACCAACAGAAGACCCCAAATTTCTGCACCCTCCTTTGCTATGACCGGGTAAGTGCTGCTCTGCAAGTAGTTTCCCCTTTGCATTTTAATCTTATTTATTAAGGTTTTCATAACTTTTAATGGGTCTCAGATATAGATGACCCATTTAGGAATTGTTGGAGTTCAAAAACATGACCATACCCTGTGAGTAATTAATAGTATTAATAGTTTAATGACTACTTGTGGAACTGAAATACAGTACATTCAGTTGGAAAGGAATAAGTAATAGGTTTATTCCATGCTGAAAAACAGAAGAAAGCCTTCTGAAGAAGGCTCCACGGCCGAAACGTTGTGTTTTCTTTCTTCTTTTTTTTCCAGCATGGAATAAACCTATTACTTGTTCCTTTGCAGCCTAGGCATGCTGACGCAGCTACCCACCTGAACTAATAAATTCAGTTGTTAGGATTACTATGTAATACATTGACACCCAAAAAAGGCTCCACAGCTGAAACGTTTCCTTTCTTCTCTTTTTAGCATGGAATAAACCTTTATGTGTTCCTCTGTAATACATCTCCATTTAAGCAGATTAAAGCAAATGTAATTTGTGTATTTATATTGTTCAATATCTAATTATAAACTGTTTGCAGTTGTTTTATAAAGACTGTTTGAATTTTAGGTTTTTTCAGACATTATTTACACTGTAGCCAGCTGTACAGAAAATGAAGCCAGACGCTATGGGCGGTTCCTCTGTTGCATGCTGGAGACTGTGACTAGGTGGCACAGTGACCGTGCCATTTACGAAAAGGTAAAATTGAAATCAGTTAGCCTTTTCTAAATACATTTGGACTCTCACTTTCCAGGATAAAGTCTCTGCTGACGGCAAATATAGTTTCATCTATATATGGGAATGTTAAATGTGTTTACTTGATCTCTTTGGAGTTTCAAAGAAATAATTGTTTTTAGTTTTATATCAGTTTACATACTAAACTAAATTGTCCATGGCTTTTTGACACATTTTAAGTGTGGTTCTCATGCAAAACTAAACATAAATACTTGTCCAATCCAAAGCTGGTCCAGTTTCATTTAGTGGAAAAATAAGTTTATTTTTCTCAGGTACCTGATTTATACTGACGTGTTGTATTAAGTATTGTTTAGTTTATCACAGTGGAGCTAGTGTGCAGAACACTTGTATGAGCAACACATATGTAAATGGAAGTGCAGCCTGAGTTAAGTTTTTGAGCTTTTTTTAATCGTTGTGCTCTTTTATACAATATAGAGTGTTGGTCTTAGCCATTCTTGTGAACGTTGGGCTTGTAGGTAGTCCTCTGGGCAGCTTTCACTAAAACATTATTAAAAGCCATGAAATCTGAAGAGTTTTCTGCTGATGGGCTTGGCAGGCGGCCCATTGCATGTCCTAGCACTTCAAAAGCAGATCTGTACAGATTGTTCTTTACAGTGCTTTTACAGTTTTGGATTTAAGACTTTCGGCTGAGCTTTACTAAACTCCAGATGCCTTTTGAACCCCCTTTTGTGAATATACTATGGTACATATTTGCTCAGGTAATCAGCGACAGAGTAAACAGAATTTGAGCCATACAGTGCTTTAAATTTTTTGTGGCAGCATTGTATTGAGTTGACAAACATTTGTTTAACTTTTCAATGTCAGGAGTGTGGCAATTACCCAGGGTTCCTCACAATTTTGAGAGCAACTGGCTTCGATGGAGGAAACAAAGCAGATCAACTGGACTATGAAAATTTCAGACACGTTGTTCACAAGTGGCATTATAAATTAACAAAAGTAAGTTTTGTTCAATTTTCTGTCCTCATTTGAAGATGGCAGCTGAAACAGTACTAGGGTTACATTTTGAAATTTAATTATTAAAAGTAATGTTATGTTGGTTATGGTTGAGAGCATCATATTTCCTTAAAATATGTCTAAGAGTATCTTTTTTGAGGTGAATGTTTGAGTAAAATATAATTTTTAGATTTTATTCTGGTTTTTCTATGACTGTGATATTTGCTATTTTCTTTGCCACGGAGATTGTTTACTGCTTCTCATTTGTAAACACCGGAATTATAAATCTGCCACTGACCATTTTTTAGTAAAACACCTTTGTCTTTCAAATGGAACTTTTTTTAAACTGCAGTCAGGATTTTATTTATTGTAGTGTCTGTTTAATTTTATTTTTTAACCAGTTTCAGAGGTAAGAGATATTTTTTCTTAACCAAAGGCTAGTAAGGACTTTAGATGTTCTCATTCAACACCGGGTAATTAAATTACGTGTTAAGACTTAGCCAGGTCAAGCAGATATCAAACAGATTTATGGGCTCTAATTATAACAACACAAGATGATGAGCTTAAGGTCCATTGTCTGCTTTTGAAATCACTACGTGCTCTTAGCATCTGTAGAACACAAAGTGATATTTAAACAAGCTCATGAAGATCAGAATAGGTTCATTTCACCATTACGCAAGAATGAAGCTGTGGGTAAGCTTTAATATTTACAAAGGTGCATCTCACAGAATTAAGAATTTAGCTCAAGGCTGCATTATTATTTTTTTTTTATAGGCTTCTGTGCATTGCTTGGAGACTGGAGAATACACCCACATCAGAAACATTCTTATAGTTCTGACCAAGATCCTGCAGTGCTACCCCAAAGTGTTGAATCTGGGCCAGGCTCTGGAGCGTAGGGTGCACAAGATTTGTCAGGAAGAGAAGGAGAAGAGGCCTGATCTATATGCATTGGCAATGGGGTAACAGAGTGAAAAACAACTGTGTGATTCTGCAGTGTATTATGTAATGCCTTTGTAAAGCATCACAAAATAACCAGCAGTTTGCATGAACACATTTCCGCTCTTCATAAATAGATCCAATTTCAAATTCAGTTAAAATGCCAGCTATTTTAAGTCTATGGTCAAGTGAAAAGTTATTTGAGCATATTATATGTTGATGAGGAGGAACCTTAGATTTTTTTCAAGGTTTTCATAGGGTTTGACCTCCTGACCACCGGCAAAGATTTTGTAGATTTCTGAGCACTTTAAAGATTCTTAACACAGCAAGGAATCTTTTTTTAAAATTTGGTTTGCAGTTTGCACTAATGAGAGCAATTACATAAGCTGAGTTGTGTAAGAATCTTTCTGGTTGGTGTCAGTTGAGGTTTACAGATCATAATTACAGGAGCTAATATTCTGGCCTAAAATGGTGTCGATTTTTCTCCTAATACTGTTCTGTAATTGTGTCTCAGGCCTCCTGTTCACGTCTGTTGGTCGTATTTTACAGCAGTCAATTCTTTGTGAGATGAAATGGCTGGATAAGGTCACGACTGTTGTAAAGTATCTCATTGTTGGCTAATGAAAACCATTAATTCAATAAGTTGATTTGTTGGGATCACGCCTTGTTTTTGTCCTGCCTTGATTAAGTGATCTTATCATACACTCACTTTATGATGTCCTAAGCAATTTAGAAGCAGAATGAGCCTTCTGCTTCTATATTGCTTTAGGCGACATAAAGTGAATGATATATCGAGAGATATTCAACACACGTTTTCGTTGAAACACTCATCTTTTAGTTCTGAATATTATGAGCATTTTACAATTAGGGCATTGTTTCTATTTTGACATTTAATTAAGTACAATACAATTTGAAAACAGTTTGGTAATCTGATCTAGAGCACTGTGCAGTTACAATTTGTTATAATCAGTTTTCTGTACAGATATTGAATGGACACCAAAGTAGGAAAAACTTAAATTCACTTTTGCTTGGTTACATGTTTTGCTCAGTTTTACAAATATATAATTGAGTGCTTCTGCAGAACAGCTTTGCTTAAGATTCGACTGTCTAGCTTGATGTCTTGATGTCTCTGTCTTTAAGGTTATTAAAACACAAAGGATTAACTGTCAGATTCCTCATTTCAGTTAGAAATTAACACTGTGCTGAGTGTCATAGCTTTTGCTTTAAGGTCTGCAATTTAAATGACTGGATTCTTATTTAGTTCTTGGCGTCTGTCTTTACTAATAAGTATGTACCCATAGTATTTATTATTTTAAAACAAAGCTATGCCTTTGAGATGTTGTATTGAAAAAGGGATATTCAAGCTATTGAAAAGAAAGGATACTAATTTTTAATTCCTAAAATTATGGAAAGGACTTAATTTGAAATCATAAATAATATTTTCTCTTGGCCATGGTATTTTTGTATTGTTTGAAATCGAACCTATTTTCTCAGTTCTTATACCTTAAACCAGTAGCTTCTCTGCAGTTAAAATAACTCTTCCCTTAGCAACCTAAACATTCCATGACAACCAGCTGAAAAACAGTAAACTGTGCTTTAAGCACATTTGTTTCTGTCTTTTAAATTTGATGGAAAAAATGCAACTGTTGCTGTCTATTAAAGGTTATGAAATCTTGATGTGTGCATACACATCTCCTGCTATATAGAGTCTTGATAGGTGCTTTGAACACACGCCTTTCAGTTTTAGATAAGGGTACTTTCTAATGTAAACTAGTTTTGTCTAAAGCTTTTAAAGCCTTTGATCATTTCTAACCTAAACAAGACTTAAGAGTTACTGTGCTTTCACTGGTATCCAGAGTCAATAATAAAGTCTGCACAGGAGCTGGTAGAAAAAAAGGTAGTCATTAAATTTAATGGCACATGTAAGCAAATAAATTTGTCTGACTTTTTTTCTTCTCCAGTTTATTCAATAGAAAGCAGAAAAAAGCCTTCCATTTCCCCATCATCTTTATCCTTTAATTCTTACCTTTTCCTGTCATATGTAGTACAATGGCCCCAAACAAATCTAAAATGAGAATTCTTGTAAATATCCCTAAACCTCAATATGCTGTTGGTACTTCCTTTTTGACTACTAACATCAAGTTGATTTCGGTTGTAATGCCTTTTGATTTTTTTTGTGTTTGTGCCTTTTTTAACCAATTGTGCGACTTGCAGCTATTCTGGCCAACTGAAAAGCAGGAAACCATACATGGTCCCCGAGAACGAGTTCCACCACAAGGAGCAGCCAGTGAGGAGTGCCACTCCTGCTAACCTCCAGAATGGACCAGGCAGTGCAGGCAAACCTGCAGCCACCACTGCTACCACTGGCAAACCAGAAGAGGGAGTCACAGAGGAGACAGGTACGAGTGCTATAAACATGAAGCTTCAAAACTTAGAGTCTGTATATCTAGTATGGTGGATTGCCTTACAGCACACACATACTGGGTTAGCTTTGGTGCCAGGCAGTCTTTTAGAACACAGAGAAACACTGCATTTCCAGGCTTATCATATGATAAAATGGTTGTAGATTTATGTATTAAATAAAAATGTCAAAGTTTGGTCATTTTTGGTCATAAAATTGAAGAGAGATTTAATAGCTCTGATTTCATGACGGATTTGCATCAGGCAATTTTGTAGGGAAGATTGACTGTTTATTTTACTTTTTTTTTGGTAATTAAACATTTGTTGGAACACTCCCGGAATGGATTAGATTCTACAAGTATTAATTACAAGCAATGTAAAATATCACATCCCCTGGTTCTTGTGGTGTTAAGTTTAGATTTTTTATTTCTCCAAAGCATTTATCTCTTTTTTTTTTTTGGTGCCTACGATTCTTGTCCATAGGAAACAAGTCTAAGTAAAAAGTCGGGAAGCAGCTTTTGGTATAAATGTTTAAATAATTCAGATCTTTAAAACCCCCATCTAGATTTCATTTAGATTTTATGAATTTTCTATTTCATTTTAAGATTGGACATTTAAGTCAGATGTAAGTAAACCCTAATCTTGCTCTTTCCTCAAAGTGCTGTCCTTAATCTTTTGCACCCATTGTAAATTGAATCTCATCTCATAAAGAATCACATTCTTCAATGATGGGATAAGAAGCTTTAGTACTTAATTCAAAAAAATTACATGCTAAGCCATAATGTTTAACCATTGTACATTTGTGCTGTTACTATAAATATACACAGTTTTTTTTTTTAAAGTAGGGAAGAGATGCTAACGGATGCCAGCTCTCACAAAGGTGCTCTTTGCTGTTGCAGATAAATCGAAGGAGAAATCCCAGGGTCCTGTAAAAGCTGCAAACAAAACCAACAGTGCAACTACAAAAGTCACCACCAGCAATGGAAACAGTGCTCCTAACAGGTAACAATAAAACTAGTATTCTTATCACACATGATTTAATATCGGGGAAAAAAAGACTTTCTCATGAAACAACATTGACGTTTTGTCCTGTAGTGGAAAACATAACATTTTGTTTTGGGAAATGTTTTTCGAAATAATCAGTTCTAAACCTCAGTATACTTCTATTTTTTTAAATAACAGAATGGATTCTGTTTTAAATGTCTATTGATCACATAAATAAACAATAAAACTATAAAATAAGAACAGGTTCTGTTTTAGATCCGGTGTTCGTAAATTAAATTTATAGAAGTATTAAGAGGAGTGGTGCTTATGAAACTTACATTGGCTATCAATGTAAATGTATAGTACATGAAAGTATTCATCGCCTTTTGAGTTTTCCACATTGCGTTGTGTTACAGCTTGGAATCATTTTGTATGTAATTAGGATTTTATTCCACAAAACATTCTATAATGTTGAAGCGAAAAACAAAATTCTGTTGATCCTCTTGAATTAATTATATATAAAATGGAAAAAAAAAGATGTCTTAAGTATTCACCCCCTCTGCTGTGACACATCTGAATAGGCTCTGGTGTAGCCAGTTGTCTTTAGTAGTCACAGAATTAATTTTAATTGTTCAGTACATTTTAAAAAATAGTCAATGTTAAAAGGTTCACTAAGAGTTAAGGGACAAAAGTAGCTAATGACTTCAGGCGTGCCTGTGGGGATTTTTTCATACGTTTTACTAAGCACGACTGACATAGTCTTCCCTTTGTAGTTTATGTGAAATTGATTAACATTTAACAAACATTTAGTTTAAAATGACTTTTAGCACACCAGTATTCACATCTTAAAGGAATAATTTTACAGAACTGATTGCATTTGGAAGTTCAGTCCTATTAATGAGGGTGGACCTGGAATACATCTCCCTATTTACATACATTCTTAAGGAGAATCATTTTTTAATTAGTGTTTTTGAGGTATGAGGCATCCTTTAGGAGTGTATCTGCCATGTAAATTGAGAACTACCTATTGTTGGTAAACTATTTTTAATAGAAACATTGGAAATATTGTTTGCCCAAGCAAAAAGAACATTGCCAATTATGTCTTGCAGCACTAAGGCTATCAAAGAGAAGGAAGACAAGGAAAAAAGTGGGAAGGAGAAAAGTAAGGATAAGAAGGAGAAAACACCAGCAGGCACTCCAGAGGCCAAAGTAACAGGGAAGGAAAAACAAAAGGAAGAGAGGTTGGGCAAAGATGACAAGGCTCGGGAGACCAAGGAGAAAACACCCAAGGCGGACAAGGAAAAGGAGAAACTCAAAAAGGATGAGAAACCCGGCAAAGATGACAAGGTCAAGCTGAGCAGCAACACCGAGTTCAGATCTTCTGCTGACAAGGAGCCGTCCAAGGAAAGAGATATAGCCAAGGAAGCCAAAGTCAAGGAGAGCAGTAAAGGTGAAAAGGTTGCAGCTACTGGGTCCTTGAAGTCACCTGTTCCCCGGTCGGAGTCCTCAGAGTCTGAGAGGGGTAAGTGCAGTAAAGAGGCTTTTAGAAACCTTTTCAGAGTGAAGATGTTTAGATCAGTCTAAGTTATGAAATCAACCAGAATAAATCAATATTTTAAAAAGGACAATTAATGTATGGGATAAATATACAGGTTAAACTGTTTCATTCTTCAATTGGTAACACGTTGATCACCCTCAATGAAAAAGATCACTATAGTAACTTGCCTTTTTTACTGAAAAGCTTTACAATGATCCTGGTTGTGTAGCTGAGGGAGAAAGAAAATGACTTTTAAAAAGTGTAAATTTCATCTAAACAGGCAAATTAATAAATGCTGATTTATTTATTGCAGAACTAAAGCGTCGAAAACTTGACACCCACTCTTCACCATCGCATTCCTCCACTGTTAAGGTTAGTATAGCCTGAGGAAGGCAGCGCCCACGTTTCTTGCCTTTCCGGTTGGAAAACGAGTGTTCTTCCAAGTGTCTGTCTTCCTTCAAGTTGGTGATGGAAAGAGCGCACTGGAGCCTCTGGATTCCTATTTTAAAGGGAGAGGATTAGAAAAAATCATTTCATGGACAATGTTTTTGTAATGAATATTTTTATAATAAAATACCTTCAAGGACCTAGCAGAATATTGTATATAGTAAATGCTCCTTTTTTGAGTGTAACCGTTTTCAAGAGCGCGTGGAGGAAAATTATCTCGGAAGTGCCTGAATATTTTTTTTACAATTTGCAAAGTCATTTTTGTACATTTTGTTTTTTCCTCCTTTTTGATTTTTGGAGTGTGATATTTGCTTCAAGCAAAACGGCTTCCCAGTTGAAAAAAAAGTGGAGCATTTTTATTTGAATTTTTTTCCTGCAAGCTGAGATTAAAGAATGTTTCTTGATGAAGATTTCCTGGATTGTGCACAGAATTTACCCGGATATCTCTGGATACAGCAGGGAGCCAGGATGAGCGCGCCGCCGCAGAGTGCCTTCTGAGAAGGAATTTCGTTTAAGAAATCAAGTTCCGTGATTGCTTCTCCTGTAGTTGTCTTGCATTATTCAGTCAGCATGCAGCCTTATGTTTTTACCTTCCCCACAAGAGGGTTTGAAGTGTGCCAGTCCTGTGAGCCTGCATTAGAAATTAAAGGCAGCCAGACCTTCCAGCAAGCCAAGAAAAAGCCATGATATACCACCAGCAAAAAACAAAAGCCAACAACAACAAAGAAAGTGGGCGTAGCCTTCTGGAAGGATCTCCATAGCAACTACTCCACTGAGCTTTTTTAAAAAATTTCTTTATATTCCCTAACACTCAAGAAGTCATTGAGTTTCCCATATTTTGACCATTTTGAGCTGTAAGTTGTTAAATTACACACAAAGCACACTAGCAAGGAAGTAAAAAGTAAAACAAAAAACATTGCCTAATATTGTTGAAATTAAACTACATCACCAGGACACACTTTCCTAAATACTAAATTCATGCATTCATACCTCATAAAGTGAAATATACAAAAACACCTCAAAAGCAGCCTTGATTTCACACAGCAACATAACACAACGTAAGACACTACTCTGGGCTGATAGGGATGTAGTGAGAACAGTTTTTTTTCCAAAACCAGAATTTGATAGGACACCTTTCATCAGGCTTTTCTGAAGATCTGTAAATGTAACACATTCACTCGCGTGAGGGTTTTACAAAAATCAGATTAATTTCACGTCTCAGGGCAATTTTTGTATATATGTTTTTATAAAAGAAATTTAACACTACACAGACACAGACTATGAAGAGTCAGACACTGATATTAGATTTGGAAACCAGATTAACTTTTTTTTTGAAAGTCTTTTCTTCTTCTCCAAATAACGATGTCAAAGACTTAGTCCTTGAAGGTCAATCTGGATGTGCAGAGTGAACATCAGCCTCCCCCCCCAACTTCTTGGTTTCTGAGAACTGTTCCAGCTCATCTGTCATCTCCATTCATTCCTACAGGACAATCTCAACGAACTCAAGGACTCAGCTTCAAAGGTTTGGCTTTTTTACATTTTCACAACAATGCCTTTAGGGGTCTGCCATTTGCTGCCATTGTTCTTAAGGTTCTATACCTCCATGTTCTTGTGGAGACTCAAGCTGACATTGTTGTGTCATAGTAAAGTATAAGAGGAGCTTTGATTGTACATATGTACGCAGCCTAGAGGATAAAACAAAACATTACAAAAACCACAATTTTTTCTATATAATGTACATTTTTGTTGAAGGTCGACCTGTGACTAGAAAGCTAAGTTGTTTTGGTGTTTTCAGGGTTGCCAGGTCAGTTCTGGAAAGATTATGCATAATATTTAAAATATTAAAATGATGAGGGGGTTGCAGAGTATGATTATATGCTTTTTCGTAAAGGTTGCAGCTTAATGGTGATCCATTGTCATTAAAACACAAAGTGAGGTTTATAAATGAGCCAGATTGTGTTTTAATTCCCTTGTGTTCTTTACGAAGTTAAAGAAACCAATTCAGCTGGAACAAATAACAGTGAGTGGCTAAGAATAAGTAATGCTACATTTAAGCTGTAACAGTAGTGATTGCTTTATCTTTCAATGCTACTTTCAAACTAACTTGCCTGACAGATTATTCCTGATCTTCTGCACAGAAAAGGTGATTTTGACTTATTCTCTGCTGTTTAAAATTTCACATTTTCTGTCCCCTTTTACTTAACTATTTCTGTCTCAGCTTTGACATGGGGTGCTGTAAAAACAGCATTTCTAAACTGATTCCTTTTTGAATGGCTTCTAGTGAATGCTTGGTGATTCAGCTGGAGTCAATGACGAAATTACTGGGCATTTGAAAATATGCTGATGGCACCACTTGAAAGAGCAATACACCAGAATTTTAAGCAGTCTGTTTTTTGGCTTATCGTGGTGTTTTTTGTTAAGGGTTTCCCTGATGTTCCAAATTTCTCATTATCTTTTGAATTAGAACTTAATAAATTTGATGTACTCAAAGTAAAAGACTTAAATAGTAAAGTGTTCATGCAACAAGACTTTTTATATACCACCATTTTTTCTTAACGTTATCTGAGTTTTTGATGTTCAAAAATAGATTTTTCTGTCTTTGTGCCAATATTATGTTTTGCTTTCCCAAAAGACATTATTGGCAAATTGTCTTCCTGTCTTATTACAGAAATGTTGGATGGTAGAAGGTAGCTAAGCAGAGGAAATAATTATGATAAGAAACCCATTATGATGTGGAATTCCCACCTGCAAGGCTAGGATTAGTACTTTGAGATTGGAATGTAAAATTATTCCAAAAACAAAAGTGCAAATGAAGAGAAGCACTCCATCATGCATGTTACTGTCTTAGAAGATCAGTGATATAATAGTGCAATGCAGATTGTGAAGTACCTGATGAATTTAGAGCTGTTAATCATGTAGTGTTTAAAGGTTTAATTTAGCTTGAACTGTTATGGTAAAGAGGTGATGTGTAACCTTTGTCTTACTGTTCCTGAAATGCAAACATCCAAAATATTGTCCCATCAATAACAATTTCTATTTTAATTTTAATCAAAAGCTAATAAACTACTTAAGATGAATAATGTCTTGTATAATAACACATGTACTTTGTATTTGCAATCAAAGTTCTGGCTGTTACATCACAAGTCAAAAACTGCAAAATGGCACAAAACACTCTTGATAGTGGCATCTTATTCACTGTATTCTGCTTTTTGCCATATTACACTAAATGTGGTGGGGCTGATTAGTTTGTCCTCCCCCTCCCAAAAAAAACCTACAAAACATGTCAACCTTTCTATTTTTGAGTAATGTTTTTAGTTGTCATTTATGAATTATCGTGTGCACTCTAAAAATGTATATTCCGAATATGCTAAAAAGGTTAATGGCAGATCTATAGTAATTTTGTCCAGTGAGGGACTGCAATTTTACTGGCAAATGAGGCATCACAGTCCACCTCTAATATTGTGTGTACTATGTACAGTGAAAGCCTTACATTTTTATATTGATCATAAAGGACAGACAAAAGTAAACCAAAGTAATGAAAGCTGTCATTCAAAGAGATTGATATTATTGGTAAAGATAACAGTTGAAATAACACAATTTTATCGTAATTCTCATTATTATTATTATCAATACTTTGTTACTTTCATATAACATGCACGTCTTTGTAATATTGTATTTAGACTACCCTTAATGGTTAATAGTTTTTGACAAATACACAGAAAAAAAGCTTAATCTAGAATGCGAGCTTTTATTGGGAAAATGTCAGAAGCCGAAATGAGAGTATATAAATATTCTTATTGTTGGGGGATTCTTGTGGAATGCTTGATAACTACAGTATATCACTTATGAACGCAGACACATCTGACAAATAAGAGTTCAGTGTTAAGTGGCTACAACTTAATTTGATGAAATTATTGTACGTTTTATTTGGCAAATTTTAGAAATGTTACTTCTTTTTCTAGATGCAAATTTGATTCAGATCTGCATTAGTTTAGTTTTCAGCTTCTGTTCTGAAATGAACCATGGGAAAGATTTTTTTTGGTCTGTAATGCATTAACATAACCCCATGTGCAGAATAAAGCCAGCCTGAAGCAAAAGCCCATTGTTGTCTATTTTAAATGCTGAATATTATAACGTTTGTGTATAATATTAATGTCCCAACCTTTTAATTTTCACATAGTTCATGTTTATTACATTGAACAGAATACAGAACCCTACAAGAAAAGCTGTTTTGAGAATAGATGGTAAGGCTGTCTGTTTTTGTAAGATGTGCGTTTCTTTTCTTTTAAAGTAGTTAATGTATCTAGAGGAAATGGGAATTGAGAGTTAGCAGGAGTTGGGAAAGTTAATTAAGATTGTTGATTAAATATACTCTGTTATACAAAAGGCTTTGTGTCTGTACTTAAAGCATTTTCACATATGACATTAAAACTCTCCCTTTTTCCATTCTTAATAGTTCTCTTGAGGTTAAAAAAGCAACACTTTTGAGTGATTCAAGCTGCATACTGTAGACTCTAGGATCGGTGATGTTATGTGGTGTCATAGGTTTGAACCCAGGTCATGTCACTAGTCAGCTTATCCTGGTATTTCCAGAAAATGTGCTATGTAATTGGCAAAACACCAACAAGGATGGGATGAGTTAACTAGGGGTCTGAGTGATACAGTGGCTCCTTCAATTTCCCATGAGCTGGCTTGTAGTGACTTTAGTAAGAGACACACTGTTCATCCACAACTCTCCTGTCTGTTGTTGTGGAGCTTGCAGTCTTTTAAAAGATGAATGACTTGATGGGTTAGAGAAGCACATCTGCCCTTCCTCATTCACATCTTGCTATCTATACATAATTTGTTACTGTGAGCCACAACAGGAACAATCAACTATTCCATATCAGGTGGGCATATAATGAAGTACAAAAAACAAGTGGCATGACCTCTCATTGCTGAAAAAGTTTGATTTTTAGCCTCTGGAAGGGTATTATTAATGCTGTTACAAATGGGAGGAAATGATTTTTGATCTAATCCTATAGTTCATTTTGATTGTCTGTAGCAAGTATCTGCTGTAATGCAAAAACACATTGCAATATTGCTTTTACGTTGATAAACCTAGTTTGTTGGCCTCAGGGCAAACTGAGCCGAGCTGAAACGTCAATTTCAAATGCACACAGAAATTTGAGAAATGCAACCCCATCTTAAAGATCAAAGAAAGGAATACAGCTGTTTGTTTTAGTTTTGTATATTTGTTGCTGTTAAGGTCATTAAAAGAAAGTGTGATAAGGATAAAGCATACAATAAAGACCTGATCTCTGTCTTTTGTTAGCATTTAAACAAGCTGCATAAACTAATAAAGACTGCACAGTGACCTCATTTTTACTTTCAGTCTGGAAGACATCTGCCTGAACAGGAGTGGTTATTTGGCTATAGTTGACTTCTATGTCTAACCAGTCTATCCCGTGTTTGGATTAAGATCTTGTTCTACAACAGGTCATTACTATTCATACCAAATAGTCTGGAGTGATTGAGTCATCCTTGTAGTGCCAAGATGAACTCTGTGTTGAGCAAAGAAGAATTTCAGTGACTTTGTTGTTACATTAAGACCACAGGCTTTTTTGTGTCTCATTTCCAAATGTGAGAAATCCTATCATGTCTGAATGTGGGACATAGGTAGGATACCCCATGAAAATACCCTCATAGCCAGTAATCAAGGGTTGTTCATGTGCAAACTATAGTTTGCAAAATTGATTCATTATTCTACCGATTGTAGGGATGCCTGACAGCCTTGTAAGAGTTTTAGGTTTTCTTTGATGACTGATTGTGTTAATACTTGTTTTCTTGTGTAGAAGTTATCGTACATGGAGTTCCTTCAAAACCTAAGAATGCTGTGATTGAGTAATTGCAGATAGTTTTCATGTCTGGGTTGATCACGGTGTTATAAGCAGTTTTTACCAGAGTCATAAGAGTGATGAATTGATAGACCCTGAAATGTCCAAGCGATTTAACATTGCAACTTTCCTTGCATTAGCATTCCCTGTGTTTGTTACCTCTTCGCTGAGCCAGAGCACGGATGTAATATGATGAATGCTGGTGACCCTGTATGCACTCACTCATCACCTTTACATATTCAAACTCAAAAGTCAATTTCTTTGCATGTATTTCAAGATGTTAAGAGGAATGCAAATGCATTTTTTAGAAGTATATTGTAACCTCTCATAACATAATTGAATAATTTGAGTAACTGTTGTATAATTATTAGGTCTGAATGAAAATGACTAATTTTCCAAATGTGTTCTGGTATGTTTTAAAATCTACCTTTTTAAATTTGGAATGGCAAAGAAATTGTTGATATTCTGTATTACTTGAATGAGAATGAAACACATCTGTTCTTCTTGCAAGCCCATTTACTAAGTCATTTGACATTTGACATATTGCAAGCCCCACAATTGCCTGATGGGAGAGGTAGTGCTAAATTGGCCAGCCCTGTACTTCTCACTGGGATCACTGGTAAGCCTGCAGGTACCTGCAAGCTCATAAAAGCCCCAGATATTTTCTGCCCTACTAACTGGCACTCAGTAATTTGTGAGGGCGCTGTTTACCGGTTAAGACACTATGGGACCTCATACATTTTGTTAAAATTTCACATTATTCCTCTTTAACTTGAAAATTTAAATATTAGATGGTTTACTCTATAGGGAACTGCTGTCACCGATGTGATTTTTTGGAAGCTGTTGTAGTTCACAGATTCCTCACATTTCTCGTTTAGTTTCTTGATAAGAAAGAAACAATAAAACAAGAAGTCAAGGTGTTTTTTTTTCAGGACTTTTGTATCTAATGACCCTGGGGACGGCACAGCAATATTTCTTCTTCTGCATTCATTACAGAAAACACCCTGCCAGCAGCTACACATGCAAGATAGACCTTGTATAACCTCACATGCCATTATTTAAGTCAGTGAACACTGAAATTGTTAAAAAATTATATGTAATTTACAAACTGCAACCTGAGCAGCAATTAATGGTTTCTATGCATCATCTGCAGTAGTCGTCTACTCCACTTCCTTTTTGGAATTGTTTGCTCTATGTAAATTTCAGCGGCCTTACTTCAGTATCCTCTGTTAACACTGACTCTAAATCTTGTCTGCTGGTCAGCCGCATGTGCAAGAGTGATTTTAAATTGCCTGGATTTGTTTGTCTTTGCTGTCGTTCCCCTTTAATACAGTTCTATTTCTTTTCCTCACAATTCTCTTCTTTGAAATATCTCATACAAATTGCACACTCCCTCTTTCTGCAACCTACACAAAAGCAAAGAGAAATGAATTTGTAAGCATCCTCAAATCTCTCACTCATGCAAGATTATTTTCCTCATATGTCCTTTGGGCCCCCAGACTAAAGATAACAGGGTAGCTATCAACCCACACATGGAAGCAGCATTTATTTGGCATTTTACCATGTAAAAAAGTAAATTGTTCCTCATTATGAACATAAATACTGATTGGGGTGACTTTACATAGCCCCTTTATTTCATTTTCATACCCTTTTGCCACTCCAGTGAGAACAAAAAAATATGAAGCAAGAGACGTCTTCACAGAAACTCAACTCTTGCTTTTCTGTAATTGCTTTTCCTGTGCTGTTTGTGTTATTGGTCCTTAAGCACATAAATGTCACAAACAGAGGAAGACCATTCAGTCTACCTAGTTTGTTTTAGTGGTGCCAGCTCATTTTTCTTTGTAACTGCTCAGGAGTGCTCTAGGCAGCTGTAGTAGCAGATCTCCTCCGCTAGGCACCCAAGATTATTTTGGGATGCATCTTTGACTCTAGTATCTTTTTGCAAATTAATGTAGCAGAGCTTAATGAAGCCCGTGCTGCCCCAGCATTGCATGTTTTTCACAAACGAGCTTATTAAAAAAAAGTATCTTTGCATTAGTTCTTACGTAACGTGTACATTAAGGCTGTTACATTTGTCATGAAGATGATTGGTATGGAATTGCATTGGGTGCTACTGTAGTTATCTAATTTTTTCCAGTGCACTTTTGCTGCCAGGCAGAAAGAAACCATTACCATTTGTTCTTTCTAAACCTAGTGCACAAAGAAAGAGAGCCCAGAAGCCAAATTTGGAGAACACAGGCCAAAGTATTCTCAAAAGGCATGGATTCAACATAAGAGCCATGGGTATCTAATTTGATGTATGCATTATTATTTTGTTTTTCCTCCTTTTGATGTTGGCTTTTTTACATTTCTGTCGAAGGTGCCATTAGAGTTGATGGTTGGTAAGGGGAAACACAGTTTTGCCAGTATGTTTTACGTTTCTGTTGTACAATTCTGTAGATCTGGTTAGATCCTGTGATTAATGCCCCCAGGAGCCTGAAGGTAGTTTTACATACCTAGGCAACAAAAACAAATATTCTAAAGCCTTTAGAGGCCTAATTAGGCAGTAGAAAATATGGATACAATATAATACATTTTTTCAAAGCACTCAGCAAAGAATGTTTCTCAGCTCGTGTTTTTTTTTCCCTCTAATGAGCTTGCCTATTTTCTATTTTTTATGTTTTTTATTGCAGAAGGGAAATGATCCTAGGAGTTATCTCTCCTTTCTGATGTTTTGTTAGCACGCTGTCAGAATGTAGGCAGCTCTGTGTGCTGTAGCCAGTGTCAGCTTAAACAAAACTCGGTAGCAAATTAACTTCAGTGCGTGTTAATTCTAAAGACTAACAAATGAGTGGAACTATTTTATTATATAATATACGGAGCATGTTTCTGTTGCTTTCTTTCATGAAATTTGTATTGATGTTTGTAGCTTTTTTTTTTAAATTGAAGCCTTTTTGTTTTTTTCCCGTGGCCTGCTTCTTTTTATTATGTCTCACACCACGGATGCTTCAGGCTTTAACACCTAGGTTGATTTGGCCTTATTTTTAATACATAAAAATGTCTACAAAGCAAGCTTATCTCAGTTTGTTGGGTAGTGGGCCTTTAAAGTTTATTGTAGGGTCTCTTGAGATGCAAAGTATTTTGTAATATAAATTCAGTTTTGTTCAGAATTTGACTGTCCTCTCGTATATTTAATAGGTGAATCTGAAATGTCATGCCTTTGATTGGATACATTATGACCTGTTGTACATTCGGTTTAGTCCTCAGTATTTACCAGAGCCTCATCTACAGTGCATGCTAAGAACTGCCAGAATTTCAAGTTCAAGTTTATTTGTCACTCCAGCCAAGTATACAGTGGAATGAAATATCGTTCCTCCTGGTCCACAGTGGAAATACAGGCAGGGCAGACAGGACAATTACATTGACAATTGAGACAGGATACACATAGTGCAAAGTGCACATAATGCAAATTACAAAGCAAATACATAATACAATATACACAACACACTGGGGGGATTTAAACCCTGTTTCAGGAATTGGAGTGGGTACCAGTAGATTCCAGGGTGTTGAGGAGCCTCACAGCCTGCAGGAAGTCTGGTGGAGCTAGCCTGTACACTGCGATATCTTTTCCCAGATGGTTGGAGGACAAAGAGTTTATGGGAGGGGTCATCTACTATACTGGAGGCCCTGTGTAAGCAGCATTTGTGATAGGTGATAGAAATGGAAGGGAGGGAGACTCCAGTGATCTTTTTAGCTGTTTCCAGAATTCGTTGCAGGGTCTTGCGATCTGAATTTGTTTTATCTATTGCCACAGTTCTGGTGAAATCAGTTCATTGTTAAACACTTGCATTTGTCATGATTGTAGGTGAAGTTTTTGATTTTGTGTACTCGTTAAGACTTGTCATTCATATGCTTAGCATGCAATTTTTTAAAAGAGTAAATGAACAATTAAGGTTTCTAGAACTTTGGATACTATTAGCTCATTGATCTGAGGATCTTATACAGTACTGAAAGCTCCCTGGAATTAAGCCATAAGCAACATAGCTGTTTTTTTTCCAGACACCTACAATCCTTTGTACCCTGTTATAAGCTGATGTAAATCTCTCATTGTTGTGTGATTTAAACCTTTTGTGTTGTATGAATTGTATGATGTTCATTTGAATAATTTGTATGATTTGGTCAAAAGGAATGCCACTATGAAATAATAGTATCATTGGTCTTAAGCGAAGAAAATGATAATTATTGCAAGAAATGGATGAATACAATGCAGGAATGACATATTGAAACACTTAATATGGCTAATGGAACATTTCATTCAGTCATCTTCATCAATTAGAACAGCTATCAGAATATTTTAAACTTGTGAAAGTAGGTTCTTTGTCCATTGCTCTTTGTTTAATTTAATGTCTTTTAGAGTTCTGATGGTAAAACCTACTATTCTTTTGTGTATTCCTTTTGCATCAGGAGATTCAGCAGTGGTTTACAGGCTTCTTGCAGATGGAAATACTCAGCAGGTTTTGATGCTTGATACCTCCTCTGCTTACATGTAGTTATTATGTTTTTGTGCTCCATTTTGTTCCATGATTTTGACATGACTTTATTTAAATAAACTATAATTTAATTTAAAATGATATGTAGATCATAAAGGACAGCCAATGTTTTCTTCTTCGCTACAACCATGAAAAAGCAAAGTTATATGCAGCACTGTTTACCTATTGATGAAAATAGTAGAAGTTTTACAGAATATGCTGTTTGTATTTTTTTGTGGTGACTTTTTCAATCTGATTGTTAATCAAATTCTATTTACAGTTGCAAATCAGTAATGTTATTTGTTATGCCGTAATGTCAAAAAATATTTTTGGAAGAGTACATGTAGTTGCTGTAGACTGGAGAGAAAATAGTTTTGTTTCTTAATCATCTTTCACCTAAGTATCTCTATTGTATTTCTATTAGAAATACAGCAGTATAAGCCTCTGGCTTCCCCTGTTTGATTTGTAATATGGTCACAAATTCATGCAGCTATCTGTGGCTGACTGCTGCAGAAAGTGCAGAGAAACTGATATTTTAGGTGTGTCACGAATCATTAGGTAAGCCCTTTTTAAAATTTGTTACTGTTATAGAGCTTGGAGTTGCACAAATCAAATGATTTAATGCACACAGAAATCTTAAAACGCTTTCTATGTGGTGGAAGCCTTTCTTTTGCCAGTGTGTTTTGATTGAAGACATATGCTGTTGTGAGTTTTGTTGTTGCTTTGTATGTTCACTGTTGGTTTGAAATATTTATTCATTTGATAGGTGGTACACAGCGTTAGGTTGAGAAATTTAAACAGCTGCATTCTTGATATACCTATATATATATATTAATATTGTGTACAGTACCTTTCTCTGTTTTTGAGAGGTTATCATGTTCTCACAGCCTTATTATATCTGTTTTAGGTGAGTAACCAGTTAATAAATAGATCAGTGTAATTTATTCCAGATTTTGACACTATTGCGGTTTCTGCTTTACTGCGTTTAGCATGACACCTTTTCTGAGAAAGGATTCCATTAGTCTGCTATACTGCAATGATTTAAATGTATGCGGCTTTTCCTCTCTCTTGTAGTCTGCTTGTCTTAGTTTCCCTGATGCCTTTAATATTCTGTGCACACTTCTTTGCGTGATGCAGTAACATTTTGAAGTATCCTGTTCACGCTGCATCTTTTCTATTGTTTCCGCAGTTGATATTTATATTGAAACCTTCAGACTAATTTTTCCTGTTTAAGCCGTGCAAGTCGATAAAGTTGTTCTTTTCTGTTTCAAGATCAAGAGACAAAGTCTAGTAGTGCTCTGCAAATTATTATATTGCAAACTTGGATGTGTTTCCTAATTATTCCGCTACTTCAATGCTACTATCTCTGCATGAGGAGGTTTTTGTATATGCCATAATCCTCCAATGGGTTTGGTAGGCCTGGCAATGTATTACAATACATTTTGTCTTGAGCAGCTATTTCTGTGAGTTCCTGTGCATATCTGGAAAGTTATTTCCTCACTTGTTTTTGAGGATTTGAGGCTACGAGGCCTGTAGATGGAATTACCTGGTACTGTATAAGTATTTTATGGTTGGTGCTCTCTGAATGCACGGGGTTCTATTGCACCCCATTTTAAATAAGACATCTGCTCCCCAAAATTGAACACATGTTGTGTAACTAGTTTGTACAAGGTTGGTTGTAAAGGTGCTTCTGTGGTTGGTAGTTGTTTACAAATGTGCAGTGGCTGATAATGTGTGGTATTGAAGCAACACAGAAATGTGATGATTTCTCGCATGATGTTATGGACATGCTTGACCATTGCACTTGCCTGTTGTGATTTAAAGTGTGTGTCCCTTAATTTTACCAGCACTACGCCAACCACAGCACAGCCACACAATCCAAGAGCAAAGAGAGGGAGATGGATAAGAAAGAAATGGAGAAATCCAGGGATCGCTCAAAAGAAAGAGAAAAGAAAGAAGAAAAAGATCGCAAGGAGAGAAAAAGAGTAAGTAACTGTAAAACAGATACTGGAGAACAAAAACCAAATGACAGTTTTCGAAGAGAAAGTTTGGATTTGATAGAGTTAAATTGACTGATGTGAGGTGCTCATTTCTGTTGAGGTTTAACCTTATTTTATATCAAAAAGGTAACAGCTGAATTGAATAATGTCCTCTTCAGATAATATAATACTTGATCATCTTTTTCTCAGGGCTTTCATCAATTAAAATGAATAACAGAAAAAATAAAATGGTATATATTTTAACAGTTTAAGGTTTTTAATAAAAACCGCAAACTAAGAGTTTGATGGAGGTGAATTTTCAGGATCCCTCCTCATTAAAACATAATAGCCGTTAAAATATTTTGGATTGAATCACAAGTGTTGCTGGTGCTCTGAGGTGGTAAAATCAAACAAATTATTTCCTCATCCACAAGATCTCACCTTTAAGTTGTTCAGAAGCTTATGTAATCTGTTTATTAAAAATAGAAAAAGAACTAGATATCGGCTTTTAATGTGGAATGAAACACAAATTCTGTACACCACAAAGCAAAAAGTCCACTATAGAATCTGTGCATTGGCAGTTCACTGTGTGTTGTACTGTACTTTGTGGAGATATCAAGCCTGTTTTTATACTTGATTTTTGTTCTTGCGTTTTCTTGTAATTTTACTTCATGCAAATGCTTCTTGCAAGTTTTTCCTCTAACATGATCTCCAGAAGTTTCTCTTCTGGATTATCTTGCGATGTGGCAATATTTTAGGCTGGTTCTTATATTCCCTAGCTCCCTTCAGAGATCTCCATTATGTTCTTGTTTCCTCTTTGTTCAGGTCTCCCAACAGAATTAACTTCATTGACTTAATTTCAATAAATTTACAGATAATTTCCATTATTGTACCTAATAAGGCAAATAATATAAAGTATTGTTAGAGTGGTCAAAACTGGAGGAGGCAAAAACACCCAGTCTGTTAAGCGTTTCAGCCTTCACATTTTACTTTTAGTCTATAAATTGCAACGAAATTGTAAAACAAAATCGAGAAATTCCCTAATCTTCTAAAGATCCAGTATTTCATATGTTCAGAACATGTGTATCTTTTACTGTAATGTATTTTTTAAATTGGTAAAATAGTGAGTGTTATTCCAGCAAATCTATCTTGTTTCTATTTTCAGGATCCAGTGTGAAATACTACAAATTTAGGAAAATGCACTTAAGATGGTTTAAATACCAGTTTATTTTACATTTTTGATCTTGGAGTATGAGACATTTTTATGTTCAGTTACTTTTATTATATGTTGTCTTTTTGTCTGGGTGTGCTGTGAGCACAAAGCCGTGCTATAATTTTACAGGTCTCATGATTTATTAAAAGGAATACTTTACAGAAAAGGATACATAGTAAAATGAATATAATGTGATGTATAAAACATACAATTCGATGTCAACCAACATTACATTTCAAAATGAAAAAGTAAATCTGGCATTGATATTCAATTTCATTTTTTTTTTAGGATCACTCAAACAGCGATCGTGAATTGAGTCAGGAATTAAAACGTCGAAAAGATGAAAATGGAACAGGTGAGCTGATTATTTTGCCAAAGGGGGCTTTAGAGCTGTCTGAGCCTGAAGGCTCTTTCTGTCATTGAAAGTTGAGTAGCCTTGCCCCTGCTCCTTTATTTGTGTTTCCTCTTGCGTGCTATCTTTCTGACACGGCTGTGTCATGCGGCCTTCACTTCACAGGTTCCTCCAAACACAGCAAGAGTGCCAGCCCATCCGATTCTCCACGTTCCAGCGAGAAGGAGAAGGACAAAAGCAAGAGCTCCAAACCTTCCAGCAAAGAAAAAAGTGATTTAATTAAACCTGAAAAAAGTTCTTCTGGGGGCAAGAAGGTATGTTTGTTCTTTTGTGGTGACAGAACCCAAATCTAAATCATTTTTAATAATAGATCCACACAGCTCTTGCTGCTTTCAGCTCAGTTCTGTTTTACATGGAAAACAAACAAACAAGCAAGGAGACTATAGCATATATTTAATCCTAACATTTTTGCATCTAAAAAGAATATCCCATAGACCTGCTTAAAGTAAATTCTTACCTATTTAAATCAGTAAATAACATAAGGATATTTCTTTTCTTTTTACATAAGTTCATTAGCACTTTAATTAAACTTCAGTATTTTCTTGAATTGCAAGAAAAAGTGAGAAGAATCCAATTAATATGGATCACTTATTTTCTCTACATCCAGGTGTAGGGGACCTAATGTATGTTTTGAAATGTTTTTTTTTTTACTATATAATGTTCCAGTTTGGAATCTCCAAAGTGATTAATGAACCCAGCTCATTGCCGCAACCCATATGCCCCATGAGCTGAATGAGCACCTGTGCACCCAGTATTCACAACATGCCAGTATGTCAGAATTGTTCCATGGGTTCCTTAGAAGCAATCAAGCCCAGGTTAACATAACATTTGTTCAGTTGTACACTGCTGTGTGAGGAATCTTGGTCACAGTGGGCTAATGACATAGCATAGCCCCGAAATGCTTTCATTTGGACTTTGAACAGAGTTTAACTTGCTTTCATCCAAGCCTGCCAAATTCAAGTGCTTCCTGGTAGAGCCCCACGTAACGTGAGCTCCCATTTCTTAAGTGCATCAGACACTTGCCTTCTAGGGTGTTTTGTACTTTTTCAAAGCCGACTGACCAAAGCAGCCCAGTGTTTGAGGTCAGTCAGGTCCCCTTGTATTCATTGTTGTTGCCCTCCTATATGGTTGAGATAGTGAAGCCTTGCTGTGTTCTTTTTTTTTTAAGGAATCCAGGCATGATAAGGAAAAATCTGAAAAGAAAGAGAAGAGGGACAGCACTGGGGCAAAAGAAGACAAAAAACAATATCCTTTCCAATGCTGATGCATCAAAATGTATATCAAATGTTTGGCTTATGGAAAGCCTGAGAGGTATTGCCGTGATCCATTTATCACTTTCTATGTAATATGATGAGCCTATATTGAAGAAGTGCAATCCTACCAAAAGGGAGCAAATAAAAAATGTAAAGTAAATAGTTTTACTCTTAAAGTCTGGATCTTGAAAATATTGCAGCTTCAACCAATACATTCCATTTCCATTATCACATTTTAAGTGAGCGGTATTCTGATATTTGATTAATGGCTCTCAAATGCTTAGGAGTATTGCATGAAAATTAATTTGTTTCTACATTATATCTTGTACACGCAGAAACACAAGGACCCATGCTTAATTCTAGCTCATAACAGCCTGAAAAATGGGCATTTGGGCATTTACAGAAGAATGTAATTTCTAAGCAGAATTTGGTCTTTCCCAGATGACTTGGAGGCAGTGGTGTGATTCAGCTCAGTAACTTTTAAATTACATTTTAGCCTGATATCTTATCTTTATTATTGGAGTATTGGAGTGCAGTTCTAGTTTATTTTGTGGGTTTTTTTGTATTAAACCACTGAAGTCTTTTCAATGCTTTAGAGTTTTGAAGAGGTAATACAAAGGTGTTGCAGATTTTGATATGTTCAGTTAAGCTCTGCTACCTTTTTTCATTGAAGGTTTTCTAGCTCATTTAACTTGTTTCAAAACAGCATATTCAGAGTTAAAAACTGCTTTTGTATATGACATTTGAAAATCAGAAAACTGACTCTAGATGTTGCTTGAATATACAGTGCCTTGCAGAAGTATTCAGACCCTTGACCAATTCTCTTCATTTTACTGAATTACAAATCCTACATTGAAATTTTGTTTTCTGCTGTTATTTTTATTTCAAAGCACTGAAACTAAAAATTATTTTAACGTGACATTGTTCTATGTTAGAAAATATTCTTAAGAAAAATAAAAAACTGTGATATGCTTTCAGTATTCAATCCCCACATTTGGATATTTTGTAGAGCCACCTTTTGCAGCAATAACAGCTTTAAGTCTTTTGGGAAAATTATGTATCGGCTTTGCACACTGTTCAGGAGTGATTTTGGCCCATTCTTCCAGGCAGATTTGCTCCAGGTTGTTTAGGTTAGTCGGATGATGCTTGTGCACCGCACTTTTCAGATAGTGGCACAAATTCTCAATTGAATTGAGATCAGGGCCTTGACTGGGCCACTGTGGGACATTCACCTTTTTGTTTTTGAGCCACTCCAATGTTTCTCTGGCCTTGTGTTTGGGTTCATTGTCCTGCTGAAAGATTAACTTTCTCCCAAGCGTCAGTTTTTTAGCAGACTGAACCAGTATTGCAGTATTTCCCTGTGTTTTGCACCATCCCTTCTTCCTTCTATTTTAACAAGATGCCCAGTCCCTGCTGATGAAAAGTAGCCGCAAAGCATGATGCTACCACCACCATACTTCACTGTAGGTATGGCGTTTTTTGAGGTGTGGGTAGTGTTAGATTTGCGCCACACAAATCGCTTTGAATTTTTGGTAAAAAGCTCTGTCTTGGTCTCATCTGACCACAAAATCATTTCCCACATCGCAACTGGGTCACTATCATGCTTTTTGGCAAACTGCAGATGTGCTTTCACGTGCTTCTTTTTGAGTAATGGCTTCTTTTGTGCCACTCTCCCATACAGGACAGTGTTATGCAGAGCTCTTTCTATGGTTGACTGGTACCCCTTTACTCCGCTCTGAGCTACTGTAGCTCCTTTAAAGTGATCGTTGGCCTGTCTGTGGCTTCTCTCACAAGTCTCCTTGTTCGCACCAAGAGATTTGAGGGATGACCTTTTCTAGGCAGTGTCTGGGTGGTTTGATGTAGCTTCCACTTCCTGATAATTGCACCAACAGTGCCCACTGGGACATCCAAACACTTGGATATTGTTTTGTACCCTTTTCCTAATTTATGCATTTGTTTTACTTCATCTCTAATTTCTTTGGAACGCTCGTTAGTCTTCATTTTCACAGCAGTCCTTCAGATTCACAACCTGGATCATGATCCCTTAACTGTGGGGTTTTTATCCAGAAAATGTGGCAGTTATTGTAATGATTCACAGGTAGAGGCCAATTGTGAGGCAATTGTTTTTCACCTGTGTAAACTTAGAGCTTCTGCAACACAGGGATTGAATATTTATGCAAACAGTATATTTCATTTTTTTTCTTAAGAATATTTGCTAACATAAAACATTGTCACATTAAAATAATTAATTTTGAGTTTCAGTGCTTAGAAATACAAATCCTACATTGAACTAAATTTCAATATAGGATTTGTAATTCAGTAAAATGAGAGAATTGGTCAAGGGTCTGAATACTTTTGCAAGGCACTGTATTTGATTTTTTCCCTTAACATTGATACTCATAAATCGTCAGACAAACATAGATAATGTATGTTGATGCAGCCAAGGTAAGACATAATCTTAGAGCTTATTGCTACTCAGCATAACAAAAAGTGTTATATAAAGAATTATCATATTAGTATTTTTTAAGTTACTGTCTCATCATGTTGTTATTTATGTTTTTTGCAGTAATAACAGTTTTGTTATTGCTGAACGGATCTTTTCTAGGTGTATGTTTTACTGTAACTGTTAATTTATTCCGATGTTTTATAGTAGTGCTTACTTCACATTCAAAACTGCATGTAGGTAATCTGATGGGTGCCTTCACATATTGTATAACATACTGACATACAAAAAAACAACACTCATGTCCACTGGTTTTAATCAAATATTTTAAGCATTTGTTTCAAACAGATATACAGATGAAAGCATTATGATACAATTTTAGTATGAAACTTGCCACACCAACAAAATAAAAAACATTGCAAAGTTATAATCTCCCTGGGAATTTACACAGTTCTAGCAGAATTGACATATTGACGTGATGAGCACCATGATAGACTGCTGTGGGATGTTTAGACACTCTCCCTGCAGCCAGTTGTAGAATTTTGCCATTTGCATTTGTCTCCTGTTGGTGGAATTGGCAAATTAGTCTCACAGATGTTCTGGGACTCAGGTCAAGTGAAAAAGCCACAAAGAGACTTCAGTATTGCTTTTGTGTAATTTTTGCACTTTAATCCCAGCGCTGTGTGGCCTTGCATTGTGCTGCTGTCGGATCATCCCTTTGGATGTCTTTAGGGAACTCATAAGTTGTTGGTTCAAGAAATTGGTCAATAAATTATTTACCAGTAAGATTGCCCTGAAGTTGCACTTATGATGTATGTGTTAATGTCAGTTTTTTCCCTTCATCACACTTTTATGTCGTAACCAGTTTTGTAACCTAAATTTTGTGTCAAAATATTTAGAAAAATAATTGTGCTTACATAAAGTGCACATAAACATGAAGTGCATTTTATGGATTATTTTTACAGTCAAGAATCTTATAGCTCTGTGGTGCTTTCGTGTAGCTTCAACCAAAAGTAAGTTGCAGAATTTGAGGGGGAGTACTTCTCCAATACTGGAGATGTTCGGAGACATTTAGGGCAAGGTCAGACTACAGCAGCGTACTGTCCTTATAATGACAGGACATCAGAGCTGTCTCTGAAATGATAGTTGGCCTTACTACAACTCCAATTATCTTTGGTATTCTCCAAAGACATTTTTAACAGGCCAAAATACATCAGAAACCATTCCATGGCTGTTTACTACCCTGACAAAATAAGATAATTTTGTTTCATTTCGATGTTTTGCCATTGTCTGACTTGGGATAGATGCTTAAGGTCAACATGTAACTTCACATTTCCTTACTTGTGAGTTTCCAGAAATTGTTATTAATTTTTTTTTTGCCTGGAGGGGCAGGTTCACTTTTAGATGGGGGAACAAGGGATCTGACAGCCTGCCTTAATTTTGGGGGTTTAGCCATCACTACAATATTATGCAATAACCTGTTTTTTGTTTTTTCTTGTACTGCTTTATTTGGGGAGCACTTCAAATATAATTTTTGTACATCAGAAGCCTAAATGTTCCATATACAATGTGCACTACAGATGAGAACAACCATTGAACAGGACTGAAATTTTAACAATTATCTCAACTGATGCTGAAGAATATGCTCTGTAATTACAATTGACAAATAACTAATTGTTGAGTTGGAAATTATGCAGTGGCCAATCGTTTCTTTGTGTTACAGTGCTTAGTATTCCGATTTTGAGATAACAACCTGTTTATTTTAGGAACAGAGCTTTTTGAATGGATAAAGGCTTTTATACATGATTTAAATCCCTCTATGCTCATTTTCAGCAGGGAGAATTATTTTTCGTCCTTTGATTGCAATGGATTATAATTTGCATGTAGAATACATTGGTTAGCTTTGCAATACAATTGTGATGCTGAACCACTGCAGAAAAAAAATGTTTAGGTTTTTATTTGTATTTTGGTAAATGCTTATTAAGTATTTTTTTGCACATATGAAGCTGTCAGGATTCAAACTTTTGAGTTTGAGATTGAGAATTTTTTTTTGCATACCCCAGTTTTTTAAATGGCTGCATTGCTAGGAACAATGTTAAC
This sequence comes from Lepisosteus oculatus, assembly GCF_040954835.1. NCBI lineage: Eukaryota > Metazoa > Chordata > Actinopteri > Semionotiformes > Lepisosteidae > Lepisosteus > Lepisosteus oculatus. The sequence continues at coordinate 41,630,801 of NC_090703.1, read as the reverse complement.
TGGCTACAAAATACTAGAGACATAATGCTTGATAAAATATATTTAATACAGTTAGGCTGTTTTAGATGGAATAATGGCTTTATAAGAGGTTGAACAGTGTTGTGCACATTAGTATCTTTTGACACAGATCAATTTTGTTTTGCAGATGTTTTATTGCTGTTGGCTGCCGCAGTCTGAAGAAGACATGCTTTTATGTAACACACACATGTATTGGATTAGCTTTTTTTTATTTTTGCTTTGTTTTTCTATTGATCACAGTCCAAACAGAGGACCCATCTAAAATATAATAATTACTGCCTGCATAAATATTTTGGTTGTCCAGCCCAGATATGTCATAGTTGTAGTGTTTTAACTTGATAATTTGTTTTGTTCCTGTGTATTTCAGTAAACGGCTGAAAGTTTGCCTTTAAATATAAGCACAATGTGCTGCACACATCAAGAAAATGTAATTGACAAATAGGTATTGATTATTCTCACATGCTGTCTGCAAATCTGCCTGCAATTGTATAATTTCTCAGCAAACAAAAATGTATTTTGGCTTTGTCAGTTACTTTATTGCCATTAAAAATACATTTGCCACCTCTGCATTTACCTCATTTAGATCAAGTTTTATTTATTTTTTTGCCTCCTTTTAAATCGTGTTTGTGAAAATATTTAGGAGTAGCTGTTCGAAACAACACCAATGTTCTATTTGTATATTATGTATACAACAATAAAATCATTTCATGTAATTAAATTCAGATTATCTGTTACTTTCATTTCAAATGTCCCTTGCAAAATCTTTGTGTGCGTGTGTTTGTCACAATGTTTTTAAATGAATTGTATAAAAAGTTGGATTTCTTCATGAGGCAAATAAATGACTTGTACAACTACAGGAGATTTGTACTGCAAACGTAGTCACAAAAGTTTCAGAACTACTTTTTTGGAATTTTTATCTGCTGTATTCTACCAGTGTAAGCTTTTTTTCTAAATAAATGATAGTTTTCTTAGTGGGTCATAAATAATTGTGTCGTGTCCCTCATTCATTGCGCTCGCGGAAGATAAAGTGTTTCATGCAAATTTAAAAAATGTTAATACCTTCTGTCATAGAGAATTGATGGGTTTAATTGACCAGCTGAATGTTTTGAGCTGTGCATCTCAAATTGGTAGGCTTTTGTGTGCACTACAGCATCTATGTGGTTTTAAAGCATTCATTAAGATTAGGAATGACAGTGATTTGAAAATTGAACTTGCTTTGTATTGCTAAATACAGGCTTAGCACTGTCTATCCTATTGTGAACTTCTAGATTATGAACTGTGCAGCATATGATAATTTATTTTACCCCTTATTTTTATGTGGTTTGTTAAGGTATGATTTATTTTGTCAAAAGTGTGGATTATGCTTTTAACAGACACATTCAAACTCGAAAAGGGTTTGGCCTGAATATGCCTTTTCCTTTTTAAATTGTACATGATAACTCAGTGAGTAATGTCCAATGTGCAGCCTTACATAAAAAAAAAATGTAGTATCAGTGAGGTTATTGACAAACAAGAATCCACATCATTTTATTTGATGAAAGATTGTTGCCTAAAAACAGTTTATACGAAGATCGTATTTTGTCATTTGTTTCATGAGCATTTTGCTACCATTCAGAAAAGAGAGTAACAAATTACCTGCATGCTTATTCTAGGTTAATGAGATGAAGGTAATATAAATCAAAAATAAGCCTGAAAGCATTTTGATAGAGCTGCTGGCTTGTACTTAAGTAGCATATCAATTTTATTAGCAAATAGGCTTCTGTAGAAACTCCTGGGTACAGTAAACCACATTCAATAACTGTAGAGTGCAAAAAAATCAAGAATATAAGAGACTTAAATTCCTCACAGAATCAAACTGCACGCCTGTGACTGCAAGAGACAGCGTGCCTTAAAACATTCAAGGGCAAGCAATCTTGTCATTCCATATTCAGTCTTTTTACATTTCGGCATCAAATTATGCATGCTTACCACATGGTCAGAAATCAATTATATTTTTCCTAATTGAGACAATGTTCCCTAAGGCTTGCTGAAGACAATCTCAAGGGCAAATCTTCAGCAAGAGTCTGCAATTCAGCGAAGGGCTTGGGAAACACATTTCATACCATTTCATTTACTTGAGAAGTGATGAAGCTAAATAGCATCTGGCTCAAAGTACCACAGGTATTAATCACAGGTCAGCAGTATTTATGCAAAACAGCTGCAGTGCCTTGCTAAAGTATTAAGTATTGTGTCCCATTTTGTAAAATTACAAAATGATGCATGCATATGATTCAACTGTTTTTATTCAGATGCTCAAATTGAAGACTTGTAAGGGTAAGATAAATTTCCAGTAAATGTCAGCAAGAATTGGAAAAAAAACCTGAAATGTGTTGTATTTAGACCTGTGAACACAACATTTGGAAGGAGCCTATTTGGCAGCAACTGCAGACAAGTCTTCTTGGGTAAGTCTGTCGCAACTTTGTGCACCGGCATGATGCAATTTTTGGCCTTTCTTTTTGGTATATCATATCAAGTTCTCTCAAGTTACTTGGGGACCATTTATGGCAGTTTTTTCAAGTCTTTCCACAGATGCTCAGTAAGATTCTAGTCAGGAATTTGGCTGGCCCATTTAAGGACACTTGCTTTTTTTTTAAGCCACATGTTGTACTGTTAGGTGCTGTGTTACAAATCGCATGCAGGATTTGAGAAGTTTCATCAGTTACATATGAGCCCTGTTTGCAGCATAACTGTAAAATTGTTGACCTATGGATATTTTATTTCAACACAGCCAATGAACTCTAACTCTTTCAAAGTCACAGATGGCCTCAAGATGGCATCCCTTACCAGTATCTTCCTTGTCAGTCAGGAACAACCTGATGTGCCTTCCACTTCTCAATGATTGACAGTGATTGCTCAAAGAGATATTAAGAGGCTTTGTTTTTATGTCCTCCTGATCTATGCCTTCATACAGCTTTATCCCCGAGTTGTGTTGAAAGCTCTATGGTCTTCATGGTTGAGTCTTTCCTTGAAATTCATGAGCTGCGAAACCTCAGAAATGAGTGTTTTTCATGAGAACACTGTAATTGTATGGGCAGAGGCTGCATGGATTAAGGTAATTTTGTGTACATAAATTAATTTAGGTTATGCATACTTATGCAACCACAGTTTTTCTTTTATATTATTTTTTGATTTTAGCACTAAATGTGTGGAGTAGGTTGTGTATATAACAGATACTAATTATTACAAAATGTCATGACTGCAAGCTTTAAATAACATGAAAACTGCAAGGGCCTGTATGTCTTTAATGCCGATGTTAACTTTATTGGATAAGCACAATTACTAAGATTAATCATTTGTTGTTTTCTTTTATTCAACTGGTAAAATCAGCATAGTGTATTAAAAACCATGAAAATGATAATTTAATAAGATTTTAAGGTTCATTATGTAAATGTATTGTAATTCTACATTGACTGCAGTATGCATATATCTATATTATATGCATATGTCTATTCTTATGCACTTTGTTACAGAGTATATTAAAAAGCTAATTACATCACAGTCATAACTGTAGACAAGTTATGACATATAGGGAGGTTTTGTATGATCCATATTACCTTTAACCTGTGTTTTCACACCTGCATCTGGCTGATGATGTTCTTAGTCCCTAACTTGCAATACTGTTAATACTGATTATGGGAATATACCAATGGTTTAATGCATCTATATGATATTTATTTGACAAGTCAGTTGAGACAAATTCTTACTTACAAAGACAACTTGCCCAAGAGGCTTAAATCAGTGTTGCACAGGAAAGAAGTAAAAAAAATCCATAAATTGTAAATACCACAACAAGGTGTAGTAGTGTTAGGTGCACTTTTACCCAACGAGGTCAAGGTGGAACAATGCCTGATCAGGTCACCTTTAAAAAGGCCTTAATAATAATAATAATAATAATAAACTTTATTTTATATAGCGCCTTTAAAGGTGGCTTCTCAAAGCGCTTTACAGGATGACAATAACAATAAATAAGAAGACTACAACAATAAATAAGAAAATTTCACAAGACAGGACACAATTATAATTACAACAATACAACAATAAAAATAGAGGAGACCGTGGAAGATGGTATTAAGAAGAGCAGAGGGGTGAAGAATGGAACCAGTTAAGTAAAGGCTTTTCTGAAGAAGAAGGTTTTGAGTCTGGATTTGAAGGAGTTTAGAGAAGGTGACTCTCTAATATCCTTGGGCAAAGAGTTCCAGAGCTTGGGGGCATAGCAGGAGAAGGCCCTGTCGCCCATACAATGTAGACGGGCTTGGGGGACAGTAAGGAGGGCAGAATTTGAAGAGCGGAGGTTGCGAGGTGGGGAGTAGGGCGATAAAAGTTCAGACAGGTATTGAGGTGCCAAGCCATGTAAAGCCTTGTAGGTGAGCATGAGGATTTTAAAGTCTACGCGGAATTTGACCGGAAGCCAGTGCAAGGACTCCAGGATAGGAGTAATGTGAACACTTGTACTAGACCTGGTCAGGATTCTGGCTGCTGAATTTTGGACATACTGCAGCTTGTTCAGAGTAGATTTAGATACACCAGGGAGCAGAGCATTGCAGTAGTCAATTCGGGAGAATACAAATATGTTGATCAGCTTTTCAGCCACAGTTAATGATAGCATAGGGCGTAGTCTTGCGATATTTCTAAGGTGAAAAAAAGATGTTTTGACAGTATGCTGTACATGTGGGTCGAATGTTAAGCCAGAATCGAATATAAGCCCAAGGTTTTTCAATTTTGATTGAAGTTTTAGTACAGAGCCATCTACAGACAGGGTTACAGGACTGGCTTTACGAAGTTGATGGGGGGTACCAATAAGCATGACTTCAGTCTTGTCACAGTTAAGATGAAGGAAGTTTTGAGTCATCCAAATTTTTATGTCAGAGATGCAATTAGATAGAATAGAGACAGCCACATCAGTGTCGGGTTTGGTATGGATGTATATTTGAGTATCGTCAGCGTAAAAATGAAAGCTGAGGCCATGTGATCTTAAAAGCTGACCAAGTGGGAACATGTAAATGCTGAAGAGCAAGGGGCCCAGTATTGAGCCCTGGGGGACACCAGACTTGACAAGACCAATTTCAGACCTGTACCCATTGAGAGAGACAAAGTGACAGCGATCAGTGAGGTAAGACTTAAACCATTTGAGGGCAGTGTCAGAGACTCCAAACACAGTCTCGAGACGAGAAAGCAAGATGTTATGGTCAACAGTGTCAAAGGCAGCACTGAGATCAAGAAGGATGAGTATGGAAAGAGAACCAGAATCAGAAGCTATTAGGAGATCGTTTGTGACTTTGACTAGGGCGGTTTCTGTGCTGTGAAGTTGACGGAAGCCAGATTGGAGGGGTTCGAAAAGGTTGTTTGTCATGAGGTGGTTATGTAACTGAAGTGTGACAGCACGTTCTAGAATTTTAGAGAGAAAGGGTAAGTTGGAGATGGGGCGAAAGTTGTTAAGATTGTCGAGAGCCATGTTAGGCTTCTTTGGCACTGGGGTAATAGCAGCAGTTTTGAGGACCGTTGGTACAATGCCGGTTCTCAAGGATTCGTGTATTATATTGAGGACGATGGGACAGAGAGAAGAGAAACAGGACTGGAATAAAGTGGTGGGAATGGGATCTAAAATAGATGTGGTGGGTTTCATGCGCGTAACTAGTTTGTTTAGGGATGCTGAGTCAAGAAGAGAGAAGCTGGAGAGACGGGAACCAGAGAAGTTGGATGAGGAGGGAGGAGGTGTGGAAATTATATCCGTAGTGGAGAGAATGTGATGCCGGATGTTGTCAATCTTAGAACTAAAGAAATCTAAAAATGTGTTGCAAAGTTAATTCAAAGTTAATTCAAAGCTCAGGTCACTGCAAGAAAAAGGCCACACTTAGTCAGTTTCTTGTGCATTCCATAATGCCTCGAATGTCACCAGAAACAAGGGAGAGGGCTATTGGCATGCTGTAGGCAGGCATGTCATGTTGCCAGACACTATGGAGTAAGCCGCTCCACTGTGTTCCCGACTGCAGAGAAGGTTTCAGCAAACCGGCAGGTCAGATGACTGTTCGAGATCCGGTCGCCCCCGAGTGACCACACCAGAGCAGGACCGACACATCAGACTGGTCCCTCTGAGAGATCATTTCAGATCTGCCTCTCGTACTGCTGCTGAAACTGCCAGCAGACACAATGCACGCATAATTGACGGGACAGTGAGGCTCCATGCTGCTGGCCTTAGAGCAAGGCGATCTGTCAGAGGCCCTCTGCTAACACCTCCTAGATGTCACATCTGGCTGGCTTGGGCCAGACAGAGGCTGCGATGGACTGATCAGCAGTGGCATCAGGTCCTCTTCACGGATGAGTCACTCTTCAGCCTGTTCCACGCGGACGGGAGGGACAGATTGTGGAGGAGGAGGTGTTGTGTTTCTTTTTTCCATTTGTATATATGGGTTAAAGCACTCTTACCCAAATGCATATTAACTGTGCCTTGTGGGACAGGAAGAGAATGTGAAGCAAATCTCAGATTTTACAAACTGCACATAGTTTTGTAATTCTGAATCTACATGAGGGAGTTTGTATTAAGAATAATACTGTGCAGCCTTTTCAGAAGAACTGAAAGATCCAAAGTATAAGTAACCCGAGAAACTGAGATAAAGTCTGATATTTGTCAAAATCCATTACAATATAACTAATGTGTGTATGTGTGGAATACTTATGCTATAGCTGAATTATGGTTTTCACAAATTTAACAACAACAACAACAACAACAATTGGTTATTTTCATCCCAAAGCACTCAGAAACCCAACCACACATCAGATCAGGTTGAGATATTTCACCCATTGGCATAAAGGAGAACACCAGAGAAGCCAGATTGTACAAACCTAGCAGGAATATAGCCAGGACTCCAGGCTTAAAACTCCTACTCTTTTCAAAAGTGCCAAGGGAATTTTTGTAACTATATAAAGAAGCCATTGTCTTCTTTTTTTAATTGTGGTTGGCCTTATTTTTGTTTTTTCTGTAAGAACCATCTGTGATCAAGACTTTGGATTTTCCGCTAATGTGCGGTAAAATCTGGCATTCATGCCCTTTTTCAGTCCAGACAAGGAAAACACTGCCACAAAAAAGCAAAACTGCCATAAATGATTGCAGAACATTGTATGACATTATGCTCATTGAAATCTTTTTTTTGTGCCTAGTATACTATCAACGTTGTATTTTTTATTTGTGTGGGCAGCAAAACACAGTTCCAGTTGTCTCTGAAGACACATTTCAATGTCTTCATTTTATATTGCTTCTTTAGGAGTAAGTAGACCCTGGGATACAAACCAAATACATCCAGTTAGTGTTGTCTTTGAGATGGTATATAGCTGATGGCTCAAGTTTGAGCCCTGCCTAAAATCACCTTGCTTGGCCACAGTGCTCAGCATCAATCAATCAAGTTTCAGGAGATTTCCTGATGATCAGATGCCTTTGCATAAATACATTTATGAGTTTTATTTAAGCTATGAATTGAGGGTAGCCATGATTTAAATCACACATTCCAATATATTTGACAAAAACTATACAATTTCAATTAACCCATTACATATACCTATATATATGTGTATTCATTAATTGTTAATTCAGGTGCAAGTTTACACAACCCTGATCTATGAGCAATATATTCCACATCAGCAAATACCTGGGGGTTATTTCCTTTTATTTTTAGAGGAGTTTTTTAAATTGCTTTTGATGATATTCCAATGTTTGGCTATATGTAGGTACGTCTCCCACATAACCGAAACCATCAGAGTCAAACTCAGGTCAAATGACATCCTTTTCCCTGAACAGATTTTCACTGCCAAATAACAAAAACATGAAACACGTGAGGAGACCTTTTCAGTTATTAGCATTTAACAAGGACAGCCTTTTTTTATCCAAGCTTTTCTTTTCAAAATGCCTTACATGTTCAAATTAAAGTGAAATGGCCTTATGCAGAGTAGAAAAGAAGTCATTTTATTGAAAAAAAGCATTTTCTCATCAGAAGGCTAATTACATTAGGTCAAATAATCAATTAGTAATTAGATAAAGGAAAATCCCAACTGTTCAAAATAATTTAATTTAATGATGAAATTGATGATCTGTCAAAGAATCCTTTTCACATAAGATCTGAAGTGTTAATTGGGAGGCATAACCTTCCTAGCTTCTCATTTTTATTATTTTAATTTTATTCCTTTCTGGACATCCTGTCTTTTGAAGAGAGAAAATGTATGCATGCTTACATCCAGGTTAACTGTCAAGACAATGAGGCTAGAAAGCAAAATCAAGGCAACAGAGATCTTTGGGGAAAAAAAAATTGTTGTGGTGTTTTAAATAATAAGGTAAATGGGAAATAGATTAAATGATAATCTAAAAAATAATCTAAAAATACCATGATTTAGTTCCTTTGTGAGGACAAAATATCCTAATGATTTTGTTTAAAAATACTAATAGTAACTGGGATTATGATGTTAAGAAATTAATATTATATACAGTGCCCTCCAGATTTATTCATACCCCTGATGAAATAGGAACCATATATGTAAAACAGAAATATGTACGAACTGGAGAATTGCTTGCTTAAAATTATAGAATTATGTTATAATAAGATAACATTATCTTAGTACCAGTACACACAATCATACTGTATTTGTTATAAATCACATTTATTCGCACACCTCTATTTTTATAATATTTTGGATAATCTCATCTGGCCAGAATTACATTGACAAGGTTCCTCCTTTAGTGTGCTTTGAGTTTCTGACAATTCAGAGATTAGATTTATAAAAGCTTCTCCATGTAGAATTACACTTTTGGTTTCCATTAGTGAACTGCCATCTTGAGTTAAAATCACAAATGTTCAATTGGAATGAGGTCTGGAGATTGAGAGGGCAAGCGGACAATATTTATTTTGTGTACACTTTTTTTAGTTGGATGCTTTAGATAATTGTTAATCTAGCTTGTCTGTTTTCAACCAACCTTGTGCTTCTAGGAGTCACCACCAGGTGTATGGCCAAATGTCCTGACAGGTGTTAGAGTATGATTCCATCTGTCTTGACTAGGGCTCCAGGATCTATACCGTAGATGCAAAACAATCCCTCAACATAATATATCACACACAATATTTTGACTGACTACCTACAGTGCCTTGCGAAAGTATTCGGCCCCCTTGAACTTTTCAACCTTTTGCCACATTTCAGGCTTCAAACATAAAGATATAAATTTTTTATTTTATGTGAAGAATCACCAACAAGTGGGACACAATTGTGAAGTGGAACGAAATCTATTGGATTTTTGAAACTTTTTTAACTAATAAAAAAATGAAAAGTGGGGCGTGCAAAATTATTCGGCCCCTTTACTTTCAGTGCAGCAAACTCACTCCAGAAGTTCAGCGAGGATCTCTGAATGATCCAATGTTGTCCTAAATGACTGATGGTGATAAATAGAATCCACCTGTGTGTAATCAAGTCTCTGTATAAATGCACCTGCTCTGTGATAGTCTCAAGGTTCTGTTGAAAGCGCAGAGAGCATCATGAAGACCAAGGAACACACCAGGCAGGTCCGTAATACTGTTGTGGAGAAGTTTAAAGCCGGATTTGGATACAAAAAGATTTCCCAAGCTTCAAACATCCCAAGGAGCACTGTGCAAGCGATCATCTTGAAATGGAAGGAGTATCAGACCACTGCAAATCTACCAAGACCTGGCCGTCCCTCTAAACTTTCAGCTCAGACAAGGAGAAGACTGATCAGAGATGCAGCCAAGAGGCCCATGATCACTCTGGATGAACTGCAGAGAACTACAGCTGAGGTGGGAGAGTCTGTCCATAGGACAACAATCAGTCTTACACTGCACAAATCTGGCCTTTATGGAAGAGTGGCAAGAAGAAAGCCATTTCTCAAAGATATCCATAAAAAGTCTCGTCTAAAGTTTGCCACAAGCCACCTGGGAGACACCCCAAACATGTGGAAGAAGGTGCTCTGGTCAGATGAAACCAAAATCGAACTTTTTGGCCACAATGCAAAACGATATGTTTGGCGTAAAAGCAACACAGCTCATCACCCTCAGCACACCATCCCCACTGTCAAGCATGGTGGTGGCAGCATCATGGTTTGGGCCTGCTTTTCTTCAGCAGGGACAGGGAAGATGGTTAAAATTGAGGGGAAGATGGATGCAGCCAAATACAGGACCATTCTGGATGAAAACCTGTTGGAGTCTGCAAAAGACCTGAAACTGGGACGGAGATTTATCTTCCAACAAGACAATGATCCCAAACATACAGCAAAATCTACAAAGGAATGGTTCACAAATAAACATATCCAGGTGTTTGAATGGCCAAGTCAAAGTCCAGACCTGAATCCAATCGAGAATCTGTGGAAAGAGCTGAAAACTGCTGTTCACAAACGCTCTCCATCCAACCTCACTGAGCTCGAGCTGTTTTGTAAGGAAGAATGGGCAAGAATTTCAGTCTCTCGATGTGCAAAACTGATAGATACATACCCCAAGCGACTTGCAGCTGTAATCGCAGCAAAAGGTGGCTCTACAAAGTATTAACGCAAGGGGGCCGAATAATTTTGCACGCCCCACTTTTCATTTTTTTATTAGTTAAAAAAGTTTCAAAAATCCAATAGATTTCGTTCCACTTCACAATTGTGTCCCACTTGTTGGTGATTCTTCACATAAAATAAAAAATTTATTTCTTTATGTTTGAAGCCTGAAATGTGGCAAAAGGTTGAAAAGTTCAAGGGGGCCGAATACTTTCGCAAGGCACTGTATATTGGTCGAGCATGAGACTCATTACCTCAGGGTAGTGGATACCTATCCCACGTCGGGCGGCAAGTCCTCCATGTTGGACTAACAACCCTGTCCCGTAAAAAAACAAATGTTTACGGAAACAGCAACAGGATGTTGCTGCCCCTACATTCTGAAAGGCGTAATATGATAAGATAAGATCACTTTATTAGCCATATACAATTTCTTGTATTAGAAATTTGTCTTTGCGAATGGGCGAAATGGGCAAACATCCATCCAACCATGTGTGTGTTTTCCAACATAAGCTTCATATTTTTTTATAACAAACATATTCCTCCATCATACTGTCAGTGGCAAATGTAAGTATCCTCACTTCACAATTATGTTTTAATTCTTTTGAGGACTGCTCATTATCTTGTTTAGTGACTATTGAACACAATGACATTCAAGAAAAAAAAGAATGTTCCTGATCTCATTAGGTTTCTAACTCATGAAAAAAAAAGTTTGGAAGGCTAGTGTCACCTTAATTTGTTTCTTTTCATAATCCAAATGGAAAGGGTAAAATGAAGCAGACCTCATATTTGTGAGGGGAAGTGATTGTTTTCATCCAAAAAAATTAAATTAAAATCTATTTAAAATCAGTTACAATATACGTATCTAATTATAGTGGTTTCTATTGCTGCTTCACAGTGCTGGGGCTCTGGGTTCAATTCCAGACCTGGGGTGCTATCTGCATTGAGTTTGTTAAGTTCTCCCTATTTTTGAGTGGGTTTCCTCAAGTACTCTGGTTTCCTCCCACAGTTCAAAGACAGTACAGGTAGGTTAACTGGCTTCTGGGAAAATTGGCCTTGGTGTGAGTGTATGTGTGTGCCCTGTGGTGAACTGGCATCCTGCCCAGGGTGCACCCTGCCTGGCACCCATGGCTTGCCGGGACAGTCTTTGGCTACCACGTGACCCTCAATTGGGAGAAGCGATTAGAAATGGATGGATGTATGTAAAGAATTATAGTTGCAGCTATCCATTTTGTTCATGAAGTATGAGCAAGATGGGCTGAATTCATTGTTTGCAGCCCATCTTATGTAACTCTTTCTGTTCTAGAAAATATTTGAAATACTGTTTAAACATTTTTATACACATTTTGGAATAATAAGGCAATAATATTATTGTCCCAGGGAACCCCTGGATTAGTTCCTTTTGTAACTTTTTTTCAGTGCCACAACTCAATAAAGTGGGACTTGTCTGCTGTGCAAAAAAACCCAGTAATCAGATAAGTGGAAATTGTGAAACATTGCTCTGAAAATGCAGAGGATATTAGTTACTTCCAACTTCTATTATCTTTGATGGAATGGCTTCCTTTATTAAAAAATCTGCATAGGACCTAAGGGAATTTGGACACTTTTCAGGGCTTATAAACTCATAAGAACTTGGCTTTTTAAAGAGAACAAAATGTCAGGATAGGAGCCATAGAAGTGTCATAGAAGAAACTGCAGAAAATCTAAGGCACTGTGGTTAGACACCTTAATAAAGCCTGAGTTTTGATCTGTTTTTTTTTTTTTACATGAAAATATTTTTCTTATCTTCAGATGTTTCTGTTATGTAAAACATCTTTAGTAAGTGAAACTCTCATTGAAACTAAAGGCTTATTAATTAACGTATTGCAATTACCCTATAAGATTACAGTACCTTCACAGTTTGGGGACAAATGTAATATAGCTTGTGTAACCCTTTCAAGATAACAAAAAAGAGTCATCACGTCTTAAAAAGCAATTTATATATATAATTCAATTGGACTCAAAAGCTTTTGTATTTCTTACATTGACTTTAGGAATGTTCTTGAAACTCAGGTTAAAGTCCAACAGAGCATGATACATTTTCTTTTAATGCTAACACACTATGTACAATATTGGATTTTTAGTTTTCAAGCAGTGCATAAGAGTCCCACACTTGTTCTTTCATATTTGAGCTCTGTAAAGTCGTACACTCACCAGGGAATCTCTTTTAATTTGAGAGACAGTGGGCAGGTAGCTTCAGAAAGTGGCCTTAAATAACCCAGGCAGACTCTACAGTTGTCTTTCTAATTCTGTATGTTAAAATAATAGCTTAGCCCTCACATTAACTTTAATAAAAGTATTATCTAAAACACCTACAGTAGCAAGTGATACATTTGAGTAACTCTTGGTTCTCTTTGATTTATTTTTAATAAGGGCCACCGATTTGACATCTACAAGTAAAATTAAGATCCTCATACCAAACATAAAACTGTAATAATACAATGGATTATTAAATATTAGAGGTCAAACAGATCCTCCAAATCCAACAAAATAAGGTCAGTCTGGACTGTGGGAAACCACAGACAATGTAAACACATGATACACAAATAGAAAATGTATGGGAAACTGCAAATAAACAATTCAATGTCAATATCAGTAGCCTTCAATGAGGGATTGTCCATTTTATTTTCCTGCAGGCTTGTTGCTGACTGCTTATTTCACAACTTATGATCAATGAATATTGAAAATTAATTTGTGTTCTTTAACCTCACCAGTTAGCCAGACATAATTTTTTTTAACCAAAAAGCCTAATCGACAGATGTTGCAAAAATTAATTTAGAGGGCGTGGATAAGGGCATAAGTAAGGCATTCATTACTCTTGGTGGCTGAATAACAAACCACTGTAAAGCCTGGTAGGGCATATCAATGTAAGCCCAGAGGAGAATAAAGACCTCAGATTTTGTTTCCACCCAAAGATCAGGAGTGTGGCATACAGACACATGCACCGACTTACACCAGGACCAGTTTTCCCAGAAGCCAATTAACCTTCCAGTATGTCTTTGGACTGTGGTAGGAAACCAGAGCTCCTGCAGGAAACCCATGTGAGCAAACAAAATCCATACAGCTGATATTTTTCAAAATAAAGCCATACACTATCAGTGTTCAATTGACCCAAGTGAGTAGTACCGATCTGATTTATTAAAAACAGCATATTTAGGAGTTGTACTTGTCAGTCATGTTGGTTTCTATGAGACATGATTATTATTTGAGTGCATCATGAAAATCCCAGTTTAGACTCCACTGTTGTCTTGACGGCTTTGTATTACATCCTTTGGTCCTCTGATAAGTAATTATGGCAATGAAATAAATGCCCTTATTAGTAAAGTCATGGGAGTTCTCATTTATACTAAAAATAAGCTTGAAATGTTTAATACAACATAGCATTCATGTCTGTAGTATGCGGACAGGCTTTTAATTTTCAAGGGTGGGTATGAGTTTTTTTTTCAAATGAGTTTCAAGAGAGGGGGTTGTGTTTAAACACACACTGTTCTTAAAACCAGTTTACTGAAGTTCCTAATGTTTCTTCACGGGGGTAATGATGTAAATCATGAACAAGTGCTAAGTGTAGCATCATTTATCATCAAAACAAAAGTTCCAGACAAAGGCCACTTCTGTGTTAGCTCAGACTACAAATTACTTCGGTCCTTTTTTGCCAAGCTGCCTTGGTACCCTCAGGCCTTCTTGGGGAAAGAGATTGTTTGTTTCGTTTTTGGATTATTTTTATGGGAAGATGTTTTATGAGACCTCCTAGGCAGAAGTGCTCTGCATTATATTAATTTGTTTATGTTTTGTTACAAAGCTTTTCATATTCACCATTCTCTCATCTTTCTCTCTGAGAATAAGCAGTGGTTCTAGAATGTTTACGGAGACTTCAAACCTCCCTTTTTCACTCCACTCTGCTTTTCTACAAGAATTTAAAAGAAACATGACACATAGCATAATCCTTTATGGAAGCAATCAGAGAAAGACCTTTAAGGATTACAAGATTTAAACTCACATAATACTGTAAAGTGAATATTATTTAAATATATTCATGTATGCTTACATTGCTATTTGCCTCTTCCTTTGATCTAAGTAATAAAGTGATGCCAGTTTTATAGTTTTCCTAGCTAAAATATGAGGAAAGTTAATATTTTTATGAAAAATATATATGCGCTTTGAGAAGCCACCTTTAAAGGCGCTATATAAAATAAAGTTCATTATTATTATAAAATATAAAAAAGGCAAAAAAAAATATAAGAATCAGTTATTCTCCAGTCTCAATTATAACCAGCTTTCAAACAAAACATTATGTCAATCTTTCCTTGCATTTTTTCTTCAACACACTTTATATTTTAGTAGAGGTGTGTTTTGGGTGGTACAGTGGTTAGCATAGCATTGCATCTACAGCCTCTCACTATTAGCATGTAGATGATATGTCTCCTCATGTTCACATGAGTTTCCTACAGGTACTCTGGTTTTCTCCTACAATAAAAAGACTATAATAGGTTCATTGGCATCTGGGAAAACTGGCCCCTAGCATGAGTGTGTGTGCTTGTGTCTGTGTGTGTGTCCTGCGATAGACTGGTGTCCCAACCAGGGTGTACCCTGCATTGAGCCTGTTGCTTGCCAGGATAGGTTCCAGCTCGCCCTTGACCCTGAATTGGAAGAAGCGGTAGCGAAAATGGATGAATAGGTAGTTCAATATGAGTTTTGGGATAGTTCATAAATGTCATGTTTTGAGAAAGAGCCACATGAATGTGATCATCCATTTTCTAACTGTTTCATCCAAGTGATGTGCACAAGGTGGGGCACAAACCGGATGGGACTTCAGTCCAACTCAGGGACACGCAGACACAGACGCAGACATGCCCACACTCGCACCAGGGCCAGTTTTCCCAGAAGCCAATGAACCTACCAGTGTATTTCTGGACTGTAGGGTGAAAGCAGAACATCTAGTAAAAACCCAAGAACATAGTGTAGAGTAAAAATCCACTGGAGAATGTTTTGTTGAGCAGAATAGGAGTTTATTGTATATTTGGCCGAAGAGAAGCACCCTCCCGGCAATTAGGAGGATGGTTCAAACAAGAAAAGTTACAGCCAACCTTTCATACACTCACTTGATAGGGAAGACAAAGAGCTAAAGTCTCCAAAAGAAAAACTTCAATCTTATTTAATTTCTATTAGTTAAACAAACTTCTGCCTCAGTCATAGATGTCTACATAACTGAGCTACTGTATATCAGTGTTTTATGAAAGCAGGTACAGTAGTTGTGATTGGCTTACACAAAAACAATTCTTTGGGATTCTTAAAACATTCTTCTTTGTGTCTGCAGGCCCCTAGTCTTATCAACAGCAGGTACATTTAATGTTTCAGCTGGTGTTTTGCTGAACACAGTGTACAGCGAAAGAATTTAACCCTTCAATAGTGAGACGATACAAGCTCCATGCAGGT
Source organism: Lepisosteus oculatus (assembly GCF_040954835.1). Taxonomy (NCBI): domain Eukaryota; kingdom Metazoa; phylum Chordata; class Actinopteri; order Semionotiformes; family Lepisosteidae; genus Lepisosteus; species Lepisosteus oculatus. Next base: position 41,614,753 of record NC_090703.1, on the reverse strand, counting down.
AGCACCATAGAAATTGAGCCCAGGGCCTCGGTGTTGCGAGACAGCAATGCATAAGGTGAAAAAATGTCTGCTTAGATTTTCATGAAATAAAAACTGTATGAAAGTCATACAGTCACATTATTTACAGTGTATTACATAATGGGATTTTGCTAGCATTCAGTGACTAGTAAACAAGGTATAATTTAACACTAAAATTGGTGGTTGTTTCAATATTTGGGCTCTTGAATTAACTTTATGTTGACCAAAATGATTTCACACTGACTTCCTCAAGACTGTAGTGAATAGTAAAAATAGCCTAAGAAAATAATTGAAAAAGTTAGTTTGACAACAAAAAAATCAAGGTGATTGTAAAGGTTAGTTCAATGTGTTGTACACCACATTTGCTTCTCAAACATGTGTTGTGTGCATACAATGCGGGTCAATGTGGACAATTACAATGTAGAGATCTTCTGATGGATATGAATTCAGTGATTGTTTAACTATGAGAGAGGGATTGAGATTAGTTGAATCTTTTGCAGAACTGTGCATAATACAAGTTCAGCCTACATTGATTTTCATCAGGGGCATTTTGCTTACCTAAGCTAAACAGTTCATATTATTCATTTGAAAACAAATTGAATGTTACTACTCCTTCTTCATGTCTGTGGAGTATTCCAGAAAAAACAAGTTGTGGGGAGGGGGGTTGTTAGTAGAATCAATTCAAATCAATTTACGTCCACAGAAGGAAATCAATTTTCATTGAGCTGTTGCCTTCCGAACTGAAGTGTGACGCAAGATTGAGCAGCCTCTGGGTGAACCAATTTGTTCTGTTCTGATTAGAACTGTCAATATCCCCAATGGCAGGTTTCAGAATATGAATTATTCCGAGATATGTAAGTAGCTGCAGCATGTTAATACATCTTACATTTGGTGTAAATAATAGGTGTGCCATTGGGACTGATCATTTATCAGGGTTAATGAGTGACATTTTAACCTCACAGTTGGGTACTGCCTTTGAGGTCTCTAAGTCCTCCGACTGTCTGGTAATATTTAGCATGGTAACAGTGGCAGGATTATGGCCAAAAAGAAATGTTGCTTGCTGAAATAGGCTAGCGGTTAGAAAATGGATGGATTAAAAATGTCTTTCTGGTGTATAAAATTGTTCCTATCCAACCTAGTGACATATGAGCATGCAGACACACTGAGATTTACTGGAACTTCAGCCATTATACTTGAGTAACATCACAGGTTCCACTACAAACAGGAAAACTAATCATAGGTTAATATTTTATTTTGCCATTGTATAGTGACATTTAAAGCCAAGCTAATTCTATTTAAACAGTTAATTTTTTTAACACGGGGCTGTACTAAGCACTAATGTTATTAATTTGGTGGGAGTGCAAGGAAGTCAAGTAGGTGGAAAAAAAAATGTAACAGTTGCTATACTATTACATAGTCTGCTTAGTTTGCAATCTGCCATTAACAGATTATATGTAACCATAATTTTAAATTTAGAGCTTTTCAAGTGTTTGTTATTCTTGGTGAAAATTGAGTTATTATGTATTCTCATTGCATGGGAGCAGTGTAGATAGTATTAAATATTTTAGCAGGAGAACTTACAACCACAGGATTTTTATAAGCGGACAGATAAAGTAATAAGTCCATAGAAACATATTTGCAGTTAAAATGTAGAAATTAATGTCCTGATCAGCAGGCATTAATAATCCCTGTATTTCTTACAAATAGACTCTTTCAGGACTCAAAGCTATCTATACACAAATAAAAAACAACATAAAAATATGAAACATCCAACAGATGTATGTCTGTTAATCCATGTGGTCTAATATATTGTTACAGCTGTAGGTGACTATGGATGTGTCTCAAAATAATCTAGAAACAATTTACAATATCGTGCTAGTGTCAACATTTCTAGCTTCAAAGCAAAGGAGATGTTTGCTGAGATATAGGGAGTCCAGATTCAGTGATCAAAGCGCATGTATAGTTTACATTGGTTTACCTTAGTTAATTAAGTTCTGGACAAATGATTTAGTGTCAATCAACAGTCAAGAGAGACAACATATAAGATCAGATCAAGATAGAATAGAGGGAAAGAATGGACCACAAGAGAGAGAGATGAGACTGGAAAAGACAATGTGTGTCAAGTGAGAGGTCCTTTTCAAGATGATCTGAAAAGACCAGATTTGAGTAAGTACTTGAATCTTGCTAAGAGATCGAACTCTGATTTCTGATTTTTTTAAAAATCCCTCAGTTAAAAATGGTCTCTCCTGTTTTGATGGTACTTTTTAGAAAAGGGAGATGAGTTCTGATTTATTTCATTCAGATTTACAGAGAGAGACCTGTATACAGAAAATAGAATACAGGTTGTATTCTATTTAATTTAGAAGGCAGCTTATCTCTTATTTTGGCTTTTGTGGGTGTTATCTTTTGTGTCTTATGTCGCTAATGCTTTTAATATTTTAACAAAGCACAGGCAATAAACCGGTTTAATTATTTAATGCGAGGGACATTGCTCCATCAAACAAGGATGTAGAACTTTCATTATTCAAGAAACAACAAATTATTACATAAAGTATCCTAGGACATGGGAAATTCATGCTCTATGTTAAATCCTGTTCAATATGTTCCCTTCTATATGGTCTCTATGGTCTTTTCAAGGAACAGAATTCCCATTCTGAAAATTATTCTTCATCATCAAGTGTTTTATTCACATTGTCTGATGTCATCTTGAATAACAGTTGTTGCGCACATATATAATTTGAATACACAATTTTGTGTCATACCACTCTTGTAGCTTAATTAAAATCTCTCTTTTCTACCTCTTTCATTGGTTTTCAAAGTTTACAATGGTTAAATAAATTATTGTACTTTACTTGTGTTTAATGGGTCTGTTTCATTGAGACTTTGACACATGTCCTGTATTCCTTGATTCTTGTCTAGCTGTCTTCATGCCAAATAATCCCAGAAGTTCCTTATATTTAGGAGGGGACAACCTCATCCACCACTGATGTGCTGCACTCCTCACGTTGGTGCATTATAACCATTATGTGCCAGCAGTACCACTGCACAGCAGTTTAGGTTAAGAACGAGGCATTGCTTCTCCAACCAAATTAACAGGGAGCTTTATGACAGACAGTTTGTAGAAGTTCTGAGTGAGATTTAGCCAGAACACCAGGGTTAAAATCCCTACTCTTTTGAAATGTAACATTTTACTGACCAAGTAGTGAGGACCTCAGTTTCTGAACAGTGTCCCCATTTACTTTTTAGGGGTGTTGGTCTTTGAAATTCAGGTCCACCAACACCACCTACAGCAACAAACTGATTTTTCTTATAGATCTTTAATTCCAGTAATGACCAGTCTGCATTCTTGACCCAATTCTGAGATCTGAAAAAAACAGATAAATTCACTTTATTTCTATAATGTATAAGCATATGATTAAGAATTATTATGATTTCTACAACTTTTTGTATTGGATCACATCCAAACCTAATAATAATTTCATTTCTAAAAGTCAGTTTAAGTTACTGTCAGTGTCAGACTAAGTACCATTTATGTTTACTGGATGCATTTAGAGAGGTTGCTGTGTAATTCTCATTATACATTATATATAAATACTCATTTGCACAATAATATTGAAATTATATTATAGGACAGTATAGGACAGGAAAATAAAAGTGTGTGGAGGCTTTTAAGTTGCTACCTCCAACAGCACAATTAAAAAGAAAATCTAGAACTACAGAGCACCTCACTAAGTTTTTAAATCATTCACTGAATTTTTTATTTTTTGTCTCTTGGGCATAAGCATCACTGTTTACTCTAAACTCTCATTGACTCGCATGGACTTCGAGTGTCACAGTAAGTAGGAAGGAATGTGTCTTTCTCAAGCACATGGGGTTCTCAGTTCTTTAAAATAAAGTGTTTCATGCTCACAAAGTATGCATGATTGGTGCTAAACCAGAAATGTCAATTGTCCTTGAGATGCCTGACCCTTTAATCTCCTCTCTCTGTGAAAGTGAGAGTGTGCAGTCACAGAGATGCACAGGCAGCTAAATATAGAGACAAGAAGGCCAGTAAGGACAGCCTGACCCAGTTCTACTATTAAACCTTTCAGGTATTATGTGCATGTGCATAGTATTCAAATTGTAAACTGCACAGAGTAAACAAAATAAATAACCATTTGAATATCACATTCTTCCTGTTATGTGATGTTGAACTTTGATGTCATCTGAAGTTATACAGTGTGCTGCTTACATGTTATATAAATATGCATGTAGATAAATGAGGTAATGGTCATGAAACAATGTCATTTTACGGCAAAACATTTTACGGTCATTTGCTTCCTAAATCCATTTAGTCTAAGGATACACCACAACAAATTTTACAAAATGTAAAGATGTTGAAAGTATAGACAGGATACATTTTTAGATTGTGTGGTACTTTTGATTTACCTCTAGGTTTAATGAGCATGTCTCACACTGCCCTTGTCTCTGTATATTCGACAGTCTGGTTACAAACTGAACCATGGGGTTAACTTTCATCTCCTAGTCTCACCTTTTCCAAGGAGTGTCACTGTTGTTCTGAGGTACTTGATAAGCCCTTGGGTAGATGAACTAAATGGAAGAGAGCCAGCAAAAAATCTGGGTTATGTACCTCCAATGTAGCAGTGATTGTACTTGACAACCTGACTCAAGCTTCAACATAATTCATATTCATAATTTTCTTAAACTTTTTATTACACAGTCATTTCTGTGTTCTGTATTGTTAACCCTTTTCTCTCATTACATTTCAGCTGCACTGTAGCAAGCACTTATTTTCAAATGTGGAAAGCTACAGTATGTTGACACCTTTCATTTTATGTCTGGAACTGGAATCTGTTTGGTTTAATGTTTATCAAGTTTGTTTCCAATGTTAAAAAGGGTCTTAAAATGCTGTAGATACTGTAGATACAAAATGAAACACTCAAAACCAACTAGAGTCACTTTGGTTACTCAGACCTACTGTATACACAATTATCATGCATCTGATGAGTGTGAATTGATGAATAAAAAGGTAATTTACTTCTGTGTGTGGAAAGCATCCAGAGTACAGTATGTCTGTAGTATGACAATGAAGAAAGGAAAAAGTTTGTAGTCTGGCAGTGAGGAAAGAAGAAAGTCCTGTATTCTATATTCTGTAGTTCTGTGTTGATTAAAATGACATTTTCTTATTTCCGTTATTATTATTTTAGATTTTTGAATTTTTCTTTGCCTTTGTTTTCTATAATTTTTACACAAAAAGCTGAATGAATTTGATTCGGGGTGATTCAGGGCACTAAGATTAGAATACATCTTGGCATTAAATCTAAGTAAATATACTCTTGTAGACAATATTACTGTGAAATGGATTTACCATCAGGCAGTAATAAAAGATCCTAAACTATTACAGAGGATTTTAGTTGGGAAAAGCATGGGATAGCAGCAGCAGGGTACAGCTATAAAAATACTAAAGTCATGGAAGTTTTCAATTTCCAAAGAAACTGTATTTAATGTTATTAATATATTGTTGGCATTACAAATCTCTGAACAACAATTTTCATAATTTTGATTTTAGTTTATGTACTGTCTCAATGCTAAAGTATAAAATTTCAGACCAATGGATTTAGATACTATACTGTATATACTGCTTTATTGCAAGAGTTTACAGAAGGCTGTTGGATGCAGTGAAGTTTATCTACATAAGATATCAGACAGATTCTTTAATATAGCATGAATATAATCATGTTGTACACTATATTGTCCAAATGTTGAAGTGAATTAATATTTTTTAATTATTTAAGATTAGACTGATTTATTTTTAATATCTCTCCATTCATTTATAGATTGAGCCTTTCACAGCTCTCCCACAGATCTCCCTTAATTTGGACATTTATTCTCTCCAGCGTTGTGCCCATTCGGACCTGCTCTATCCTTTGTTCTCCTGTGCTTTATATCTCTGCTACTGTATATTTCTCTTTCCCTTGCATCTTAAGAAGGCTTAACAGCAAAAATGATGCTTTCTACTTTGCAGCATTGAAATAATATTTACTAAAACTATAATATAATGGTGCTTCTACCATGCTTGACATTAGGGATGATGTTGACTATTTATTTAGACAAAAAAAGTTATTTTGTGTTCTCTTACCCCTTTTCCACATCTTTGCAATATAACTTCGGTCCCCTTTTATGGAGTAACCACGATACTGTTGACCCACGGACATTTTCTCCCATCTCAGCCACTGAATTACTGTACATATCTCTTTCGAAGTCGCCTTTGGTCTCACAGTGACATCCTTAATCAGAGTCCTACTTGCCTGACTGCTCAGGTTGGTGGCACAGCCTGATTTAGTTAGTGTCTGTGTTCCTTCCATTTCTTAAAGATCAGCTTCTAAGATTGTGGATCTTTGAAATGTTTTATACCCTTCTCCCATCTGTGCCTTTATACTGCTTTCTCTCTTAATTGTTTTGAAAGCTACTCATTCTTCATGGTTGAGTCATAGCTTGAAATGACTACCTGACTGAGGGACCTCAGAGGTAGATGTATTTATGAAATCATGTGAACCAGTATTTTTGCATTAAGATACAGACACTCAACTAATGTGTAGCTCATTAAGCTACTTTATGCACCTAAATTAATTAGATTTACCTCAGCAAAGGTTTTGAATGCTTAAGAAATCATGCATTTTCATTTTTTTTCATATTAATTATTTATTCTTTTTGATTTTTAGATTCAGTTTTTAGTTTGTAGTATGTGTATAACCAAACTAAATGGCTACATTAAAGTATCATGACTGCAAGATTTAAAGAAACAAAATGTGAAAACTGTGCAAGGGTTTAAACATGTAATCACAGCCCAATGTCTGATTTTAGAATTATAAAAAGCAATATATTTTTTATAACATGGTGGACAAAATTGTACACAATATTCTAAATGACTAAATGATACAATTGTAACACAACATTACTTAATATTAATGCTATGCTTTCAACTACTGTATGTATCCTAACATTTTGCTACCTTTTTAATAACTTCTGATATTATCTAGAAATGTAAATGATGTGTCAACATGAACCAACAAATCTTTTTTTTAGGTAACCTCTTCTTTTTCAGTGATTCCTATGTTATATTGATTTTATATTTTTGTTGCATTCTTGTGTACTTTGCTTGTCATCATTTTTTCCAGGTGTTTGCAGGGTGTCCAGTCTTGAATTTTATTGCTGTCATCATAACTTGGTATTATCTGCAAACATGACTATTTTATGTAACTTTCCCAGAATCTAGAGCAGTGACAGAGATAGGATAACGGTCCTCATAGCGGTTCTATTGCAGGATGGAGGTTGAGAACTGGGAGCCTGAGGAAGGAGCAACAAGGATTTGGAGTTAAGAGAGGATCTGAAAGAAAGGAGACCCAAAGCAGGAGTGGAGTTCTCGGTAGAACCTAGGACACTGGCTAAAAAATCCATAAAACTCAATGCATCCATGTGTCTGGAAATGACAGAGGATTAAGAAAAAGATCCATGCAAGATGAGATTCATGAAATGTATATACTGTATAAAACATAAACAAAACATGCAGAAGAGTAGAACTGGGGTTTAGGATTTGAGTTTTTGAGTTTAAAACTCCATAAATTGTGTCTGAACAAACACTTTTGCAGGTTGTTCTAGAACATTCCTGCCACTTCCTAGTGTATTGCAAAAGCAATGCCATGCAGAAAGACACACAGTGCAAATCCATATTATTTTAAAAAGATTTCCAGGATGCAGAGATTTTGCTGTGTTATCTTACAATAAAAAGTGCAACCAGCAAGAGTATTATCCAAGAACGTGGATGGAGTGGGTGTAGGTTTTTATATTAAGTATGAAACCATAGTCTAAGCACATCTATATCAGAACACCTTGATACTAGAGCTTAACAAAATCCTTTAGCTAAAGCTTCATGGATAGACTTAACCCCTTGTATTTTATGAATACTAAGGCAAAGGAGAATCCAGGAAAAAAAGCAATATAAGAGCTGCAAGGTTGTACTGTTTTAAAATAACACATGGAACTGAGATTAAACAAACTGCATTATTTTAAGTAACATGAATGAAGCATAGACATGAAATTACAGTAGGTTTGATTTATGTGGTTTTCAGATCTTTTTATATTTATTACTCAGATCTTCTCTACTGAAACATATGGCATAACAAGGACTGTAACAGGTATAAGCCTAGGGATACAACTGTATGCGAATTGCATAGTGACTCTTAGATGTAATTTTGTATGATAATTGGCAAGTGTTGTGTGCTCTCTTTATCTTGAGTTTTTTTCTCTCTGTTCCAGGTCTGGTCCACACTCCAGTGTCATTCCTGATTGTACTGAATGGTAATTAACAAGCAAACAGAGTGTGATCCCGTAAGGTTTGCTATCATAGTTCTAATTGCAAGACTACAAGAGAAAGAGAGCAGCTGAAGAGAGAAATACAAGAGAAGTATTTTCTTGTACTGCCTCTACAGATCTGGAAGCAGACACAAGTTATTTTTTCTGGTTTTCTTTTCCTGGGACAAGCTACTTTTGTTTAACATATTTCAGTTCAGAAGTGCAGGCATCCAATATGAAGATAGCCTTTTGTTGCCTGGCCTGGACTGAACTGGGGGTAGGCTTGTGTAAAAGATTAAAGGATATTACATGCCTGCTTTACTTGTGTAATGTAAGTTTTTTTCACTTCTTATTTAAACCATTGGTTCTAGTTTGTGTGTATTAGCTCATCAGTATGTTTATAACAATTGATTATAATGTTACTCTTGTGAATCTCAGTTCATTAGGAATAACAACACCCGAGAAATAAGCATATTGAAAGGTTTATGGAGTGTTTGAGTCAGAATAAAATTTGGCTTACCCTGCTTGGCTGAGGGCATTCTTCCTAGCTACAGAAAAAGGAGGCTAAGTCCCCCATGTACTGTAGATTTAGAAGTGACCAAGGGCCAGCAACAGAGGTGGAGATGGGGTGGATGTGAAATACATATGCATATGCAAGAGAGAGAAAGGGATTACATAGAATGTATAATGTTTTAAGTGAGGAAGTGACATCACAGCTGAGACAGATTGCAACTCTGCTGTTGTCATCATTCCCTAATTATAGTTATAAACTTCATTAATATGGTATGTTTATTAGCCAAGGGCTACTAGTTTGTATACCTGCACTTTGGTTGGTGTATCTTGTCAATTTGAATGCTTTGCCCATTTATGTTAATGACATCACAGTAACCTTGTACATTGGAAACCCCCCAACTACAGAATGGAGAGGTCTGTAATACTAGGTTGCATAGGCAGAACAAACTTTCCCCTTTCTATGAGAAAATATTAGGAATGCACTGGCATCCTTTTAGTTTTTGCATCATTGTTTCAAAAGTGGCCTTTTTTAATGATTTATCTCTCTAGTGTCCTTTTGACACACTAAATCTTTAGCAAAGTTGAATTCTTGAATTCGTTTGTGTTTTTTAAATCATTACTAGTATGAGTGATATTATTCTTTTATTTAACCTAATTCCTATATATATTCAGCTTTGTAAACTCCTGCTTTTGGATTTGGTGGGTCCTCTGTCTTCTGGTTTAGTGATTCAGGAATTAGCTTAGGAGATCTCCTATGAAAGACTTTAAGTTACAGCTTCTGAAGGAGAGATTCTCCAGGATTAGATACCCAAAGAAAATTCTGCATTTGGCAAACAAGCAAATTACTACACAATAAATTACGCTATTATTATTATCATTATTATTCTCTAAGTGGATGGCATATTATCCATGGTAGCTTACTTTACTGTATGCACATACTGCATATTATGGAAGAAGAGGAAAAACAATTATGGCAAGTACAATTAGATAAAATGATTTAAGAAATGATTATAAAACTGGAACAAGTTAGAAGAGCATTGCCAGTACTGTTCAAAGCAAAATGAAAATAAAATGAAGCACTGGAGTAACATGAGAAAAGTGAAAAAAGTGAAAAGGTGAGCAAGCATGCAATTTCCATAGAGTTGGAGTGGGTGGACTTCTTGTCAAGGAGTCAGCACTGACCAGACAGAGTCTGACCAAAATGGTTAAAAGTTGAAATCAACTGCCAGAGCCTGAACTAGAAATTACAAAAGAATTTAGGAGGCTGAAAAATGTTATTTGTTTTGTTGTTAGTAACTTACTAATCCAGCTGTTTCTTGAATGAAGCCATGGTACTGGATTCAACAACATGGCTGGATAGGTTTTCCAGATTCTTATAAGCCTTTGGTTCAAGAAGTGTCTCTTGTTCTTGGTTTTAAATGCCCACCCACATATAAATTCCACTTGTGTCCTCTGAATTGTGGTTCATTGTTAATTCTGAAAGAATGTTTGAGTAGACTATGTCAATGCCTTTGAGGATTTTGAATATTTATATCAGTATCTTTCATAATCTGTTCAAGACTGGCATGTATCTGGTTGTTCTTCTCTAGACTTATTCCAGAGCAACAATATTTTATAAATCAGTGGATAAAAATTGTAAACAGTATTCTCTTTGAGGCCTGGCTATTACATTAAACATTTTAGCATTAAATTCTACACCTTACAATATATCCTAACATTTTGTTTGTAGATGATACGTCAACATAAACACCAACTTTGTTTTCAGAAGTGACCTTGTCTATATCACTGCTTTGCATTTTATATTTATAGTTTATATTTGTGCTACCTGCAAGCAAAACTCTTCAACATCTTTTACCAGGTATTTTATTTAAATCTTTTGAATTTCATGTGCTGCACCTACAGTGTTTACTAATCCTCCTAATTTGGAATCATGTGAAAAGTAGACTGCTCACTATGCTAGAATTTAGAACACTGATCTAAATTAAGTGGTTGTCCTAGTACAGATCCCTGTGGTACTCCACTAAATACATCACCCCATTATGAGTATGCACTCATTATCTGTTTCCTATCTATTAGCTAGTTCTTAATCCAAACACTTGCATTTCCCTGAATGCCTACCATTTGTAATTTCAGAATTAATATTTTAATATTAATTTGACCAAAACCATTTTGAAGATATAAATACACCACAATTGGTTCCATAACCAATTGGTCTATAGTTATTTGATTCCCATTGTCAATCCTTTTTTTGTATGGGTACTACATTAGAAGTTCTTCAGTTCCTGTTACTACCCCTTTCTTGAATTAGACTTGTCAAGAAACACATTATCACTAATTAAGAAATACATAACACAAAAAAAACACATATGTACAGAACTTACGGTTTACAGATCCAGCAAATTCAATATTCTAGCCCTGCAACCCAAACCACACTATGATACACCTTTACAAACAAGAAGAGATAAACCTGCATTCTAAAAAATGGATGTGAAAAATAAATCTCCCTTCTTACAACATGGATGTCCAAAAGTGAATGGGATTCCATTTCCCTATCCCAAAAAGTCATCACCAAACCACCCATTTTTAGGCTGGGGATTTTAGAATACAGGAAATTCAAATTTTCTAAAATAAATGAGACCACACACTCTCTGTAATACTATTCACGTTAGACCAGAATCTGGTCTCCAACACTGATAAGAACAGGTTTCTGGCAGAGATTTGGATGCACAGGCTTTGAGGACGAGGAATCTGATGGTGAGGTTCTTTCTTGTTTCTTTGTTTTCTCCTGTTTTTTCCTCTCCCTGTCTTCCTAACCTTTCTTCCTTGTCTTTCCTTTCCTGTATTTACTTGCTTGTTAGTCCACCTGCAGCTCAGCAAACACCTTGGGTCAATTGCAATGAATCTGGAGATTTAATACAGAGTTGTATACTAAGTTGAGTACTAGGTACTACCCTACTAGTTTGGGATCATCCCCAGCTTCCAACTTAATTGCAATGAAAAAACCTCTTGCTCAAAGATGGAGACCAGACAATCCTGTTCTGCTTTGATACTAGATATTTAAGCTGATGCTTTACCAGGCAGAATCTGAGGGATTCTCTAATTTGGAATACAGTGTATGGTAGTGTAAGGCAGTGTACAGATAGGTGAAGACAGTATCATCCTGATACATCGCACAGTGAAAAAAAAAAAGATATAAAATTTATAAACAATACCCATTGTTTATGGTTTCTGAATTGTTTGGACTTTGCTAGGAAACATATGTAATTACAATTTGATCTTGAGTGCTTCTAGTACCAAAAACACTTCAGCCTTTTCTATGGTTATGCCATTTAATAAAGTATTTCTTCCTTCAGCTGCCTGATGCATGTAGTTAATAGTTATATCAGTCATTTCCCTTGCATTTCCTAGAAGATTTCCATTATAAATTGAAGGATTTGCTTCAGTTTGAATAGTTTGCTGTTGTAGCACTGAAATAACTTTTAGATTCTAGATTCAATTCCAACATTCCTTTCAATTTCTCTCTTCATCTTTCTATTATGCTTTATTTTTTCCTGTGCTTGAAATTCGATGTACATACTATATATTGCAGAATAGTCGATAAGGAAGGATGAGGTAGGATTCTGTAAATACTGCACATGGATAGCATAGATGAGGAAATATCTGTTGAAAAGAGTATAGCTTGTTTGTTGGTTGTAGTTCAGTTTTGTGATTTTTTTTCAATTTACATAAAAATAAATACACTATTTCTCCTGAAGCGTGGGACTGGTACCCTTAGAGAGCTGAGGAGGAATTTTTACCATTTATTTCCAAGTTTCATTCTTCCCTTGTTTTTTGCCTGCTCAACAGCAACAGTTTTTGTGTGAAGCAGTCAGAAGTAATCACGTTTATTTACTGTAACAGAGTGGTAGATAGTAGTAGATAAATTCAAGGTCTTTTAAAAATTGTCACATGTTTTTTACTATTTAATATATAATACCCTGCTATCCTGTCTGTTGCTTTTTCTTGCTTTTCTGCCATATTTAATAATAAAACACATAGTATATGTATTTAGGCTAGCATTAATTTAAAAATTAAATACATTTAGTTTAATTCTCTTAATTCTTCTCTCACACTTTCTGAAATCTCTCCATACTGTATATTTTTTGTGGCAAAAAATAAACGTCAATCATTAACTAAATACTGAATCCCTTTTCTTTGTCTTAGGTTGCATTCATAAATATATTTAGTTTATACATAATTTAAGAATTTATTAATTTAGAAATATTTAATGAACAATGATTAGTGGGATAACTGACTAGATGCAGACATCCAGAGAGTTTTCCCCTGTTAACACTGATACTGTAGCTACAGTAGTTAACATCTTTTGTCCAATACCAATTGGCTTGCGACCCAACCTGCTGATCTATGCTGTATCTCAAAATTAACATTTACAAGAACTACCTAGCATGTGCTATATGGAGATTGTGTGTACAGTATGTCACAAGCAACAAACCAAGAGCCTTCAGACTTGAGAGAGACAGATAGATGGCTGACTGAAGGCTGCAGCAGTAGGGAAGATCATGCACACTGCACAGGGGTGGTATCCACAGAGCGTGGAGTGTCCAAATACTTCCAGGTGTTACTGGAGACAGATCTAGTCACTGTCAGCCTGTAAGTAACCGGGAGAACTTTTGGGCATCAGGGAGACCTCTACCCATCCCAGTAAGAGGGAGGTATTGTAGACATAATAATAGTGAGGACTGAATTATTAGAGGTATAGAGTGTGTAGTGTGCATGGGTGATAAAGAGTGACGTATGGATGATTGGATAGGCTCCTGGCCATTTGGGTAGGATCCAGTTGTCATGATCGATTTGTGAACAACTGACTTAGGGAAAGATAGGCTGAAGATTCTGCAAGACAAATTTTAAGTTTTAGCTAGTAAACCTAGGAGCAGTGTCTTCTCAGGATTTCTCCCAGTGTCTGGTTCAATCAGGACAGGTTGCACTTCAACCTGAGGGGCACTGATGTACTGGGGAAGAGTATGTGTTTAGAAGATGAGTAGTATTTAAACTAGGAAAACTAGGACCATGGAGCTCAAAACAAGCTAATTCTGTTGGGATCAAATAAGCCCTTGGCAACACCAACAACAAATCTAGAACAAATAACTCATCCATTCTTAAATGCTTATACATTAATGCAAGAAGCATAAGGAATAAAATGAATGCAAGAACATGAAGCTACGGCATTGCATATAACTCCCTATGAGGTACTAGGAGATTAAACATAGAATTCAGTAAGAATATATTCAACATGCTAAATAAATAGGTTACCCATGTGTTTACAATAAATGTCAATTACATGCTGCTTCCTTCTTATAGATCAGGATTCAGCCGTGCTGTGTAATTTTAGCATAACTTAAGGCTCTAGAGTGGCTATAACAGATAAAATTAAATAAAGCATCAGGTATTTTTCGTCATACTTATGGACATGAGAGATGCTATTCATAGACCTTTTCTCAACTCTCACTTTGAATAGGAGCAGCATCCATAGATTGGGGAATTGCAAATAAAAAAACATTCCATAAAAATGGGGACAGAACTAAAAAAAGGAAATTATAGACCAACGCGTTGAACTTCTGTTACAGGTAAATGTCACACCCCCAATCACTTATAAGATATATGCTAGAGAGAAAATGCTGTAACAGTGCTGTTGGGGCGGATGGATGGGTGATAGAAAAGATGTGCACATACCCATGGTTGGCCAGGTTTTACGGTATGTGGTATTTTATGGAAGTAGGGAAAGAGTTGAGGACCAACACTGCACCAGACAGACGTCAAGCAAGGGAGGTGGTAAATAGGGGGGGGACTCTTTGTAATATTTGTGTGCGTCAGCAGTGAAACTGCATGTTGATTGGTGGAGGGCTGAGCGGGAATAACGGTTACTCAGGGTCACAGGTTATAGTGAATGTAGGAGCTAACGGGTTCAGAGTTACAGGTGAAATAAAGAGTTTGTTTGAGTGTCACATCGTCATCCTGGGTTGTTAATTTCTACACTATACGTGTACGAGAAACAAGACATGGTGTCAGAATAAATAGGATTCACGTCAGGACAAAAGATTTAAAATGAACATCGCTGGAATTCCCGCACCACGAATGGATTGGGAGGCGAACAACCTGTCCCAGGCTTGGCGCAAATTCAAGCAGCATGTGGAGCTCATGTTTTCGGGTCCGCTCAAGCAGACAGGACAGGAAGAGCAATGCAGTTATCTTCTCCTGTGGGTCGGAGAAAAGGGCAGAGACATATACAACACATGGGCACTCGACGAGGAGGAGGCAAAGGTACTCAAAACCTATTATGACCGTTTTGAAGTGCACGTTAAGCCTAAAACAAATGTTATATTTGCTCAATATAAATTTCACGAGAGAGTACCGGGAGTTAACGAACCCGTTAGCTCCTACATTCACTATAACCTGTGACCCTGAGTAACCGTTAATCCCGCTCAGCCCTCTACCAATCAACATGCAGTTTCACTGCTGACGCAAACAAATATTACACTCTTTACTGTAGCTGCCTAGGACTAAGGGCTAGGGACAGCGTGAGCTGTTAATGAGAAGGTCCAGGTACACTCATGGGGAGTAGTAAAAGTGGGTGATTGGGGGCTCCAGCAGGGAAAGAGAAAACAAGGATTGGGGAGGAGAGATGAAATAGATACAGGCTATAGGCGTGTGGATTAGATGCTAGACCAAATGTGGAGAGAAAATGGGAAAGGAAAGAGAGCAGAGAAGGTGGGATTAAGAAACTTGTAACCTTAATTAAAACTGTACCTCAGTTAGGAGCTAACCAATGATTCTTATTGAAACGTTATTTGAAACTAAATAAAAACTGAAACTAAATTTTAGTTTTTGCAAATTTGCAGTCACCTTCTGGATTGTTGAAGTATGCCTGACTTAGGTTGTCTTGTCGAAGACTTGCTTCCATAGTTTCACTTTTAATGTCTATATTTTACAGTGATGCCTTAAATTAATAAGTAGAAAATGTACTGTTTTTACTGAGCCCAGTTATTTATTTTTTCTCTTTTTGTCATTTTAAAATAATAATTATTCACCCATGATATATTTATATTCTGCAAAAAAAACCAACAACCCACAGCTGGGGATAATGGAAGATATAACTATATGGGCGACAGTTATTCTCCAGCTGTGTATTGTTGTTGTCTTAAGGTAGATGACAGCATTATGTCTTGCCAGTCCACATTTTAATCTGTGTCCCCTACCCAGAGTCCAACACAAACAAGCCAATTTACAGCGGTAGGCTTGTGGGAGATGTAATTAAAACTAAATTAGCTATCCCCTTGGCTTTCCCCCAGTTCAGCAACTGTTTTCCACATCCCCCAGTGTGCTATTAACTTGCGTAGTGCAATTTCCTCCAAATTAAAATCTAAAATTAAAATTGAAATAAAAGGGGCAGCAATTAAACGTAATGGTTGCTAGTTTTAATTGATTCTTCTCTTATTGTGCAAATTCACCTTATTTGCTTCTTGAAACATATTTGTAATGATGGAAATGCTTTTGCCTTCAGTAGGATTTCTCAGTGGACTCCTTTTCCTTTTGATTAGAGCAGACAATATGTTCACTAAAAAAGTAGTGAATAATTTTTGAAGATATATAACACTCCTCCCTGAACAACCTTGGGACATCGCCGAATATTGTCAATGAACATAAGAAAAACAGCAAAAATACTGTCGTGAAATTATAGTGGATTAGTAACATGTTTACCATATCGGAGCAGATGTTTATTCAAAATGAATTTAATAGTTAATAAAAACAGCTTCTTTTTAAGCTGTTATTGCCTGAAAAAGAAGTCACTCATACATTTCCTTCTTCTATACTGGTTCTTACAGAAGAGTTAAAATTCTGGGCATATTGTTTTAATTTATTAAAGGTCAGTGTTTTAGGGAATTTTAAAAAAATGTATGCAAAACGAATACCTAAAAATGACTTTTGCTCATTAATATCTTATTTAAATAACATCAGTGGTTTGGAATTGTTATGTGAAGTAAAAGGGATAATTATCATTTATTTTCAATACTCGTACACCACAACATATCAAAGCCTTTTAAGAATTAAAGTTAAGTGATATTGAAAGATGTGTGTAAATCCTTGTTAAATCATTTTTATAAAGGCGATGTACAGGAATGTAGTAGGAAAAAAAAGACTAAAATTATATTTGTTACAATGGAAACTATTTGCTTTAAAATTAAAATGTAATCTTCGGTGGAATGTACTGTATTGTTTAAATGCATTTGTTTAATAACTTCTTTCTCTATTAATTCTTGCCCTATTGCCAATTCTACGCAGTATCCAGTATAATCCAGTTTTACATTTCAAATCAATGGACATGGCACTTGCTCCCACAATTTTTCTGCCTGGGTAGTTATTACCTAAACACGTGTCCATTAAAGCTTATGGATGTCTTTAATTGTAAATTAATCTTTCAAGGATACTGAAGTATTATAATGGATTCCTGGCATGACCTTGTGGATTAGAAATGAAGTTATACCTACTACTGTAGAATTTTATTATGGAAACATAATTTCTTCCATTTTGAATTCTTCTAAAGTGTATACTTTTTAATTTTAATTCTGTACTGTGATAAAATGGTTGTACCATATTTCAAATATTTTGTTTAAATGCAGAGATTGCAAACTGAAACCTTAAAAAGGCTATTTTTTGGTCAGCTTATTGAATTATTGTATGGACAAATAATTCTTTATTTTAGATAAAATTGCATTATTTGGATAATGGAACATTTAAGGGTCAAGAGAATACACTCAACTCACATTCATGGGTAATTTAATTTAATTGTGCAAAAACAAAAAACACAGACTTGTTTTTTTTTCTATACAGTTTTATTTACAAAATGTATTAAAACTCTTTGTACAACACCTCATTAATGAGGCTTAGTAAATTATGCCCACACATGCAATTCTTACTTTACTTTTGTAGTCGCTAGGTTGCTTGGCAATTTCTGTTTGCTGAAGTGCAGTTACAAAAAAAATAATGAAATAAGAACAAAATGAAACAAAAATCTTGAGATACTACTGTTGACCTTCTACAGCTTGACGTAAGTAGCGGAACTTGTTATGCAATCAACACTTGTTACATGCAGTTTTAAAAAGAATAAAACCAGACGTTCTTTTCTGAAGGCTTCACTCCCATAAATTAACTTTGTTTAAACAAATGTACAGGTTTCTTTTTTTTATTTTTCCCTTTTATTTTTTTTTCGGTTTTAATTTTTTTAGAAAACTATCTTTCCACAATTTGTAGTTATTTATATTTAATCCTTTCTTGGCATACTTTAAAGACTATGGAATCACAGTTTTCTTATAGAGGGTGAAATAATTATAACATTATTAATGGAAATGTATTTAACTTGATTTTAAAACCTGGCCTTAGGGGCCTGTAGATAAAATTCATTTCAATACTTTTTGCGATGTTCTGAACGCAGAAACAAATTCCTGTGCCCATAAATGAAATAAATGCCACCAGAACATATCACAGTTTGATTGAAAATGTGCAATGTTTACCAAAACAAAAATAAAATTAGAAATTTAGGTCTCAAAGGCATCATAAACTTTATTAAGTGTTTTATAACAAATTGTGTTTGAATCGATTTAAGATCTTTCTACTCTTTAACCTCTGAAAACAATTCTGCATTTTATTATCTGATGTAATATGATTTGTCCAAAGTAATCATTGTTGATGTTTTTTTATTCTAGACTTTGACTTCTAGACAAATGAGATTTCATCATTGTTCCTGCCAAAATAAGAACACTTCAGACTTTAAATACTATCCAGACAAGATGTAATTCATAAGCAGGTGTTCATGGGAACAGCCAATTTGAGTAACCAACAATCATGTTGATTTTTCCTCCAGAATTGATATTATCTAACAATCAGACACCAAATTTAGTCTGAGATTTGTCTGTTCTTTAACATGTCTTTCAGCAGTAGATTTGTTTTAGTGTATATTGTTATGCACAAACAAAGCATAATTTCATCATTTTGAAAACTATTTCAGTTGTCCATTTACAGCCACATTAATGAGACTTCTACACCACCTTTCCACACTGTTCCTCTCCTGTTTTGAGACACCGGAAACACTGGAGTTTAAAAACAAACATTTCACCCTTAAATTATTAAAAAATAATTTAAGAAGTATTCAGGTTAACCTTGGGTTAACAAAAGGGACAGCAATATGACTGGTGTCCCTTCCTAGTTACTAAAATAAATCTGAACCAACAAACCCTTGTAACTATTTTAAATACATTGACTCGGAACACAAATTTTTCAACATTAGATTTGGATGATTCTGCAATACACTGAATAACGCTGATTTTCATTCTTGCTAAGGAGCTGTTTGACCAGTTGTTGGACAGACTCCGGCTATAAAAGAATTAAGTTGTTCAAAACATAGTCTTTCTTGAGAATACCGTTGTTCTTTCCCAATGACTTCTGATCTTGAATATGTTTACCTTTGTCCAGCACTTCTAGCTGTGCTAGGTTAGCAAGTGATGGCTTTTCATTAAAAAATCTGTACTGTAAGGTTCACAGATTACGATTTCTTCATATCTCCATTGTTTTTTTTTGTATTTCAAGCGAAGCAATATTACTGTGATGAGTTGCATTGTTGTGACTCTTTGAATGTTCCATAAGGCACTGCAGGAAAAATTTAGTTCTTGAAACGACAAGTCTGTTGCTTCACTGCCGATTATCGTGCCATGCCTGACGCCCGTGGCAATGTGCAGTGATGGTGGGGCAGTCCAGGCCCATAGCCCAACCATCTTCTCCATTGCAACCAGTCATGGATGTCGTGTATACTGTGTGCAACTGTGCCCCTCCAAACTGTGTAACATGGGGAAAGAAAGTCAAATTGTAAAAATTACCCAGTTCCTGAACAGACCTCAAAAAGGACAATGGTTCTTTTCAAGGGTACAGATACTAATTCTAAACTAAAAGAATACTATACCAGTAGGAAGGTCCCTTTTTGGGTCATAAAGGCCCATGGGGGAATGGGGCCACCATTTTTCCTTGACCATCCAACACTGGAGGTAGGTCAGCCTATTACCCCTAGTACTCATTTGTAAAGTAGGCTGGATGGACTTGGAAGCTGTCTGAAAGGAATCAAAGCAAGCTACTTTGCTTGCCCCTACCTGGAATTGAACCCAGGACCTTTTAGTCAGGAGCTAGACACCCTTACCATCTGAGCTACTTCAGCTCTGTGCTACACCACTATTTTTCTAAAATTCCCAAAACTGTAAATCTGTAGATAGAGCTCAGTAGATCTTTGTCAGCAGCAATAAAATACTGCATATGCAATAGATTTTTTTCTAAAACAATTCAGCATGCAAATAGGATGTCATAATTGCAATTAATTCAAGGTGAGGATGAATTGCTCTGGATTTAATCCATTCTAATGGAGAGGACGTTTAAAATCCCACATCGCAAATTTCATCTCTTAAACAAATTCAAAGATTTAGGACACCAGCATCCATATAAATCTGACATTGCAAAATTACAAAGGAAACTTTGTAAATTCAAAATAATTCTAAGAATGAATACACAATACATTTTTAAAAAGTGTTTGCCATCAAGGCAGGTAATAAACAAGGAAAAAAAAATTGGATGTCAAGTCATACCCCTATATTTTCACACTCTCTGTTCCATACACGTTGTATCCTTCTCGGTATGTGGCAAAATTCTGGGTGTTTGTTGGGGGGGCAGGTTTAAAGTTTTGAGCATTCTTTGCAAGTTTCAGTCTTTTGGATTCTGCCCTTGACTTGTAACAGAATTCTATTAAAGCTACCATCATGGCCAGCCCAAGCCCTCCAACAAGAATATAGAAGACTCCAGCTACATTGCTCAGGCTCAGCGCGCTTGTCTTGTCCTATGAAAGGTGAATAGAATAATTAGGATTTTTCATACTAGAAGGAGGCTAACAGAAAGCAATAGTCTAGCAAAACTGAACAACAATGACAATGACTACAAGCTCTATCCTTTTGTTTTAAAAGCTTCTGATTCAAATCTCAGCAAAGACTGACATTCGAATGCAGACAACTTTCATATTTTGTTTTATAGCTGTAATAACCTTTAGACCTTAATTGAAAATAAATATTTCTAATGGTGTCAATGGCATGTCGAATGTTAACACCACATATTTCAGAAATATAAAGTGAAACATTCTGCCTTTGCTGAGGGATTAAATAAAACTACAAGCAAAATGTTAACTCCTGATTGATATGTCTTTCCTTGGCTTTCCTACAATAGTCAAAAGCTTAGAGGAACTTCAGACATTTGCAGTCAAGCCAATTTCTGTGAGAGGACAGAACCAGACAAAGGATGTCAACACATGAAAGTGTGCATTTTTTCTCTGAACAAAACAGCTTTGGTGAATGTAGAGGATATATTTCACCTATCTTTTGTTAGAAGCTCATTTAAGCAACTACTATAAGGAAGATGGTCAGCAACTCACAGGTCAAATCTCCACAGCCCTGGCTAAACAGGTCCTAATTCAACAAATATGAACTTGATCACACTCTAAACTGTTTGTGTGCAACGTAATCAAATCATTTTATTTATAATAATCGCTCTATAACTCTAAAAGCAAGCCTTTTAAAAGTAAATCCAACCATTTTGCTGCTGCTACAATACCTCCCAAACTTATTTATTGAAAATGTATTTATAAGAGTTTTACTATTTGCAATTTAACTCTCTGAGTGTTTTCAGGGGCACTTGTGTGTTTAATCCAGAATAGTTCTGATCATCCAAATCCTTCTGGAAAAACAACTTCCTTTGAATGACTCACACTCTGGGATAGAGGGAATACTATGTTCTCAAGAGGGTTAAGTAATAGGTTTATAACATTCTTTGACTTCAAATAGTGTGCAAACAAAATACACTTATTTTGATCACTCTTTCAGATGGAACTCCAACTTGGGATTTCAAGGCATTTGGAAGTCATTTTGGAGTGATGTTTCAAAATAAGAAACTTTGTCAGCCACACTACAAGAGGTTAAAGAATCTAATAAACATAATCCATGCAAATAAGTAAGAACGCTAATAAATCAACTTTTAATAAAAAGTTTGGTTAATAAAGACAACAGCATAATAGTTAAGACATCATGAATGTAAGTATGAAAATGAAGAAATATGACACTATTGACTTTCTTATTATAATATCAAGACTTTAAAATGCATTGCTTATTTATACTTCATAAACATATTTCTGTGGCATGCTGTACTTATTCTTCTATAGACAAGACAAAATAACATAGCATGAAAATATATATAAATGTATTTTACAGTACTGTAATCATTACTTTATTAAACTTGTGAGTACTGATAAAAATAAAATACATCAATACTTTAACGGGAAGGAATGACTGAATACGTTATGCGTTAAAAAATTAATAGTTTACTTTATAGTGGAAAAATAAAAATAAAATAACTAAACAGCTTGATATTTGTTTAAATTTTAATAACAAATGAATCATACAAAAATAAAAGAATAGATGCTTTTTGAATATTGCTTTTTTCTTTGCATATGAACAATAAGGTCAAAATGCAATTTGGAATCAGTACAAAAGACCTGCAGCGACTGACCTTACTTCCAGAGTCCTTGGTTCCACATTCACCCTTATCGTACCACCATTTGTTTTTCAGCTTGTCTAAGATGCCTTGTTCACTGAGTTTCAATACTGCAAGGTTTACAGGAGTTCTTCACGTGGGAAATAACATAAATAACATTATATTATGTTATTTTATGTTATTCAAGCTTTTAAACTACTTCATATTTTACAAAGCGATAAAGCAGGAATCCTGGCCAAACATAACATCATAGAGTGCAGGCAAACTGTCTATTACCTTTTATATACCAACACTAGTCTAAAGTGCCAGGCCTACCCATATCGCTTCGAGTAATCGGCACACACTGTTGCAGAGTTTGACAAGAGTCAGGAACTGTTAAACCGTAGACACAAGAGAAAAACAAACAGAAATGCTAAAGCTGTGTGTGGCTTTTTTACCAGTACTTAAGAAAACCGATCCAATAGGAACCCCTACTTGACTGACAGGCAAACAAAAACCACCAGTTAAATTTCATACCAGTTGAAGAGAACTGTAGTCAGTCTCACAAAAGAACCATACAGACTCACACAGAGGATTTTAGATTCTTCTTTATAAAAGGGATCATTGTTGCATAGCATTTCATTCATCACCACATCTTCGCATCACCATTCAAGTCATTAGACACATGAATGTTAAATGTTAGCTTGATTTACACAAAACACTCTCCCCAGGTTGTGCTGGATTTCAGCAAATTGACTTTACGTAAAATCCACAATAACATTTCTGAGTTAAGAAGAGCATACGTTAGATTTGTGAAAAGCAAATAGTGTGGCCAGTTCCCACCGTGAACAATTTAACGTAAAAACCCCTACCAGGGCTCCATTTTACACCTCAGTTTTGCTTTGCTTTCACACACATGTGGCAGCCTCATGGTGAAAAGCATAATTTCACCATGAGTGCTTTTTCATTGGAGATTGTGAGTAACCATATTGCAATCATATATCTGGGCAGTATTCAAGAGAATCTATCATTATTATTATTTACTGTGCATTTTATGTTGTGTTAAACTTACTGAGCAGTACAGTAGAGTATAAATGCGTTAAAATGCATGAAATGTATAAATGCATTAAAACGTAATTTGCTCTTATTTACTGCAATGTCTGTTATTAACCGTATGATATATTTGGTGTATTATTATTGTAATTATAGGGTTTATAATGTTTTTTTTAAATTCATTGTTATTTTATTTCTCTCCTCTGTGTAAAAGGAGTAAATTTCCATTCTTTCTCCCTCATGGAGTTGCTAACTGCTGCACTCTCTTCCCCCTACTGTGATATCTGTGTCCTGTTGAAGGACAATAAACCCTGGTGGAACTATAACTCTGCTCTCCTGTCCATCTTCCTCACTGGCCAACACAGGAAAGATGAAGGAGGATCACTGCAATAGCATGAATAGTTTTCTCTATGCACGTTCAAAAATGGCTAAAGAAGGATAGTTTCTAACTTATGTTATGTTTGGGGTTATGTAAAAACTTGGGGAATGGGATCTTTACATAATCAGGGGAGTGGGTGTTTAGGTTAAAAATATATCCTGAAAAGTAAGTCTATTCAATATGAAATAAATCCAACTTTGTTAACATATATATTAAAATACACATGGAAATAAAGTAGTTTCCTTAGTTCTTTCTCATCCTAAATTAAATAATATATATTAGTATGCCATTTTGTGTCGCTGAAGGTGGAATTGTAGCGGATTGCTTGTTTAGACATTCTTAGAGCATTTCATAACAGCTTCAGACAAATGCCCACATACTGTACACCTGCAACACCCTTTTTTTTACAAAAAACAATCCCACACTTTCCAGAAAGTGATACCTACAGATTCCATGTTATCAAGCTCAATAGTTCTGTAGGATTTTCAAGAAATTATACAGTATATCAGTATTGCTGTTAAATTTCTGTTTTTCATTTGTGTTCTTAAGATGATAAATGGCTGTTTTGCAACTCCATGAAATATATTCACTGCAGTATTCAACGTTTTGCTTTGAATTAATATTCCAGGCAAAACACTACACAAATTATGCCATCTGAAAGAGCACAGAATTATGCTGTGTTTGTGTTACACAATGAGCTAAGAAGGAGACTCCCAAATGTCCCATTTTTCCTGAGACTCCCAAATAGTTGCATTATGTTGCACTGTACTGTTCTTATCTTTCTATGTGATTCAAATGCTTTATTACAAGGGATGTGTGTACCTTTTATAGGATATGAACTTTGATCATCTAAAGCAAATGTTGTACCCGAACATTCATGATCATTAAACAAGTCATTTAAAAAAGCATTAGATGACTGAAAAGGGTGCCTTTTCTGCTGTCGAGCACTTATTTGTTTTTGGAACCCCTTTGTTATGAGCATGAACGAGTGTCGTAATTTCCAAGAGAAGGCAAATGGAATAAAACTGGAACAAAGATCCCTTTACTCAAGGGAGTATATCTAGTAATGATATAGATAGGAATTTACTTATCTATAAATGGTTGACTGTAATAATCGAGCAACTTATTGATTTAAATCTGTATACTGTGAACTGTGAAAAAACGTCTAAAATACGTTATGAAGAAATCATGAAAAATAGACTAGTTTTGGTGCTTTGCTCACTGTACCTTGGACTAAATCTTGGACATGGGGTGACTCCACTGTTACGAAATGCCCTTCCTCCAACTCTTCAAGACACAAATTCTTTTACTTAGTTTCTAAGTTTTTATGAGGGCCTTTGGCTGATTGCCTTAACAGTCTATCCTAGATATTTTTTGCTTCATTTTTTACTCTTCAATGTCTTTTTTCTGCTTTATCACTAAAGTGTCCTAGGGATTATTATTTTGTGTGTACAATCAATCAGTCATTATTTTTTTCTGTAGCACCCTTCACAACAGGTAGCAGAGACCCCCAGTGGGAGAATAAAAGTCCTCTGGAGCTACCCCCACTCAAGTCAGAATGAGTTTGTGATACATGCATCATGAAGCAAAGATCAGATATGGTAAAATAATTGTATATATATATATGAATATGAAATATTGAACCTGAGTCCCAAATATTAGATTTTGGGCAATAAGGGTTATACTTTAGGTGCTGCATAGATGTAAATGATTTCAACAATTCTAATATATATTTTAGCTTGTTAATAAAGACTTATTATGTAGCAGAATATCCTATTAAAAAAATGATGTAACCAAGAGTCTGGTATTAGTGGCTGCGTACTCAAACATATTTATAAATAGTTCCACAGAGTGTGTATTCAAGTCACAGACTGGGTTATTGGCTAATCGATTAGGATGTGTGTAACAGTTTTCTCATGGGTTTATTTTTGTATAAAACAGTGTCTCAAGGTGAGAGAGAGGACTGGGTTGTAGTAAAAAGACTGAGCTGGTTGAAGGGTTTACTTTATTTTGATAGTAGCTGTTGTGGTTCTTGTAAAGGGCAGGTGGTAGCCATCCTCTCTACAGCTTGTATGGTTGATATTTAGGTTCTTTACTTATTGTTGAAGTCTTTCGGTTTGTAAAGGCAGGAAATTTAGTTTCAATATTTAGTTTAAACACAGTCCACTTTGTTTTATTTATCAAGCTCTACCTAAAGCTGGGATCTTCCACAATAAATTTACTCAGAACTACCTTTATCTTCTCTTAATCTACATTTGTGTATATGTGTCTTTGTTAGCAGACCATAAATAAACAAAATAATAATAATTTAATAAATTTTTAAATAAACATTTAATGTATATTGTTTCAAACACATAAGGTTATTAGTACATGGCTATGTCTTCTTAAGCTGGAGACAACAAAATATTAAATAGGGAACAATGCTTCTAAAATGATATAGCGTATGCTGTACTGTTTAATTCTTAATTAAAACACTGCCAGTGCGATTGTTGTGAATAGATGCACCTCTCCCAAGCTAACAATTTGTCGATCAATACATTTTTAATAATTGTGCAGTAGGTCCCATGTTAGAGACTGACCTACTGGTAATTACTCTTGTAAGAAAATAAGCAATTTAATATGTGGGCCGTGTAATAAAAAAAACTACCACCATTTCAAGAAAGTTAGCTCTGAATGGATGATATGCATTCAGGATCAGTCTTTCAGCTTGCAAATGCATATTTCATTAGGCTTTAATGTGTGCTTGATTTCCTAGATGCAATGACTGATTAAGTGTGATGATGTTTCCATATAAGAGATTTAAAGGTAAAACCTCAAGCCTGAGAGCATGTCTTTTTTAAAAGACTGGTTGTACTGCAGGTACCATCAATTACTTCCAATGGGTATAGCATACAATGCATTCAAAGCATGTATTTAAAATTCTGAAGTTCATATTTTTGGAAAATTGAATAAACATGAAACACCAGCCTAGGTGATAATATAATATTGGTAGTGTGTGTCCTGTTTTTAATCAAAACACTTGGCAATTGCTTGCAAAATAAGGCACTTGCTTTGTATTCTTACAGTAATAGTATTCAATACCTCTTTACATCAAGGAATGGATAGCTATTGTCAAGATCAG
Organism: Lepisosteus oculatus; assembly: GCF_040954835.1. NCBI lineage: Eukaryota > Metazoa > Chordata > Actinopteri > Semionotiformes > Lepisosteidae > Lepisosteus > Lepisosteus oculatus. Next base: position 41,587,712 of record NC_090703.1, on the reverse strand, counting down.
CAAAGCTAATTGGCTTGTCTTTGCAATTAGCCAGGTTCATTCAAAACAAAATAATAAATAAAAGACATCTGGCATGTACCCATATTTGCTGGAGTTATATCTGAAGACCATTAGACATTTACCACCTTGGGTTCACCAATAACTTCATTAGTAATTGATTGAACATCCTTTGAAGGATTCTTTCTCTGTCCATTCTCCTACAGTAGCAGTTTTAGTTCTACATGACAGTTTCAAGTATAACTGAAGAGTATGGCTTAGTACTTTTTAATATTCAGTTGCTGGGTGAGACTGAACACTTATGCTTTGTCTTTTTATAAATTAGAAGTCCAATTTGTTCATTTCCTATGATGAACCTGATTCCCCTCAAGACTACAGTATGTATCACACCTAATCATGCAGCTCTGGGGAGAGTCACTGAAAAGAGAGCTGTGTCTATTACATTGTGTAATGACACAATAACAGTCCCTCTTGACTCTTTCTTAGAGCATGGATTCCTCTTTACTAAATACACTGTTGTCTTAAAGAAGATCTAGTGTATCATGACTCCATATCTTAGAAAATTATTTACTGATACATGTCTATTTCAATTTAACTATAATTATTTATAAAAAAAGTTTATAACTGTAAGTATTTAACTAGCACACTGATATAAAGATTTTTAGTTCTGTATTAAAGTACTATTTCTTGATAAAATACAGAAATACAGATCCTCAATATATAATAAGATAAGACAATGAGATTTATGTGGTGGCAATGTCTAATAACTTCAAGATTTCATTTTTAATATATTTATAACAGTGAACTTTGTTGGCTGCTGGGCTTGAAAGTAAAAAAAAAGGAAACCTGAAGTGTTTTTAAATACGAGTTAAAAATACTTTGTGCTTAATTGGCTCTGTATTTATTTCCTTTTGGAATGAAAAGCTTTCAGATCCACCCACAGTGCTCTTCCAGTGCTGTCATTAATCCTGCAGAAAAAGAAAAAGCCTTTGCACAAAACATTAGCAGCTGGTCTTCATGTAGACCTAATAAACAGAATGACAGGCCACTCTTACCATGACATCCCTGTTACCTCACTGCCTAGGAGAAACAAGAAGCAGATCAAGAGTTGTGACATTTGGACAAAACGTGTCTTTTGACAACTGCAGGGCAGCAAGGCATTAATCTTAAAACTTTGCATCATTAAAGACCATTATTTCTTATGGTATTCTTCAAAACATCAGACATTGCATTTAAAAAGCCTACAAAAGACATCCTCTAGTACAGCAGATCACAAGAAACTCTCAAGCTCCTAAAGTATTTGCAGTGGATGTATGAATCTGCTGCATGATATCAATAATCCACCTATAGAAAAAAGGGGGAATGAGGAATAAGGGAATAAGTTCATTTGATTGCTCCTATTATCCCTATTACCTATAATGCTCATGCTACAGACCTTTCCCCTCAGTATGTCACAAATTCTACTGGTCCTTTCCTCCCATTAGCCAAGTAAGGGTTTCCAGTTTGATCACAGTTGCTTTATAAACTGGAAAAGCCACATGGAAAAGCCGTTCTGTTGGCCAGCCTAGATGTTTGTGAATGGTTTCAGACATAACAGCCTTGCCGATTACTCTGCACTAAGGTACCCGGTTTTGGTGACATTGAGGCTGACCTTGGAGTCACCTCCCCCGCTGCCGCACTCTCCCTTGTCGTACCACCATTTGTTTTTCAATTTGTCCAAGAGGCCTTGCTCATTCAGTTTTAATACTGCCAGGTTAACAGCATTTCTTGAAACGATAAAACATAACTCGTAAGAAAATGCACAGGTCCGTGAATGTAGAATAATATTCAGAATTATTATTAAAAGGAGCACGAGAGGACAAATTGGTTAAAAAATTTCACGGATATGGAGAGATAAGAAACGCTTGTACAGCAAAGAAAGTGTTAAATATTGGAAAGGTGGCATGGAGGATAACATTGCTCAGAACTGAAGTGTGCGGGATGGGGAAACTTGTCATTGAGAAGAAAAAAGTAACAACAACAAACACCATGCAATTAACATTCGTCACAAGTGACAGCGCAGCTTTTACAAGTTAAATTGAAAAACCGTTGAACTGTTAAATTAAAAGCGACAACAGTCAGAGAAGACGACACACAGGAAAGGAGGAAAGACAGAGGGAATAAAAGAAAGAAACAGGAGGAAAGAAATAAACACAAAAAATGGATGCATTAAGTAAAATTATCCTTAATTTACCAGATAACCATAGTATATCAATTGGAAAAAATTAAAGTCAGCCTTCAAACCCAGGCACAATAAAAGCACATAAAACTGTTACCTCATGATGTTCACCCAAAAAAAAAGGAAGAAAAGGAAATGACAACACAGAACATCAGGGTAGGTGGAATACTATAACAACATAGAGAATATTGTTATATTATTCCACCCACCTTAATGCTGAGCCTTTGGGAGTCGCCACACCATAGCCCTTGGAGTCGAGATTTCCGCCCACTTTCATGGTGTCACAGGGCTTCCGCTGCTCAATGTATTCATTCATGGTGGATTCGAGTAGGAAGGCGAACTTGCCCTTCGACTTTCGTACCCGGGCAACCCCTTCAGCTGTTGTTTTAGCAAAGACAGAGGGTTCTGCCGATTTCATGTATGACCACATTTTTTCATACACTGCTATTTTCGAACGCTGCACGGGGAGACAGAGAGAAAAAGAAGAAAAACATGAAAAAGAGAGGCCAAACACTCTTTGTAGGTCCAGATATTTATACCGAAGTTTTGGGTTTCTGTTAACAGACCTGAAATATTTATAGACATCGTCAAATAGCAGTGTTTAATATTTTTTAAAAACTTTCAAAGACGTTGAGATAATTAGGGTACATGTAAAAGGTGTGCCACATGTTTAGTGCATTTTCAATATGTTGCATCGTACAATGAATAGATACTCAAGTCCCATTTAATATTCATTTTCATTTATTTTTAGTAATTCAAGATGTATTAGATATTTATACATCATAAATCTTGTAACGTGTTTTTTACATATTGCAGAACTGGTACGTTGAAAAGCATATATTGTAATAAACGACATTGTTACTGAAGACTGTTACCTTTTATTGCTGTATAGAAACAGCTCTTGGATCTCCCATGTAATGTTACTTATTTTTATCTGTTTTAAAAGCATTACTTTAAATGCTTCATGCAACAGAGTTTAATCAATACAGCAGTTCCAAGGTCAATATATGCTACAAATTTCACCACACTCACATACAGTAAGGCAAAATAACATATTTTCTTAGAAAATAAAATAAATAACTGAAACAGGAACACTCAAAGTTCATCTTCTGGATTGAATCTGTGACTTTTATGTTACATTTGAAAAATATTCAATATTTTTACAACACTCGCTAAATTCTGTTTGGATAAATCTGCTTATACTAAACACCTGCGATTTGTTAAAAAATGACACATGACAATACATTTGAATTGAGCACATATAGCATGTCATAGCTTGCTTACAAATGAGTCAATTAGTTGTTTATAAACTGTTATAAACCAACACAATCCAGAATTAAAATGCCTAAAACCATTTAATTATTCTGGCGTTCACTTCGGATTTGCGCCAAAGCTGTTGTCCAATGTAGCATCTTAATTGATCTTTAATATGTCAAGAAAAATATGATACTGTATGCTATAGCTATTTTTTTGTTATACTGTAATTAAAGAAACAATTATTATAGCACTGCAATAATGTAAGTTTAGTTTGTGCACTTAGAAACACTACGAAACACATTGCTAGAGCATGATTTAAGTGGTGCATACTGTTTTTAAGGTGAATTAGGAGGTTTGGTACAGTATGTACAAACTATATAATTTTTTAAATTGTATAAATTATTTCAAGGAGCTGATGGAATATCTTTAATACTTCACTGAGAGGATTATTTCAGAATCAACACTGAGACACAAACAAAAGGATGCAATTAACTATGTGAAAGTGTATTTAAAACGAAGAGCAGGCACACCTTTATGCAAAAGGTTTTGGGAATATGGAACACACTACCCAACCTGTTGTCAAAGCAAATACTCTAACTCCTTTAAAAAACAGCTGGATAACATCATCAAATAAATAAGCTACTTAATGCCATACAGGGATAAACAAAATAATGGGAACTTTTAATGAAAAGGACTTGTATATAAGTAACTAAATTTCAATTAAAAAGGATTTTACACACGTTTCATATTCATTTTATTACTTATTACCAAGACAGTAATGCCCACATACAGACTCAAAACTGGTTTCATGAATACCAAGATAAAGTCAAGTGCTTTCACTGGATCTTAAAATCATTGAACCTTTATGGAAGGTTCTGGACCTTTGAGTACAGAGTAGATTTCTAACCTCTACATTTCTCAAAGAACTAGCCTTTCTTTTTGAAGAATGGTCCAATATCTTACTAGAATAGGATTGAAGCTGTTCTGAAAGGAAGGGGTGTCCCAACTTCTCAGTAGTATTTATATTATTCATATATTGCTTAGTTTATCCATTATTTTGGCCACCCCCTGTACCAAACATTTGTAAAATTTGCAGTATGCTATGCAGCATAAAACTGGATTAATAATTTCCATTGAAAGAATTCAATCAGCAGAATGTACTTTATAATAAAAGCTGTGGCAAATCAAGTTTACATAATCAGAAATGAACTCAATTAGAACAATTAACCTGCAGTTCAATCTGTTGTGGGTTCTAAAGGGCACTTCTTTATAGCATATCGTAACTATTACTACAAACTTTTTCCACAAGTTCCATATTTCAAAGTGAACAGAAAGTACAGGTATACAGAAAGGCACACAAAGTGGAAAACTGAGCACACATAGCAAAATCTAGTGTGAAAACTCGAATAACAGTGTATCTATGATCCAATAATGACAACTACTGGAGAACGTGAAGGGGAAATTGGGTGCTCATTAAAAACGATTGAGAAAAAACAATGTGTTTGCAGGATAAATAGTGCGAGAAAGAGATAAGAGCATATTTCGTTGAATGTAAGGTCAGATCTTGAAGTTTCCCTGAAAGGAACTGGAACAGAACTGAGTAACTATAAAAAGTATCAACTCAGTTAGTCAATGTCAGTACATTGTTTTGAACTGGCATTCTTATAATTTCAGAGGAATTATGCTCTTTACTTAAATAGGTCTGCACTCAAGCACCTAATGTGATAGGATTTCACAGTGCAGAAAGAGAACATATTTTGGACAGTGGTAGACGCAGATGGTGGGGGGCGTGGTTTAAAATGAGTGGGCTCCAAGCCAATTGCCAAATTTGTTGTGTTTTCGACAAGCTGGCAGCATTAGATCATAAATTACCATACGTCTGCTGATTCATTTGAACTGAAACCAAAATGCCTTAGGCATTTTCTAAGGAAGACACATGACAAAGTCAAAACTACGTCACCAATAACAAAAACCACTCACTTTTTGAACTCCAGCTCTTAATTTGACCTAGAGGGATTGACTTCACATTTTTAATATTGTTCAGTGCTGCCACCTTGGACACTATTAAATAGAGACTCTTTTTAAAAGCACTTATAGCCACCATCTTATAGCCACCAAATTTATGTGATAATCTCTAGTGCCTAGTGACATACAAGATTATATTGGTAAGCATTACAGAATTTAAATTGGACAGACAACTTTGTCAGGCTTGTCAGAAATTAATTATATTTTAATATTTTAAAAGCAGTCAGAGAAACTGCAGAATATTTCATTATTATTTTTAATATGTTAAAACCGATGTCTGAAGTGATATGGTACTGCATAGCTGGTGCCATGTTACACTTCATTTCAAGGCAATATTTCTCATGTGGCTTGGGGTCTAGTATTTCTTAGGCCCATTAAACATAATGAAAGGATGAAAGGGCCCATGTAAATGTGAATTAATTTAGTCATTTCCTTGTGTGATTACTACTCTACATATACAAATGACCAATTTCTGTGGAAATATCTTTTATCTTTCATAATCAGGAACTACCATTCATGGAGCCTCATTATTTTCTTCTCTCTTTTTGCTTAATTAGAAATAAAATTCCAACAAAGCACCTTGAACTTTCCCAACATCTATCACTGGAAATTTACTTTGTATTCCATGAACACAGCCCTGTGTTTGGTTGAATGGCAGTTCTACACTTTAGTTATCCTTCATTAAAGAACTAACATAACAAAAAAAAAGAATCTTGCTTTAATGGTAATGCAAAACCAAATCTATATTTTTTTACTTTGTATAATTTTATATTTGCAGATGCTAAGTATTTTTGGGAGAGTACAAGCATAAAGGGCAAATTCTGTAAGGTTAGGGATTCATCTGAAACAAGCTTCCAGACAATGGAGTCTCAAAACAGAATCAAGTGGGATTAGGGATTGATTGCTGCAGAGAGGATGTGTGCCGCCTCAGTGCTTTATGAAGTCAATTTATCAATAGTAGTACCTAGCAGTATCTTAAAAGAAATGAAAAGAAAATGATTCTATGTCCCACTTAATTGTTGTAGTATAGTAAACGGGAAATATTCAAACACACCATTAAAAAAAAAGTATTTATAAAAAATTACAGTGTGCTTAAATTCACCTTTGATTCTATATCTCTGTGCATATTTTGCCTTCAGCAAAGATTTGAATATTTTAAACTTCAATTAGTAACTGTTTTTAAGGTTTTATCCCAATGTACAAAGCATAATATCAGAAAACATAAAAAGCATCAAGAATTGAACACTAACAAGCTTTATTTTATCATGCATTTTACTCCTACGTTCAACCCTATAAAAAAAGTCCTTGATCTTTTATAATAACATTATTCATTATACTATAAAAAGCTAAAATGTTTATATATATGGGTTCTCCCAACAGGGAAAGCTCCTAGGATTAGGAAAAATGGGGAGCATAAGTGCACATACATTGATAGTTGGGGAGAAGGACAAGTCTTGACATCTGACATCTGCTGTGAACTTCTCAGATTGACATCATGGCAAATGCTCAGGTATCAGATTGTGGGAACACCCAAGGGCCCCTGTTTAACTAATGGTTAGAGGCCAAAAATGTGAGGATGGGGAACATACGGGCGGTGAGGTGGCTCTGTGGCTAAGGATCTGTGTACATGGCTGGAAGGTTGCCAGTTTGAATCCTGTGGCCGGCAGAGGAATCCTACTCCGTTGGGCCCCTGAGCAAGACCCTTGACCCCAACTGCTCCAGGGGCGCCATATAAATGGCTGACCCTGCACTCTGTCCCCACGCTTCTCTCCCTGTCTGTGTGTCTTATGGAGAGCAAGCTGGGTTTGTGAAAAGACACATTGCTAATACAAGAAATTGTATATGGCTAATAAAGATCTTATCCTATATCTGCCAAAAAGCTTGCACTTGAATGGAGATCTCCACAAAGATATCAACATTAAGTGGAAGCATCAAACATTGATATAATTAATAGAAAATACAACATATCTAAGCAGAGACACAGCATATTGCTTCATATGTTTATACTTCTGTTGTCAATATGCACCACTGCTTTCTTTAGCATTATTTTTTAAAATGATAGATAATCTTATGTTGATAAGTGAGCCACTAAATTAACACAATTAGAAGTGAACTGTTTAATGCTGTAAAATATTTACTGATTGAGAAATCTAACCTCTACAACAAAATAAAAGATATCTTGTAACAGGAAGTCAACTTGTTCACTGACTGGGAGGAGGCAGCTCCTCCTCTTCATAACTGACAGCTGTGATTGAAATGAATGCTCCCAGTTAGATGGTGCATGGTAGCCAGCAAAACGGTGAAGACTACACACCAAGAAGCTCTGCAGAGGAGTCCCAGAGGGAGAGCTACCTACTAAGCCGCAGGTCCAAGACATTAATAGAGAAGGTCAAGGGGCTGATAGCAAGAGAGTGACACAGAAATAAAGAATGAACAGACTGTTCCACCCACTGTGAGTAAGACCAGTTGGCTTGGTCTCTTTGTGACTAGGAAACAAGACAATGCGTCAGCTGGGGTCTGTTTATTACTGAGATGAAGACTCATGGGCTAGCACTAGGTCTTCTTGAAGGGTGTTACTGAAACATCAGGAGATAAGGAAACCATCCATCCCAGTAACTGAATTCTCATTTTAGTCTGAAACTGGCTTTGCCTTGGCACAACTCAGAGATGACACTCAGAGCAGGTTGTATGAGAAGGTGGTAATGGTAGACGGAAATACAATTGGCCCACTGAGCAATTAGAGCCACTCACAATTCCACATAAAAAAACAACATGCTCTTTAGGTTAGATCTCAATACTGGCTGAGAATTAGTTAATTCCCAGGAATTTATGATTGCTAAATTTAAGGTAAATTGTGTCTGCAGCCCATTCGGTACTAAAGTTTCATGGAGAAACAAGGCACTAGATGAAATTGAGCCAGGCCTTAATAGCCTGGAACTACTGTAGGCTAAATGTGAAGAAATGGTACCTGTCCTACATGCCAGAAAACCAACAGGAGAGAAGAGAGTGCCTAGTGATTTAATTAGCAACAGAGGCCTTCTGTTATTATTTGTTGGCTTGCCCATTTCACCTGGTACGTTGAGGTGAAAAGATACTCTATCCACCAGGTTAAAGATACTGTATGCTGGTCCTGGCATTACTTCCTGAAAGGATTTCAGTCCCTAGCATAGCACAGAACAATAAAAAGAGCAGAATGCAAACACTGACTTCCTGTCCAGAATACCCTCTCTTGGAGAGGGTTAAACTGGGCCAGGACCCATTCTTGGGGTAAAATGTGAGAGGCACCCAGCTTAATTGCCATCCAAGAGGAGGCAGCTATCATTCTCTGTGCTCCTGATACCTGAGAGCTGCGCTCCTCACAATTCAAACGATGACTCCTGGTTAGCATGTGTGTGTGATACCCGGCAACAGGGTGAGAACTACACACCAAGGCGTTCTGTGAAGGAGCTCCAGATGGAGAGCTGACACCAAAGCTGAAGGTCGGAGCCACTGAGACATACAGCCGAGGGACCAACAGCAAGAGACCTGCTTAGAAAGAACTGAAAAGTGGGCCTGCTGAGAGTGAGTCAATTTTTGTTGATGTAGAAGAAATTGGACAAGAGGCCACAAAAGGACCACTATAAGCTGAAGCCACTGTGGCTAACAGGCTGCACAGTGCTAAAAGAAGATCCTTTTTGTTCACAAGGGGGAATGCTACAATACTTTTAATTTCTGCTTCAAAGAATAAAGTGTACTGCTGCACTCTGACAACAGGTTGATCAACTTACAACACACCTTTTTATCCAAAATATTAAGAACAGATGTGATTTTCAGAATACACTTAATCTGGACTATTGAAATTGTTTACACATTATTATAAATAGGCATCTCCCTCCTCACCCCAAATTGTATAAAATACACATAATGTTCCCTTACAACAATTGCAAATATCCTATTACTCAGCTTGCAATTTAATTACATATAATATACAGTAAACAGCAAAAAACTTGGGAAAATCTTTTGTTCGCCTGTACCAGTAGTTAACCCATAGCCTCTTCTTTTTGAAACAAGCATTTAGGGCTAATTAAGAATTTAAGTATTGTTCATAGTAAAACTATTATTAGGGGAACAAAGTAGAAAGGGAACATGTACTGTTGTACAATTTTTTATCATCTAGGCCTTCAAATGTGCTTAATTTGCATTAAAGGCTGAATAAACTCCATGCAAGCACTAAGGTTTATGACAGATGCATTTTAAATAATGTGACAGAACATGATGCTATCCTCAGGATAAAAATCTGCTTGAAACTGAGGTCAGGATCATGTGTGTGAAAACAGTCCAACAATCTTAAAATATCTGTATTGCCTTTTCTAAAATATAACTCAGGTCAGAACACTGGCCTGTAACCATCTACCCTCCAGTTCCTGTCATTCCTGAAATGAAGACTTTAGCTTCTCTGTGTGTCAAAGATCCTTGAAATGAAAAATGAATAAAAAACAAAAACCCAATCTAATGAAATGTTGCTGTTTGCTCAGCGAGGGATATCAAATCCAACACCAAGCTAATATATTTTTAAAGCTGTACTAAAAATGTTAACAGGGATTCTGTAACCAGAGCACATTTTCATCTGCCACACAACCTGTCAGTTAAACTTTGCTGAGAAGGGCAAATAATTAAAGCATCTCAAAGACAACGTAAACAGCTTTCTTCATTCTTAATGCAAGGCTAATCTTTATTGATTTGGATTTAGTCAGGCTTTTTCACTGCTGCTTGAATACAGGCCATAACAGTCAGGGATGATAACTGGTATCAACAAAGCTGTTGCACTTTTGTTTCATTAACCACTACAAACCACAACACATTTAGTTTGCTGCCCCAAAACAACATAGAGTACAAATATAGTATGCATATGATTTTCAATTTTTATGAATGCTTTAAAATTCTTTAGTGCATTATTTTTTTCCTAAAGAAAACTTTAGGAAAATTCCCAGTATTCCCAGTCCAAATACTTGCCAGTAAGCTATACAGACCACTGGATATGTTTTATTAGCGACAGAAGCATGTATTGTATTCTAATTTATACACTACATGCAAAATTCCATTAAACCCAGCCCCTACAATCATCTCAGTTCGTTCAAGGTTACCCCTCACCTACTTAGAATTGTTTTCAGGGTCACAAGCATGCTACCACATTTTAGCTAATCAAGTAAAGCAAGGATCTTGTCAAGGCTTCCCTTTCTGAGCAGCAAAATTATTTCCCTTTCTACCAGAACACATAGGAGGTTTATTCTGAAAGACTAGGACTTCAAAGCAAAGCATAATACTGGGTATTTGACTACCGAGTTGCTTTGGAAGAATTGTAGGTTTGTTTATAAAGTCAGTTGTTAGTGAACACAAAATGTATTCACCATTTCTCTGCACATAATAGCTGATTTAAAACCCGGTCTCAGAAATTAAAAAAAAGCAATTTACAGTTTTTGTAATGTGTAAAAACAAAATATAAGGAACATCAATGCAGCCTCGCAGCTTTACTGAATTTGCATAAGCTCTGCAGAAGAGCTGCAAAGGTCATTTGTCTTGGCTTTATGAAAAGGTGACTGTCTTGAACAAATTAGGATGTTTGCAAGCCACTTTTCAGTTTATTAATACTGGATTTACATTTTAAAAAAGTCACTTTGGTCAAAGACTTACTAAATTGATTTACCTTCATGTGGGATTTACATAAATCTTGTCTGAAAAATACACAGAGCTCTCTAATGTAATCCCCGATGTTATTTGATATTTTAAGGCAACATTACTGCAGTAAATGGGGTTAAGCATGAAAATCCAAACTTAATCAGTAATATAACAAAATTCAACAAATAGAATTGTGCTAATCGTGCTAACTAAAATGCTCACCCCAGTTTGGAGTGTTTCTTTGTGCTTTTCCCCATTATTTATGCATGTTAAAACTACAGTATATTATACCTGCTAAAATTTGATGCACTTTTTGCTGCCCAGATCTAGCCAGAGGCACACATGGTGTTTCAAGCTGACACTATCTCAGAACCAAATAGGTGATAAACCAAAAGTGAGGCTTACTCCATTTCTTAGTTCTATTACTGCTTTTACAAAAATGTTAGCCTGTATGATTAACCACTTGTTACACAGGCTTTATTTCTGACAAATTTGTCATTGCCTTCAATTTTAAAGAAATAGTGCCCCTGTCAGGCCACTACTTAGGTCTGTGAGATGTTTCTTTGTAAGTTTTATTGTTCAGATTCTCAACAATAAGAACAATTGTTTTTTTTTGTTATATAACTATTGTAAGCTGTGTCAGTTTGGGGAATGGTTACCATAATCTATTATTAGTCATTTTGTCCTGGTTTAGTGGTGACTCCAAACATCACAACTCTATAAGAAGAAGCAAGAAAATAACATCTAATGGGGATACTCTATACTTCTAGGAAAGACAAAAAGAAGCAATGATTCTCAAAATACTTTTTTATTTCATTATCTCTGAGGAATAATGACTGCTACATTCAAATCTGGGTGCTTTTTCAGAATATGATGTTTTTTTCAGAAACCTTAAGTGTCAAATTGTTAAATATGTCATCCACTATGATTCCAATAAACAAATCAGTTTCACCTTAGATAAAAGAATGTATTTAAGTACTGTAGCTCATAACATATACTGTAAGAGTTTTGTTCAATACCACACTTAGAATTTATAAAACTAGTTTTAACTTATTGTTTGAGTCTCAAACTGCATTGGTTTGCAAACTATCTGAGAGCTCTAAAGGGTACTCTAAAACCTTTAGGTGTCCAGTGTGAATCCTGATGGTTAATTAATCATACTTATGAAGCTGAACTGGCTATTTTTTCGTGAATTGTTGGCTAAACAGGTACCTGCAAGATTAGGGTTGTCAGTGCCAGATTCATCTCCAAATGACTTATCCATGCTTTGTATGAAAAAGTCATCATGACAACAAATTGATTTTTTTGGACAGCATAAAAGGAGTTCATGAAGAATATAGGGCTAAACAGACAGTTGTGAATTGTAAACTGTAATTGAATTATAAATGCTAAAAAGGAGGAACAAACTAAATGGTTTTTAGTGTGTTGGTGAGAAACCAACAATGTTAAGTGTTACAGTGCTAATTTTTCAATGAGTATCCTTTTAGATGATGCCTGGAACAAATCCCAAGATAGATTTCCTTGGGATAAAGTCCAAGGAACTTGACCATGCAGTTTGTGGTAGAGGTTGGCACGAAGAAGCCATTTACACAATAAAATTGCCTTTGTACAAGAATGTCACAGGAGAATCCTGTAAATGTCAGAGGCAGTGCTTTAAATGCCAATGCATTGACCCTTCTGAACAAATTCTGACACAGGTTAAAAAACTGCCATTGACAGATTACTCACTACGGCATGACTGATGTTTGAATGCTAAGGAATTTATATCTTAAAGCCATTATATAAACATATAATATTTTGCCTGATTCGTGCGTCTCACTGTTTTCAGGCTGCTTATGTCATTACTTTATAACCAAATTATATAGTTGGTAAGAATTTTCTGTATCGCGTGAATAGAATTTATATACAATGTTATATGACAATGTTTAATCACTCACTTATATAACACATTTTTATATGGTTTACTTGATCCCATGATCATGATAAATTTAAAAGTATCCAACTTCAGATTCTATTTTCAATTGTTAATCAGAAAACTACAATGCAGCAAGATTGAAATAAAATATTTTTCATGCATTCTTTATTTTGGAACTCTCACTTCTCATATCTTTGTATTTCAAAAGACTTTTTGGAATTTCCAAATGGACATCTTCCATCATAGTACTACATTAATAGAATGCAATTTTCTTATACAGTATAAAGTATTAGACTTAAATTAGAATGAATGTCCTCTGCATGATCAGTAAAATTATAAATGAAGCAGTAGGCAAAATGGTTTATATTTAATATGAATCTGACAGATGCTAGCCCCTGACAATGTTCTAAAGAAAGAGTTTTTTGTTCAAACACAAAAGCAGGATTGATTTTCCCTGCTTACCCTGAACTCAGTATCCTAAGTTCTAAAATAGCGGGCTCACTCAAACTCATTAAAGACATGACATCTGCATTCTGCTGGATGCATATCATATGCACACTACAGGTAAAGGACCAGAATTATCTTCTTATTACAGCCCCACTTATTAACTTTGACTGCATATGTATGCATTTGTATGCATACTTCTTTCTGACTGCAGAACTAGCAATTATAGAAACCTATAATTTCACCATAAAAAGGATTCAATCAGATGAACTATCAAAGATCTCTTTAAATCCTCTACTCTAAATGATCATTTTGACTATTTAATAAAGCTCCTCAGATAACACAGTCATATTTCAGATTTGCTCCTTTATTCTAAAATATAAAATATGTTAAATTACATATAAATAGTATTAGGTCCAAAATAATTCTTAGCATATTCTATAATATACCAACATAGTATATTTGTTCTATATGAAGGTTATCATTCTGCAAATTTTGTCTGCCAAGGTTACTGTTGCATGCATACTATCTATTGCATGTAGTCAACAAAATAGTTCTGAATGTATTCTGTTTTTGTCTTATGATATTTTATTAAAATTATTTGAAGACCAAAGTTAGTAGTATTTTAATGGTGCTTCTTGGTGAAGATTTTTAATGGAAAAAAATCTGAAACTCTCCACTTTCTACATCAATGACAACTAATAAGAGTTTAAACAGACAGACTTTCCTCCCATTGTAAGAGGACAGCACAGAATAATTAGGAAGAGAATCCTTAAATGTACAGCTTATTATTTCATACCAAAGGATGTTGATTAAAAAGACTTGCTTTGATATTTCCACATGCTTTCTACCATATGGGTCTAATTAAACTAAAATGTCTTTTGTGGAGAATGAATTTAAAATATAACTTGAACTCCTATCAATCAGTGTTTTTTTTTCTTCTTCAGTCATCTGTAATTTTTAATTAAAAGTCCCTTGGAATCATAGCTCACACATACCATTTCCAATCTGAAGATTGAGGATGTAACTAGGGCACTCATTATGTAGTATATTTTAAATCTACAGGTCCCTAACCACCTTTCAATTATCTCCCTTACAATACTTTTGACTGGTCTACAACATAGCTCTGTAAATGTCTGTATGCCAAACAAATCATTCATTGATTTATGAAGTCCAGCAGGAAGAACAGCAGAAGCACACATTGGCTTTTAGCTTTTTGTAACAAATAAAAAAAAATGTTGTTACTTACTGTAGCACTTTTAAAAGGGTAGCCTCACCAGGTTTACTCAATAAGAAATCTTGGAAATAGAATGTCATTTATTCATTCTTCATCATTTTGTGAATGATTAAGAATCCTGTACCATACTTTTGACATCTCTTATACTGACATGGCAGCATATACCCTGTTGTCTCATTCAGCTACTGTATTTCAGATGAATTCATGACTCATTATATACTTACGTTTAATTGCAATATTTGTCAAAACTGCATTTTATTATTTAAATTCTTTTTTTCTCTCTCTTTTAGGTACTTCATTTCAACTCTGGTAATTCACCCCAACTACAATTAACTTCTGGTGCTATATACCTGACTTTGTATGTCAGCCTTAGCAGGACAGTGATGAGTGAAATTTGACCAGCTTTATTATTTTGATAAGACTTCTTGATGTTTATCCATTGCATATCACAGACATTTTTCACAGTTATTTCTTTATATAACTCACGTGCTGTGCATAACTTTTACAGACAGGTGTCAGCCATAAGACCTTAGTTATCATATAATAAGTATATAAAGCTTCATTCATGCTGTTTTTATTAAAATTCTCCACACTCTGTTCACTTAATCCTATTTTATACTGTATGCGTTGGTCAAAACAAGAAGCACATTCTGGTAGGGGAAATTCATTAACCATGAATGGGTAAAATAATCAAATTCACTTACTCTAAAGAATTCTTTGGTTGAACCTGAGTCCAAGGTGCCATATGCTATTTCAGTTTGTTTGGCGAGATCTTCTGCGCTTTCAATTGGAGAGACCATCCTCTCCACAGTAAGGAAAGCAGCAAGGTTGGCAGTGTAAGATGAAATAATGATCAGTGTAAAAAACCACCACACACCTCCAACAATCCTCCCAGATAAGGACCTAAAATACCACGGAAAGGACAGAAATACATTAGTACGTTCAGCTTGGGTGGTAGAGAATGTTCAAAATAATGTTTTTTTTGTATTACTTGAACTTTAAAGGAGCTATTAAGATTCTGTTCACTTTTATTAAAATCAAGACTGCAATATTTGTTGAAAGCAGCAAATAGAAGGCAACTGTTGTCAGCTTGTTGACTTGTTTGAACGCCTTTTCAACACATAGGCAACATTCCCACAACACGCCAGTAATGCCTTCTGGTTTATTATTCTGATAATTCTGATCTATTATTATTATTAATGATGGGACAACAATCTGCATTTTTAATCAAGTTTAATCGGTTCATTTAAGAAGAGGTTTTCTTTCCGTAATACATTATCTGAAGTAATGGATATACTGTCAAAGCAAAAGATCATTACTTAGGTGATTTCAATGACATCAAATGATATAGAAAGCAAGTAAAATAAAAGTTTATTTCATGACCAGAAAATTAAAGGAAATATGTATTCCAAGATAAATGTATTAAAAGTTTCTTTTGTGAAGGAGTCTGTTTTGTCTGTAACATCAGAATCTACATAACAACACACATCTCTGTTTTGTGACGTCAAAAAGTGTTA
Organism: Lepisosteus oculatus; assembly: GCF_040954835.1. Classification (NCBI taxonomy): domain Eukaryota; kingdom Metazoa; phylum Chordata; class Actinopteri; order Semionotiformes; family Lepisosteidae; genus Lepisosteus; species Lepisosteus oculatus. Next base: position 41,571,447 of record NC_090703.1, on the reverse strand, counting down.
TGGAAAATGTAAGAGTTAACATTATAATTTGATTTATTTGATTTCATTCATGATTATTTCAGAGTACTTTTGGAAGGCTAAGCAGTCAATTTCATTGGCTTTTCAAATACGTAGGATCCAAATCTCAAGGGCATACAGTAGATTCCCCTAATGGAGTACTGCTTTTAAGTTTCAGTGAGTGCATAATAACAATACTTACAGAAAAATTCTTGCTTGAGAATTCACTATACTGAAGCCTAGTGTTATTGCAAGTTTTTTTAATTAAACTCACAGCACATCACAGCGGACTGAACTCATCAAAGTAACATCTTAAGTTTAATTACATAAAAACATGGAGGGTAAATATTAATTGAAATATCTTGGCCACTAAAGTAGAAACAAAGCAATGATGGGAAACAAAACTGAAGCCCTAGCATTAAAACAGAATTCTTTGAATACTATGATCACCACAAAATTGGTAAATTGATCTTCTTCATTTTTGTTTTTTAACCCACCATTCATACATTATAAATGTTTAATTTAGCTTCTAGAATAGTCAAATGTTAGAGCTAAGGCTATCCAAAAGCATTTCTCTAGATTGTGTAATTCTGACCTTAGCCACCTTACACATAATTGAGGGGAAAAGGCAACAGTGCGACATCATACAGTTAATAAATGTTTCTAAGGAAAATGTGACCAATGTTAACCAAATAAAATTACATATGAATGCAAAAAAAAACAGTACCTTTTGATGACGTTTGGAGGAAAGCAAGACGTAACCGTGGGTTTGAAGGAAATGAAAAAGAATGAGTAACAAATCAAACACAGAGATAATAATGCATTTAAAAGGCATATGATTACTTTGTCAAAAAAAGCAATCTATGAAAGCATAGATGAAAGCAATCTGGGTGCTCAGATACCATTTAGCTTTTATACTCCTGACAACTATAGGGAAGCATTAACTTGTAATGATTTCTGCTGTCCATAAAATATCCAAAACTGAACATATTGATTTAAGAATTACCTTTACTGTACCAAACAATACATAAGACATAATAAATGGTTATTGACCTATAATGATAGAAGCCTTCAGTTAAAAGTGGTGTACTATTCTCTTTTTCTTCTTTTTACATCAAATTTTACATCTTCTGAAAATCTGTAGTCTTCTGCATAAACATTACAATGAAATTTTCCAAGTAAAATTGCCTCCAAGCAGATTGGATAAACTTCATTACAACTGCAGAAACATTTACTTTTTAGCTGTGTTGTGTGAGGTGACTAGTTGTAGAAATAGATACTCTTAAAGGGTTCTCTGAATGAGATTCATTTCTGAATCATCCCTTTTAATATAGCCTTTGTGTAGTCGATGTGCTTTGGTCTTTGGGAGCAATTTCAAATAGAATAAGACTTACTGTAGGATAAGTGGTTTCATTTTTTTGTTCTCAGATTGATCTGCCATCAAACAAATATAGTACATGGTTTAAAATATTAAATTTTCTAAAATATTGTCCACCATTACTGGTGGAAGAGACAAATGCACATGCTGTACAAGAGCTACTGAGTGCCATTGGGCATTGCTTCAAAAGCGTGCCAGTTCAAAAGCTAAACATAATCCCTGTCACCTTACTTAATGATAACCCAATGCCATCAAACAACCAAAAGTGTATGTTTGGAACTAAACATACATGGAAATCTTTAAATGTAACATATGCCAAATACAGTATAAATTCCTGTTTTGTTTTCGGCTTGCAGACAGCTATTTTGCTGCAGTAGTCCTACCTAGGCAGGCTTTAGAAGTCTGTTACATGGCATGTTAGGAGCTGACATACTGTAGGCTTTCACAGAAATGGGATTCTTAATTGTCCATGAAAATCGAAATGCATCCTACAGCATCTATTCTGTGACAGCTTATCCCTTTGTTCCACATTTTTGAAGGCACAGTGAAAGCTCTGCCTGCTGTAGTAGATTTTGTAGCTGGCAATGGACATAAGGATTAACACAGGGAGTATTAAACCCAATCTTTTTTGCAAATAAATCAAATAATGTATAGTATTATTCATAGGGAACTATGGGACTTAAACATTAATTAGATAGATTCAACAGTAATTGAAGTCTTATTGTGGTTTTAAATTCTCAGATTTTTAATGTGGCATTCATATGAACATTCTTCCTTTCCCTATCTGTATTTATGCTCTGCTAAATTAACATTTATGACTTCTAAATAGTTAATTTAGAATCCCACATTTTTGTGGTCGATGCAAGTCAGTATACCACTATCAGACCAACCACTTATCTACAGTATGTCATTCTAAAAGTAGTTATGCTATGCTACTGCTTCTTGAGCATACTGATATATCTCATCCAGAGCATGAATAACTATTTAGTTCATAACAACTGAAATAATAATGATGATGGTTTTATATAGAACTTTTCTCATCAAGACATCTCAAAGATAAACTGTATTTAATTAATCTTGAGGCATTTCAATAACCCATAGAACAGTTGTCTCCTTGCAGGAGAAACAGATACATACGGTACTGCAGTGATGGATGACAAGATGTTGTTCAAAGGGGCCCTAATTAAGTAACACCCGACTTCAGAAAGTAATAACAGATTGAACAATGACACTTCCTGTGAGGTACAGTGAAAAGGGATGCAGCATGAAAAATAATAACAGTAAATAAATAACAGTTTAAAATTAAATGATGCACTGAATGTTGGAAAAGAAGAAAACAAAAGACATGACAGAGCTCAGAATGAGTGAAAAAAAGCCATCCTGATGTGGCAATGTGCTTGAAGGTGCTTCATCAGAGTGCTGATGCTAAGATGGGGAAGGGTATTCAACTTTTTAGTCCTCCACCTTAAATACATTATATGCACCAAGCTGATGACCGTAAAATGGGATATGCAGCAAAAACACGGTAGCCCTCCAAGTGTCGTAGAAAGAGAAACAGAAATTGACCCTATGCATTTTACAGTCTCCGGCATGGTGTATATAAGTTATTTGTGGATTGCAATGCATGACTGCAAGCATGGAGCCTAGATGATGAATTTTAATAAATGGGGGTTGGGGAAGAAGCAAATTAAAAGAAAATGGAGTAGGAAAAAAATAACATATATGCACCATGGCATCAGCTTTTATGACCATAAAATGCAAAAAGGTGATGGATGTTAATGAAGAACCAACCTTGGTGAAATATCGCATCCTTGCTGCATAAAGGCTCCCAGGGAGAACCAGAGACTATTAAAAATTCCAAAGTCGTTTGGAGGGTCCGGAGGGGTCTGGGGGTCTCTTGCTTCATCACTGTCATCCAAATGCCACTCGTAGGGACTGAATCGGCTGACCAGGAAGAGGACCACACTGACTCCAATATAGGCAAACACTATACACATCCAAATTTCATAGGCCAAAGGGTCCAGGAAGGAGAACACTCCAGGTTTGGACTTTTGAGGCTTCTTTATCATAATGGAGATTCCCAAGCTCATAAAGGGTTTAGAAAAGTCAATCACTTCTTCTCGTACCAGTGTTATAGTAAGAGGTGCAACGGCTATATCTGCTCTCTGGAAATGGGAACACGTACAGTATGCATTAGTCTTCAGTTGTTAATAACTTTTGACAGTAACAATATATTTCTGAGACATTAGTTAGAGGCTGATACAGTGCCCAAAAGTGATTTTAAATTGTGTTTAGAATATTCATAACTCTACATTATTGCTTTGCTTTTTTATTTCTTAAATCTTAAATTGGTAATCATATGAATTACAGAATTCTCAAGCATTAGCTCTTCCTTTCCCCCAGAGAGCTGTACTGTATATTGTTACTTATTATCATGCTCATCTGAACTAATCTGGTCATCTCCTTTAAAGTAGCTGCGTGAACAGCTTGAGTACTTTAAATATTGCCCGATTGGATTAGATTGCACTCTTGTGAAGCTATTAGATGGAGCAAAAAAACAAAACAACAAGCAAAACAAAGTCTGTTGCATTTTTACCCTTTCCTCCTGTACAAAAAAAGTCCATTCACCAGAAATCAGTATCTCATTCTCGTCATACTGTATGACATTATTTACAAAAAGTGCAAGTACAGTACTAGGTTTTTTATGTCAATGTGGATGTGACATGATCTACAGTTTTTTTTTTTTATCCAACCTTGGTTAGCCAATGCCTTTAAGAAGCCTGTCGCTTACAAGACATTTATGACTTATACAGTATGTCACAAATGGTATACTTATTAATTGCAAGACAGAACCAAGTTTTAAAAAGGAAGACCTGATAATGAGATTTGGTTGGTGCTTCCAAAATGTTTATTTTTGTAGACTAATAAAACCCCTTTGGTAGGTGTACCTAGCCAAGCAGCGATCAAACCTGCAGGTTCTAAAATGCAAGAAGTCAGATAAAATCAAAACCTTAAGTGCATTAATACCATAAAACCTTTAATCTCCAGATGTCTACCTCAATCACAGTACTGAAAACATAGATACATTTTAAGATGTTAGGCAGGTCATTTTACTAAAGATGAAGTTAAGAGCATGAAACCAATACATTTAGAAGTATAAAATGGCACATAACTATTTACCTTTAACCAGAATGACTTTGCAAAAGGACAAATCTATACAGGGTGAATTAAGCACCCCAGGTTTAAAATGTCCATATCACTATAGAGCTGCATCTCGATGTATAAAACACACATCTAGCATACATTGCCTTGCAAAAGTATTCACAGCCCTCCTGTGGTCTCCCATTTTTTGGAAATTATTAAATGATATAGACACATTTTTAAACATGTCTGGCTTGATGCAATGTTGCCCATTTTCGCAGATTTGCTCAAGCAAATCCTTCATGTTGCTTGCGATTCTCAATAGGTTTCAAATCAAGACTTTGACCGAGCCACTCAACCTCTTAAGAAAGACATTTACCTTTTCAATTTTGCTAAAAAGTGAATTTTCATCTCATTTTTCAGTCTTTAGGAGACAGAAACAGGTTTTCATCTAGCATTTGCCTGTACTCAACTCTGTCCATTTTTCCTTCAATTCTAATTAGTTTTCTAGTCCTTGCTGAGGAAGGATTCCCATAGCATGAAGCTGCCACCACCATGCTTGACTGTAAAGATGGCATTGACTCGGTGCTGTGCTGTGTGGGTTTAGAGCCATTTGTAACGTTTTACAATTACACCACCAAGTTCTAATTTTGTCTGAACACAAAACCTCCTGCCACATGTTAACAGTTTTTTTAAATCAACCTTGTGTAGCCAATCCCTTTAAGAAGCCTGTAATTTGCAGAGTAAAACTCTCTAAAAGTCCCAAAGCTTACACATCTGATATGAATTATATATACATACAGATGATCATGTTATCACACCTTATATTCTCTTGGTCTTTTAAGTTCCAGCTCGAGGAAAATGTTGCCACTTTGCCATACAGGCTAGCTTTGTAAAGTGACTAGGAGATTGTTGACCCAGAGATATTTTCTCCATCTCAGCCACTGAACCATTAAGCCATTGAAAGCCGTGTTTCAAAGTTGTTTGTTGGCCTCACAGTGGCATCCCTCACCATTTTCCTCCTTGCCCAACTGCTCAATTTGCCTAATCTAGACAGTGTCTATGTGTTTGAATTGACTGTACTCACAGGGATCTTCAGTGATTGTGATTTTTTTCTACACTTAAGATTTGTGCTTTTCATTGACATTATCCCTGACTTGCTTTGAAAGTTCCCAAGTCTTCCTGATTGAGCCTTTTCACTACATGACCAAGGAACCAAGAAAAAGGTGTTTTTATATTCTGAAATCATAGGAACCACTACTAATTACACTCAGAGCTCATTCAATTAGATGTGCCTCAGCAAAGGGTTTGAATATTTATGTAATCATGACATTTCCATTTTTCTCATATTAAATATCTGTTTTTCTGCTTTGATTTTATTCAGTAGGTTGTTTTATTTAACAAATATTAATTGTTGCTACAAAGTGTCATTACTCTAAGCTTCAGCGCAACAAACGGTACAGAAAAAATGTTCATGCACATTGTATATCATGTACTGTACATATAATGCATGTGTCATACATGGAAAGCTAATTAATGGTCTAAATGATTTGCAGTGTAAAACTCTGCAAAGTTTCAAAGCTTACACAGCTGACATGAATTCTTACAGATGATTATATTATCTTGGTCTTTTTCGTTCCAGCACCAGAAAAACATAATTTTAAACAGGAAACTATGAACAATTTACGGAGACATATAGTATACTGTATCCAACAGGTGTATTCATCAGGTTACATTCAGACTCCTGTTACCTGCAAAGCTAAAGTTAATGCCAAAGTTAAAGTTCCATGTACTATTTTTTAAGTGATGACTTGTTGCCAGAATATATTTTAAAGATCTCTCAATTCTTAAAAAAATAATAACTTTGTGTGCTATTAATTGCATTATGAACAAGCTAGGTGAAATCCATGAATCACTAAGACGTCTGCTCTTCATCTGTTGTAGTTTCTACAGTATGTACAGTATATGATGCTGATCATTACAGGTCATGTTGATAACATTATGAAAAAAAAAGTTAGTTCCTATGTGATGAATGCTCAAGTTATAAACCAATTTGTTAATTACAATAACATTTAATTACACCATGTTTTTACCTGCAATATTTGTAGGCATAGAAGAAACTTCCAAACAGTACATCACTAAAAGAACTCTGTATGTGTTACAAAAATACTCTTCACTATAGTTATATAGAGTTTTGTTTTGAATTAGAAAGCTGAACTGATATTGACTGAAATAGAGTCAGTCATGAGATTGTTCCTGACTTTATTTTAATTTAATTTAATTATTATATTTTTAATTTCTAACTTCATAAGTTAATATCCAATGCAAAATGAACTTACTTTTTGCTATTTTTTTCATTTGTGAAATATGAACTTATATTTATATAATTCAACATACATTTTTACCTCAGAAAACACTTTTAGATTTACTATATTAATGAAACTGCTACATTTGTTTTATATATTAAACAGCAAAGTGCTGTATTTTTGGACAAAGTACTTAAAATTCTGTTAACAAAACCTCCACAGGCTGTTAATAATCAAAGTTTAAATTGTATAATAAATTTTGAATATCCAGGTTCTATAATTTTAGTACTAAATATAGTTTATAATATGAGCATTTGTGTACAGTAGGAAATTAAATGCTTTTAGTTGCTGATATTTGTACTACTATACACCATAAGAACCAACATTACAAAGTTATTGGAGATTCTCGTCTTAAAATATTTGCACATTCACAAAGAGCCTCTTTGTCCCCCTCTCATCTCAAAATGGAAATTAAGCATTTTTTTCTATCAGTAAAAGGGATCAGGTATTCCTTTGCATTGTGTGCCGTTAATTAAATTATGTACTGTAAATCCTCTTCAGTGTCCAGCTGAAAAGAATATTCATGAAAATAGGTGCATTTTTTTTTAACAGATGACGATACACATTGTGCATGTGATTAGGCACATTATTTTATAACACAGTTATTTCAAATTTAAAACTTTCTATTGCATGATTGCATTATTGACAAAATGCAGATTTTGTCTTTGTAGAAAATGTTATTAATGCCCTATCCTTTTCTTTTTAAAACCTTATCATTACAGATAAACCACGTACTGGTTTATACCCACTTTTGTTCTGGAATTTCAATACTTTCTTGAGTTTTGCCCTGGTTCTGGTGCAGCTTTTTGGCCAACATAAAGCTCTTTGGAAGATGATTTTCTTTTACTATCAGAAGTCAAATATTAAAGTGCAAATATTGGGGTTTGTATTTGTTATTGTAGGCCTGGTATTCCATAGTAAAAATTAATTTATTTCTGAAATACTGTATTTGATAGCATCAGCTATGCTGCAGAGATACGTTTTCAGATCAAATATTGGTTGCTTATGATTTACAGTAGTTAAATCATGTCATCTGAATCTTAATTAACATTCAGATAGCATGCCAATGGAGTACAGGACAAGACATAATAATTATTTAGCACTGTGCAATCCTATAGTAGCCTCCACAGCATGTACAAAGTAAGCCATACAGTATATTCACTTCTGATTTAACTGTAATATGATCAAAATATTGGGGGTGCTTGACACACACAGCATCCATAAACTAGATTTTATACTGTACACACTAAATGTTTTGCTGGTCTATTCTAATGAGGTGCTGTAATGCAGTCAATAAATATTGACTTTAATAATGTAACAAAGGGCACAAATGTACATAACCTTTAAAAAACAACCAAACATAGTTTAATTTATAAGTCTGTCAAAAGGTCAGAAGCCATTAGAATCAAACATTCAGCTGATCTTTTGTTGCACAGATGTGGTATGTTTCAAAGGAGTTTTGACTTCTCATGTAACAGGCTAATGAGGGTATTGCTTTTTTGTCCATTGTTTTTGAGAGTATAATTTTTCATTTTCAAGAATAATGTTCTCCCCTTAGTGCATTTAAGCAGACAATCTTTTTCACTGATGGCTGGAAAATTGAACAGATATGGTTCCCTAAACTTTATATGTTTCCACCATGTATAAAGTAAACCACTATGTGATTGCTTCTCTATTGTTAGAAATCTGAAATCAGGAGATCTAAAGGAAAATATGATAATTCAGAGTTAGGAGCTGAGTACTCTTGAAATATTCCAAGGTTATCTAAAATAACTGGATAGAAAAAAAGATCTATATAAATATATTAACTTTTCAAAAGTGGGATTTCATAATACCACACTAAACCAGAATCTACTGTATTTAGGAAAGCTGAACTTATAGCAGAGCGAAAGAAACCAACCATTCTTTAAACTAAAAAAATAGGCAAATGACTGTAACAAGCAAATAAAATAAAAAAAGGTTTATACTAAAAATGTACTGTATATGTTGTTTCATAGTCCACATTTCCCAAATGATGGTTCTGGTGCAATTCACAACTCCCATTCTTGGTGTCTCAGATGGTAACAATCTACAGTTTTGCAAGGAGAATCCTTTATCTAACTATCACCAAGAGTTCATAGATGAAGATTTAAATCATGGCATCATAGTATTTACTTCACTGAGACACATCTTGTACATTTTGACATGATTCAGGTGTTGAACAGAAATACAGAATCTGAGGATTGGTTATAAAATGAGCAGTCCTACTACTTACCCCGTATACCAGTTCACCCACCATCCCATTCCACGTCTTAGTTTCTGGGTCCCGTGCACCATACTTTCCATCCGTTACAATAGACAATTTGTATTTTATCCCGACATGTTTTGCAATTTCGGAAGCTAAATCGACACAGTAGCCTTCATATTTTTCATTTCCTTCCAGATGATCACTGTTTTTCTTATACATCACATATGGAGCTTCCTGTTAATTAAACATATGCTAATTTATAGTTACACATTCATTACATATCAGACATTTCTCCCATGTATTGTAACAGTCCATAATTCATCACATGCTTTCATGCTTGGATGACATACTTGGGTGATGTACAACCCCACAAACAGGAGTTTTATTAAGCGGGTTTCATAGCTGATTCAGAAACAAATGCAGGAAGCCCCCATTTTTTAAAAGAAAAGTAAAGTGAAATGTTAAGACTGGATAGCTAGAAAGGGGCATGAGGTTGTGCTTCACAAGTCTTCCAATTTTAATTTGTTTAACTTTCTGATATGGACAAAATGTGGTCATTTGCATTTGTTCTGTATAGATTCAAGGGATATTGACCGGATATTTCTACATTCATAAAGTAAATCGCAGTGACTGACGAGGGATGAGAAGTATCAGTAGTAACAAAGTGCAGCACATTGCATCAATGTGCATGAACATTGTGCATTGTTCCAACTACAATAACTTATCTCCATAGTTATAATTCAAAAAGTAATATCTTACATATTTAAAATACACAAGGAAAATGGTATGTGCCTTCTTCCTTCAAAGACACACTGCAGCATTTGCACATCATTAAAAAATGCTCATAGAGAAGAATACCTTCTCCAATTGGAGCAGAGAATAGTTAGGATGTCATTGGGGGTTAGCAATGGTTTTAACATTTTTCTGTGCTCAATGTGCCCTTTCTCCTCTACGTAAATTCAAAAGTAATTTCCCTTGATATGGCCAAGGTATTGACACTAGTACACACTAGTAAAATATGGTCTTTATGACCATATGATTTTAAGAATTTAAAGAAATACAATAATATAGAGCAACAAAAACATATCTCAATATCCAGTGAATTTATCTGCTTTTGGAACCAACCCCTTCTGGAACTGTTTATAAAGTACTGTATTTAGATTTCTATTAGTGTCTTAAATCTTTGTAAGTCCTTCTTATAAAGAAAGACATGGTAAGTCAGTCCATAAAGACAGTACTTTGGTGTAGATACAATTTAAAAAGAGAAAATATTCCATTATAATCAGATTAGACACGTTTTGTCCAATTATTGGCTTCAATGTAAAAAAAACATGCAAAAAAGACATGATAAGGATGGAAACGTAATATCCAAAATACAGTGAAAGCACAGTTAACGCACTTTAAATAGAATGCTACCAGAATAACTTAAAGTTAACTTTTAGCATATAACTGGAAATCTAAGTCAGCATGGAAATTCAGGAAAAGAACCCCTAATTCAAAGCAGAACTCCCAGAACACAATGCAAAATAGATTTGAGCGAAGAAATAAAAACCAAGGAGCAGAGACTGAAGTTGTTTATGTCTTCACTCAAAAATGATTATTTTGCATTACCAGTGCAGTGCAGAGCCAGAAACCATTGCAATTTTGCTGGTTTGCCTAGGAATTCTATCCCATTTGTCACTGACCATTTACTTGATGATGAGCTACTTACGCAATTTATGTCTCAGTAGTTTGGTCAAACCCTAATTAAGGTAAAGAAGAGGCATGATTCGAAAAGTGAGCTTCATTGGTGTGTAACTCACTTGGCTGAGGAGAATAACTCATGCGAAAGAATGGGGCTGTCAGAGACACACCTTTAATGAAGGAGGAGCCAAGGATATGCTAGGAGGATCAAAAGGGGTAGAGGGCGGGATGCAAAAACTAAACATGCAAGCGTGTAAGAAAGAAGCATAATATTTAAGCAGAAAGTGGGTGAGATTAGGGATTTTGCCTTCATCCTAAGCTTTTGCTAAAAACTAACTACAGTATATTAAATGAATGAAACATTACCGTGACCATTACCATTACCAAAGCCGTTATTGTGATGTCACTGCTACAACAGGCCACTGGTATGGAGAATCAAAATGCTTTGACACCCACACGGATACAGTTGAAACACTCTTTACTCGACTGTTTGAACATGTAATGAGTGGGTGGAAAGCAAGAAATCAACAAGTTCTACCCTCCCAGGACAGAATGTATCGAATCATAGAATCAACACCTTGACCTTGAGTGGCAGAATTAGTGAAACATTTAAACAGCATGGAAAGTGTACCATGATAGTAGTGACCACAATTGTTCGGTTTTCCACAGACGATGTGTCGTTGGTGACCTGCTGATCCATAATATATACAAATCTTTCATATTCGTTCCAGTACCCGATCTGAAAGCAACACAAACATTATTATTTATTGTCGTTATGGACCTCAGAAAAAAGGGGACATTAAAAAATGAGGATGTGGTGTTATTGCATTCACCACCACACACATTTTAAATTGTCTTGACTCGTTCAGTGCTTAATGTTATAACTGTACCCGCAAGACACACCAGAAATAAAGCACAGTGAACAGTTGGTGCCTGACCTCAGCTGACCCAGTACTGGAACAAAGCACTGAAACTCAGTGTAGTGAGCTATTACTGTGCTATTCTTTCAGCTTCTAAAATCCCTTTTAGAAGGGGCCCATGTAGTGTGGAATGTTTCCTGGTTTTGCTAAATTGAAAAACCTGATCACTTCTAAAATCTCAAAGCTTGAAAATGAGAGCTTGACTGAAACTTACTCATTTGTGGTAACGACCTTTGTAGAAGGATGAAGGAAAGCTAAGGGCCCTTTCATTTATATCCTACAAATCTCCTCTTCAGTCTCTACGGAAGTGTATTTCAAAATGACATCTTAATGTGTAATCCAGCACTCTCATTTAAACACGAAGCATCATTTTACCTGCAGCACTCAAAAATTCAAAAATACACAGCTGAACACTGGAAAACTAGAGCCAAGGAAACCTTTTGAAAGAAATGTTATGAAATTGATTTTCCCCTATGATATTTAACAGTGGTACACTTCATAGGTACGGGGGCCAAAATGTTTGTAACATAAAGGCTAGGACACTGACAACCTCCTCTACCTCTCTGACTTGCTTACAGTATTGTAGGTGAGCAGCAGGGAAGAATCACATAATACATCAACCTGACAGGTTCTGTCTTTCTTCTTTCCTTTATCTGGCTATGTAAGAAACTCTGACTAAAGATAGCTACTGTATATTTGTGCTGGAGTGCTAAGTGATTGTATAAAACATTCTTCTTAAGTATAAATTACAGTTCACGTTGTTCAGTGCCACCAAGTCCAACAGCGGTTTGCTTGTTTACGACCCATTCAATTTTACTGTTTTTATTCACATATAAGCTTTGTACTGTTGCATTGCCCTAAAAACAGACACCTTTAAATGATCAGCACACACAAGCAATCAAAAATGCTATTCATTAAAGTGGAAGGAAATGCATTGATCTTTGTTTCTTTCTTCAGCAGGTGGGCAAGATAATTGCAATTACCATTCAAAATATCGTAATTTGCATCAGTCTTGTTGGGATTATGTCTTGCAATTGTATACACAATTAACATATATACTTCCCACTAATGTGCCTATCCTAAAGAAAACTCCCCCACCTTTCTAAGAATTAAAGATTCCAGGCTTAATCAGATTCTAACATAGGGCAACATGTTGCAAAGTATGTGCCATTTATTCTGGCAAGTTTCTATTTTAATGGTGGGTTTGAATCGTACTACAATTAGGCACGATTACAGCAATTTGCTTGATGTGCAATATGATCAATTGGAATGTAAATAACATATTCTACACTGAACAAGAGGAACAAAAATATTTTTTGTACATTGTTGATCAGTGGAGATTTAGAAATGTCACATTGATACCCAGATGCTTTAATGCTATGTTCTATTCTTTTCATTACTTTTTTGGTAGATCTTTAAAATGAAAATACCAGTCATAAAATCTTTTGGTTGAAGGAAAATAAGGCATCTTGGTAGGCGCATAAGTCAGTCCCGGTCCAGGTTTTTTCATCTATTGATTTAGGAAATGAACTTGGATCGAAAACAATTTGAAGATATATTATTCATTGCCAATATGGATCACTGCACTAAATAGTAATAATGGGATAATAATTAGACTCATTATAAAGAACACCATGTGTAAGACTTTAAAACATATGATTTACAGTCACATGTGGCAATTAATCTCAAATGTGAAGAATGCTTTCATCCTGGAGATGTCTCTGGATGTGAGCTCAGACCCAGTATGGTATTTTTACCTTCCGGGGCCCTCCTGGTTTCATCTCATACACGTCGATGGTGTAGTTAGATCTTCTGCCAAAGTTGTCAAACTGGATGTTCCCAGTCATACCTTGTACTTGTACCTGCCATGCATAAAGGAAACAAAAATAAAGCCAAAGATATTCCCTGGTTAAATACCATATTGAGGAAGATGGTCATTTCTTGGTATACTTACTTTAACTGGTAGACTAAGCAAGCATTCTTTTGGTGCTTCCTTACCACCCTAACACACTTCCTATCCCCAGGACCATTAACCACAACTTTTCCATCCTACAGGATGATCCCTCCATTGGGGCCCTCTTTTCTGATCGCCCTATCATCTCATATCGCCGACCACCTAATCTGTGTAACCTCCTTGTTCACAGCTCCCTTGACCGCCCTCAACAACCATCCACACCAGGCACTTTCCCTTGCAACAGAGCTCGCTGTATCACCTGCAAGTACACATCCACCACCACACTCATTCAAGGCCCCTCAGGACAATTCCGGATCACCCAGACAGCATCTTGTACCTCCAGCAACCTTATTTATTGTATCTCTTGCAGTAAATGCCCAGCCATCTACATTGGAGAAACAGGAAGGAGACTCGGAGACCGCTTCAAAGAACACGTCAGGGCTGTGAAGATTAAAGATCTCTCCAAGCCCATTGTTTCTCATTTCACCTTTGACGGCCACAACCACTCTAATCTCTCCGTCTGTGTTCTCAAAGATGGTTTTCAGAAGCCATACATCAGAAAGACCACAGAAACCAAAATTATTCTGCAGCTAGGATCACACATTCTCCCTTCTCTTAACGACAGACTACTATTCTTTTAAATTTTCTCCATTCATTGGAAGTTTCATTTCACACCTCTCTGCACCCATTCTGACTTCACACCTCTTGATTGGCCTCTCTTTCTGTCCCCTGCTCCCGCCTCTCACTCCTCCTCCCTCCCAACCTTTGTTCTCCCGCTACTTTACCTTTGCCTACTGCCATGTCTCTCTCACACCTGAAGAAGGCTCCACGGCTGAAACGTTGTGTTCTCTTTCTTCTTTTTTTCAGCATTGAATAAACCTATTACTTGTTCCTAAGCAAGGTATTGCCTTGGACTTGTACTTTTACAAAGTTTAATTGCAGATCAATGGATAGTAGTGTTTTAATTTGCAGTGTCCTCATTTAACAGTGTGCCAAAGAATAGATACAGTATGTGACCAGGAGTGTCCTGGAATTGCAAGAAACACTCCCCTTCCTACCATTTTTAGAGCTCTTTCAATGTCAATGCCTTGACTCCAGGGTACGGCCGGATTTGCCAAACAGTCTCCCGCACTGCCTCTCCGTGACACGTCCACTCGCTGTCTTCTCAGGTAGCGGAAGGCTTCAGCTATCACCAGTATGGCATCATGAGTCAAAGCAGATGTATACTGTAACAGAACATGTATAGGTAGCTCAGCTTTAGCAATGTCCCACAAGGTGACTAAGTCTGTATCTTGACATAATCGCTTCTGCTTTGGGTAATTATACCCTGATAAGAAAATCTCTGACTTTTCTTTGCCCTTGGTTCTCTAAAAAAGTATAATTAATGCGTTTGGGATATGTCTACATTTTACAAGTACAGGGCAGTCTTTGTTATACAGAAATAAAGGAGCTGCATTCTGCTGTAATAGGTAAGTAAACTTTTGTTTTTAAAAAGAAAATAAAAGTTCATAATTTGGGATTATAACATTACACGTTACATTATAACATTATAAAATATTTTAATAAAAAACATACCCTCCTCATCCTCCTTCTTCAACTTATTATGATAAAACTGTTGCTCCTTTTTATGGTTGTTCTTTGCTAGCACATGATTGCCTGGAGCTAGCGATTTCAAACAACATTGCAATATCTGTCTTTCACTAGAAAAATGTTAGAAATCTGTACCCATCTTTTAATACAGGAAAAGTAAATATGTCTAAGGTTTACATTAAAATCTTTGATATTCAATTACATTTTTAATTTAACCTTGTGCCTTGAGCTCTACTTTAAGTATTAATGTTGTATGTTTGTTAAATTAATATGAATTAAATGTAATAAAAAATAAAGAATAGTGAGGTCTACTTTGAAGTAAGGCAACAAAGCAATTGACAAAATCTGATTGTTTCAGAATGGGCAATATAATGAATCACAGAGAAGGACTTTATGCTCTAAATCTCATGGCCTATTGTACATTGCTATTCTAAACAAACCATTACTACATGCCTTTATAATAAAGCTCAACTTTCCCTGAGAAGCTTAAAGCCAGTGATAACTAAAATTAGTTTCCTTTAGATGAAAGGATGCCAGTAATTCATAGCAGAGAAATATTTATTGATTATAGCCACAGTTATGAATACATTTGAACTTATAGACATTTTATGTACATATTTCAGGACAGTATAAAAATGTTATGAGTCAAATTCAGGAATTCAAAATGCTAACCACGTTGTTACCTTGTTATAAGGAACTAGCACAGTATATTTTTTGTGAAGTTTTCATGGCCAGAAGAATTAATCAGTATCACTTCAATCTTTTAACATTGTAAATCAGAAATATGACATACTGACAGCACCTAAAAACAGCTTAATTACTCAAAATATCAAGGTTCTCTAAATTATCAAAGAGATGCTGTGAGTGTAAAACACTGAATAAAATTGCCCCTAATGTCAACAATTCTAATTATGGATAAAGCCAAATGCTCAGATATACAGCATACATACTGTACATATTTTACTTTCAGCAGTTTTTTAATTAATTACAATCAAAGGACTCAGGCATTTGATTATGTTTTATTAAGCCTAAACTTCTGCCTAGTTTGTTAAAGGCATATTAGCACTGTAATAACTTTTTTTTTAAAACAGCAAGACCTTAAATGTTAGGACTCAATGGCAGAATTAACTATCAATAAATAAATTCACACAATATATTCTAAACAATAAGCTTTTTGAACAGCACAGTGACTAGATTCGCAGAAATGAAGAGTATTTCAAACTTTAATACTGAATTTATTTGAATATTGAATTGTAAGCCTGCACAAAACTCATAAAGAACTCACTTTATTTAACAGCTTTGTTATAAATTAGCACAAAGTGGCATAATGACTAAGTGAATAATTTAGGCTGATCGGATAGGAGGTGCAGCTTAAAGTTAATTGAAGAATGTGCATGTATCAATGTTAGAGCAGGATAGTAGTACTTTTCTGAGCTTCTTCAGACCATGTGATTTTTATAGGAATCAAAGGAGTTACTTCCGCCTGGCTTTTCGTAATGTCATTCCTTTATGCTGATGTCTGAGTAGTTTCTAGTATCACATAAGAGATGAACATCTTTTCATTTACATATAAATGACTTCTCTCAGAGCTCTGCTTCAGAAAGTACATTAAGTGTAAGGGATCAGAGTAAGCAAATTAGCTGCCATTAATACTAATGGACATCATCAAGGTATGTGGAACAGATTTGTGTCAAATAAATTAGAACACAAATATTTCATAAATTAGAGCAAAGTTCACACGGCCCTGCATGATGGGCAGTCTCACGGTGTATGTTAATGTTCGGTTTTGTGCTTGGAGCTGTTGGCTACAAATGATGTCAAAAGCTGGTCATTTTAATATTGTTGAACGCTGCACAGCTCTTCTGCAATGTCACTCTCTTTCTCCATTATTCCTCTTAATTTTGCTCTCTACAAAATTGTGAACAAGGGCCATTTCTAAACAGCAGCACCATAACTATGGTTATATAAAATCCATTTCATTCCTGATCATTCACTAACTAGATGTAAATTAACCCCAACGTAGCTTTCTATGAAACCTGTATTGATACGTTGATCTTTATGCAGGGCAGCATTTGGTACTAGGGATAATACTAGGGATCAAATAATTGTGCAGACTATTTGTAACAAGATAGCTTGGTGTGTGTTATATTATTTTATAAAGCATTCCTCTATTACAAGATAAAAGGCCTAGCTACAGTACCTTTAGTGGAGTGTTTCGTGCTTCAGGGAACTCTCTTTCATCTAGCCTGTCCCAGCGCTGCAGAAACTGCTGCACGATTGGGTTTTCTGTGTTGATAATCTGAAACCCAGTTATATTCGCTCCACCGAGAAAGACCTTGTCCAAGCTCACATTGGAGAAGCCCTAGAAAAAGGAAAGAAATTAAAAATGACTTGACAGAGGAGACGATCACTAAACATAATACTGTGTTCACTTTCTTTACAGCATAGGGACCAGTGTTGTTTGTCATAATGCAGTATGTGTCACCATGGAAAGCCGCATTCTGTGAAATTTCCTAAAGGCACTGTAACAGCAAATAGAACTCTCCGTTCAGATTGTTTAACAGCATGGTGGCGAATTTCTCCTATCTGCAATGTCTGACCTACAAAAAAGGCACTAAACTCTTATGAAATACACTGCTAGTCTATTTGTTTAATGTTTGAAACTGTTATTTAATTCTCTTATGGTGAATAATCAAAAAAATATTTTATAATTATACTTCTTTTGTAGGCAACAACTATTGTCATATACTGAATGTCTGGATCAAGGATAGACCTTGATCTACAAATACATGTGTAGAACCCATGAGATAAGGTTTTTGCCACACCCCCAGTTTGTAGCAGTGAGCTAGTCATTGTCATGTTTGCATGTTGTCCTATTACTCCTCATACTATTTGAGTTTTGATATTTTGTGCATATAGATGTATTATTAAATTGTAAAAAAATCTAAAATTCCTACTATTACATAATTTCATGATGACATTTTTAAAACAAGAAGAATAACATGCCATGCAGTACTATGTCTTTGCATAATACAGTGGCAGATCTGGATAAGATCCCCTAAAGGCAAATTTTAAAACTTTCTTCCACTATCAGTGTCACTGCTGTACTGTATGTTTCATGTGATTTTAGCTTAGTTTCCCTACAAGCATCATTTTGCTAATCTAGGGAGTATGCTATGGGGCGCAAAGTCACGGAAATTACATCATAGGCAGCATCGATAGTAATCAATTAATTTTATACTATACTATTATATATTTCCTTTACATGTATAGCTATAGACTAATGCTGACACACTCTGCCAATCTTTAATCATACCACCCATTTATTCTAAACAACAACTAAGTACTAAGAGATGAAACAAGTTAATGAATTAGCAAGTCTGCAAAATCATCAATGTCACACAATATTATTGATTTTTTCATATGGGCAAATATCTGCATATTTCATTATATGAAAAAGGTGTGCAGTCTTTTATTTATTTCTGTATATTTACCAGATTTGCCAAAATGTAGTGATAGCCACGGCTGTTCTTTCCAAGGATCACAACCTGAGAGGAAAAAAATATACAAAAAACATCAATCATCAATATTTCTCCTAATGCATTTCTGTCCTCGAACAGAACTTTCTCAAGTGCCTTTATCTGACGCTGTACATTATGTCACTTCAGACGTTTTCTTTTTTGAGTTTGAAATGGTTGGTGTAAAAAGACAGAACATACAGTTAGTACCTTGACTTTAATGGGCTGTGGCCAAAAGGGCAAACTGTAAAAGCTTTTGAATCCTCTTGCTATTATAAATGTGTTTAGCTTAAAAGGAATCATCCACAGTGGCTCTTTGTACAGAGTTAGTTTCTGTAGTGGGCATACCTAAAAGCAAAAATGGTCACATTTTCTGCTGCGTTCTAGATGTCTGCCTGGTGTGAAGCAGTGCATTGAAAACAATATAGAACTGCAATCAGGAATCAGGTCTGTCTTATTAAACTGCAAGAAAGCAGAGTTCAATCTTAAAAGATGTTGTTTTTTTTTCATTTTAGTGCTTCAAAAATGACTTCTATTAAGTGTATTTTTGTGTATTTTTACACATCGTGTGGTATGGGCATCCAGGTGCAGTTAACATTTAGACACAGGTTTCCTCTTCTTTTTCCATTATTCTGAAAGATATTCCTTGCCCCCACCTAGTAATGTTGCTCTTGCTAATTCCAGTCTTGGCCCCTAGCAATAACAGAAATGGATCTAAGTTGCTGTTCTAACCATAGTTAAAATAATGTTGAAGCAGCAATTTTTTTCCAGGAAAGAATTGTATTGTTTTATTTTAAATATTTTTATTTTAAATGTTTTTTAATGCTCTTTATTTAACCAGATATGTCAAATGAGAATAAGTCATCTTTACAATGACATCCATACAGCAGGACATTTTCTGGAGTTCATATTAAGTTCCTTGCTTTAGGAGTTTAATGGCAGCATCCCACCCAATTGATTTGACCCAATTACTGTCCTACCTGCAGCACCAAGCTCTAACCACTTGCATATTGTTACCACAATTTAAAAATAATACAATTTGCATAAGATATTGTTACTAAAAGGTATTGTGTTTTGCAGTTCCTCACAAAATAAGACCTACATACATTCATTAGTGCCTACACTCACACAAGTGAAGTACATGTACTGTAATAACCAAGGGAAGAATGTTACAAATACTGTATACAGATGAATCCAAAAGGATACATTTAAAATGCATATGTACAGTAATATACAGTAATTAATTAAAATAAACAGAAAAACACCTTATTCTCAGTTATATAAGTATTCAGCTCCTTTGAACTATAGCCCTCAATCAGCCCAGGTGCAAATTAATTATTTGAATGAGATAAAATTAGTGAAACGGTTTCTACTTGTGTATAGTGAAAGTACATAATTTCCCTCAGGTATACAAAGAAATTCAAGTAGCAACTTGCATAGTGAGCCACACAAAAAACACCTGGAAGATTTAGCCAACTGTAAGGGTCAGTCCTGATATCATCACTGCAGGCTTCGAACTGAGGGGGACTTTCAGCCCTTCTAGCCTGTTTGGTAGTTGGTAGTTATAGGGTCACATCTGTCTGCTTCCTGAATGAAGCCGAAATATCAACTTCAATGACGTGGCTGGGTAGCCTGTACCATATATCCACAAACTGCATTCCCACAGCGCGATTCAGACCCATTCCACCTGGGTGAAAGGCAGGCATCATAAGTACTAGACTGTACAGGAGAACACTATTGTCACGGACATCCAAAGGGACTAACCGTGGAGAGGCAGGAGAGTGGAAAAAGACCCATATGCGTAGCGGCGAGACGGGAAAAAGGCCCGGGCTCGTTCGTGCAAAGAGTTCAGGAGTGCCGTTTAGAAACCTATGCCCTCAGGTAGAGGACGTTGGGCGACCTGGTGCTAGGCGGGTCTCAGGACCTATCCGAACATTAATGCTGAGCGAGGGCAGAGTGCAAGACCCGGAAATATATAGCCCAAGGGAAAGAGAGGGACCGGAAGGACAGCAGGCAGGAAACTACGGACAGGACAGAGAAGGAGCACCCTCTGGCTGCAGAGGGTGTGACAACTACATTCCAATATCTTGAATCGGACCCAGATTACCTAGATAAAAACCTGGAATCTTAACTAGTTTACCGCATTGGTTACATATATACTGGATGTTGAAATTTCCCTGCATTATGTTACAATGTATAGCCAAGTTTAAGAAAGCATAAAAAAAAACATGAAAATCAAGGAATTTTGGGGTTGGGAATGAAGTGGTACAGTAGAGGCACAAAGCCAGAGAAGGGTGCAAGACAATCTCAAAGGTATGGATTATCGCCCAACACAGTGAAGTAAATTATTAAATGGTGGAAGACTTATTGTACCACCAAGACAGTACCCAGATCAGCTCATCCTCCCAAACTTGTCACTTTGAAGCCAACATTGTCCTTGAAAGATATACAGATTTTTATGTCTGACATCGGAGTCTGCATTCATTCATTGACAATGTCCTGTTTGCTACACAAAGCTGGTCTGTATGGGTGAATGCCAAGAAAAAAAGACATTACTGAAAAAACAAATCATCTTAAATGTCATCTGAGATAAGATGTTTAATTTCAAGACACAAACTGAGCTCTTTGGTGTGAGTTCAAAGAGTTACAATATGTCTGGCACAAGTTCAACACAGCACATAATGCAGTTGTTAACATCATCCCAAGGATGTTATTACTATACCAAAGTGACAAGGATGGTGGTGGCAGTATTATGTTTTGGGAGTGCTTCTCATCAGCAAGGACTGGTTTGTCAGGATTGAGAGGAAAATGGATAGTGCAAGATATAAGCAAATCCTAGAGGACTTGCTTGAGTCAGCCATGGTTGAAAATGGCTGTTCAACAGGAAAATGTTTTCAAGCACAAGCTCAAAACCACAACGAGTGGTTGGAGTGAAGGCCCTTGAATGATCCAGTCAAAGTTCTCACTTGAATTCAATAGAAAACATATGGCTGAACTTATCGTAAGCCTTCAAGATTACTATTCATTGATGATTCCCAATAAAAGCTTTCCAGGAAGAGTGGACAAAAATTACACCACCCATGCACATTTGAAAAACTGTGGATAGACTTATAATTCAACAAAATGTGGCATTATTGCTAAAAGGTAATTACTTATGCAAGCAAATCTATATGTTTTGTAGTTTCTTACCAAATGTAATGAACTGCAGTTTCAGTCCATGGATATAGCACTGTATATGCAATGATTTTTGAGGACTGTAAAGTCGTACTCATCCTGTTAAATTTAGTTTTGCAGTGTCATGTAGCAACTGTAATTATTGCAGAGGTAAGCCCGTTATCTGGGATATAAGAACTTATATAATTAGTTATAAATAGGGAGTTACAAAAATAGAGATTTATCACTGGATAATCAATAATTGAATTAACATAACCCCCAAATTTTAAAGACAATGCTAAGAATATACCTGAGCAGTTGGTATAATTAAAGACAACAGAGTCTTTGCTCTCTGGTGCAGCTTTGGCAAAAGAGTTATAAATCAGGCATACTGGGTTAAACAAATATTTATTGGTAATGACAATAACACATACTAAACATCACAAAAAATATACAACATACAAGTTACTCTATTTACAAAGTGTCTCAGAGACCTACCTTATGACCAACCAGAAAAACCTCTAATCAAGTATTCAAAGATCTTATATAACACCTGTATAGGCCAACATGAGAGATACACCTGCCTTTTAAACTAAACAGAATAAGAATTACAGCATAGTAAAGTCTCTCCGTCTGTAAATCTGGGTGCTTCAAAGTGAATGGGAAACCTATCTACCTATTATAAAAATGCATTAAATAACCAGGAGAAGCCATTTTTAATTTAGGGATTCCTTATACAGGAAATCAGTCTCATAGAACAACAGAAAGTCAAGCTCTCTTAAGAAGGTTTAAATACTTAGGTCCAATCTGGTCTTGAAGGCTGTTAGGAACAAGGACCTCCCTCCTGGCACAGTTTCTTTTTTCTCCTTGTGTCGTCATGTCCGTCCGTTGTCCATCTTTCTCTCTTTATCTTTTTCTTTTTTTATCCTGTGTTCCTGGACTGTTGATGACCCTTAATGTTTTACCAAGAACTTAATAAACCAAAGTAAACCAGAACATGCCTTTGATCAATGTGTCTTACAATCAAAACAACCCAGTTCCCAGCAAATGCAGCTCTGTTCCATGAAGCTAGAAAGCAAAACCATTTAAAGAGATATTTCATTCTGCTTGGTATATATTAAATCAAATGGAGCCAGAGCTGCTTCATAGTTGTTAGGGCTCATCAGTGAGACATAGCCACAACTTTGACCAGTTGAACACGTTCACATATAGCTCACAAACGAAACACCTTTTAGGCATAAATACATATATTTCATAATTGATTTTGACTTCTTATTGCTCTTAAAAAAACTATCATGACCACTGAAGTAATACCCACCAATTATAAACTGCTGTGAATTATTGTTGTCTTTTACCTCTGAACCCTTACTAAAAATTGACTTCCTGAATGAAATGACAGAAAATCATTAGGGTCTTCCTACTGTATGTCTACTGGGGAAAGCAATCAAGACTATTCAGAATTTTTCTTCAGTGAAAGCCCCCAACATTACTCTAAATAAGCTCAGACCTGGCTTTGTGGCACAGAAAGTTACCCATGCAGGGTCATGCTTTATAATAGTAATTAAACTATGATATGTGATGCCAATTAAGTGCATTTGAATTTATAAAAGAGTTGGTGGAATTATTTTCACTGCACTGAAGGATACAAAATATCACTGCCATTCATTCTTTCCAACTTGTATAACACAACTTTCTACAGAAAGAATTTACATCTACAGAATTTATTTCTATACAAACAGATTTTAGATTTACATTTAAGTACATTTCTTCAACAGGCATGGAGTTCTCAATAGGTAATAGGTTATGGGTACACACCCCCACAAATTTGAGATGCAGTGCCTGTAGGCTTTTATTCCACCCAACCTATTAAATTAGTTGCTTTATTGATCTAATTATTTGTTTAACTGGTTAATTTAACACCTTTAACCTGTTTTTCATGTGCGGAATGCATAAAGAGACTGCTGGAATATGGCCCTTAAAGACTGGAGATGTTCATCTCTGGTACAAACACACAAATGTTGTACAGTATATACAGTATACTGTAATTGCAGATATGACCACTTATTAAGCAGTAGTAGATAGTAGTAGAAGTTGATCAGAATTTTCAGACAGAAACCAGATCATTAAAAATAATTATGACATATACTGAATATAAAAAACTGCATATGAAGCAAAATAAAACTATATTGTTTTGTCTATTTTAAATTATTTACTTCAAATTATATACATTAATATATAAATTAAGTATACATTAACCATTCATGAAAGAATATTAAAACTAGCATCCAATGAGAGTAAATCTTACCTAATTATAATAGAAGTAGAAGTGATCAGTTGTAGAACTAAATGGTTTTATCAGAGACAGTAGTCTTTGTGCACACTTATTAGAGTGTCCTACACATTTTGAATGTCATCCATTACAAATCCTCTGTGCTATATCAGACACATTTTAGCCTCTTAAATTTATCTGATCAGATTAAAGACACTTTCTCAAATTAACCAGATTTTCTTTTAATTGTATCCCTCCTCTGGGTTTCACCTTCTTACATGTCTATTCTATCCGCAACAATCCTATCAGCACAATAAGTTTCACTTAATGTTTTCTAATTGTCTCCAGGGAGAACATAGGCTTAATCCTCCAAGGGTATAGGAATGTCCTCATACGTGCTCTTGGCTTTTTTGTGATAGACCTTGTAAGCCCTGTGTGTTATTTAGCGGTTTCAATGTGTTTTTAAAATCTCTTTCTGCTGCTCTGCCACAATTGTTCCTCACACTTACCCTGAAAATCATGGACTGCTCTCTTCCTATATAGCAAAAGGTTTTCCATTTTCCAGAGTGAAGATACTTTTATTCTAATTTAAATCTCATTTTCTTTACCATTTGCACCTTTGTGCTGGACATTCCATTCTCTGTCATTTTTTTCCAATAACATGTTCTGAAAGGAGTCATATGCATATGTGAAATATAGCTATGAAGGTAACACTTCATACCTTATTTATTCTTTGAGAACCATTGTTTATATTAGTCTAAATAATTATCCTTGATATTTAAACTCTATATTACAATACACACAAACCAATTCTATTAACATACAGTATACTCTATTTTAACACAGAAGAAGTGTTACACAATCAAGGAGGAAGGAGAAACAACCTTTCTACTCCTGACGCCATCTTTGAGGCTCGTGGGTCTGTCTAGTGTCCTACCTTGGGCTCATTTGGCAGGTGTCCTAAGCTTTTAATGGCTTCCCTTCCTCCTGCTGTTATACCAACTGTCCAACAGCTCCTCCATGCCTTTGGTGTTTTTTGTCCGGGTTCTATCACTCATCTCTTGCTGCTCCTAATGCGTACTCCTCTGCCCCAGGTTTGTACAGGATCTTACCTCTGGCTCATCCTCTAGCTCAGCCAACAGGCATCCTACAGATGTCTCTATTTATTGTAATGTCTGACTTTCCTCCTGCCACTGTCCCTGGGTTCCAACACGGCCCAACACCTTTGGTGCTTCCATTCCTGGGTTCCTCCCTCTTGGGCCCTGTTACTCTTGATTCCATCTCCTCAGCCTCTGGATCTGTCTGGCTTCCCACCTCTGCCTCAGTCCTAGTTTTTAATGTCTTTCTTTCTTGTAATGTAATGTCTTTTTGTCTCTTTGCCCATCATCCAACATGGACCAACACTTTGTTTTGCAATGAAACCATGGACCTTAGTCCTTTGGTCCAAGGTTCCCCCCTCTCAGCCCCTGCTGCTCCTGCTGCCACCTCCCTCTGCCCTGAATCTGTCTAGTATCCTACTTCTAGCTCAGTCAGCAAGTGTCCTAACACAGACATTTCATTTTTGAATGACATCCAATTGTTATCACTGTGTTTCTTTGAGTCCCAATTGGAAAAAAAGCTGAATTTGCCCTAGTAGAATTTCTCTGTACTCTGTACTGCTATGTAGAATTGAGGCAGCTTGCTTTGCAGCTCATAAAGAAATTCTTTACTACTTAATTAAGACACTTGGTCTTGGGTCAATGGTCTTCAGAAGTATACATCCAAACCAATTCTGACATTCTGAAGCAAGCATTTGTGGAGCTTTTCACACAATTGCTTGAATTATCTGCCTTCTTCTAGGGCTGTATATACAGTAAAAAACAGAAAAAGCCAATTTCACCCAGCTCAATCATCATAATAGTTGCCATCTTCTGCTTTGCATATACAGTATATCTCACACAAACACCTCTTTTCACATTTTTGGTGCCTGCATCTCTCCCCCAGCCCATTTCCACTGTTGCAGCTACTCCTTCATTAAACTTCTCTGGCAAATATATTTCACAGTGTCACACATGCAAGTGATTTCCAATGTTCTTTAAATCCTTTAAATTTACGTTTGTTTTCAAAGTAGCAAAACTATTTCTAATAAGGAATAAGTAAAGGTTTATTTCATGCTGAAAAGGAAAGAAACACAGTTTTAGCTGTGGAGCCTTCTTATTTTTTATCTTATATCTTATTTTTTATCTTCTAAACCAACAAATGAATGATTGATGACTTCAATACTACATCCGCATGCAACGCAACGTGAATTTCATTCATTTTTACCAGTAAAATCAAAACACAGCACTATGAATTTTATATCATAAAGTTCATAGCCAAATACAGCAATGTAATCTTTTTTTATAAGAGTACTTATCTGGTTACACAGATGAGAGATGTTTCAAAGTCCATTGATAATTAATGAATTCTCCAGCAAAATACAATTGCAAAAGCAATCAACTCTCCAAAAACCCTGTTTTCTTACCATGTAACCACTAAAAATTTATCCAAATAGTACACTCACATCCAGAGAACTAGACTGCAGAACATTCTCATGACTGTTAAAAAGCTAAGGCTTCCTTAGGCTATTTTAAAACTGACCATCTATGGAAAAGCTGATCTGATACTGTAGTTAGAAATAGCTGTCATTCAGAATATTCTAACCATTTAGAGACAGGGGAGGTCAATAGGCAGAATTCCTGAGCATTTTAAATGATTTTTAAAATATTTTTTTTATTATTGTCCATCAATCAAGTGAAGATCACACAGACTCTTGTCAGTATAATGTGAATATACAACGGAGTGCACTATATGTTGACATGCAATTCAGGAATTGTAGTTTTCTTTGTTCAATCTCGCCTAAACCACTGGTCATTAATATGAACCTAAACTGTAAAATGTGCTGTTTGAAGATGCAGGGCGTTGTTGAGTCTGCATGAAGTTAAAAGTAATTATGCCATGAAAGTTCTTGAGAAAGAGAGTACTGTATATATCTAATTTTTGTCTGCCATTTTCCTCAACTATACAGTACAGTATGTGTTGCAGTGTGACCTTCTATTCTCCCTAGCATACATTCATTTCAGGAGAATGCATGTATTGCAGAAACTGAGTTAACAAATAAAGCCCCAGGAGTAATGCCATTCTTAAGTTAAGATAACATACATGTTAATTGTGCCCAATGGGAACCTTCATTTAGTGCAGAAGTCAGGTTTATAAGCATTGACTGAACTTGTCCAGCCTGACATGTAAGAAGTAGCTGTCTTAATTTCCTTTCCTCCAAACTCACTTGTGGTCTGAGGCCATTAGGCTAAGTATTCTCTTGAGAATATATTCTAATTATCTGGTTGTAGCTTCCATAGCTAGTGATTCTACTTGGCAGGTTTGGATTTATACCTCTAGATTTAAATGTCTTGGCTAACCTCCAGAAATGAACATAATATAAGAAATTTGTGAATAAATAGAGTACATGAACCTCTATTTTTTTCACATTAATTAGTCTTTCATTATGTAGCATGTGTTTAAAATATTCACATTTTTTCACCTTTACAGAAGCACCATGGATAATACAATTTGTAATGCTGCTGTAATGCCGTTTTGAAATGCTTTTAATATTAATATGTAAGTCTTGATGTAAGAGGATAAACCAAATTAAAAGAAAAATAGTAAACTTACTGATAAGCTCCTGCTTTCTTTCTTCAGCCTTTCTGCAAACCTTGTATGTTT
This sequence comes from Lepisosteus oculatus, assembly GCF_040954835.1. Classification (NCBI taxonomy): domain Eukaryota; kingdom Metazoa; phylum Chordata; class Actinopteri; order Semionotiformes; family Lepisosteidae; genus Lepisosteus; species Lepisosteus oculatus. The sequence continues at coordinate 41,543,510 of NC_090703.1, read as the reverse complement.
CTAAAGAATTTCATGGGTAAAAATGTATTGAATTACTTTAAGTTTTCTTTCTAACACCAAGTTTATATTTTCTTTGGAAGCAAATAAAAGATCAGCATTAGTAAATGTATGCATAATGTTTAACATTGGAGTCAAGGAAAAAAGTAATGGAAACATTTAAAAAAATTAAACTGTTAAGAAATTTCTTTGTGTCTAATATTTTCCTGTTATATATCCATATTTTCCTATTTCTGTTATTTTGTCTACAGATATAAACAAGTATTTGGGTAAGTAGCATCGTGAAAAAAAATAATTTGCAGGCAGGCAGACAACTCAGCATTACGGCTGAAAGTAGTATGTTAGACAAAGATACATTTATACATTTTCATGTTTATAACCTCTCTTCTTAAAACTACTGACAACACTGCAAAATTGTGCTGAAAATTGTGATAGTTTTGTAATGCCCATACAGTAGCAACCCTGAAACCTATTTTCTGATCACACAGCTGAATCCATACATAACCAGCTATTCACGGTGAAAATCTACTGAACTTATACACCATCAACCCCCCCCCACTCTGGTGTAATTTTTAAAAATAGCTTACATTCTATCCTTATGTAAGCCAGAAATCAGGGGAATAAACCCCTGGTGATCACTAAATTCATGTAAGTCTAAATCATTCTATGGAAAGTAAAGCAATCTTCATCACACTTCACACGGTAAAATAGACAGTTCTCTATTTCTCTATAAACTTGTTAATCTTAACTCCTTTGGGTTTGTTAATGTTTACAGAGTTAATGATGTTAATGTTCATATTGTGAGAATCTGAAGAAAACTAAATATGCCAGACAAAGCTTATACTAACTAAGTGCTTTTAAAATAGACAACTGTAGTTACATGTAACATACTCAAAATCATTCTTTCGTACCTCAGTGCTTCAGCAGAAGTAGTACGCTCAAAGCTGTCTGTCACAAAATACCTTCCCATTTCTGGTCCTGTGTAGCCTTTCATAATTTTTTGCACAACATTCCTATTTTGACCTTTTGGTTTTTTTGCAGCATATCCATGTGTTTCAACTTAAATATACCTACCTTGCCAGAATTTCAAGCTACATTCCATTTTCCCTTTATTTAACCCTCCATTACTACAGAGATTATAGCTCCAAATGACTATTGCTCAGGTACTATTATAAACTATAGTATGTGATAAAAATGAGTTCTTGGTACTCCTTGTATTCTAAACATAAGCAACTCAGAAATACAAATAACTGTTTCTTTAAACAGAAAATGTGGAATAAGAATAAACATCACCTGAAAGCCTTGAAAAAATAATGTAAACAAGGAAAGAGAATTACATAGCAGTATACTGTAGGTAAAATAAGACATTACCCTTTTCATTGTTCATCAGCAGAAGGTAACTAAAGTCTTTGACAACCATTTAATTTTAATAATTACCTATATGGCTTACTTTCTAAATTAATTTGAGTTCTGTCAAAGCTCTTCATTAACAGTGGCAAAATAATTAGTAAAAACATCAACCCAGTAGTCAAAAAGTATTTATGAATCTTTAGTACTGTATTTGACTAAGTTGTCACCTTCAAAAATTGCCAAATCTTCATTCTTCATATGTTTTAAATAAACTTCAATTAATCTTTTCTGTCTTATCATGAAGGACACTCCAAGCCATACTATTTACATACTACATCTTTTATTAAATATGCAGAAAACTTTCATTCAATTAATTACTTTTAGCTTATTAGCTTATGTGGGAATGATTGAACTTGATTTTACTGCATATACACTGTACACGGAAATCAAGGGATCAAGGGGATGTTTATGAAGTCTGCATTTCATGTACAAAACATAGCAAATACTACATTTAACATAACAGGAATACAAACAATATAACTGTATTAATAAAGAAAATCACATAAAACAAAATGTTCAAACTGAATCACTAAATCAAACTAGTCCAAGCCAATACCATAAAGGCAATCTGAGCATCTTTAGTCGGCACCTAAAATACTTTGCTTTGTAAATCTGTTTCAGTATAGTGTACTAGATTCAGGTGACTTGCATCACGTCATTCCATCAGAAATCTCTCAACTCGAAATGATCTGCTTAATACCATGAAGAATAAAAAGTGAATGAGAAAAACCAAGTGAAATACCAAACATGTGGAATGATGTCCTGTGGTATGGAAAAAAAACATTTTAATAGCAGTACCAAATTCACCAGTTTAAGTGTGAGACTCATCTTATCTATCAATGGAAGAGAATTGCGTGTCGTTAAGAGGATCTGGAAATAACTTAATCTCTTCCTAAGTAATAGCAAGCCTCTCAGTACCCACACCCCCACCTCAGCATTGGGAGCTGTAGGCTTTGTGCTGACTCCTTTAAGCTCCTCTGGAATGCTCTTCCTTTTTTTTTCTTCAAACTGTTCCTATGGCAAGGATTACATACTGCTTTCTCTTCTTTGAACAACTTGTGGGCCAGGGGCTTCTTTCTGTAAGCACTCATTCATGCCTGCTTATTCTTTACTGTAAAGAACTGCACGTCGCTGCCTTTAAACTGATTTCAAAAAAGACAGCCCACAAGGGAAGTTCCAAACCCCTGCAGCTTTCAACATACACTGTACTATACGTTTTGGCTGATAGTGCCCATGCTCCACTGTATTTATGCTACAACTGGTGACTGCGGTACAAACCCATTTTATAAAGCAAGCTCAAATCAGAACAGCCACTTTCATTTAAAAAATATATTGTATGTTCCCACATGAGTACATTATTTAAATATTTTACTTTGTTTGAAACAAATAATAATATTAGAGCTTCACAAGATCAAGAAGAGTCAACAGAATTTAAGTTCATAAACCTTGCTGAATCTTATGCTGTGAATGAAATTTATCTCAGGTTTCTGTCTGATGTTATCATATAGAGCTGGAAAAGAAACAGAAGATTTATTTTTCTGGTACTAAAAAACTGATGTTTTAGGAATGATGTTCCTTTATTTAGCATTCACAGGCAACTTTCAAAGCATTTTGCCTAAGTGCAAAATTTGTTCCACTTTTTCTCTCTTTATATAAAGCCCCCCAAACTACGATTAAGCAAAAGAGAAACATATCATTGAATAATTGCTTTATCCTTAGAGACTCAAGGGAGCCAGACCTGGTTGACACAAGAGGATCCATCTCACTCCAGTAAGCTTTGATTTTGGTTCAGCAATAAGGAAATGCATTAGATGAACTACTCAGTTATTATAAGAAAATGTAACTCCTGGCAGCAAGCACTATCATCATGCTCAAGGAAAGAACTGTTGTCATTTAAGTTGCACACAGAATAAATATGAGCTGGTTGGCATTTATTTTCACAAAAAAAAATGTTTCATTTTATAGCTAATAAACTTTGTCTTTGCTTGAGAAGTTTAAAAATCTTAGATTGGGAAGTCTTATTTTTAGAAACCTTAATGTATGTGAGCCACTTTAGGATAGAATGACCCACTTTGCTGAAGACCTGATATTAGAGTTGATAGAACAAGCATTGATGACCTACATTAGATATTCCCCTTGAAAAAGGAAGGCATTCAACTGATGAAATGTACCATGAGTTGTCTAGATCTAGGCTATTTTTGCTGATGGCAGGTTAAAATCTGTATATATTCATTCTAAGTATTTTTTCATTTAAATTGCAATAAAGAAATAAACTAAAATAGTATTCTAAAATAATATCTCTGCAAAACAGTTGCACTTTGAAAACTACAATCAGATTAAGAAAAATAATAAATAAAGCAACATTTTCTTGACTGTTGCACAAAACCAATTAATGACCACAGATATATTTAATGCATAACCTTCCAGATGTTCCATACATTTTAATTATTTTTCAAAATTAAGTCATTTTAAGTATTTTTATATTTCAAAATAAACTGCTCAATGGCAAAATGTCTTCAATTACAAAAGTAATAATATTATTTCCTGAATTTAATATGATCCCAAGGGATCGTTTTAAATTAACAATACACATGGCTGATTTTGCTAGAGAAAGATAAAATTATGCAAGTATGCAAGCACCTTTTTAAAATAAACTGCTAAATCAAAATAAAGAAATGACTTTTTAGGATCTTTCAAAAAGAGGCAGTCTAGGATTGATTGACACAATTATCCAAACAAGCAAGTTGGTCCAAATGTTTGTCTCTTGTTTGTAACCTTTCTAATGTGTGGGTATAACATATAATGTTGTATATACTGCACAAAAGTGATAGGTGTAATTGAACATTTGTTCTCATTAGATGTGCACATTGGCTATATAATTGCATTTTGTAGACATGTGAGAATCCTTCATAATGAAAGAAGCAATAAAGAGAATAATACCACCAATCAATTTTGTTGTCTTAAAAGTTTAAAAAAGAAAGAACTTTTTACTCTCTATATAGTACATATGTACAGTATGTCCAGGGTTCTCTCGTGAAACATTATGCACAGAGTGTGAATAATGTGTCTCATTATATTAAATTGAATATGAACCATGAGATAAATTGCAATATTTACAGCTTTACTTTCTCATCTGCATGTTTTTAACTCGTTTAATTCCTCAGTAAAGTTGCTCTCTTAGAGATATTAAAAATGTGACTTTCCCCTCCTTTTTTAATAATAATCCCCCCAGAGGGGAAAAATGGGATTTAAAAGGGAGGAAAAAATCCATCTGATATAAAAGGTCACAATAAAGCCCTTTTGTGCAAAATAATAACGTGTTTTTATTTCAGGAGAAGGAAAAGACATTTGTGTCCTTATAAGAAAAGAAGGGATTAAGAAGAATTTATTAAAATGAGCTGCTGAAAACATCCAAACATACAAATAATAATTAATTGGAATGAGTCTTCAACAGAAGGGTCTTTACTAACCAAGGTTGAAACTTAAATCATCCATAAGATAGTAATAACGTTTTTTTTAAAAGCCCGGGCTTTTACAAAATGTCATTGTTCTAATTCACACAGTCACTGCAAGGTCGTGCACTGTGATTTCTGCTCTAAGAGTTATGGTTCATTTGCTGTACTCCTGGGTTTTATGGAATAGATTAAAAAATATATCTCACACTACAGTGCACTGACTGAACAAGCCTGTATACAATAACTGACACTTGCTCATGAATATAGTGTCTGGGATTTAAAAACAGAAAAAAAGTCCAGTAACAAACATGGACAGCATATGCACACTCTGAGAACAGCTCCCTAGATATTTAGGCTGTAGGATAGTTTTGCAGACTCTGATTAGCAATAGATGTAAACTTGCAAATCTAAAGTAACATGATGGTCTAGGATTAGAGATACAATCTATGAGACCACAGGTATATTTTGCTTGCACTAGTATGTTACTGCAAATATGGCAAACAACTACAGAGAAAGAAATGAGATATGTTCATACTGTTATTCATCAAACTCAAATATTTTCTGTAAGCACCTTTGGCTGCCATTACTGCCACAAATCTTTTTTTGGTAAGTCTCTACCAACTTTGATGCAAGTGCTTGATATACGTTTTGTCAGTTCTTCTTGGTAGATTTGCTCCAGCTCTCTGAAGTTGCTTTAGAATACAGTATGGACACCAGTTTTCAAGTCATTCCACAAATTTTCTCTCCGGTTAAGGTCTGGGGCAGGTTTTCCTCTAAGATTTGTTAGTACTTTGCTTCATCTATGTTCCTATCAGTCTTGACAAGCTTCTTAGTCCCTGCTGATAAGAAGCAGAATTATAACATAATGCTGCCACCACCATCCTTGACAGTAGGGATGGTGTTGATTAAGTGATGCAGTATGTTGAGTTTGTGGCCTTCTGTCACATGTTTGTAGTATCAATTATATGCTTTGTTTCAAACCTTGCTTGATTGGAGATGGTTTATCTCCCATTCCATACAAGTCTGCTTTGTAGTATGAGCTGGATATTGTTGGCCTATGGACATTTTCTCTCATCTGAGCCACAGAACCCTATAAATCAGTGACACTCCTAACCAAATTCCTTCTTGCTACTGAGTTTGGAGGAGCAGTCTGATCTAGTGTCTTTGATCAACTCCCTCAGTCTCAAAGAGAGATTATTAAAAGGTTTTTTTACCCTTCTCCTAATGTGTCTTTATGCAACTTTATACCCAAGTTGTTTTGAAAGCTCCTTAGTGTTCATGAATCTTTGCTTGAAAATCACTACCTGACTGTGAGACATTACAGGGATACAGTAGGTGCATTTATTCTGAAATCGTGAGAACTGCTCTTACAGTACTGCACACAGAGACCACTCAACTAATTGTGTGATTTGCTAAGGTCAACGTTTTCCACAGTAAAGGGTTTGAATATGTAATCATAAAAGTACAATTTTTTGCTTTAAGAGCAAAGATTTCACCTTCCCATTTTTCTGAACCCAAGAGAAATTATCCATCCACCTTTCTAACTGCTTTTTACAATTCAAGGTCATGTGGAAGCTGGAGCCTATCCCAGCAAGAACCAGGATACACCCTGGATGGAATATCAGTCCTTCACAGGGCAGACGCACACACTCACAGCAGGGCTACTTTTTCCAGAACAAAGTTAACCTAGTTTGTTTTTGGACTGTGGGAACCCAGGGCTCCAGTACTACAAGTTGGCAATACAAGCCACCGCACCATTGTGCAGCACCAATAGAAGCACCTACAGTAGTTTATGTTCGTTTTGTAACTGCTTATTTTGCTTTGACTGTGAGCCATATATTGTGTATATAACGAATATTCATAACTTCAAACTGTCATGTCTGCAAGCTTTAAAGCAACAAAATATTAAATTTGTGCAAAGGTCTGAATAGTGTCACTTGCAAGGCACTGTATGTGTCGTGTGATAAACTAGTGACCCATATAGACTGTAGTTCTGTTCCGTGTGTCCTTTATGTGCTCTGGTTTACTTCAGCTCATCCTTGGATGAAGCAGCTATAAACAACTAAAAGATACTCTGAAAATGTTGTGGTTTATTTTTCATGATAAAACATTATTGGTTCATTTAAGGTTAATTTTGCTTAGAAAAATCATATAAGCAATAACATCAAATCAATAACATGTATTGCAATTTTAAATAAAAGCTTTATTATATACATATTTAGAAATAATAAAAAAACAGAGCTAAGCCTTCCCTGAGTTTTTTTTGGTTTGGTCGGTAGTTTTCAATGTAGAGTAATTGGCCTTTTGTTTCTTATTGAAATTTATGTATGGGGTGCCGGGTCTTTATGCAGTCTATAAAGGAAGAAGTTGAGGTTAATTCCGTACTGAAAAATATAAAAGAAAAACTACATTTCAGATGTAGCCTCCTATACTGTATATGATAGATTAAATTTATTTCTACTTTCAGCATGGAATGAATCACTACTTGTTCTTGATTAAAATATAGCCTAGACTTGAAACAAAATTAATAATTCAACCGGGTACACTGCATCAAAATCACTGTATTATTATTAAAAACAATATTTGCAGAAAAGTTCACACTGTGGCCATTTAGAGTCAAAGACTGTCATAGAGTACAGCGATAATGTTATATATATTTCCCCACCTTCTTGTCTGAGAAAAAGCATTATAAGACATTTTAAACGTGATTTTACTGAAACCTATTAAGTTAGGGAATTGTCATTGCTAGAATTAAATTAGACTCAGTAAATTAATACTAAGAGCAATTCTGTATTTAACAATGACTTTTAGTTCAAATTAAATTCAGAAAAACAACTCAGACTCAAACTCATTCAGGAATATTGTTTAGCGGAAATAATCAATATATCTAAATTAACTCTAATGAGCACAATCCAATTCACTTAGTGATTACTTCATAAGCAGCCATGACAATGGTATAACATTCTGCACTTTGCATCGCAACGACTAAGGGAGCTGTTCACTGCAGCAAGTGATAGGTACTTTTGGTTCAAACAACAGGAAATGACAGATGTATACTAGCCCTCCCTTTTAAAAAGTGAGTTTTATGAATTTCGTCATGGTTTTTTTGGGAAATCATTAATAAAATATCCAAAAAACGACATGCTAAGTTTAGTGTCTCAGGCTCTGTTTCGAATTTTGTGTTAATCCATCCATTTTCTACCTGCTTCTCCCAATTCAAGGTCACATGGGAGCCAGAGTTTATTCTGGAAAACAACAGGTGCAAGGCAGGGTACACATGGATGGGAAGCCAGGTCATACAGACACACACACCGTGTGTTAGACTGTGGGAAGAACCCCACACAGACAAGTGGTCAATATACAAACTCCACTCAAGACAGCACACCAGGTCCAGAATTGAACCCAAGGACCCGGTGCTGCAGTTCAGCAATACTAACTGCTGCACCACCTTGCTGCTCGACAACTTTATGTGAATGATGAAGTTACTTTTAAAGAGGGTGTTTTCAGTTGACTCATGATTGATTATCAGATCCTTTAACAGGCAAGCAGAAAAAACATGCATATTGATCCTACCTGCTCCAAGATGGCGTTTATCCTTTCCACTTCACAATCTATTAAGTAGCGTTTTTCCTGCCTTCTGTCCATTTCTTCAATAATACGTCTGAACTCTTGTGGATCACTTATACTCCCCACTGATCGTGCTGTCACCTGCCAATTGTTGGCCACTGCAGACTCCATGATAGCTTGTAATATTGAGAACCCTAGAGGACAATAAAATAACCTTGTTTTACCCCAGTATCATTTTGTAGAACACAGTATTACATGAAGCACAGTATTACATTTCGAGAATTAAGAAACATGCTAAGAGGGTCAAACTGGCCAAGCCAAGTATTGTCAGTACTGTGCAAATAATAAAAAAACACTCACAATGGTAGGCACAATTGGTTTGCTCAAAATACATTTTTAAAGCTCTGCTGTATTCCGTAGGTCAGCTTCAGTAACTGCCTTAAAACTGTTGCTATGGAGATCTATGTAACTTTGAAAATTGAATGACTTTTCACCCAGTACTAAAATATTCTCTTTAAGTTAGATGAAATATTTATCTCATAAACGTAAAACTGATAAAATATATAGACACATGTAATTATTAGTCTTATAACCAAAGACTTCAGTACCAGATAATATGCCTTTCAAAATGTTTAGAATAATTTAATTAAAGGGGTGTTACAACTTCAACAAAGCAAATATTTATAAATACTTTACAGGCAAAGCCATATTCACAGACTCATGTTGTATGACTCCAGGACAAATTATCATATGTTTGTGCTTTGAGCAGGAATGGTGTAATTAAACTTTGAATAAATTTATGTAAAGAAAATGTCAGAATTCTAAGGGTTATAGTTTCAAATGAGGAAATTCTCCCTTCATTGATGTGTGTAGGTTGTCATAACAACAAGTACAGTGTCTTGGATTTGCAGTTGGCCAACAGCCATGGCTGGAATCAGGCCTGTTTTTTTACATACTGTATACAGTGCCTCGCAAAAGTACTCTGTCCCTTCATTTGGGACAAAACTGTACAAAGGCATTTTTAAAATGTAAGATGTAAATTGAAATGTAAATGTAAGAAGATTGCATAATTATCCAGACTCATTAACTCAATATTTGATGGAATCATCTTTGGAAGCAATTACAGCTGCAAGTCTTTTTGGGTAAGACTGTACCAAATTAGTATACCAGGTTGGTGCTATTTTTGCCCATTCTCCGGGGTAGATTTGCTCAGATTCTCTCGTTGCTTGGGGATCTCTTATAGACAACAGTTTTCAAGTCTTTCTACAGTTTCTCAATAGGATTAATAGGATTCAAGGACATTCACTTTCTTCATTTTATGTTCCTGCAGTGTAGCTCTGGATTTGTGCTTCAGATCATTGTCAAAAGTTCATTTTCATCCCAGCTTTTGAGACTTCAGCAGACTGAAACAGGTTTTCCTCTTGTATGTGCCTGTATGTGCTTCTGTCCTAACAAGCTTTTTCAGTACATGCTGAGGACAAGCATCCCTATAGCATACGAGATGATAGACTGTAGTTATGAAGCTGACTGGGAGGTGTGCTGTGGTGGGTCTGCATCAATCATTATACTTGGCATTTAGAACAAAAGTTTCAGTTCAGTCTCACAATTTGCCACATTGTTGCAGGATCATTCAAGGGCTTTGCTGCAAACTCCAAGCAGACTCTAAGATGGAGATTTCTTTACTAATGGTTTTCTTCTTGCCTCCCTATCATACAGGCTAGATATATGAAGTGTTCTGCATATTGTGGACTTTTCTCCCATTTTATCCATTAATCTCTGATGCTCTTTCAAAATTGTTGATGGCCTCACAGTGAAAAGACATCCTATCTAGGCAGTGTCTACATGTATCTTCCATTTCTTGATGATTGAGTAGACTCTTCCTTCAGGGATATTCAGATACTTCCAATATTTGTGTACCCTCCTTGATCTGTACTTTTCAATGGTTTAACCCCTGACTTCATGGTTTAGCCTTTAACTTTAAATTCACTATCTGACCAAGACACTGCACAAAGAGAGGTGTTTTTTATTTTGAAATCATGAGAGCCACTGTTACTGCACACAGAGGCCACTTAAGTAACGGTGTGGCTTGTAAAGGTAATTTTGCGCACATAAATTAATTTGTTTGCCACAGCAAAGGGTTTGAATACATGAATGAATCATGCCTTTTCAGTTTTTTTATTATAATGTTGTATTTAAGAGCAAGGATTTCACATTCTTATTGTTCTTAGCCCAAGAAAACACAAAGTGTTCAATTTTTATTTCATTCTCTAAGCTCTTAGTAATCTTAGTATGGATAATTGTATTCTGTTAGAACACAATCATTCAAAAACAGTGACCAAAACAACAACCACTAACTTTTCAGACCAATATGGGAACAAGGTTTTGTCATAAAATATTTACCTAGCAGCTTTACTGTAAGTCAAGCTCAATAGCTGTAGCTCATTAAGCAACGGCAATGCATTTGTTTTAAAATGATTGTGCATTAAGATCTTCTTTTCCATTAACTTTCTATTAACCATGACTGATTGGTATCCGCTCGGCTTGTCATGCAAAGTACAGGAGCACAATGCACAGTTGTAATCACTTTCGGTAGATATGAAAAAACACTGATTCTAGAAAATGATAAATATTATTCCTTAAGAAGAAGCAGTTACTGGGGATTATGCTAATGTTCTTGGCAGTCTGAATGAAGTGCTTCTGTAGTGAGACTCTAAGAAAGCTAAAAAGCAACACAGCAGAGTGCACATTAAACAATTTTGCACCAGTATTTTGACAACAATGTCTTGCCTTTATCTTACACAGCTGGGGCCCTGAGAAATAAAACATTGGGTTGAATTTAACCACAAATCTGTTTTTTCTGCACATTCAAAGGTGTCGTGTTGTTTCTAAATGTTTCTCCTGTTACAGTCTTGGTGGTTTATTGCATTTGGCCACACTTGGATAAATCTGGGAGGAAAACTGCAAATTCCATTTTTTTTCTGCCATCTTTTTCTCTGAAGTCTGCTGTTATCTTGCTTGAAAAGGGGCTGTGATGTAATGATGGGTTTTTATCTTTTCCAAAGAGGCATACACAACTGTATTGTGACTGGAAACATTTTTATGAATCTCTTCAGCATGTCTTGTCTCTATGTCTGGACAAACCAATTCATCCTTGAACCACGTTCCTAAATCTCTAATCTCTTCCCAACTGATGAGATCAAAGAGCATGTTTCCTGTCTAATAATAATAATAATAATAATAATAATAATAATAATAATAATAATAATAATAATAATAATAATTTCCAAAGACCAAGGACACTGAAAATTGTACTTGAAGGGTTGAGGTGTAGATTGTCATACCTCAGTAGGCAGGCTGACATTTGATAGATCACTGCATGTTCTCCTTCCTATAAATATTTTAATAATAATAATGTTCAGCTCATCACTTATGCCACTAGTTTTTGAAGTACCAAAGATCATGATCCTATTCTATTGATGAAAAATGAAAACAATTACCAACCATTGTTTTCTCAAAATGGATTTTGGAGGGTTTTGAAAATATAGCTTCATGCAAGGTTTATCAAAGTATTTTTAAATACTTTAGTTATTGTGCATTTGGGCATTGTAGAATGATTAATATAAAAGATGTAATGTTCCATTGAGTTTCAATCATAATTCTTGGTGCCATTCTGAATATTTATAGATTTAAATGACATTTCTATAAAATATCAGGACTAGGAGGTCCCCTTTTTTCCCATAGTTATTTTATGACCATTACTATAAAATAAATTGAAATGTCATTTAGAATTACCACTATGAGAAATGGGAAATTGGCCTGATTTGAATGCTTGTAAGGGGACAGTGATAAAAAAATTGTCTCAATCTTCCTTTTGAGAAATTAAGAATGTTAAAGTGCTGTCAGAATGTCTTTCTTTCATGTCCTTCTTTCTCTCATTCTTCTGAAAGGCAAATATACATACAGTATTGAATAATAACATTCATAGTCTTCTGTGTTATTGTACTGCAAGTGTCAATATGATTATGATACTCCAGCATAATAGGGATTCTGATAATCCAGCAGCCATATCACCCTGCAATTCACAACTGGCAACCCGCTGAAACTAAGCAGGTGTGAGCCTGGTTAGTACCTGGATGGGAGTTCCTGGGAAAAACTAAGGTTGCTGCTGGAAGAGGTGTTAGTGGGGCCAGCAGGGGGTCCTACCCTGCAGTCTATGTGGGTCCTAAATCCCCAGTATAGTGACGGGGGCACTATACTGTAAAAAGGGGCTGTCCTTGGGATGAGACGTAAAACCAAGGTCCTGACTCGCTGTGGTCATTAAAAATCCCAGGGCGTTTCTCAAAAAGAGTCAGGGTGTAACCCTGGCATCCTGGCCAAATTTCCCATTGGCCCTTACCAATCATGGCTTCCTAATAATCCCCATCTATGAATTGGCTTCATTACTCTGCCCTCCTCCCCACTAATAGCTGATGTGTGGTGAGCGTTCTGGCACACCATGGCTGCCGTTGCATCATCCAGGTGGATGCTGTACATAGTTGGTGGTGGAGGGGAGTCCCCATTACCTGTAAAGCGCTTTGAGTGGAGTGTCCAGAAACGCGCTAAATAAGTGTAAGCAATTATCACCCTTTAATTTATTAATAGTTACAGTTAAAGAGGTAATAGCTGTAAAATAGTGAACAACAGCTTTGCTAACTTGCTACCGTATGTGAAAACACAAATCCTGAAATGGCTTACCCTAACATTTAAATTAAATGTTAAATTAATTAAATTAAATTAAAATTAAATTAAACTAATCTAATGCAATGTTATATAGCCACAAACCTAAATATGAAGTAATTCTATCCATCACCTTATCGTGGCAATGCAAGTTTATCCAAGACATCCAAGAATGAAATGTTTTGTGAATGTTCCAGTGTTGTGGGTATAGTGAGTTGTGGATGAACTTGCTTTGTTAAGGGTCAGCCTCTTGCTCATAGGACCATAAGACTTGGACACCAATTCAGAGAGAGGAGTTAATCGAGGGTTAGTTGCAAAGGTGGAGACGGGGTGAAGGAGAGATACATGTGAGGTGTTTGTGAAAGATATACACATTATATACAGAGAAAGTCAGTAATGATTATGATTTAAATCAGGTAGGTGTACATACTATAATGCCTCAGGAATTTCAGTTAGGGACTTCCATGTAATGTGTTTGCATCATAAAAGTATTCACTTAACCAAGGATTTAAAAAGATCACTGCCTTCTCACATTCTTCAAATTCTTCTGCTTTTTCATTTTTATCAACTTTTAGAAAACAATAAACTTTGTGTACAGACTCATTACAGAAGTCACGTTCACCCTTATTTTCATACTGAAATACATACATATGTATTTGTAGATGAAATTATATAATTTCAACAGCTGCTGAAATACAACTCTGCTGAAAAACTAAAACTGGTTCTGTGTTTCAAAATTGCCTTTTCAAAATTAGCTTCAATTGAGTAACATACTGTAGTCCTGATTAGGAACAACCATGCTACAACTTTGCTACGTTGTAGCACAACATGCTACAACTTTGCTCTCTCACATATTCTCTAATGTATTGTAGCTCTGTATGTTTTATTATCTTATAAATATTAATCAGTATATGAACTGTCTTGTTTTTTCTGGCACTGTTTATTGGTGCTGTATTTGTATATTAGACTCTCCCCCAGATTTCAATCCTTCTTGTTAAAGACATTGTCATTTGTATTGTTGGCTCTGAAATATAGAATAAGTGAATTATTACACAATGATTTAAAAGCTACATAATAAAATTTGAAACTTTGATATCCTGCCGTTCACATTATCAGATGTATTCTACTAGTAAAACTAAATCTGTGATACATTCTGCTCCCATTTAAGGCTTAATAGTATATTACATTCACCACATAAAGACATTGGCTTAGTTTCTTTGTATGACTCATTTTCAAGTCAAGTCTGCCCCTTTTCTGTTTTGTTTTATAGGAAAAAATTATGATCACCCACTATTCTCACCTTTTATTCTCATCTTTTACAAATTAAGGGATGGACCAGGGATGATTTGTTTGCTTTGTAAAGGGTCAAATAAAAAGAGCAGCTTCCAACAAACATTACAAAAAATGAAAAACATACCAAAAATATTTTGCAATTCAGAGACTTATGAGAAAGCCCATTTTTAAAGCTCATTCAATTTAAAGAAAAGTATGAAGCTGATCTGGTAAACCTGTGATGTGTGCCTTATGTTTGCCTGTTCAGTATTTACTTTCAGTGCTACGGACCATATTATTTTTCAAATGTTACTCTCTGGAGAAACACCTTTATCAGTATTTTTCAGTTAGTATATTCTCTGAGCCAGAGTTATTGTGAAAGAAACGACTGTATTTCAGACCACAAACACAGAAAACTCAGAAACCCAAGGAGACATATGTTTCAGCTCTATCCTAGAAACCTGCCTGGATTGGGAAAATGAATATTTTGTCTTTGTTCTGGGAGATTAAGAGATCAAAACCTCTAAATACAAATTCCTATGTTTTGCTACCTTTGCAAATGCAAGATCGAGGACTGTTTAGAATTACAATGCTGTAACCTTTTACAGCACTACTGTGAACTGTGCGGTGTGTTTAGAAATACTTTTGTCATTTTAATAAGAATTCTTCCTTGAATTCTAAAAATGTCTAATTGGGTTTCACACATTTTTAGGTTTGACATACCCAAACCCACACATTCACATATAATTACCTCCATGGAATCTATGTCATGTGCAACATACATTCAGTACAGTTGAATGTGAACATCTAAACATTTACTCTATCAGTATATCTATCCTTTATACCTATAAATGTATTAAAAAATCAATCTCACACTTAAGCTACTTTTGGCTTAAATATAAAGTTCAACATTCAGGTTGTGGTCTTCCTGAAGTAAAGAATTTTACACCCCTCATCTAGAATCAGCTGTGAACCAGTCTTAGGTGGTACTACTTTAGTCAGCTGGGTTTTGATTAACTGAGGTCTGATATGCCTGAATACTTTGTTCTTCAAAACAATGATGATATAGTACTGTAAAGTTACTACTACTGAAGTGAATGAGGACAAATGTTAGAAGTGATGTTTGTTTTCAATTCTCTGAGTAAAATTAAACCCTTCAGTTTTTCAGATGTGTTAATCAAGGAATAAGGTCAGTCGTAAGATGGTAAATCTGATGCTCTAATAGTTCTGTAACTGGTAACACCACAGAGATAGAAAATGTTGTTTGAAAAACAAAAGCGTCATTTAAAAATCTTCAAATTAAGATTAGTGTCACTTTCTTTTAAGAACATTTCTTTATTTTAAACTGGTGTTAATTGAATATGGGTGAACAAAGAACGAAGATCCTTTTTCTTTTTAAATGTATTTGATATAGTCATCTTTTATCTCTGGTATCTACAGTAAAATCCCTTTCAAATTTCATAGGAAAATAGGGTTCAATACCTTTTATAATAGAAACAAATCCTTGGAGACAGAACTAATATTTTTTTTCATTGCACCTGTTGACACTATTGAAATAAAGTTATAACCAGAAAGGATATCATTGAAATAGGCATCGGCTACCCAGCGACCCTGTATTGAGTAAAGTA